>NC_137896.1:89745568-90349285 GCF_963455335.1 Martes martes
TGGACTGCATTGTGCCTTTCCCCAAATTAATTTGTTGAATCCCAGTACCTTTTTTTTTTTTTAAGATTTTATTTATTTATTTGACAGACGGAGATCACAAGTAGGCAGAGAAGCAGGCAGAGAGAGAGGAGGAAGCAGGCTCTCTGCTGAGCAGAGAGCCCTATGCGGGATCATGACCCGAGCCGAAGGCAGAGGCTTTAACCCACTGAGCCACCCAGGCACCCCTGAATCCCAGTACCTTAGAATGTGACTGTATTTGGAAATAGAGCCTTTAAAAACACAATGAAGTTAAAATGAGGTGGTTAGGGCAGCTCCATATCCAGTCTGACTGGTGTCCTCATAAGAAGAGGCAATTAAGTTATCCAGAGAGAGATTACAGAGGTGTACTGCCATAGCGAAAAGGCCATGTGAGGCCAGCGAGAAGGCAGGCAATGCGAGGCAGGCAGGGAGGCCTCAAAAGAGGAAAAGCCCTGACAACACTTTGATCATAGACTTCCCGCTTCTAGAACTGGGACAAAATAAATTTCTGTTGTTTAAGCTACACTGTCTGTGATATTCTGTTATGACACCCTTAACAAACTGATATTTATACAGGTGACCCTTGATCCACATGGATTTGAATTGCTTGGGTACACCATGTAGAATTTTTTCGATAAAAATACAGTACAGTACTAGAAATGTATTTTTCTCTTCCTTGATTTTCTTGATAACATTTTCTTTTCTCAAGCTTACCTTTTTTTTTTTAATTTTAAGATTTTATTTATTTATTTGTCAGAGAGAGAGAAAGAGAAAAAGAGCACAAGAAGGCAGAGTGGCAGGCAGAGGCAGAGGGAGAAGCAGGCTCTCCATGAGCAAGGAGCCTTGATGTGGGGCTCAATCCCAGGACCCTGGGATCATGACCTGAGCCAAAGACAGATGTTAACCAACTGAGTCACCCAGGTGTCCCTTTCTTTCCTTCTTTCTTTCTTCCTTCCTTCCTTCTTCTTCTTTTTTATTTTTAAAGATTTTATCCACTTATTTGAGAGAGAGCACATGAGTGGGGTGAGGAGCAGAGGGAGGAGCAGACTTTCTGCTGAGCAGGGAGCCCAGTTTAGGCTCGATCCCAGGACCCTGGGATCCTGACCTGAGCCGAAGCCAGATGCTTAACTGACTGAGCCACCCAGGCATCACTCTGTAGCTTACTTTATTATAAAAAACTATATGGATATAATACATATAGCATAAAATATATGTTAATTGAGTGTTTATATTATCAGTAAGGCTTTTGGTCAACAGTAGGGTATTATTAGTTAAGTTTCTGGGGAGTCAAAAGTGATATGAGGATTTTTGACTATGTGGAGGTGTGCACTCTTAACCCCCCTGTTATTCAAAGGTCAACTGTATTATATTATGCTATGTTTTAATATATATAGGTATTTTTTCTGAACCATTTGAAGACATGATGTCTCTTTATTTCTAAAGGCAAGTACATTCTTTTATGTAACCACAATATGGCTAGGTAAAGCAAGAAATTAACACTGGTACCATGCTATTAGCTGATGTAAAGACTTTATTAATATTTTGCCAATTGTCTTGTAATATCCTTTACAGCAAAGAGAAAGGAAAAAGAAAAATGAAATAAAGAGAAAGAAAGATAAATTTTTTGGTTCCAAATCACACATTACATTTGTCATATCGAGACCTCTCTAAATCTAGAACAGTTCCTCATGCTTTGTTTTTCATGACTTTGACATTTTTCAAAGAGTACAGGCTGCTTGTCTTGTAAAATAACTCTGTTTGGGCTTGTCTGATATTTCCTTGTGATTAGATTAAGATCCACTAGTATCTTCCAAAATTTCAGGACTATGGTTTTTTTCCTAGACCGTTTTAATATTCCAGGTCTGTGTTCTCTCTTCTCAGTGTGTAAGTGAAAAATCTTTAATAGTTTTTAGAGGACTTAAAGGTTTAGGAAAAAATCACTTCATTCAATTTTCAGACTTGTGAAAAGTTATGAAGTGATGTGTCCTCTTCATGATAATGCGTGTTTGTTCCATTACTGGTGGTGTTAACTTTGATCACTCATTTAAGGTCATGACTTTCAGGCTTCCCTGTTGTAAATTTACAATTTCCCCCCTTTACTACTAATAAGTATTTTGTGGGAGAGATACTTTGACACTATGCAAAAAGAGTAGCCAGATAAAATACAGTTTAATTTTAATCGCAGATGACCATCGAATACTACCCTAATACAAGTATGACTCCTCCTCCTAAATTATTTCTCAAAATTCAAATTTAATTGAGTGTCTTGTATTTTTACTTCAAGATCTGGCAACCTGATAAGTACATACCCTGTTCCTCATCCAGTTGTTTTGACATCCACGGTGATCCGTTTTTCCTATGATTTTGCCAAATGGTTTCTTTCTAACTCCATCATTCTTCTATCTGCATGTCTTTTTACCCACTTTTTACGCTGCCTGGCACACAGTAGGCGCGTTCAAGCAATGAATGAACCAACTCTCACTCGGGCCCGCCAGGCTTCCGTGACACCCGCGGCGTTCCGCAAGGGCTTGCCTTCTTCCGCCAATCTCTGCAGGCTACGGCGGCTTCCGAGCCTTTCAGGGCCTCACCGCTGGCTCTTCTTGCTCCAATCACAATCAGGGCTTTCCTGGGAAGGGGCCAATGGGTGCGGGCGGGAGGCGGGGCCTGCCACGCGGCCGCGGTATAACTGCGCGACCCGCGCGCGCGCTTCTCTCCTGGCGCGGACCTCGGCGCGGGTCATGGCCGCTGTTTCTGTCGTGTCCACGTTGGCCACCCGGCTGCTCCGGCCCGCGCAGAGCTGCCGCCTCCGTCATCGCCCCTTCCACCTCTCGGTAGTTCGGTAAGGGGGTCCGGGAGCTGGGTCAGCGCCGAAAGCCGAGGGGAACAGAGGGTGGGGTGCCGCCCGTGCTCCGGAGGGGCGCCGAGGGACGTTCTGCTGAGCATCTCTGTCCCGGGCGGTGACGGGTCGACGTGGCAGCCGAGCGCGGCCGCAGTATGCGACCTGAGCGCTCGCTCCGTGGAGCGGTCTGATGCCCGGAGCTCGCCTTTCGGAGGTAGCCGGTCTCCGCAGCCCGGGGCGTCGCCCACTCTCGGGGCCAGTCCGTAGGCGGGACGGGGCCCACCGTGCGGAGCAAAGGCGCAGGCGGGCTCTGGCACTCCCGGATTTACTACGCGGAACAGTACGGAGGTTACCGGCCAGAACCTGCGGGCCGCCCTTGGCGGTGTTGCCGAGCCGCTTGGCCAAGCAGAGGATACGCTTTAGGGCGCGCGGGGAAGGGCTCTGAATGAGCAGCGTTCCGTGCGCGTCGGGATCCTAGCGGCGGACTGGGTTGGTGCAGTCTGATGAAATCCCAGATCCGGCTTACTCGCCGGGTACCCGCACTTCCCTCCTCCTTCGGGAGGTGGATGTAGCTCCTGCAGCTCTTCAAGCTGCCCCTTACCCTCCCAGGATAATAAATGTGCTGCGGTCACCAGGGCTTTGATGCGGTCCATGCGGAACTACTCATTGCCAGGCTGAGTAAGGGAAAATTCCCGAGATGAGGAGAGAAAGAGCTCTCTGCTTGCATTTTCTTAGGGAGGTGATAGGTTTTTCTTGATCTTTTTAGACCTCAAACTTCGATTCTTAAACCTAGGTTGAAGAGTCTTCTGGGGGCCCGTGATTTGTCTCCCTAAATCTGCGCGCACTCTCGCCCATCTTTAGAGCTTTTGCATTGCCAGCGAGCTAAGCCTTGTACCTGCAGCCCCTTCTTTCATCCAGTCACTGCCCTAGGCTGTGTGAATTCAGAAATGATCGTAAGTCTTCTTTCCTAGTGGAATTCACCTGTCAAAGGGCAGAACCCGTGAGTACTTTCTACTCAGTGTAAAAAAAAAAAAATGTTACTAGAAACATTGCCAAGGTGCTGTCGTAGCACAGAATGCGGATTAATGCGTTCTTGAAGACTCGGGACCTTCAGGGCTTTCCTTGTTCTGACCCTGACCTGCCTTTCCAGCCCCATCCCTCATTACTACTGTCTGTTCTCCCCGTTGCTCACTTCCTAAGTTCTGGCCTCGTGTGCCTGTGGCTTTCATGATTGAAGGCATTCGTAAAGATCTTCTAACTCATCATCTAGAAAACTGGAGCAGTTCGTTCACTCTCCAGTAACAAATGCCCTCCTTTCACTAACGTTTCTGAATGAACAAGTAGGCTTCCACATCTCTGAAGGCAATACTGTAGTATTTATGGTTCCCTTGTATTGCTTTGATCACTGCTGCCTAGTAAATGTAAAACAGTAATATCTTTTATGAGTATGCATGTATTCCTTTTGAGGGAGGTTGGTTGGAGAGATAGTACTATAGTAGACTAGGGGTAGGAAAAATGGACTTTGGAGGCTGGAGGCAGAGGTTTGTGTTTGAATCTTGTTTCTACTGTCCTCACTTTCTCCTCTGTATATGAGTTATCATAATAATCCCAAGGTAAATGAGAGTAATGCATGTAAAACTCTTAGCAAAATACCTAATGTTTAATAGATGTTAGTTCCATCCCTCTTTGTGTGTAATTAATTAGTAGATAACCGAACCCTTTTCTAGAATAACTTAATCATGAATTGTAAAATGGATCTGATAATTGTTTTTATGGAAAATTACAGTGCTCTCAGCTATTGAATTAGGAAGGCAAAGATGCTACTGAGTTGGATTTTAATTCTGATTTTTACTTGAACAGCCCTTGTGACTTGTTTCTAGTCTGTTCACTCATTTTATTCTCATTTGTCATCTTAATGAATGATTAAACACATCTGTGAAAAGCATCTAATTCCTACATAAGTGTTAGCTAATATAGTTAATACATTTTGGATTCCCTGTGGGACTGAGCTGAGCTTCTGTTTCTTTTGGGGTAGCAGTTACTTTATCTGCCCTTTGGCAGAAAGAGATGATGGGAAATTAGGTAATGACTCACTGGCAGGACTGTGTTTCAAATTTTGCAGAGTTGTATGTGCAGAGGAGGGCTAAAACAGCTGATATTACAGAAGATACTCATTGTGTTGTTGCTTTATTTTTGGTTCTTGTTGCTCTTTGACAGTTTTTTTAAAACCTTATTGGCATAACATCCAGAACCTGCCTTTGGGACTTGGAACACTGGGTTCTTCCAGAACCCTGTGTTCTTAACTGTAGTAGATCATTCTTAACCCAAATGTGCTTCTACCATTTTGTCTAAGTTCATTGCTTTCAGTTTTTTTTTTTTTTTAATATTTATTTATTTGAGAGAGGGAGGGAGAGGTGGGGGAGGAGCAGACGGAGAGAGACAAGGGTGGAGCCTGACAGGGCCCTATCACACAATCCTGAGATCAAGACCTGAGCTGAAGGCTGACGCTTAACTGACTGAGGCACCCAGGCACCCCATCAAAAGGAACTTTTTAAGGAAATGCAATTTAAAACTTTATTGAATATTTATATATGTCTATATGTTTACACACATATCGTTATGAGTGTGTAAGTAAATATATATATTAAGAATATGTGTTGTGTGTATAAATCTAACCAAAGGAAGAGAGTAAGAAATTAATTTTTATTGAATATATATGCCTTGCACTTTATATATGTTATTTTATTGAATATAAATCACTGTCATAAGCTCTTTTAAAGTAATCTTTCATTTGGCAGCATTCCAGGGTTAGGAATATGTTTCTGGACTGGGGCTATTCCCCAGGAGTGTTGCCAGAGGTGTGTGTGTCCAAAGCCCTTTGAATGAAGTCTTCAACTCTAGTTCTAAAATAGATTTGCGAATGTTAACATGTTTTCAGTTCCTTAATATACCATGGGTGTATGTGAAATGCTATTATATATTTTATGCTATGCTGCTTTCATTATATAAAATTTGGGTAAATGTACTGTTTGCTATAAAATTTTATCTTTTTAATATCCCCAAGAAACAAATACAAATTAATATAAAGTTTAGATATAAAATTACTGCTTTATATCCAAGACATTTCAATCTGGTTCAAAGTAGGTATTTAATCTTGGGGCGCCTGGGTGGCTCAGTGGGTTAAAGCCTCTGCCTTCAGCTCAGGTCATGATCTCAGGGTCCTGGGATCGAGCCCCGCATCGGGCTCTCTGCTCAGCAGGGAGCCTGCCTCCCCGTCTCTCTCTGCCTGTCTCTCTGCCTACTTGTGATCTCTGTCAAATAAATAAATAAAATCTTAAAAAAAAAAAAAGTAGGTATTTAATCTTAATGGAAAGGAACCATGGAAGGTTTAAATGCTGTTGAAGCTTTAAAATTCCATTTTAATTAACAGTGGTCCTAAGAATGAATCATACCTGGGGCACCTGGCTGGCTCAGTTGGAGGAGCGTCCAGCTGCTGATCAGGGGGTTGTAAGTTCAAGCCCCATGTTGAGCGTAGAGATTACTTAAAAATAAAATCTTAAAAAAAAAAAAAGAATGAATCATATCTGACCATACAAGATAACCAGTATCTTGGTGTTATCCCTGAGAATTAAATATGTACTATAAGGGGAAATTTTTTCAATATTTCAGATAATTGTGTGTCTCTTTGGTCTTGAGGTTGAAGCATTCTTCATTCTTCATTCTTCATTCTTCATTCTTCATAGTGGGGACAGAAAGAAAACTAAAGGGAAAGACATTTCCACTGAGACCTTTATGCTTAAAGAACAGATACTCATCCTACATTAATTAAGTATTGGGAACTTTATTACAAGGACATATATGGAAATAAGAAACCAGGAATGTTCCACATTAGAACCCAGGAAGAGCTGCATAAACAGTTCTTATGGGGAAGAAGTGATCTTTCAGAGATCAGAACATGGTTTTGGGAACTGGAGGTTCTTCTAGACCCTGAGTTTTCTCGTTGCCCCATCAGTAGCAGTTTCCATCTCTTGCTCTGTCCTACTTTGGGTTTCACCGCTCTGTCTCTACTTTTTTCTATGTCTTTCTAACGCTCCTCCCACCAGCAGGTCCTCTATGGTTCTAGTGTGTGAATATGTTTCAGGGAGAAGCTCTTCCCAGTCTGGTTAACTATCACTGCCCCTGTTGCACTGAGCTTATACATCAGCTGGACCGCTGGCCAGCTTAGAAATTGTCCTAGCGGCAGATACTCACTCCTGGTCTGTCAGCTGTGGGCGGGTCACTGGGGTCTTGGGGTAGAGCACACTGCCACCCATGGGATGGAACCTCCTTCTTCTTACTGGGAATGTCTTCTCCAGGAGGGCTATGGGGAGCAATGGTAATTTTGAGGTCTGACCTGTCCAGAACATAGTCTGTTGGTTTAATTGCATAACACAATTTATATATTTAAAAGCATCATAGAAATTAAAAGCCAATTGACTTAACTGGGAAATGGTTCAAAATATATGGCTGGATGCTAATAACAGGCAAAACACAAACTACAAAATTGTATATAAGCACATAGAAACACTAACCTCATAGTGGTGACAGGTCAAATAAAACAATGCAAATTAAAACAATGGAAAACTTTTTGGGGGGGGGTCTATCAATGTGTCAATGATCAGGGGGCAGGATGGTGTAGCGGTGAGAGCCTGCATTCTGGAGTCAGACAGCTGGATAGGAGAGCCTGCTTTGCCGAGTACTAGCTGGCACTCACCCTCTCCGCACTTCAGGGTAATGATAGTAACTGTTTCAGTCAGCTTTATCTTCCTAAACATATGGCTGGACACAGATTAGCCACTTCGAAACTGCCCTTCAGATTTCCGTTGACCCTCAGTTTAGGCACCATGCATTTTAATCTACTCTTTAAGTTTGGGGTATTTAATAACTTTTTTTTTTGGTAGTCCAATCTTTACTTTTCACAAAAATGTAAGCTTTTTGGTGTTGTGACTGTGGTTGCCTTCTGCAGAAATGAAGCTGTTGTCATCTCTGGAAGGAAACTTGCCCAGCAGATCAAGCAGGAAGTGCGGCAGGAGGTGGAAGAATGGGTGGCGTCGGGCAACAAGCGGCCGCACCTGAGCGTGGTGCTGGTGGGCGAGAATCCTGCAAGTCACTCCTACGTCCTCAACAAGACCCGGGCAGCTGCAGAAGTGGGTATGTGTCACTCGCAGACCTGACTGCTGTCAGATTGCAGTTTATCTGAGACCAACTCCGTTTGCAGTTGTGATTTTTTTCTTCTAATTAGAAGGCTCAAGCGCAGGAGGCTAATGGGATTGAACTGTATGCAGAATGTGGTTATAAAGAAATCAGACCTATCTGCTGGGGAGGCTTATAGACTAAAATAGGAGTGGTTGGTACACACAGTGTCTTCTGGAATATAAGCTAAATTCTGTCTTTAGTCTTAACATTGGATAAGTGACCTTGAACATGGTTTACATTTGCTTTCCTTGACTAGTAATGAGAGTCTGGCTGAGATGTTTGAGATTTGGTAAGGAGGCCTCAGTGATATGGCCTAGAACACCTAGGTTTGAAGGAAATGGCTCTGACTTCTGGGCAATAGCCTTCGGCTACTTTACCAACTGGGTCCAAAGCCAATTAAATCATGCAGAGGAGGGGCAACTAAGTGGCTCAGTTGGTTAAGCAGCTGACTCTTGATTTCAGCTCAGGTCATGGTCTCAGGGTCCTGGGATTGAGCCCCACATCAGGCTCTACACTCAGCAGGGAGTTGACTTGAGGATTTTCTCTCTCTCTCTCTCTCCCTCCTTCCCTCTGCCTCTCCCCCTGCTTGCATGCTCTGTCTTTAAAATAAATGAAAATACATCTTTAAAAAAATCATGCAGTGGTTAGAGTTTGGAATGCAGAAACTGAGGTTCCAGATGATGGGAGGTTCATGTTCGAGGTCTTGCTATACCACAGACTCTGTGATGGTAGACCTGGGGTAGGTGGGCTTGGCTCTGCCTCTTCTGCTCTTCTGTGGGTTGGTGGTATGAGTCCTGGATGCCCTTCCCTTCGGAAAGGCTGTGAGACCACTGGCTCCTCCCCTCTGGTCTAGGCCACTGACCAGACCATGAGTCCCTGGTATCACTGAGGATTGAGGCCTCCTGCCCTTTTCTTTGAAAAAGCTTTAGAACATCTAGAAAATGGCAAGCTGTGGCTTTTTAAGACACTGGGAGGAAGCACAGTGCAGTGGAAAGAACATGGACTCCACAACTGGAAGGACTGCCTTCATCACTAGGTGGCTTGTGTTTCAATTTTGCTGAGCCTCAGTCTCCTTGTCTAAATTGAGGTTCATGAGGATAGTGTAGAATAATGTAACTAATTGTCAAGCCAATGTTCTCTAGTGTGCATATTTGTGAAGTTACTTTTCTGGGTGCTTTGAGAACTGATCCAGGCTCTTTAGCTACCAGCATTGGGTGTGATAAAGAACCTCTGTGTTACAGTACCATGGCAAGCAGCATAGCGTTGCTCGTTAAATGCTCGAGATTTCTTTTTTCTTTTCTTTTTTTTTTTTAGATTTTTATTTATTTATTTATTTGACAGAGATCACAAGCAGGCAGAGAGGCAGGGAGAGAGAGCGGGGGGAAGCAGGCTCCCTGCTGAGCAGAGAGCCCGATGGGGAGCTCGATCCCAGGACCCTGGGATCGTGACCTGAGCCGAAGGCAGAGGCTTAACCCACTGAGCCACCCAGGCGCCCCAAGATTTCTTTTTTAACCTTGGAATTTTCTCATAGGAATCAACAGTGAGACAATTGTGAAACCAGCTTCAGTTTCAGAGGAAGAACTGTTGATTTTAATCAATAAACTAAATAATGATGACGATGTAGATGGCCTCCTTGTTCAGCTGCCTCTTCCAGGTGAGTTTTGGACTCTATCACTTAGAATGATTTCTGAGGAGTAGAGGATGCTTAGCTACTTTATACACCCGGCCCCTTATGGGTTTGTCTTAAAGGGGAGGTAAACTCGGGAGAGTGAATATTTTATTAGGTATGCACAGACCTACACAGAATACCAATTCCTCCTTGACTCGGGGTTGAGATCTTGATACAAAATGGCAGCAGAGGGAAGCAGCTGTAGAAGAGGATACTGCCTTTGATATTGGCATTTGGCTTTGCTGGGTGTGTGTTCCTTCTGTGCAGATGAAGAAGTCGATCACGGAGGCAAGTCTTGGGATAGAACAGGTTTGCGTGATAAACCAGCTCAGCTGGTGTCAGGTGGTGCAAACTATGTGACAGTGACTTCAGGCTGCTGCTCTCCTCTCTGTTTCAGAGCACATTGACGAGCGGAAGATCTGCAACGCTGTTTCCCCAGACAAGGATGTGGATGGCTTTCACGTAATTAACGTAGGGCGAATGTGTCTGGACCAGTACTCCATGTTACCGGCTACGCCATGGGGTGTCTGGGAAATAATTAAGCGAACTGGTAGGTATATCCCATAGTTGTATGTCTGTGTTAGTATCATGAAACCAGTACTCGCCACTGGTAACAGTGCCTGCAGTCGCAGAGTGGACACTTGGGCCACACGTCCTCCAGTCCTGCCCCTGAAGCCCGCCTCTCCCTGCGGTTGCCTGTTTTGATTGTTTGCCTATGTTGACTTTGTTGCTATTTAATCTAGAAGCCTCCGTAAAGGAAATGTAAGGTTTCGTTGCATTGATAGTGCACACTCATGTAATGTTTTGTAGCTTCTAGGGTCCTTTTCCTCATGTTCTTTTAGCCTTTATGATGTGTAGCAAGTGATGGGACCTCCTTGACTGATGAGGCTTAGTAACTCCCTTGCTTATCACAGTCAGATTCATGTCCTAGGCCCTCTCTCTGCCTTCTTTGGTGCTCCTTCTAACATAGTCTAGCACTTTTCATGTAAATATATATATTTCTTCATAGGCATTCCAACCCTAGGGAAGAATGTGGTTGTGGCTGGGAGGTCAAAAAATGTTGGAATGCCCATTGCGATGCTGCTGCACACAGATGGGGCACACGAACGCCCTGGAGGTAAGGAAATGGCCTTCAGAAGAGTGTTCCCTGCTCGCTTATATGGGAACCTTCAGAAGGTGTCCTGTGTTTGTTAAACTTTGTATTTGTATTTGCTGTAATTTTGTTAGCAGATATTTGGGGAGTAATCTTTCTAGGAGAAGCTGAACTCCTGTCACCTGAGACTTCATTTATATTCATTTATTAGGAACTAGTAAGAAATGGACATGCCTCAAATATATTTGAGTTTAGAGTGTAAGCATGGTTGTAGGCAATTAGACATTTTCAGTTATGGCTTTGATAGTTGGAACTAAGAAACAGTTCATAGTAGCCCATCCTGTGTCATTTGATAGAAAAATATCTTAGACCATTGCAAAGGATTGACTTGATAAGACTATAAATTTTTATTATCTCAGGTTCTGGTAATTTGTCTGAGAAAAAGTCTCAGAAATCAGTTATCACATGTGATTATCATGACCTTACATGATTATATCAGAAATAATGGCAAAACTATGCATTTTTAGATACCTTTCAGTACACTTATTTTTTTAAACCTTGAATAATTCTAGTGATATTTTGCTTAGGAAAGGTAAAATTCATGAAAGACTGTTGAATAGGATAAGGAATAAATAAATTTAATTTTAAGTGATCCCAAAGGGTAGAGTTGGGATGAGGGGATAAAAGTTATAAGAAACTGGGTATTTACCCAAAGGTTACAAACATAGTGATCTGAAGGGGCACTTGCACCCCAATGTCCACAATAGCCAAACTATGGAAAGAGCCCAGATGTCCATTGACAGATGAATGGGTAAAGAAGAGGTGACATATATATAATGAACTATTACTCAGCCATCAAAAAAAAAGAGATCTTACTGTTTGCAACCATGTGGATGGAACTAGAAGGTATTATGCTAAGTGAAATAAGTCAGTCAGAGAAAGACATTTATCATAAGATTTCAGTCATGTGGAATTTAAGAGACAAAACAGGATCCTAGGGGACGGGAGGGAAAAATAAAATAAGATGAAATCAGAGAGGGACACAAACCATAAAAGACTCTTGACTGTAGAGAACAAACGGAAGGTTGTTGGAAAGGAGGTGGGTGGGGGGGATGGGGTAATTGGGTGATGGGCATTAAGGAGGGCACTTGTAATGAGCACTGGGTGCTATATGTAAGTGCTAAATCACTGAACTCTACTTCTGAAACTAATAATACACTCTATGTTAATTGATTGAATTTAAATTAAAAAAAAAAAGAAATGGTATTAATTGCTGAAAAGTAACTGGTACTTAGCTGTCCAGAAAATATGGTACACGAATTAAGTCAGTTATTTTTCCAGAGATGGTGAATTTCTAAAATGGGTTGCCTGGTTCTAATCCAATCTCAGTTTTGATTCAGAAATCAAGACATATATTTTTGGGGCGCCTGGGTGGCTCAGTGGGTTAAAGCCTCTGCCTTCAGCTCAGGTCATGATCCCAGGGTCCTAGGATCGAGCCCCGCATCGGGTTCTCTGCTCAGTGGGGAGCCTGCTTCCTCTTCTCTCTCTGCCTGCCTCTCTGCCTACTTGTGATCTGTCTGTCAAATAAATAAAATCTTAAAAAAAAAAAAGACATATATTTTTTAATCCCTAGGTGATGCCACTGTTACAATATCTCATCGACACACTCCCAAAGAGCAACTGAAGAAACATACAGTTCTTGCCGACATCGTGGTGTCCGCTGCAGGTAAGAACCCCAGAGAGGCGGGGGAGGCCTCACCTCAGAGGGGTGAAGAGCAACTGCTTGGAATTTGTCTGCCTCCCTGCCACCCCATTCACCATTCTTCTAGCCGTGATACTGTATGCAGCCCATAAAGATGAGGCGAGAACCGTGTGTGCGGTGTTGGTTTCTGGCTTTCTAATCTTGACTTGATGGGTGAATGTTACTTCAGAAACCTCTGAATATGTCTGTTTACTGTATGAAGTTTCAGTGGTTCCTTGGCTAATGGTTTTTACAGGTTTTCATCAAACAAGCTAATTAGTTCTTCCAGGTCTTTTAAAACTGAAATCAGATAAGCCTCTGATAAGTAGAATCTTCCTTTCAGGACTAGTGATCATTCCTCTCATTCCTCTCTGGTTTGCAGGCATTCCAAATCTGATCACAGCAGATATGATCAAGGAGGGAGCTGCAGTCATCGATGTGGGAATAAATAGAGTTCAAGATCCCATCACTGCTAAACCCAAGTTAGTTGGAGATGTGGATTTTGAAGGTAAATGATATAATTTTCTTAAAATATAAAATCAGTAAATAGTACCTTTAATGGACATTTAGGACAGATCATTTACTTTTAACTTACGTTACTCTTGGGGCACCTGGGTGGTTTAGTTGGTGGAACATGTGTCTCTTGATCTCAGGGTTGTGAGTTCAAGCCCCACCTTGGGGGTAGAAATTACTTAAAAGAAAAAAAAACGAGTTACTGTGGTAATTCAAAATGCAATCCACATGAATTAAGAGAAACTTAAATTACCATCATTCTAGGACCATTTTGGTTGTTTATATCATAAAATTATGGGGACCAGGTATAAACTTTTCAGGGAGGTGTTTGCTCTTTCCTTAAGGTTACTTCATAATTCAAATGACTTCATCACTTTTAACAAGTCTGAAAATTTAATGAATTGACTTTCTGAAACCACTGAGTCTCCTAGAAGGTGTAACAGATTTATCGTTTTCACATTGAGGGAAGAGATCACAGACCTGGCATGTTAAAAATGATCCAGGAAAGAGCCACGTTCCTGGATTTTGAAATATACTAGTAGGTTTTTCCTTTCAGTTCTTAAGCTATCATGTTTATCTCAACTTTAGGTTGGTAAACCTATTTCTAGTTTTCTATTTCTAATAAAGCAACCAGACACAAGCCTAAGTATCTAAGTATTTTTCCTTTAAGATTAGGTTAGAAAAAATCTTACTTCTCACTTTCCAGAAAATTACTTTGCTTTGTTGCTTGGGCAAACAGTATAGTTAAATAAATATAGTCAAATAATAGCAAATAAGAGAGTAAAAGTAAGAAAATGTTGTAGGTAGGTATTAATTGGTAATATGTTTATATTAATAATATAATAATTATAGTTATATCTCACATGTAGTTAACCCCTTGAGGTTTTTCTTTCTAAACTGATTTATTTGACAGAGATCACAAGTAGGCAGAGAGGCAGGCAGAGAGAGAGGGAGGAAGCAGGCTCCCTGCTGAGCAGAGAGCCTGATGCTGTACTCAATCCCAGGACCCTGAGATCATGACCTGAGCCAAAGGCAGAGGCTTAACCTACTGAGTCACCCAGGCGCCCCCTAAACTATATGAAGGAAAAGTTTGGATGGTAAATTATAGGTCATTTAGATGTATAAATATTCATTGAACAACTCTTATTACATGAATGTTCTTTTTTTAGTATATTCGAAAGCCTTTACTCCTAAGTAATATAGATATGACTTATTTTTTAATGAGTTTGAGGCTTATGAAGGTGCTTATGTATATTCTTGGTTTTTCTTTGGATGCTTCTTCCATGGTACGTTAAGATGCATACATTTCCTTTGCCAGAATTAAGGCAGAGCATACCTGTCTTATTTCTATGTAGGAGTCAGAAAGAAAGCTGGTTACATCACTCCAGTCCCAGGGGGTGTTGGTCCCATGACCGTGGCAATGCTGATGAAGAATACCATTATTGCTGCAAAGAAGGTGCTGAGGCTTGAAGATCAGGAAGTATTGAAGCCTAAGGAGCGTGGAGTAGCAACTAGTTAACTGTTGCGTCTTCTGTCAAAAACATCACTCCAAGCCAGTCCAAGAGGCAAAACAAGCCAATAGAAATGCAATATTTTTTATTTATTTTACTGAAATGGTTTAAAATGATGCTTTGTATTTATTGAAAGCTGAACTGGGTGGGCGTCTGTGTGTGTGGCTCTGCCATACCTCACCACGGAGCACGCCGGCCTCCGGCTAGGTCGTCTGAGCCGGCCAAGAGAAGCACTTCACCTGGTGACAAATGGGGAGGACATCGCCCCAGTAAGATCGGGTGCTTAACTTTGTCAGGCCACTTCAGTTAAAATTTGCCTTTTCTAGGATTGCATTTCCCAAGTGCTATTCCAATAAGAGTTGATACTCACTTTAGGTTCCAAACCTTTTGAGTTCAACTAGTCAAACCAAAGGAAAAATGTTGCTAGAGAAAATTAGGGAAAAAGTCAAAAGGAAGAAATGATAATTGAGTAGAAAAAAAATTACTGTAATTTACATATCTATAGTATGTAAAACTACATGTGAATGGTGTCCTGAGCTGTCATTCTGTGGCTTAGTCATTGGGAAAATATTTAGGGTAGTTCCACGTGCTGTCAGTCCTCGTCCCATGTGTGTTATATTCACGAGGCTTTCCCATGTTCCTCTAAGATTGAAAGGCTTATTTTATTTTATAGATTATTTGTGTGTTGTCATATTTGGCTTTTCCTCTATCCTTAAAATTCACTGTTACATCTTTGTACTCTTGGGGATGTCTATATTGGTTTCCTCGGGATATCTTGAAACCTATTTTTGAAAAACAAAACTTGGGCTTGATAATCATTAGGATTAGGGCAGCCTGTTTAAGTATGCAACTTACTTTTCCACCAAAGACTTGTTAGCAGCTGCCTGCTTTTTCTCTGATGTACCTGTTGGCTTTCCCCAATGGGTTTTTGAGAACTTGAGTTCATATTGAATTTAATCAGACTTTCTGATTAAAAGGGTTTTTTGTTTGTTTTGCCTTTTTTTTTTTTTATTAAATAAAACACTTCTGACTGGTGTGGAATGAGTTCTGCGAAATACTGTATCTTCCCGCCTCTGTTCTAGTTTTGACCTAATCATAGTTAATCTTTCTGATTGGATGTAACAGATGTCAGTATTCCTATATTTGGTAACCCCTAATCCTATGCCTTAAACAAAGTGCTGTGGAGAAACCAGTCTAGTCCTTTCAGTCTGATGTCCCACCAGGCTGTGCCAAGCTAGGAGCTTAATCTGCAAGATTCATTTAAGTGGTTAGGCTTATTCCGGGTGTTTTCTAAACCACGAAGTTGAATTTACACATTGTTGGATTTACAGAGGACCTCTTGATGTGCCTGCTGACAATCCCCCTTCAGACGCCCTGCTCCCTGCTTTCTATACAATTATTTTTTCTTTTTCAATGTGTATGTTTGATTTGACAGATTGGAAGGTATTTGCTGGGCACAGTTTGAGGCTGGGATAGTCCCTGTGTATTCTCTCTTCTCTACCAGGGCTGAGTATTTGGGGGAGGTGGGATGAGAAGGTAGGCAGGGATGTAATTTGGATAGACAGATCCTCCTGCTCCAGGCAGCTTGAGGTGGAAAGAAAAGAACAATGGGGAGCTGACTTCCTCCTTGTTCTTCTGCCAGCTGACTTTACTCTTTTGATAGTTTCCTGGGTATGAAAGAGGATAGTTTGCCGGAGATGTTTTTGTAAGCGAGATTCAGCTCATGTCCATATCCCATGTTTGCTGACTAAATTATTAAACATGGAGCAAGATGAGCAGGCAGGATTAAGTTTTATTGAATTATAATTGCAAGTGGAAAGAAGTTCTGACCTATGACATGGAGAAGTAACAATATGTCAACCTGTTAAGAGCTGTCAAAATTAAAATGTTCATGTATATACAAAATATAAATGACATATAAGGTGAAAATTACAGTGATCAATTTACAACAAAAACAAAATTAACATTGTAGTTTCCAACTTGTTTGATTAATCAAGCACATTTATTCTGAATCCATAACATTTCTACAGTTTAATTTGGACAAAGTACTATTGGAAATCTACCAACTTTTAAAACTGAAATGTTAAGGGTCGATTGTTAGATCTTCCAGGATTGGTGCAGCTGAAGATGGAGAATTTATCCTTAAATTCAAGTGATGGTTCTGGGTTAGAGAGCAGCTAAGTCATTTTGCTGCGATCAGTACAAGCAGGAGAGGTGTAGGGCTTTATCTCTTGACAGTATCCCTTAGAAGGGAGCTCTGAGATTTAACTTAACATAGTTTTCTAGGGACCAGGCACTGTATGAAGCTCTGAGGATTGCAGGCGCAATTGGCTGTCCTCATACCCAAAGTGTTAATCATCTAGTATTGTTTGTCTTTAAAAAACAGAAAAGAGTGAAGAAGAAAAGCACCTGCTTTGGTCACCGTGAGTAAATGTAGTAACTAACCAAAGTGATTTCCTCAAGATTGAAATCTGTAGTCGTTTTGGAGAAAGTAAATGTCAGCTGCACTGTGGCTGTCAGGCACATAGTGGGTGTTAAATAAACAAGGTTGGTGTTAAGTGGGGATTAAAAATAGACTGATAAGTTTTGTGAGGACAAGGTTTGCTTCCTTATTAATGACTTATTAATCTATCCAACTTCCAATCATTCCTTTAAAGTACTAATCTAATACTGCAAAGTTATAATCTAATATTTTACATTAGCACTGCTTAACATGCAGTGGTCCTGTGGGTGGGAGTTTGACTTTGGGAGCAAGGTCATTGGAAACTTGGAGGAAGGACCAACCCAAGAGTAGAAAGAAGTCTTATTCTGGTTGTGAAAAACCAGTGATACTAATTTAAAGGATCATTTTGTGGACATAATGTGGTTGGGAGTTTCATTTTAACAAGAACAATTTTATTTTGAAAACATTTGCCCGTTCTCATGCGTTGGTTTTCCATTAGCAGACTTTGGGCACTGGCTTTTCAGTCTGGGGAAGCTCCAGTCACACTTCCGTGCTGGCCCTGGGCCTAGAGCCCGTGCAGATGGCGTAGACTTGCCGTAGGAGCTTTAGAAAGCTGCATGAGATGGGAAGACGAGATAGGGCATTTTACGTATTTCTTAATGTGTCAAGTTGCAGAACAAATTTTCCAACTTTGGTCTGTTGAAGTATGAGCATTTTAATGGTTTTTTTTCAAGACCTTCTAGATACTTTAAAATCTAAGCTTAAAAAAAAATCTAACTGGTATTTGTTTCAATAAAAATTTACTATTGCTCCCTTTATCTTAGCTATATTTTGGGAGGCAAGCATCATTTTCATTTCAAGAAACGTTATAATTTCTATCCTGGACTGCATTTTAAAATAAGGTATTATGTTTATATTGGTTGTTTTTTTATAACTACAGAAAGAAGGAGACAGCTTTGCACGTAAGTAGTACTTTTCACCCATAGATCAGTTTCCTAGCAAGTGGAATAACTCCATCTGCTCGGCAAATAAGGAAACCGGCTCAGAGAAGTTCAGGGGCCTGACCCAGGCCTCACAGTGAAGATGCAACCGTGTCCTCCCACAGTGAAGATGAAGCCCTGTCCAGGGGCAGCTGCATCCTAGAGGGTGGTCTCGCCGTCAGTCTCTCTTCCGTATTTGTCCGCGTCTGTAAGGTCACAGTCGGACTCCATCTCTATCTTCACCTGTGGCACCATGAACACTGGGCTCTGTGAATAGTTGAAAGCAGGCGAAGCTGGACAGGAAATTCTGAAGTGCAATGTGATGCTGAATGAGAAAAAGAGGGAAGGGAGAGTGATTGATCCAGTCCTCGGTGTTTTCCACGCTATCCCCCAGAGCAGGGCTCTAAAGCAAGTCGTTTTGTCCTTGCTTATGAACTCTTAACGTCATGGCAACAAGCCGCAGCCTCTCTGCTTGGCCTTCACTGTGCTTTGCTGAGGTAGTCTCGCCGGGAGTCTCTGCCCGGTCTTCACATGACCGCCAAGGTGAACTTTCGGGATCAGCCGTGTGAAGATAGAATCCAAGCTCCTTAGTTTGGCCAGTCGGGGCCTTTTATGTTTGCACTCCTGGTTACTTCTAGTCTGACTGCCCGTCCAGCCCAGCAGTCCTCGCCATGTGTCTATTTTCAAATGGTATTTCAGGCATGTGCTCACTGCCTGAAATGCCCTTCTTTTCTCACTTTTCTTCTTTATTCTGTGTACCTGGCAGTCTCCTATTTATTGTTCTTCGTCTTTCCAGATAAGGCAGATCCCTCCCCTAGACGCTGCTTTCTCTTACATGTACTCCCTTGTTCTCGGCACACGGAGCTGTATGTCTTTGTTTGTAGGCCTGTCTCTTGGCTCCCAGGGATTAAGCATCATGCCTGGTAGACCTCAGATGCTTAATCTTTGTTAAACTAGATCATGTTGCTGAGCCTTTTCCTTCACTGAAATGGAATCCTGTTCAGTGCTCTCTGGTCCCACCTACTTACACAGAGCTGGTAAGACACCAGTGAAGCTGTACCAAGTTTGTATTGGAAATGACCCACCCTGGTCCATATTTTCTCTCCACGGACTGAAATTGGGGCAGTTAGAGGTTCAATTTGGTGTAGGCTACTTAAAACTAAAAAATTGGGATAGACTGCTTTTCTCCCAACACCTTTATATATAAAAATCAATGGCATTCATGTAATGGTGTAGGGACCCTGATTGGGGAGGTGGGATGAGAAGGCAGGCAGGGATGTAACTTAGCCCTGTGACACTCCTGGGCTAGAGTGGCCTTGGGTTTGCTACTTGGTTGGGGGGGCGGGGTTCGTTATGGGGTTTCTCTTCTCATCTTGGCAATGTGGTAACAGCTTTGACTTCTAACTCAGACGATCTCGTGCATGTTTTCTAAAATCTCTTGGATGAGTGCATCTAAATCTGGAGGTTTATCTCCCTATAGCCTTGGGATAGACTATGCCTTGCTCATGTGTGATGTAGTACAGTGATGCCCATCCAGGTTAGGGCACCATGTAGGAGCACCCTACTGTCTTCCCCAGTAATAGCTGAGGCTGACTTTCTTGCCCCTGGATTTCTCTTCCATTTTTGAGCCCTCCTTGTTTTCAGTCATCAAGTTGTCCACTTTTTTCCTGGCTTCTCATTAAGAACACTAAGGTATCACAGTTGGCACAGGGAGCCCTGGAAACGGCTGGGGATCTTTTTTGACTATTCTCTCCATTTACTTTTTTTTTTTTTCTTTTTTTAAAGGAATCTCTACACCCAACCTGGGGGTTGAACTCACAGCTCTGAGATCAGAAGTCGCACACTCCACTTAATCTTTGATATTTAGTTAGGTTTCTGACCTTTGCTAATTAACCATGCTGTTACTTTATTCCACATAGTCCTGGAGTACCTGGTGGTGTGATCTTTGGGCTCATTTATCCTGGCAATCAATAATACATGCTTAAGTCATGTGTAGTTTTTCTCTGTTGTTTTTTTCCCCAGTGTTTTTAATTGTACATAGTATTCTGTGATTCCTTTTCTAAAGTAGAACACCTTTGTGTACTGTAATCATGTTATGTCAGTAAGAGGACAGATTTGTTTCTTGGCACCAATAATCAGGTCCAAACCCCTCTGTCTCCCAAGGTGGACGAGCAAAGGCCTTTTCCGGAGACACTGGCTAACCTGGGAAATTAGCCCCTCCGCCTTCCTGGCCACTGCTTAGTCTCTTCTCTAATACCCAAGGAGTCTACTTCATGGCCATTACCTTCGGTCGAGTTCTGAGTCACTGAAGGACGAATCAGAATGAGTAACTCCAACTGGAAGATCTTTTTCCTGGCAGGAAAATTAAAACATCAATTGTGGAGCCAGTTTAAGGATGATACTGGAGAAGACCTTTCTCCAGTTCTTCCCCCTTGTCTTCCTCTTCTCCAATCCCCACAGCCAACACTACGCAAGAGGAAATCAGGGGCCTCATGGGTGGCTTCTGCTCAGTTACTCCTTCCCCAGAGGGCTCTCAGCCAGGATAGGTGGGTGTGGGGCAGGGCCAGGGCAGAGTGAGAATGGGTGATGGAAGTATACAAAGGGGAAGGAGAGTTAGCAACTAAAAAAGAAGAGGTACCAATGACGGAGAGAGTGATGAGAAGCCCCTCAAGGAATCCCCTGACAAAATCTTAATCTGGGCCTTTTAGGAAAGTGGCAAGCCCTACGCTAGGAACACCAAGGTCGGGACTCAAGTGGGAGCTTCCTGATTACTTGGGATAGGCTATGGTCTTGATAACAGGACTGTCCTCTAGTAGGGGACCAAAGCTGGGAGGGCGTAAAGGTAGCCACAGAACCCCACAGGATCTTTGTAAGCAATGCTTACAGGCAGCCTCCCTTTCAGCAGGAGGAAGGTGCTCATTGTTCATACTGAATCAGCCCAACCACTACGGTCTTCCCTGCTAATTTGTGATCCAAATGCTATGCTACCTGTTTCTCTAAAGGGAACAACTCAGCTTGGATTTGAACCCTCAATCATTTTCAACAACTACTGGAAAGCATGGGAGGCTCAGTGGGTCATGTGTGGATTGGTGTGGTCTGAAACAATTCAAGGGAGGGCCAGGTGGCGCCACAGGCCTCCGGAGGCACAAGGGGAATGGAAGGAATGAGGGGCTTTGCCTAAATGGAAGTGAAGCTTGAACTCGCAGGGTTTGATTTGGGGATTCCATTGGTTGAAGTCCGAATCCTTGGGGCCCAGTTCTCACTGAACTCTGCCTACCAAAGGAGTCTTCTAGCATCTAAGACCATTAGGTCCCCCTGAGTTAAAGATGGAAATTCCTTGGAGGAAGAGGTGGAGAATTAGTAGTAAATAGGAAGGGAGAGACACCATGTGTTTACTTACTGGCAATGCAGTGGATACCATTTTGGGGATCTGATTGGACACTTTCCATGGGAATCTTTATAACTGAGGGAGAAGGGAACTGGGGCTGGAGAGAAATAGTGGGAAAAGCTGATAAACACCACTAATACAACAGCTTTCACTTTCTTGCCAAGATGGAAATTACACGCATCCACAATGTGCCAACCACCATCCTCTCTACATCCAGTCTAAACAGTTAGGGGGTGCTGCAAACACTCTGGGGCTCACTGAGGAGGTGATCATAGCCTGCTGTCCTAAACTGGACAGAACTGTTGCAGGAACATTATTGATCAGAACAGTGTCAACTATTGTAGTAAGCAATCTCAGGAGTGAATCTCACACAATAGCTGGTGTTGCTGTAAAGACGTAGAGAATGAATTTGTGCAAATTGAGTCCCATTTTTCCATTGAATGTATCATGCTTTCCCCCAACCCTGGAATAGTTCCTGGCACATGGTAGCCACTCAAATATTGGGTGAATCAATGAAAGAGTAAGTATTTGTCTTTAAAAGGCACTTAGACTCTCAGTTTCTTTGTTCTCAAGGCCTGTCCTTGCAAACCATCTAAATCATCAATGAAAAACATGTGAATGAATGATGGGCCTCTTTCTACCTAGAAGAGGAAAGCAGTTAAGGACCAGGGCAATTTGGGTCTATCACAACCATCAGAAGATGGTCTGACTGCCACCAGTCAGCAAGGATTTGCCTATGAACTTGGATCTGCAAAGGGCAAAAATCACTAGAAGAGTTCCAGGTGGATGCAGGGATGTGGGTTCTGGTCAGACCCAGAACGGGAGCCAGGTGTGTTGCTAGATGGCATGGGCAGCTTAGCATGTTGGAAGTGATCAAAGTCAGGACAAAGGGCGCTTAGGTAGCTCACTTGGTTAAGCATCTGCCTTCAGCTCAGGGCATGATCTCAGGGTCCTGGGATCAAGCCCCATATGGGGCTTCCTGCTCAGTGGGGAGTCTGCTTCTCCCTCTCATTCTGCCCCTCCCTCTCATTCTGCCCCTCTCCCTCCTCTTGCTCTCTTTCTCAAGTGAAAAAATTTTTTTTAAATAATAAAAAAAACTTTTTTTTTAAAAGTCAGGAACAGTTTTAATTCCCTTTTAGACATTTAGCCATATGTCTAAATTTAGCCACTTCCATTTTGTAGGATTGTTTCATCATCTCTAATGAGTACTTGAACTAGGTGATCTTTCTGCTTCACATTTTGTGACTTACTCTTAGTTCTGGACTGGCTTCCTGTCTGTTGACTCCGAGTGTTTTAGAGGTGGGATGGGGAGGAAGCATGAGAGAAAAAGGGTAGATGGGGCAACCAGGTGGTCCCCAGAATCTGGGGAATGCAGCCATTCTCCTTTCAGTGAGGACATTTGCCTCTCTCCCCACCTTCTTCCCTGATACCCCAAGGGCAGGCCAAGCAAACCTTGTTCCTAGTCCTTCCACCTGTCTAGGAGTCCAATCTACTAACTGGTGTCCATCAGACCCTTCCCCTAAGACCTGCTCCATTCTTTGGAGGTTAGTCCTCATAACCTCCCCCATGACTGAGCCGGGTCTTCTGCCCTGTTTCATCAAGGACATGAACTGCTGTTGGTAACAGCCCGGGGAGCTCACAGAATTGAGAATGAATGGGTGTGGCAAACAGCCTTTCCCCGGGTTGGGGGAGGGGTTCATTCTGAGGCTATTCCCACAAGCAGACAAGCTCTCAGCACCCCACACCAACACAGGCAGGAGACTCAGCTCATCCCGGACTAGGCCCAGGTGATCATAGCTGGCCACCTGAGAGCCCACCCTCTTCCTGGCCTGGGCAGAAGTGGAGGAAGGGTCTCTTCGCTTCCCTCAGCCCTGGGCTCACATCCTCCCCACCTCCTCGTCACTATCCTCATGGGCCCCTTTCCTTCTCTTCTTTTTATCTGTCTCCTTCTTCTCCTTTTCTGGAAGGATGTTGTCAATCCAGGCCAGATCATGCTGGGAGAAGATGAGGTCCAGAAGCCTTCGAACAATGATGAGGCCCAGGATCTGTGGTGAGAGTTAAGAGAAAACCCTGAGATCAAGGCCCCAAACTCAGACATTGTTTTTTCTCCCTCAGTCAGCTGTATTTAGGGACTTTCTCTGGTATCTTTGGAGCCATCTCAGAGCTCCGACAAACCATCATTTACCACCTGCCCATCTTGGTTCCTCTTAACTGGCCCTTCCTCAGTGGAGTGGCAAAGCCTACCATTGAGCCAGGGGACAGAGCCTGTGACAGCTGAAGTGGGGAGCCAGGCAGAGACCGAGGGCTACAGAACTACTACAGTTATTCTTTAAATCAGTGATCCTCAAACTTGAGCTTCCATCAAAACACCCACAGGGCTTGTTAATCCATACACTGCTAGGGGACACCCCTCCACCTCCCCCCAAGAGGTCCTGAGTCAGCGGGTCTGGGGCCTGAGCATCTGCATCTCTAACAAGTCTCCCAGGAGATGTTGATACTTCTGGGTCAGAGATCATGCTTTGAGGCCCACTGTCCATCTGTCCCTATTTCTGAGGGCTGCCAATCTCTGTTAACAAGTATAAAGTACACTGAATAACATGTTCTGGAATATTGGGAATTTTTACAGTAAAGTCTAGAAAGTTTGGTTCTGCTGAGCATACACAAAAAGGGAAAAAATGTGTGCTTTGGGGAAGGATTAAATATTGGCCTTGTAATAATTAACTCCATGGGCCCAGGGTAACTAGTTATAAATATTGTCCCTTCACTACCAAGAACAGGCCACTAAATGAAGTCAGGAAGAAAACGAGCCAGCTGGATTTAACTCTGGTTCCTCACTGACCTGCTTCTTGGGAGCAAGTAGAGCTTGAGAGCTGGACAGACCTGAGTCTTAAAAATTAGTCTTAAAAAACAAATTAGTGGTTGCTAGGGAGGGGCAGGGGTAGGAAGAGGCACTGTCTGCATAGAAATGGCCTGGCAGGGGCGCTTGGGTGGCTCCGTGGGTTAAGTGTCTGACTCTTGATTTCAGCCCAGGTTGTGAGATTGAGCCCCCGTTGGGCTCCGTGCCAGGCATGGAGCCTGCTTAAGATTCTCTCTCTGCCCCTCTCCCACTTGCTCCTGCGGTCGCACACACGCTCTTTCTCTCTCTTTCTTTCTCTTAAAAAAAAAAATGCCATGAGGGAATTTTAGGTATGATGGAACTGTTTCTGTATCATGACTGTGGTTGTGGAACCACTAATCTGTGCATTTGTCAAAACTCATAGAACGACAGAGTGAATTTGGGTCACACACACATGTTCTCTGAGCCTCAGTTTTCGTTTTTGTTTGTTTGTTTGTTTTTTTAAAGATTTTATTTATATATTTGACACAGAGAGAGCACAAGCAGGGGGAGAGGGAGAGGGAGAAGCAGGCTCTCTGCTGAGCAGGGAGCCCGCTGTGGGGCTCAATTCCAGGACCCTGGGATCATGACCTGAGCCGAAGGCAGTGGCTTAACTGACTGAACCACCCAGGTGCCCTAGAGCCTCAGTTTTCTCACCTGTAAAATGGGGTTAGTAGTAGTATTTTAAGGCTGCTGTGGACTAAATGAAACAACTCCACACATGCTAATCCTGACTATAATTTCCTTTCTTTTCCCCTTGTTACTGCTAAATCCCATGAGGGCCCTACTGGGGAGGATCCATTTCCCATGCCCTGGAGTGGTGGTTCTCAACCTTGACTGCACATTTATGCTCCCTGCAGACTTAGCATAGACACCAATGCCTGGGTTTCCCCAAGAGATACAGATTTAATTGATCCGGGGTGAGGCCTGGGCACACAGTTTTTAAAAGCTCCCAAATGAGTCTAATGGTCACCCAGGGTTGAGAATCCCATGTGGGCACATTTCAGATCCCACCTCTGTGTTCTCACTCTGGCCGCCAGTCTAGCCCTTCAGGCTTTCCCCACGCATTAGCCCCCAGGCTCCCGCATGGTCCCCCTGTGCCCCACTCTCTATCTGGCCTGGACTCACTACCCAAATCTTGTTCTGTGCTTACCTCTGTGACCCGGAGAGCATCAAGCCATCTGTACCAGCAGACGGCCCCACTGGGGATGCCTGCCCAGTCCCAGTCATCGCAGTGGGCTGGGGAGCCCGTTCCCACCTTACCATGACCGGGAAGATGATGGCAGCCACCGTGGACTTGAGGATCCAGAGCACTGCCAGGCAGAGGATCTGCACCAGCGTGAAGAGGTGGATCCGGCGCAGGGGCACGTGCCGCAGGAAGGCGTGGTCTGGCTGGTGCTTTGCCGGCATGAGGAAGAGCTTGCAGCGTTCCCAGAACTGGCGGAGAGCACGAGGCTTAGTCAGCAGTGGGGACCCCGGGAGGGAGGTGGCCCTGCTGGGGGGTTGGGACCGGGGAAGGCAGGATGTGGTGGGGTCTCATAGGAGGTAACCCCTTGTCTGGACTAAGAATGCCCAGGATGGGGGCTGCAAGTCTAGGAGGACACTTAGGGAGCCCCTCGGGGAGGAGGTCTGGGCCCTGCCTGGGGGTACAGACCTGCAGTTGGCCACACAGCCACACGTGAACCCTGCCCCCCAAAATGCAACTAACTGCAACACGAAGATATTCAAGACATCTGGTACATCCTGCTAAGTTAAGAACAACAAAACGTTTTCTTCTGCTAGAGTTGCCTTAGAGAAGAAGAGAGATGTAGTGAGATGCTCATTGGACTCAGCCCCATTGGGGTGGGAATCCTGAGCCTGTTTCCTTGTCTGTAAATAGGTTTCACAGCACCTACATACACAGAATTCATTATAGAACACCTATGAAGGGCCTGCTGTAGTGAGTTGACTTGGCACAAAGTACATGGTAGTATCTTTATCACTGTTATTTCTCCACTGATCTGGGAAAGTGAGCACTTGGGGTTTCGGGAATATGGCAGCTGACACGGAGAGCTGACTCAGGTCAGAGCAGCCTGGGGCTGGGTGGGGTGGTAAGAACCTTACCTGGATGCCATTGAGGGAGGCCACGCCCATGTAGAGGAAGACTCCGTATAGCACCGGCAAGGGAATGTACTGAAACGGGAGGGAAGTAGAGCTTTGGATTGGGCCTCTGCTCCTGGCCAGGCTGTTGGCTGCCCTGTTCTGTATGACGGCATCTGCCAGGTCACAGAGGTGGCCTGGCCTGCCTTGGCTTTCCCCAAGCCAGGAAGAAGCTAATGTTTAGGGGAACTGAGCCTCTGACAGCAGATCTGGAGCCAGTGTGGGTGGGGAGCACTGCCCTGCCCGCTTTTCCCTGTGCAGCGGCTCCCCCAGCCCGACCACCCTGTTGCCCTGCTCCTGTCCCTGCCGAGGCCCTGGGGTTTGACTGAAGACACACCTTCTGGAACACGGGAAAGCTCCACAGAAAGCCCCCTGCTGATTCTTGTCAGCTACTCTCCCCTTCCAGCCCCAGCTGAGGACCCCCCACAAAGCAGCACTGCTCTGGGGACCTTTATTGACCTGATCTCCATCAGCAGAGAGTATGTGCAGATTAACAAAAATTATGCACCCTACATAATCGGATTAGAAAGCAAAACAGATGTGTATAGGTAAACCAACCACCACTAATTGCCAACTAACTGCTAATGGCTTGGTGGGCATCCTTCTTTTCTGATCATGCTCACAGGTAGTTTGTTAGCTTTTTAAAAAACAGAACCATATCACTCATACTGTTCTACGATCATCACTGTGACTCTTTAGGAGCCTTTTGAGGCATTTCTCCACTGTCTCTCTAAGCTTTGTTTCTGCTTCTTTCAACGCCCTCCAACTTTTTTTTTCTCTTTTTGGAGAGTGTGTGTGTGTGTGTGTGTGAGAGAGAGCCGTAGGGGGAGGGGTGGGGAGGGCAGAGGAAGAGGGAGAAAGAGAATCTTAAGCAGACTCCATACTATGCCCAGCATGGAGCCCAATGTGGGGCTTGATCTCACAACCCTGAGATCATGACCTGTGCTGAAATCAAGAATTGGACGCTCAGCCAACTGATCCACTCAGTGCCTCCTCCTCCTTCCCTTTATCTGCCTCTTTGACATGTGCCACTGTGAACAAGGGTCTGCTTTGATTCCAGGGTGGCCATATTGGAACATGTAGGCAAATACAATCTTGTGCTCAACTTTTATTTATTTATTTTTAATATTTTATTTATTATTTGAGAGAGAGAGACATAGAGAGATAAGGAAGACAAGCTGGGGAAGCGGGAGAGAGAGAACCAGGCTCTCCACTGAGCAGAGAGCCCAATGTGGGGCTCGATCCCAGGACCCTGGGATCGTGACCTGAGCTGAAGGCAGATGCTTAACTACTGAGCCACCAAGGTGCCCCTGTGCTCAACTTTTAGATGCCACTTAGGATGTCCGTAAATCCTACCAAATAAGTAACCTCTTTTATCATAAGTTAGACTGGCCTCATTTTTTTTTTTTTAACAGAAACCATGATTTGGACCCATATGCTGTAAACCTCAGTCCAAGACATCTGATCTTAAAGAAGGGAAATATGGCCATTACATCATTCCATTTGTACATGGCTTATGAGATTTTTTGCCTAATTATGAAACAAAGTAAAAATTACCATGAACAACACTGTCCTAATCATTCTCAAAGTGTGGGAGCAATAGAGAGAGAAATAAAATCTTACAAATTTCAGATGGCTTAAAACTTCCCTTTGGGAATGCAAGCTGGTGCAACCACTCTGGAAAACAGCATGGAGGTTCCTCAAAAAGTTGAAAATAGAGCTACCCTAAAACCCAGCAATTGCACTACTGGATATTTACCCTAAAGATACAAACGTAGTGATCCGAAGGGGCATGTGCACCCAAATGTTTATAGCAGCAATGGCCACAATAGCCAACCTATGAAAAAAAACCTAGATGTCCATCAACAGATGAATGGATAAAGAAGATGTGGTATATATATATACAATGGAATACTATGCAGCCATCAAAAGAAGTGAAATCTTGCCATTTGCGATGACGTGGATGGAACTAGAGGGTATTATGCTTAGCAAAATAAGTCAATCGGAGAAAGACAGCTATTATATGATCTCCCTGATATGAGGAAGTGGAGATGCAACGTGGGGGGTTTGGGGTATAGGAAAAGAATAAATGAAACAAGATGGGATCGG
This sequence comes from Martes martes, assembly GCF_963455335.1. Lineage (NCBI taxonomy): Eukaryota > Metazoa > Chordata > Mammalia > Carnivora > Mustelidae > Martes > Martes martes. The sequence continues at coordinate 89,774,122 of NC_137896.1, forward strand.
GAGGGAGACAAACTAAGAGACTCTTAATGTCACAAAACAAACTGAGGGTGGCTGTGGGGAGGAGGGTAGGGAGAGAGTGGTTGGGTTATGGACATTGGGGAGGGTATGTGCTATGGTGAGTGATGTGAAGTGTGTAAACCTGGCGATTCACAGACCCCTGGGGCTAATAATACATTAAATGTTTATAAAAATTTTTTTTAAATATTAAAAAAACTTCCCTTTGGACCTGATGAGGAGAACTGCACTAAGTCATAGAGAATTTGCAGTTACCAGTGCCTGATCAAAAAGTCATGCATTAACCCTAGGAAATTATCTCTAGTCTTGTCATTTGCAGGTTCAAGCAGTGTTCTCAGCAAACCCCAAAGGTCCATGACATCACACTGACAAGTGATGGGGCTGTGATCTAGAATTGGAGATTAATTCATACAAATCTTCCTTGGATCCCCCAGAAAACCCTTTTCAAACAGTAATGAAAGAGTAAAATAGAAAAAAAGGTGCCTCGAATGTTAGATTTCTACTCTCTGTTGGAGGAGTCGACAATGATCACAGTCCCACAAATGTAAGGACACTGCAGCCTTCCCATATGACTTGAAGCTGAGACCATGAGGACAACTCATGGGGCTCAAAGAGGGGGCTTTTCATATGGCCAGGGGTTCCCTGGAGGCAGAATGCAGAAATCCACAGTCCTGAAGAACAGTGCCAAGGTGGGAGCAAAACATGAAACAAAACAGGACAACCCTTCAGGGCTTGAGAAGGACCAGGGGTTTGCAGAACTGAGTGGATAAGATGTTCATGCCGCCCATCAGATACTTGACCACCCCATCCTCCAACACCCCCATTTGGCGAGATAACCAAAGATTTGCAAATTGGCGATGACAGGGCTGAAGATTATCACTGATCCTCTAGCAGTAAAAATTGCAGTGTCTAAATCAGGACAACCATCCACTGAGAGAGAGACTTCATCCCTTACTGCTCCAAGTGTGACCTTTGGCCCGGCATCATTGGCATTGACTGTGAGCTTGTTAAAAATGCAGAATTTTGGTTCTACCCATACTTACTGAATCAATATCTTTTTTAAAGTTTTAATTCTAATTTCAGAATAATTAATATACGGTGTTATATTAGTATCTTTCTTTAACAAGATTCCCAGGTAATTTTTTTCATATGTGTGTGTGTGTGTGTGTGTGTGTGTGTGTGTGTATATATATTACATATATACAGATAAATTTTTCATATATATTTTTCATATATATATGAAATACATATGTATATAATTTTTTTTGACTGCCCAACATTGGGCTTGAACTTGTGACCCTGAGATTAACACCTGAGCTGAGATCAAGAGTCAGATACTTAACTGACTGAACCAATCAGGCATCCCTCCAAGGTGATCTTTATACACATGAAAATTTGAGAAGTGCTAGAGCAGAATTCTACTGGAGGAACTGGTACAAAGGCATAGTTAAGAACTGATTTAGAAACCTTGATAAAAATAAAAACACTAATAGCTAGGATCCAATTTGTACCCTCTACAATTTGTAGCACTTAAGAGCTCTCTCCCTTGTTGGCTATATAAACAAGAATTGAAGGTCCAAGAGTGCCTGAGTGGCTCAGTCAGTTAAGTGCCCAATTCTTGATTTGGCTCAGGTCATGATGTTAAGATCCTGGGATTGAGCCCCACGATGGGCTTCATGCTCAGCAGGGAGTCCGCTTGAGGATTCTCTCCCTTTGTCCCTCCCCCACCCTGCTCTCTCTCTCTCTCAAATAAATAAATAAAGCTTAAAAAAATTAGAGTTCTTCAACTAATGTCTTAGGTAGACAGCTCTCCAATGTATGTTCTCTGAATCTGGTATGTACTCAGTTATGCCTAATTTGACAGACAGGCCCTGCAAATGATACAGTTGCCAAAAGGTAAATAAACTTTATAGATAATTTTTTTTTTTACATTTAGAAGATTTTTATTTATTTATTTGACAGAGATCACAAGTAGGCAGAGAGACAGGCAGAGAGAGAGGCAGAGAGAGAGGAGGAAGCAGGCTCCCTGGAGCCGGATGTGGGGCTCAATCCCAGGACCCTGGGATCATGACCTGAGCTGAAGGCAGAGGCTTTAACCCACTGAGCCACCCAGGTGCCCCTATAGATACTTTTTTAAAAGATTTTTTATTTGTTTGAGAGAGAGCACAAGTGAAGGGGGAGGCAAAGGGAGAGGGAGAAGCAGACTCCCCACTGAGCAGGGGCAGGGCTTTGATCCAAGAATCCTGGGATCATGACCTAAGCCAGAGGCAGATGCTTAACCAACTGAACAACCCAGGTGCCCTGGGAGATTTTTCTTATTGGAAATAAATGCTGGGATTAAATCTAGGACCTCAGATCTGGGTTAAGTTATATTTTTCTTGAACTGGCTATACAAAATATCTTTCCTTTAGCCTAAAATTAGCCTTACTACTTTGAACAGTAAGGGATGAAATGTCTCTCTCAATGGATGGTTGTCCTGACTTAGACACAGTGATTTTTACTGCTTGAAGATCAGTGACAATCTTCAGCCCTGTCATCACCAATTTGCAGATCTTTGGTTATCTCCTCAAAATTAGTACAAGTGTCAAAATTAGTACTAGCGTCAGCTAGTGATAATGCCTTAATCACTTAACAATTTTGAAACCCAATCTTTTTTCTGTTGCTGTTGGTAGAAATGGTTTTATTTTGCTTGGTTGTGATGGGAAAGGTCTGCCTCAAGGACACTTGAGCTCTCATTCCCAGAAGCAGTTGTGGGTGGAATCAGTCTCTGAAGAATGTGCAAAGTTACTGACTTCCTCTAAAGCCTATCTTTATAAAAAGATATAAAAATATAAATAAACAAAAAATGAAAATATATACCCTATAAACTTTAATACAATCAAATGGGAAATCCTAAATCAACAAAAATCTAGATAGGTCTTCTCTGTTATAAAATTTATCAAATAGATTAGTTGGTGGTGAGTAAAATGATATTATTTTTTTCTACTCTTATTATAAAAGAACACGGGTAGATTTTTTTGGGGGGGGGATAGGATTTTTCAAATCGTTTTGTCATTGAATACAAAGACAATATCAGAGTCTCTGGAGCCATGCAGACTCACGGAAAGTTTTCCATGATGGCCAGAGTAATAATTAACATTTCCCCATATCTGGCTTCAGAAGAGACCAAAGCTAGCGACCCTTTGATCAGAAATCTCTAGCCTCCAGAACTGTAAGAAAATAAGTGTTGTTTAGGCACCCTGGTCTGCGGTATTGTGTTACAGCAGCAAACGAACACAGCAGGTGAGTGGCTGACCTGGAGAGCGGAGAAACCTAAGCAGAGTGTTCGCGGACGCCCACTCTGGGTGTACTCTCGTCTGACTTCATCTCTTCCAGTTAGACTGGGGGGATGTGACCAAAAGGAGTTTCAAACTCTGGGGGGTGGGGGTGCGGAATCAGTTATGTGCCCAGGACATTCAGGACAGAGGAGCAGAGAACAGAGCACAGGAAAATCTACAGAGCCTTCCCCTTGTAAGGCTGACACTTCAGAAAAAGGGTGAGCAAGGAGGGGTCTAGTGAGCCATAAAACCCAATGTGGAGACACAACCAGTGCAGGAGGCTCCTGGTCTAAGCAAGGATGGAACTTGGCCAAGGACACCTGGGGGGGCTCAGTCGGTTAAGCGTCTGCCTTCTGCTCAGGTCATGATCCCAGGGTTGTGGAATCGAGTCCTGCATGGGGCTCCTTGCTCAGCAGGGAGCCTGCTTCTCCCTCTGCCGGCAGCTCTCCCTGCTTGTGTGTGCACGTACTTTCTCTCTCTCTCTGACAAATAAATAAATAAAATCTTCAAACCAAACCAAACCAAACCAAATCAGGATGGGACTTGGCCAAACTTTCTGAAGGAGGAGCATCTCCAGAAAAGGGAGGATAGACCCTGGGAGGAGTGGAAAAGAGCAGTGAGGATTGTCTAGTGCTGATAAGTGATGCAACGTTCCAGAAAACAAGGACAGTGATGAAACATCTCTTTGGGTCCTGCCTCTTGAGGTTGCATGTGGAGACCCTCTCTCCACCTCTGAGGCATCGGCCAGTGTTTCTTAGGGAGACAGGGCCCTGGTGGAGGGTGCAGAGCCTCACCTTCAGGATGGGAGCCAGAAAGACAGAGATGCCCGTCAGGATGAAGACGATGGTGCCAGTCACTCTTTGCTCCCTGGCAGACAAGGGCACATGGTCAGGGGGTACTGGGAGAGGCTCCCTGCCCATTCTAGCCCTCTGGCCCTGTGTGTGCACCTAATGGCTGTGTCCACACCCTGGCCTCTGCCCTGTTTCCCATTCCAGGAAGTACACCCGCTGCCTGAGGCCCAGTTGACCAGCACATGGGAAGAGAAGGAATCCTGACCGAGGCAGCTGGAGGGGTGTTTGGGAGGGTGTCCAGGGCAGTGACTAACAGCAGAGGCGCTAGAGCCAGACTGACCTCAAGCTCGGTTGCGTGGCATCAGGCGAGGCCCTAAATGTCTTCAGCCTTGGTAGAAGCAAGAGAGTGAATGATAGCTGCCTAGGGAATTGTGAGGCTGAAATGGGAATGTGCACTGCCTATGAGCCCTGCCCTTCGAGGCAGAAAGATCCTTGTCTGTGGGGCGTGACTAACAGGACTCAGAGGGAGGGGGCCCGGCTGCTGGCAGAGCAGGCGTGAGGGGCGGGAGTGCCCAGGCCCAGGCAACCATTCAGGTGGGGGCTGGGGGCTTGGGGGCAGACTGCTCAGGCCCAGTCCTCTGGGCTCAGGAGTCCAGGAGGGGACCCTGCCCTGGCCAGAGAAGGAGCCCCCAGGGCAGGCTGGGTAGCCCAGGTATCCTGAGGCAGTGAGGAGAAGCTCTCTGGATAGCCAGAGTCTGGTGTGGGCTCACCCTGGAGGCACTAAGAGATGGAAGATACGCGTGGCCGCTGGGAACAGGCAAGGGAGTGGAATGGGCACGAGAGGAGACTGAGGAGGGCGTGGAGGTGATGGGTCAATGGCCACCGTCTAGGGAGTGGGCGTGTCCTGGGAAGACTCTCTGGAAGCATGGAGACTGGGGAGGACCTGCACCCACAGGAGGGGTTGGGGGACGGTGGGGGTGGGGGTCTTGAGGAGGAGGAGACAAAAGGATGGGTCAGAGGGGGCTGTGGGGACACTGAGTAGCCCCTGCAGGTAAGAGGTCATGTGCACACAGGCCGTGGTGGTGCACTGCTTGCATTCCATCACTGAAAAAGCACCACTTAGAACTGAATTTTTGTCTCCTTCCCTCTCCCTTAGGAATGTCACTCTATCCTCACTGTTCCCGGGCTGCAGAACAGGGGACCTTTTTGCCCAGATAACTTGATGGTAAGAAAAACCTGCTTCCCTTCTCCCAACCTAAACACCCCTGCTCAGGTGGTCCCCAGTCACAGCTCCCCACCTACCTGACTCCCAGGAACTGGGGCTGCTCCCCAGGGGCACTGGTCTCCGTCTCCATCTTGAGGCTGTCGATGTGGGCGATGGAGATGACAGTGGCCGCCACATACCAGGGGAGCCCCATGAAGGAGCACAGGGCCATGAGGACACCCACCCAGAAAAGGTCCAGATGGTAGCCGGCAGCCTTCTGCATGGGGCAGGGGGAAAGGAGAAGCTATCCAGAGAGTCTGCACCAGACCACCTGTTGGTCTGAGGGGGAGGGAGATCCAAATCTCCCCCAGAGCAGCCATTTTGTGGAACCAGGTTCAAAGGCTCCCCTCGGCCTTCATTAGGGACTCTTAGGCTGTCACTAGCCTGAGGTGGTCAGGCATCACCAACCCCATGGTTTGCTGAGCTAGGGAAGGGACACAGGAAAGGGAGGAAAGGGGTGTTTAGGCTTGGAGAGGCCCTGGGCTTGAGTCCTTGGGAAGCAGGGCTCCTGCCAGTGGCCACAATCTCTCTGCAATTCTTGAACAAGGGGTCTTGGCCGGGCAGGCTCTAGACCAAGCTCAGAGTAGTCTAGATTGGGATGGGGACAGGGTAGCCCAAATCTCCTCAAACCCAGAGGAAGGGACCAGAAGGGCTAAGGACTCTCCTCAGCCTCATGGTTCTGGGTCAAAATCCCAGATCTACTTGGACTCCCAAGTGTCTGGTCAGGAGGCACAGAGCTGGAAGGAGGTCACTTTGGAAGAAGCAAGGAGCCTGTGCCTAGGGGCCCACCCTGGGTTTCGTCCTGGTCCTTGGATAATCACTCTGGTCCCGGCAGCCTTACCCGCATCTGGAGGTCACATTCCCCACCCCCCGCCCACACACACACCAGAACCCCAGACTTCTGACCTCACGTCTCGCTTTATAAATGCCCACATTTTGACAGAAGCCCCATCTCCCTTCTTTGTTTCTTCTGACTTTGCGGGAAGAAAGAGGTTGTGCTCTTCCTCCCAGCAGCCGCCTTACCCTCAGCTTATTCTCCTTCCGGTTGACTATGACGGCGGTGATTTGCTGGTCCATGAAGATCAGGATGGTCACCAGCAGGGCGGGCAGGACACTCGCCAGGTACACCCACCATGGGTTCTTCCCAAAGGGGGCCACGAACCAGCCTCGGTCAGGCCGCGTGGGCTGAGTGGAGCAAATGGAAACAGCCCTTTCCTCTCTCCCTTGTCCCAGTGCACTTGCTGCCTGGGGCCCCACTCCCCCATGTGGAGTGCTTCTTGAGTGCAATCTTTTCCCTTCAAGATGTTGGGTACCTGCAACTGTAAACGGACCACAGACGCAGACAGACTTGGGAAGGGATGGCGTCTACTGCACTAGGAGCATTGGGGGCAGCTCCCAGGGCTGGTGGGGAATGGGGAGGTGAGAGCCCCGGCTGCAGGGAGGGAGCGTGCAGTCACTAACTGCAAGGTAACAAGAAACAGGAATGAGGTCCAACAGGCAAGAATCAGGAATTTGATGGGTGCAGTGCCAGACCCTTCTGCCTCTCCTCTGAGTCACCTGTCTGGGGAGCATTATAGGATGCTCTGTAAAACATTAATTCAGACTTGCACATTAGGACAAAGGATTATCTGTGCAGGAGCTGGGCTGAAATCTATCTTTGGTTTCATTTAAGAGCAAGAGGTACTTTTTGTGTTTAAGCTCCTTAGGAGAACCCTGAAGGAATCATGAGGGGGTCAAGCCCCCAAAGGCAGGGAGGGTGAATTCTAGAACCTGCACCTCTATGCACAGAGTAGGTTGCTGGTGCTCCTAGGGAGGGAGCCTAGCCTGAGCTTCCCTCTGAGCAAACAGCACCAGCACCAACGGGGTGATTCTCCAACTTGGTGGGCCCTTTCCAGGAGGGGGGTGGAGCTTATTAAAATGCAGAACTCCAGGCTCCATCCCCAGACCTTCTGATTCCACAGTTCTGGGGTGGGGCTGAGCAGATGGCTTTCCTAGCAAGTTCTCAGGTGATGGTGTGATGTTAGTCTGGAGACCACATTTTGAGAATCAGTGTTCTAAGGGATCATTTTCAACAGACCCCCAGTGACCCCACTTAAAGACAGCTGGAGCCCGGGGATCAGAGTCCCGTAAGTGGAAATCAGGGGACTGCTGCTGGGCTGGAGCGGGGGTTTCTGCACCTCCCCACACCATGACTCCACAGCAGGATTTCACTGTGAATATGCCCCCAACCTCCCACAGCAAGGGACCTCCCGCAGGGAGGCTGCGTGGAGGAAGCGCCGGGCATACCCAGAGAAACTCCCAGGTTGCTTGGCTGAGAGTCTATGGAAGTTTGATCAGTCTAGAGGGGAAAGGAACTGCAGCTGGTGGGCAGGCCAGGCTAATGTCCAGAGCAGGGGCCAGGGGCAAACCTTGATGACGCTGGGCACATGCAGCTTGGGGGTCGCCAGGCCGAAGCAGGCATCGATTCCACAGAACAGCAGGATGGAGAAGATAATGGAAAAGTCAGCTACCAGAGCCCGGACCTGCAGGAGGGAGATGCATAGGTAAGGGAAGCCCCTGCCCACCTCCCCAAGGGCTCAGTCCTTCCCTGCCAGCATGAGGAGCACGGGTAAGAACTTGGGCTTCGGTGTCAGCAGACTGAGGCTCGAATCCTGGCTCTGCCCTTGCTAGCTGTGCGACGTTGAGGAAGCATGATATCTCTTGATGCCTCAGTTTCTTCATCTGTGAAATGGACATAATGATAGCACCTCTTCCATAGACATAAGTGAACAACTATAACACACTCAGAGGGCTTGACATAGGTGAGCAAGTGTGGGAACTGTTATTAGTCACGTGGCATGGTGCCACTTCCGAAAACATTTTCTGGTGTGAGAGACTGAACTCAGTCCCCCATAAAGGGCGGTGACAGCTGAACTTAGATCTAAAGAAGTCCTATCTCCTGAAAATGTATGGCAGAGGGCTGCACTGCCACCTGGGCTGGGAGGGAGGTCCCTGATTCTGCTGGGGACCCCTGTTTGCTCTCGGACCTTCTGTCCACTGGAAGTCCTTCACCTCTTGCTCTTGTGTCTCGGGATGCCCATCCTAGGCCAGGTTCGCGACCTCACCCCCCCGCCCTCTGACCAACGTCCACACCGTTGCCTTTTCTATGATCTCTTCAAGGAGAGTAGTTTCCAGAGAACAGCAGGGAAAGAAGTTAGGAACGGCAGGGGCAGGTGATGGCACACTGAATGCATTCCCTGTACCCGCCTACTCCCCTTTGAAATTGTTATTAAAAGAACATATATAATTAATGAAAAACCCACATGGTGTAGAAAGCCAAGTCCCCCACCTTACCTTTCCTCACTCCAGATGTACCCGTATGTCTGCTTGATTTTAGTTGTTCCGGTGATTTCTTCCATGTCATTATCTAATACACTATACTTTTATATTTTGATTTACTAATTTAAAGCATGATCTACTAATAAAGATTTGGCTTACTTGCACTGGCCCTCCTGCCCCTTCCTCAGTCCCAATCTTTGAGAGTTATTTTCAAACCCTTTCTATGGGTTTTTCCTTTGTACTTTTACTATGTAGTGAAGGCTCTCTTTCTGCTGACTTTGCCATCCACTCGCATGCTCTGTGGCGTGGCTAGCTGCCTCCTTTCCTAATACCAACCCCACCCATCCTGTTCCCTCTGTGACCCTTCCCTGTGAATCTTTACATTGTCAAAGCTGAGAACACTCACATTCTGTTCCATGGCCACATGTCTTTTGTGGTTTATCTATAAGGTGATTCTAAAAGTTGAAAATCAGTAACAGCTTTATATTACTGTGATCATGTAAGCCAAGCAGTGTGCAGGTTTCCAGTGGTTTTCCTGCAATATCCCCAGCACTCAGATCAAAAGTTGTTAAGTTAGGGGCACCTGGGTGGCTCAGTGGGTTAAAGCCTCTGCCTTCAGCTCACGTCATGATCCCAGGGTCCTGGGATTGAGCCCCACATCCGGCTCTCTGCTCAGCGGGGAGCCTGCTTCCCCCCACCCCCTGTCTGCCTCTGCCTACTTGTGATCTCTGTCAAATAAATAAATAAATAATATTTTTTAAAAAGTTGTTAAGTTAAACCATATGAATTTGCCATTTTTTGTAGGGCAAAACAGTCTGATATACTCCATTTCTCATGGTCTGACCTAGCATAAAGATGAATATGATAAACAGCTGTGTACTCCCCATACCGTAAAGAAATGAATATACACCCATTTAGTTGACGCCTCTCTGTGATCCAGTTATGGCACCCCTGTCTCTGCTCTCTAGAGAGATCCACTGCTCTGAATTTGGACTTTATTATTCCAACGAATGTCTTAAAACTTTTAGTAAATATGTACATAGCCCTAAACAAAATATGGCATTTTTTTGCATGTTTTAAAATTTTTACGTAAATAGTTTCATTTTATTTGTAATCTTCTGCAATTTGCTTTATTTGCTCAACATTACGTTGGTGCTATGTTTCCTTGTAGATCAATACAGCTGTAGTCTATGTGCGTATGTGCTGTAGATTAATGTATGATTATTTTGGGTGCCTGGGTGGCTCAGTGGGTTAAGCCTCTGCCTTCGGCTCAGGTATGATCTCAGGGTCCTGGGATCAAGCCCCACATCAGGCTTTCTGCTCAGCAGGGAGCCTGCTTCTCCCTCTCTCTCTGCCTGCCTCTGCGCCTGCTTGTGATCTCGCTCTGTCAAATAAATAAATAATAATCTTTTAAAAAATTTATGATTATTTCCCATTTATTTCTTCATTCTTCTGTTGATAGATCAACTTAGATTATTTTCTTTGTTTTCCCCTTAGAATCAATGCTTCTTTGAACATTCTTACATACGTGAGGATTTCTCTGGGGTGTATTTCTGGGAGTGGAAATGCCCACTGGAAAATCACAGCCATCTTTAGCTCTACCAGACAGTGCCAATGGCTCTCTGTATTGCTCATGCCTATTTACACTCTCAACTCGCTTTTCACCTCCTACACTTGGTGTCCCAAGACCTTCATATCTTTACCAGATGGGTGTGAAATGGTATTATCTCATTCTTCTCTGAAACACTAAATTTCAGGAGGCAATAGAGCAATTTGTAGGAATTTAAGGGGGGAAATGTTGGTGATAAAAGAATTTCCTGCTGTGTGAATTATATTTCATCCTCCAGGAAATAGACATTCTCAGATGCGATCAATGCTCTAGATCTTTTACGTAAGAGGTGACTTGGATACGATCTGGTTGGAAGTAGCGAGGAAGGGAGGGAATTTGTCTTGACGATGCATTTATGTGACAAGCACAGGATTTTTTCCACAGCTCATACACGCAAAACTTCCTAAAGAGTCTTTTATTTAGTCTTTATGAAATACTGAGAAAAATTCAGTTATTATCAATTTTATCATCACTATCAGGTGTAGTAGTAGTAGCAGGAGCAGTAATATTTATTTAAGATGGCTTTAGGAGAGGGGTGCCTGGCTGACTCGGTAGAGCATGAAACTCTCTACCTTGGGGTCATGACTTTGAGCCCACATTGGGTGTAGAGATGACTAAAAGTAAATTTTAAAAAGATGACTTTAGGAGAGTGCTCATAGGATTTATGGTGGGAGAGTGTTGCTAAAATTCTTCCAAGCACCCCTCTCTATGGCACAGCTATTGATAATATATGCAAGTGCTGTTTTGATTAATTTTATGTTTTATTTATTTTATGTTTTATTCTCACCACAGAAAAGAAAATGCAATTCAAATTAGTATTTAGCATTTTAATAGCATAAAAGAATAAAGTACTTAGGAATATATCTAATAAAAAGTGTACAAGAGCTTAAGGTCAAAACCTGAAAAAAATTATGGAGAGAAAAAAAGACCCAAATAAGTTGTGAAGCATGCAGTATTCATGGATCAGAGGACTCCAAGTGTAAAAGGTCGCAATCCTCTCCAAATTGACATTTAGGGTCAAATAATCCTATCAAAATTCCAACAAATTCTTATTTAATAAAATTTAAGATGATTCTTGGGAAAGAAGGATAAAGGGGGAGAGTTTGGTCCATAAGACATACAGACTTAAGAGCCATACAAATGAAGACTGTGACACTGGCAGACAAATAAACCAGTGAAGCAGAATAAAGAACCTAGAAACACACCCCATCATATGTGAATATTTGACATCCGGCAAAGGAAGTATTGCAAAGCAGTGGAAAAGATGGTTTTTTTCAAAAAAGTGCTATTTATATACATATAAAAAGAAACACTATCTCACCCTATATGTCAAAATTGATTTTGATAGAACACGAAAGGAGAAAAATGATGCTTTTAGAAGATAACAGGAGAATATTTTCCATCCAATATTTTCCTTGAAGAAAATTCTGATATATTTAATTATAATAAAGCTAAGAACTTCTATTAGTCAAAAGCTACCATAAAGAAATAAAAAGCTCAGTCATATAAGAGAAGATATTTGTGACACATATGATCACAAAAAGATTTCTACCCAGAATATGTATAGAACTCTTGCAAATCAGAAAGAAAAAGACAGATCGCCCAATAGAAAATGTGTGAGAGATTTGAATAGGCACTTCCATTAAGAAATTCAAATGGCTATGTGGCCAATAAACACACAAGACTTTCAATGTCATTAGTCATTGGGGAAATGAAAATTTTAACAACACAATGAGATACTACTACACAGAAAGATCAAAGATAAAAGTCTTACAATACCAAATGTTGCCAAGGGGGCTTGACAACAAGGGAACTCACTTCTCTCTGATTCCGAATCTGTGCTCTTAACTTGAAAAATCCCAGTATGTGGGCTGGTGCTAATGTGGTGGTGTCCATCCTGTCGGGGCCAGAACCCTCACAGGGAGACTCAATGGGGCTTCCTTGTGAACTGCCTAACTGTAGGCCCCTTCCTCACTGCACAGTGAGCTTACCTTGGTAGGGAAATAGCGGCTGAATTTGAACTTCTTCAGGGTCAGGGTCATGGAGTACGTCCCGAAGAAAAGGATGAAGGACATGAGTGCCAGGTCTGGGATGAACTTGCAGGAATTCCCGAGCAGCTGCCCACCGTAGTTCAGACATTCCTTCTTGCTCAGCAGAGACCAGTCCAGTGCTGTGAGGTTAAGGGGGTTGTACTTGGAGACCAAGCACGGGAGAGAAAGGGTCAGGGTCTTCCTGGGAAGTCAGCTGTATCCTTGCCTCTAGAGTCCCTCAGGCAGCCCACATACCCCTCCCATCCTCCATGGGGCCCAGCAACAGAATTATGTTCCCAGAGAAAAGCTATGTCAAGGAACAACAAACAGCAGGGCCCCTGGGAAGATTAGGAGCTGGCAAGTGTTTCTTCAGTGTGTTCTAGGATGCACTGCTGAGTTAGCAAGGAGAAGTAGCTCAGAGGTTGGGATGCCCTCTCCTGCAGCAGGTTTGGCTACCAGCTCAGTCAGCTATGGATCTCTTCTCTGGAACAGGTCACATTTATTCTTCCTTTTCCTTCCCCTGTGCACACCTTTTCACATATTTCACTCTTGTCAGATCTCTCAAGTCAGTCACTTCCCCTTTTCATGTCTAGATGCCTAAAATCCAGCGTACACAAAACAATTACATATACAGAAACACACACATATATACACACACGTATATCTGTATGTATATGAATGCATATGTAGACATATATGTGTATACACACATATGTTCATATACATATGTTTCTAAGTATAATAAAAGCAGGGTAATTTATAACAAAATTTAATATATACTTTAAAAAATTACTGTGTAGGGGTGCCAGGGTGTCTCAGTGGGTTAAAGCCTCTGCCTTCGGCTCAGGTCATGATCCCAGGGTCCTGGGATCGAGCTCCGCATCGGGCTCTCTGCTCAGCGGGGAACCTGCTCCCCCCCCACACCTGCCTCTCTGCCTACTTGTGATCTCTGCCTGTCAAATAAATAAAATCTTAAAAAAAATTACTGTGTAAATATTCAGGAACCTGCAAAATGAAGTAAACAGGTATCTACAACCACCTGTAATGAATCGTTGCACTAAGAGGAATGTGGGACCTTGAAATAATCGTGGTTTCCAATGAATCAGGCCTCCCTGTGTCCATACTCCTTTGCCCTGTGACACCAACAATTCTCCCATCAAAAAGTGAAGTTTATCTCTCCACCCTTTTGAATCTGGCCTGGCCCTGGGTCCACTCAGACCAATGGAATGGGGAGGAAGTGGCTTTGAGCAGGTTCTGGAGCCGAGGCCTTAAGGGGCCTTGCTGGATCAGCTCTCACCCTCTTGGCAGTGTGAGACTGCCACAGAGTGGGAAAGCCCAGGATCAGAAAATACCACATGAAGAGAGAAGTCCAGATTTGCAAGACATCTGCTGAATGCCAAGACCTCTCTCAGTCACTGAAGCTGTCCAAGCTGCCCCCGGCCAGGCAGTGTGCTTCCACTGCCCCACTGGGCCGGCCCCACATCTCTCTCCCAGCTCATCTCTTGTGCTTTCCCTGGGCGCTGCCACACGCTCCTGCTGTCTTGGCCGGGCGGGCCGGACGGGCCCACTCAGGATAGTCCTGTCCTCAGGACAGCTTTTGTGTTTTCCTTGTCTGCCCTTCTGTCTGGGCTGGTCCCTGGCCTGGAATGTGGCTCTCTCTAGGGAACCAACTTTCCCGACCTTCCAGACCAGGTCACATTCCACTTTCTGAGGCTTTCCTCCCAGTTTGCAGGGTGCCTCCTCTCTCCATGGCTGGAAGGACACGTTTGGCCTATACTTGACAAATGACATGTTCTACTTCTGCTGTCCCATTAGCCTTCATGTTCATCTCCACACGTATATCACACACAAGTTGGAGGGCAGGCAGGAGCCACATCTGTTTTTTTGTCTTTTTGGTCCTCAGAGTGCACACAGCACCTCACACATAGCAAGTATCCAGGCTTAGGCCCCGGCTGAGTCCATTCCTCCTCCCTCAAAGTCAGATATTTGAAAGACCTTAGGTTAAGTTGCCAACCGAGCGGTCGGCCACCTCTGCAGGAGTGACTGAGGGAGCAAGCTCAGCGACACAGAAAGTCCCAACATCTCCCCCAAAGCCCACCAGGAGCTGCTCTTCTCTCGCTGTTGGACTTCCCACCCTTGGAGCCACTCAGGCCGGGCCCCTCTCCTGAGGGCCACTGCCCATCATTGTGGGGAGATGCAGACCGGACAAGACGGGGACTCGCGCGCACACAGGACAGAGCAGATCCAGTGAAGTGGGGGGGTAGAATTCATAACCTTTCTGGGACTGGGGAGTGGCACTGTTAGGTGAGAGTTGGAGATGCTAGGTGGAAAGGCAAGGAAGAGGTAGAAAGCCAGCTGGGAAACTGTTTATACTGTTGTGTGGCCCTACTCACCCTTCCTCCCCTCTACCTCTCCTTCATGTGTGTGGTTTTTATGCACATGGATTTAATAGGATGAGACATGTTTTAAAGGGAAGGTTTTGACTGTATACATTTACAATAAAAGTCTGCATTTACGCAGCTCACAGGTGACCCTGATGTGCAGCTGGGACTGAGCGTGGCTAAGTCTGGCTGGCCATAAAAGGGCCTCTGTTTCCCAACCTCTCCCACTCTCCCCACAAGCAAAAGCCCTCGAACGTCGGAGTAAGAGGAGAGGACTTACCAGAGAAGTGTTGGTGTTTGGTGTCAGCAGGGCTGAAGCATTGAACACGGTTGTATTCACTGTGGATGAGCACAGGACATGGGACTGGTCAGCAGCTGCTGGGTTGGGAGCCCACGGCCGACACCAGGCCCCCACCTCTTCCATCTCCCACCCTTGCTCAGAGCCCAGGAGTGGCTTCCCTTGTGAGGGCAGCTCATTGCGCCCTGACCCAGTGAGGACAGGGGTGCTTGGACAGACCCACTGGGCCAGTCTGGGACAGCTCCTGCCTGACCTGGAAGGGCTGGCTTTAAAAACCAAAGTAAGGAATCTGCTGCCACGACATAGTGCAGACACAAGCTGGTGGATAATGGGCCTTGTGAATCCCTACCAGCACCTCAATCCATGTCTGTGCTCTCAGACATTTTCAAAGGACTTACTCTACGTCACGCACTACGCCAAACCGTACATACATCGTCTGGCCAAGTTCCTAAATTCCCAAATCGTCTCCCCCTTTTTATTTATTTTTTTTTTCGTCTCCCCCTTTTTAAAGATGAGGTCGCGGAATCCCAGAGAAGTTAAGTCACCTGCCCACTGCCCACAGTCAAACAGCTCTGGCTTGCAGGAGTCCTGATCCATCCCAGGGAGCTGGCCCAGCCTGGAGGTCTACAAGCTCTACACAGTGGGCGTCCCTTCACACATGCTGGCCTTCTGTCCCCATTCCTGTCCACATGTGCTTTTTGTAGGTCAACTGTAAGAATGCATTGGCTTTACTATTAAATTTTCTAACTTGCCCCCTGAATGCATGCTGTGGAACATTAAACCGAAGTCTGGGACATGAAGGAGAACCAGAACCCAGAGGTGCTGCTCTGAGCTGTTGACACATCCCTTGTCACTTGGCACTCCCCTACCCAGCCTCGTGTCCTGAACTGTAAGTGGAGCATATAAGGGTTCCCATCATAGCCACGGGAAGAACTGAGAGTTATTCGTTCCCTTCCTGTGGCATGTAGCCATTCATTAAAAAGGCAGGCCTCGGAGGCTGCCGTTTGCCTTCTCTCTTGCTCCTGCACTGCATGGGTGGAGAAGGGTGGAGAAGGGCCAGGTCCTCCTTGCCTTTCTTCTCCAAGTGAAGGCTCATTAAGTAATTCCAATGCAGCAGGTTTGGGGAGGGAGGGAGGAGGCCCGCTAGCCAGTTGGCCAGCAGTAAATCTGAAATGCAGTGCAAGCCATGTGGCTCCTGCTGGCCGCCCACGGTTGGTTAGGAACCCAGAGCAAAGCAGAGGATATTCCTGAAGCTTCCTTCAACTTCCAACAAGCTGTCACAGGATGGAGGTGATCATAGGACCCCTCTGTGTTGCCCACTTCTGGGGCGGTTGGGGCTGGGAGCCACTAAGGAATTCTGTCTTGACCCAGGGCAGAATATTCCTGAAAGGTCTACAAACTAGAGGTTTGTCATGATTATTCTGAAGAGAGCTTCACTAACAGAAATCAGGATACCCGCTGTCTTCCCTCACAACGCTGACCAAGAGAACAAGATGCATAGTTAACAACAGAGCAGAGAAAGTGGGCGAAAAGGCTAACTCAGGGCCACACAAACACTAGAAGAGGACTCGGGGCTAATGTCTGAGCCTGAGCATTCAGGCGCCTTTCCATTGCCCAAGATTGTCAGACCAGACACTTCTTTGATGTCTTCTGCTTCGGCTTAGCCATTTTTTATATTGGGTAGGGTTTATCTGAAAGTCACTTCGAGATGAAGAAGGATAAAATAGAACATGGAAAATTCCAGAAAGGGTCCAAGTATCAAATATTTTAAAATGCTAGTGTTTACAAAGTAGTACTCACTTGGGATTGAAAGCAGCCAAGTCAGTGTGTGCAGCATCCATAAATAGAATACAAACCAGTTACAATGGAAACAAGATTAATTTTAAAAAGAGCGCCCCCGCACAACGAGCTCTTAGGATGAAGAGTGGGGAAGACTGAGAGGGTGCCTTGCCCAGATGGGGCTTTGCACTAAAGCTAGGAACGTGGAACATTTTGTAAGCAAGTGGCCCACAGACTGGGAAAGAAACACTCCACACTTAGTTCCCCCCTTGCCCAACTCCCGTTGTTGAGAGCTTTCCTTTCATATTCTAATCAAAACTAAATTGTCCTGATTTCAGTTCCTTTACTCTTAGTGAAGAAACTGAAAATCTAATTTTACCAGGGTTAGTGGCTAATAATGGCTACGTATCACTAATTAATAGTTCAATGGAGCAATGGTTCTCAAACTTAGGCATGCATCAGAATCACCTGGAAGGTTTCTTACTATACAGCTGGCCCTACCCCAGAGTTTCTGATTAGCAGGTTCGGGGTGAGGCCCAAGAATTTGTATTTCGAACAAGTTCCCGGAGGTGTTAAGGCTGCTTCTGGGGACCACACTTTGAGAACCATGGCAATAGACTGACCCAGAATCATGAGGTGACATCTGGCAACTGGGCAAGGCCAGAGGAGGCGCTGTTTGGAGGCAAGTAGATTTTCTTATGGCCATCAATTCCAACCTTATATGCTCCTACGTCCCCTGTTCTTAGAACATGTCTATGTTTGGTTTCTCCTGTGGACAGAAGAGTCTCAGAATGACCAAAGTGCTACATATGACCCCAGAATTAGGACTGTTTCTAAAAGAGATCAGGGCCATGTACTTCCAAAAGCCATGTTTGTGGGAACATCTGTGTTCAGTCAGTGCAACGAAGCCACCATCCAATGGGCACAAGCAGCAAATGGGAGTGCCTTGATGGGGCCCAATCCACAGAGGAGAGATTCACTCCAGGGCAGAATGAAAAGGGCCTGCAGGTAGGATCTCCTCCACCCCTGGGCAAGCAACATGTTCTGGCTCGAGACAAACGTTAGCTTCACGTATTTTTAGATTTTAATGAAATAACTCTAAATTAATGATAGAAAAAATTTAAGTCTAGACTTCTTTACAAAACTAGTGCAGTGAAAGAGGGAGAGAGGATATAACTAAAACTATACTCTCTGAGGTCAGAATATTTTTTTCCCCATGAGGCCTAGTCGAAAGCTGGGTGCACAGTGATGGCACAGTAAATATTTTTGATTGACTTATGGTCAATCTTTATCAATAACATGTGTTAGAGTGCTAAACAACACGAAATCTACTTGTGTCAAACTCCGTTCTGATCTGGGCATAGATCTGAAAGCCTCACAAGAGTTCATGAGACCGGCAGGGCCAGCATTGCTATCCCTCCTTCATAGCTAGGGAAACTGAGGTTCAATGTGACCTTAGGTGGTCTCTGGACCTCAGTTTGCTCTCT
Source organism: Martes martes (assembly GCF_963455335.1). NCBI lineage: Eukaryota > Metazoa > Chordata > Mammalia > Carnivora > Mustelidae > Martes > Martes martes. Next base: position 89,792,411 of record NC_137896.1, read on the forward strand.
GTGAGTCCAGCTTGGTGGTGCTCAGAGATATATGGAGATCTCTCTCTCTCTCTCTCTATCTATGTATCTATGGGCGTCCTGGCTCTGCGGCATCCTGGCTACCCCAGGCACAGTCCACTGAAGGCTCCGAGGGCATGACTGGGACTGTGAAGGGAAGCCAGTGGTTGAGACTATAGGAAGCCCTAACTAAACAGATGACACTTCTTTGGTCAGTAAGGAATTCCACAGGAATGGCACTATTACCAGGTTGACCAGTTGGTTGATTCAACCTCCCACCCAGTGCAGATTTTTTTTTTTTTTTTTTGAGAGAGCAAGCTAGTGGGGATGCTGGGGGAGCAGAGGGAGAGGGGGAGAGAGAATCTTAAGCAGGTTCCATGCTCAGCATAGAGCCTGACCTGCAGCTTGATCTTATGACCCTGAGATATGACCTCAGCCAAAATCAAGAGTCAGCGCTTAACTCACTGAGCCACCCGGGCACCCCAGGAATTCTTTTTGCATCACCCTTGGCAGATGGACATCCAGGTAGTGTTCAGGTCACTTGCTTCCACCCAAAGGGGCTGATATCTCTCAGGGTGGTATCTCCTACATTTGAGTAGAGAGCTGTGATGGGGGGAGAGTGAGTGGGTGGGAGCCCAGGGCATATCTGGGATTACCGGTCACCTGTGTCGGGGGCGACACACTCGCATTTGTAGGTGGTGATGGAGTCAGGCTTAAAGTCCATATTGATGGGGTAGTACTTGAAGGCACCAATCATTTTCTTGATGGCATCATAGATGAAGATGAAGCTGATGAGGGTGGAGAAGCCCTCTTCAGTGAAGCGGGTGATATACTTGATGATAAAGCTGGCATCTGTGGCCACCAGGATAAGGCACTGGATGGCTGAGTGGAGGCCAATCCAGAGGCGGAACTCCATGTAGTCCAGACCATTGCCTCTGGAAGACAGAGGGAAGGAAGGGGCCTTGAGCCCAGGGCTCTTGGACGTGTTTGGTTCCCCAGACCCACTCTTAGTGGCTCATCTGTCCCTCCTGTGGCACAGATGCCCTCCTGGGAACTGTGAGAGGACTAGGGACAGGGACAATTCCTGGGTAGGGTTGTCTCATCTGTGCAAATTCTGGGAAAGAATCTCATAGGGGTTGCAGGAAGGTGCTTAGACATCTCAATTCTTACACATTTGGTAACAAACACCCAGGATGAAAGAAAAACAGGGAATATCAGAGTGACAGAATCAGGGGAGGCCTCTGAATGGCCTCATGTTGTATATGAAGCATCTGAGCCCAGAGTGGTGACAGGAGCTGCCTGGTTCAGGGCATAGCCTTTGGACCTCCAGCTCAAGACCGTACTGACTTTTAGTTATAATTGTTTATAAACAGTGAGAATGGTTTCCTCTTGTCTTGCTTTGATGTCTCCCTATCAGCTATGCTAAAATGCACTAGGACGGCTAAAGGCAGGTAGCTGGAGGGAGTCAGGAGGGACCACCTGCCAGTCCCTCCTACAGGGTAATAAAGGCAGCTTTAGTACCTCCTCACCTTTGCCTCCCTTTTGGGCCTATTCCCCTGTCCTGGCTTTGGTATAGTGCCCCAGGTGTGACAGCAGGCGCCAGGGGCTACCAAGGGCACCTACTTGCTGAAGTCGAAGAGGAGCTTCTCAAAGATGAGGATGGGCCCTGTGCTGCTGAGGATGATGAGAGGCTGTCCCGAGAAGAGGCAGAACAAGGAGCCGGCCATGGCAGTGCCCAGGAAGCTCTCCATCACTCCCTGGGGGCATGAGGAGTATGAGGCTCAAGGGAGGCAGGAGAAGGGACCTCTTAGCATAGCCTAGAACCCAGCCACGGGCTCAGGCCACAGTGCTCATCTTTCATTTTGGGCCCTTTCCTCCCAAAATTCACTATGTGGTATACCTGAAAACTAATATAACATTGCATGTCAACTACACTTCAACAATAAAAATTAAAAAAGAATAGAGTGCAATTAACACTACTTAATTAACAGATAATAAACATTGAAAAAGTTTGATCTGTTTATGTCATCCTTAAATTTGGACTTTAGTAACATGATTTAGCTTTAGGTCTTTTAATACTACTGGCTTTTTTTTTTTTTTTAAGGGTAAAGAATTACTAAAAATGATGGTCCAACCCCAGGGTGGATGAAACCCAAGCCTTGGTTTTGGGATTATGGGATGAAGCTCCTTACCGCCACCTGGCGGCACCAGTTTTACGAAGGTTTGCACTAGGGTCCCAGGCTCACACACACCTGATAATTGTCAGTGGCATCCCCCAGTAGCCCACCAAAGGTGATTGCATTGGTGATGCAGCCGAGGTAGATGAATAGGATGGCAGAGATGGACTGGATGTGGAAGCCATCGTAGAAGTCACTTGGGAACCAGGGCAGCTTCCTCTTGATATCCAGACACAGGCCACCGAAGAACCTGCTCAAGACAGGCCCAGGGGCTGCTTTCTCCCCGAAACACCAGGCAGGGGCAGAGCTATTTACAGGAGCCTGCAGAGTCTGGGGCAAGGAAGGGAACTTGACTAGAGGTGGATGGGGACAGAGACCTTCCTACCAGAACATTTAATAGCAGGGAAGGATTTCTGCAGGACAGAAAAGATTGTGGTCAGCATCATCCCCACTAGAAAGGTGGTCATGGACAGTCTGGATGGGAGAGAGGGGAGGCCTGCTGGGGACATGTTCTGGAGTAGACCAAACATTCCATGGGGAATGGAAATTGTGGGGTCCACAGAAGTCCTGGCTGTCCTCCTCAGGGATGTCCCTGCTCATCTGCAGGGCCCCTGCCTGTGCTTGGTAAACATAGGTGTGTCCAACTTTAGGAGAAAACAACATCCCAGATTCATCAAGGGCAAGTTCTTGAACTTATAACTGGTTTCTGTATTCCCCAGAACAATCGAGTGGGGAATTTGAGTTTAAGAACAATGTTTATTGGGCCTAATATTCCCCCACAGCTCCTAATGCAATGCTTGGCATGGAGGCAGGTTTCTTGGCCTTGGTACTATTGGCATGTCAGGCTGGGTAATCCTTGGTCGTGGGGCTGTCCTGTGCCTCATAGCAGGCTAAGCAGCATCTCTGGCCTCCGTCCACTAGGTGCCAGCAGCATCCCATTGCGGCAAACAAAAATGTCTCCAGACATTGCCAAATGTCTCCTGGGGGAGGATGGGGGTACAGGCAAAGTTACCCCCAATTTGGAACCACTGGCTGGGATAGAGCCAAAGGCATATAAAACATGACTCCATTCTCAAAGTCATAATTCACACATTGCTTTGCAGGGCCATGTCCTTTCCTAAATTCAGAGCAACCTGAAATATTCTAAGAGTCAGCAAGGAAACCCAACCCAATTTCTCTCTCTCTGTCTTTTAAAGAAAGAAAAAAGAGAAAAAAATTCAAATGGTATTGTTATGGATGAAATTGTGTCACCCCCCACCAAAGACACATTGAAATCCTAACCCCAGTACCTGTGGATGTGACCTTCTAGGGAAATTGGGTCTTTGCTGATGTAATCAGGTTAAGATGAGGTCATGGCAGTGGGCCCTAATCCATTATGACTGGTGTCCTCAAAAGAAGAGGAAAATGCCCCAGGAAGAACAGGGAGAAGACCAAGTGAGGACAGACACAGAGACCGGAACCACACCGCCACAAGCCAAGGACACTGAAGATCGCAGGCCACCACGAGAAGCTGGGGAGAGGGAGGGAATTTGTCTCCCAGAGTCTCAGAGGGAGCCGGCCCTGCCTCAATTTGGAACTTCTACCCTGCAGAATTGTGACCGATAACTTCTGTTGCTTAAGCCACCTAGAATGTGACACTCTGTTAGGACAGCCCTAGAAGACTCATACGGGAACAGAGTCAAAAGTTCGGGAGCCTCCACTCCTGTGCTGGGCCCCACTTCCCTTCTCCTGCCGAAAAACTTTTGCCAGATCCAGAGGGGTTTTGAGGGCGTGGGGAGGAAAAGAGTGCAGTGGCCAAACCCCATGGCCGGGAGGGGGCGCTGCACGCAGCGGTGGGGAAGGTTCCCGCAGCTGGGTGAGGAGACAAGCCTAGAGGTTGGCCGGTGTCACTGTCAGGCCTGGGGTGGGCACCTTCCCGTCCAGATAAGCTCTTCTCCGATTTCGTGCACGGCTGGCATCTCTCCGTCGTCCCCGCTGCTCCCTCCGCCGGCCCCGCCGCCGCTGCCGCCGCCTCCGCCGCTGCCTCCCGCAGCCGCCCCGCCGCCTCCCCCTGCAGAGCCGTTCATCTGGCCTAGCTCCATAAGTGAGAACACAGATTTCCTGTAAGGAGCAAGGGGGTTAGGGGACGGTGGGGATCCCAAACCTGGCACGAGCTTAGGCCCTCTAGAGCTGTTCTGAGAACACGTCTTACCTCTCCAACAAAAATCATGAACTATCTTAAAAGACAGAGACAAATGCAGAAAATGATCTCACAGTACCCACACAGGGGGCACCCAGATGTTACAGATGTTCACATGCAACATATTGCTTGCTTTTTTTTTTAAGAAATAAAATGACACCAGGAGAAGAAATAGCATAAACCTGTCTATGCTGACCACAAAAGCCATGAACAGACTCAGAACTCCCTTTGAACCCCACCCTCCCTCACCACCCCTCCATCCACATACACACCTCTTATCAGCTGAGGGCACCTTCTTGGGGGGCTCAATTCGGATATTTGGGTCCCATTCTCCAGGGGGAAGGACGATGACCTCATCCAGAAACTCATCAATTCCTGCTATCAGATCGTCCCGATTCCGGGCTTTATAGGCCACGTCACTGAAGAGCTGGCAAGGGAAGAGGAAGGGGCCGTCTTGCTGAGGGCTGCCTCTTAGCCACCTCCTGGGAGCACATAATGTACAGCGTTGGAGAAAACCCCTCTGAACGTTTGTTCCCCTCCAGCTCTTTCTCTGTCTTTAGGGAAGGACAGAGTCCTGCAGGTGAAATTCTGCACAACAGGGAGCAGCGGGCCTTGAGGGAAGGCCTGAAGGCCAGGTCTCCGTGGCCTAGCTGTAGGGCTTTGGCTGAATGACTTAACCTTTTTGCTTTCAGTTTTGCATGGAACAAGCTCATTCAAAAACCTGTTAGAGCCCAGTCCCAGAAGCTCAGCTATTTTAGATCTGATTATAACTTCCTAGCCCCCCATCCTTGGAGGGTCAGGCTGCATCTTTCCAGGCTGTCTCCAGGGTGTTCTTTCTGATGTAGAGCTCGTGCCTACGTTGAACGTCTTCTAGGTTCCCCATCACTCCTGGGACAGAGAGAGCTCTAAGCTGTGCCTCCAGGCTCCATGTCATCTCCGGCTCATCTCCTGCTCTTGAAGACCTTACACTGAGCCTAAGTTGAACCACTTTTATCCAGCTTCTCCATTTCCACGCTTTGACTCCTGTTTCCTTTATCTGGAATGCCTGCCTCTTAGGCTTGTGCAGGGTCGACCTAACTCCTGCTCCTCCTTTGCATAAAGCCCTCTCTTACAGGAAGCCTCACCTGGCTACCGACACAGTTAGCATGTGGTTCCCTTCAGAATTACAGGTCTGTCTCTCCCACCTGACTGGTGCTCCTAAAGGGCAGACTGCCCCCTGACTCTCATAGCCCTCAGCGCCCCACACAACCTGGCACACAGGAGTGCTCCAATGTGCCTGTGGGGTAAGCGAGTGAACGGAGGCCTGACGCAGGAGCCGTGACGCACTTCTCGTTACCACTTACATCATCTACCATAAGGGTTGCAATGGCACGGCCAATTTCATTGTAGGATTTTGCTCTCCCAGAAGGTCCGAGCAGTATGAACAGAAATCTGCAAAGATGAAGGGGGAGGAGGTGAAAGAAAGCAAGAAGGAAAAATAGAAGCAGGTGAAGAGAGGGATTCTCTGGCCCTGGACATTATTCATTCCCAAATCATGAACTGACCACACACTTGTCCCTTCCCTCCTTTAAATCCCATATTTGCTCTGCAAAGACAGCTCCCCCTTGCGCATCCTCCCCATGGTCTTGCTGCCCAAGCCCAGCCAACGGTGTCTGTCTCAGCTCCTTCTTTTTATGATTATTTTAAATAAAGTCCAAAACGCTTCCCTAGTCAGAAGATTTCCCTCCCCAGCAATTGCCTGATTTTCCTTCTGTGTTTTAGGGGTGTCTCCAACAGCACTTTGTGCCGACTGCGTGGACAGCTGGCTTCCCCCTGGTGGGTGGGTGGGGGGGTCAGATTTCAGTGACCCTCACCTGGTGGGGACAGGCACCTCAGTCACTCCTCCCAGCATGGCTGACTGGATAAGGCGCACGAAGGCAATGAACGGCTGGTCCAGGAAGTCCACCTCGCCCACAAGCACATTGGAGGCTTCTGAGTCCTTGGGGATCTTCTTCATGAATTTGTTTTTCCGCTGGTCAGGGAGGGGGAAACAAGATGCCCATGGATACTCTCATCAGTGGTTTCAGCGCTCGGTCCCTCAACCCCCTTCAGATTGCTGTGAAGGTTTAACTTTAACAAATTCTCCAAGCATTTCTCAGAAGAGTGAAATAACCAAATATTTTGCCTTATTCTGCAAATGAGGAGACTCAAAATTGGTTAACCCCAGGACCAAGCAAGCCTTAGGAGGCGGGAAGGAACAGGCAATGACTTGACCCCTGAGACATTCCTTGATGGGTGGGAACTTTGCTCCACTAAAGTGTGAGCCGAGGGGTCAGACAAGAGACCCAGGGTTGCTGGACATCAGGCCTCATCCCCAAGCCCTCTGAGGCCCAAGTAGATGGCAGCTGGCTCTTCCATGCTGGGCACACAGCCCTCCCTGTCTGCCTTCAGCTTGGGTGGCCGTGGGAAGGATGAGGCCCATTCTGATGAACAGGGCAGACATACTTTGCCATCAGCTTCCTGGCTGACAGGAGCCCCTGGACACCACCTCCAAGTCTGAGGGAGACTTCCATGGCCCCAAGACACCCCCAGGGGAACTCACAAGAAAACTCATAGCTTCTGAAACTTTCCAACTAAGACCACTGACATGCTAGGGGCTAGTGTCTGTTCAGGGGAGGAAAGTCAAATAGGCAGAAGGAGTGGGGTCCAATATAAGAGGTACTGGAGACAGGTCCTCGTCCCAAACTCATTTCTTCTATGTGTCTGGCTTCATTCCTAGGTTTAAAACATGGACTCCTCCTGAGTCCTATGTACAATGAAAATGCCCCAGGGACAGTCTTTAAGTCATGTCTGAAAGACTTTCACCAGGCAATGTTTTCTCATCATGGCTTCACCATCTGCGAGCATGACTGTGGTAAAGTAGTTTTCTCCTCTAAATAACATTCCAGAATATTCCTTCCTAAGTTGCTCCCGAAGTAAGGGCTCTAGAATCAGACTGCCTGGGTCAAATCACGGTTCTGTTAACCTTTCAGAGCATGGACTTGGGCACATTATTTAACTGCTTTAAGCCTCAGGGTCCTCGCCAGTAGAGTGGAGATGGTAAGAGCAGCTTCACAACGCACACAACAGCTCGGCACGGGCTAGTGCGTGCAGTGTGTGGACCTTAAATGTTAACTGATGCTGTTCTTCCTATTACTTTAGCCACCAAAGGGCCCTCGGGACTCTGACACGAGGGACTTTGTTTTGCCTTCCACCAAACTTGGGGTGCCTTGAAGGTCTGCAGGTCACTCAAGCTCCTGAGAGGTTCTCACCAAATTTCACATTTCCTTCAACACCTTTCTTCCTCTTCCTGGGGGCACAGGCAAGGGGACCATGATCCTGCTGCCTTCAAGATGTGTGGGGGTTGCAGTGGAAGGGGGCTCCCACCAGGCTTCCCCAGGGGCATAGTCACAGGGTACCTGGGCTGTGGGGCTTAGAACTTGGACTCAACGTGTTTGTAGGATTCTGATCTGCTCATGGGGGTTTTAGGCAAGCTGGTGGGAGACAAGAATGGACGTTATCCTCCCCCAGCCTAGGAGAAGACCCACCAGTGAGCACTGGCCCTGTTGTCTCCACGGGGAAGTCTCACTGCTTTTCTCTGCCAGCCCAAATTTTCACTCCATCCTTAAAGGTGCTCAGGGGCTCGAAGGAGGTAAGACTCTGTGTGCTGGTCTCCGTCCAACAAATTCCCAGCTCAGGGATGGCTGGGCCCTTACCTGATCATGCTTCTTTTTTCCCCACTCCCCCTAGTGCCTGGCATATAGGGTTTGGTCAGTACCCGACCGATGGGCCGGCCAATCAGCAAGGCAGCCCAGAGCCCCCACCCAGGTGCTTCCTGGGGACTCCTACTCCTTCATGGGAGTGGAGTTCTGCCCATAGGGCTTCCCTGCCCAGCACCTTCATGGCAGCCAAGAGCAGGGTCTTTACTACCTGGTCTGTGTTTGGGGTGTGAGAAATATCATTCATGCTTCTGCTCTGGGTGTGACCTAGGAGAGAAGGAAAAGGGGGAAGTCAGGCTCTTGCAGGTCCTTTTCTCTTGGTCCCTATGCATGCTTCCCCCAGCTTCACAACCAAAGCAAGACCCCCATTCCCCTCACCCTTCAGTCCCCTGGAGCTAGCCTCTGCTCCCTTTTCTCCTCTTTCTTCCCTTCTACTGCAGGTTCTCCTTTTTCCTCCTCACTCCTCAGTCTGCCGCACTCTGCTCCCTGCCCCCGCCCCCGCCCCCTCTCTTGGAGCAGAGATGGAGATGTCTGCTCTGTGCCAGGCCCTGAAGGAGGCGAGGGGCACAGACACACTATCAGGTGAAACTCCAGGTGCCACCGAGCTTAGACTTGTTGGAGAGAAGACCACTTTCACCTCTGTCCTCCATGACCCATGTGAGTGTCGCGAGCTGCTCGGGGATTTGGCTGGCAGGGGGAAGGAGGGTGGGGCTCTCCGTAGGAAGAACAGTGATGGCAAATTATCGGAAATGCTCAGTGGTTCCTTCCCCTGTCCAGGCAGGAGAAAGTCAGCTCTCATCTTCCAGCAGCAGCCACAACCAAGGGGCACTCTCAGGCCTGTTATTTCTTGGCTTTCTATGGCCTGTGGCATCCCCTGGCTTCCAGAACTCTGTATGCTCTTGGCTCCCTTCTTTTTATTTGTATCCAGGATCCTCTCCTGCCGGGCTTGGGGCCTTGCTTTGCCTTCACTCCCCGCAGAGGCTTCACCCCTGTATCCTTGTTCAATCGTGTCCACCCCGTTGCTTCACACCCACCCTGGGCTGAGGATGCCCAGACTGGGTCTCCCTCCCACACCTCTCTCCTGAGCCCCACAATCCCCTGGGCAGCCCCAGCTGGCCCTTAAGCTCAACACCCCGGGAAACAGAACTCACGGACTTCCACCAGATGACTCCCATTCCACACCTTCTTCTGTTCAGTGTCCCTCCCTCCCATCCACCAGCCTGGGGGCCTGCCTTGCCTCCCCCACTTCCTCACCTCCTGCTTCTTCTGGTCCTCGCATCCCACCTTGAGCCTCTCCTCTCCACTCATCCTCTGACAGTCTCTCACTTCCAATCTGGTCCCCTTCTAGTCTATTCTTTCTCAAATAAGAATCTGGTCATGGGGTGTGCCTCCACTTATAGCTTCTCAGAGGTCCCCGTTACCTTCACAAGAGAGGCTCCTTCTGTAGGGTCCTTTTGTAGGGCATGTGGTCCCTCTTCGGTTTGACCTTCTTGCCCTCAGGCCCTGCCCTCCTCATGAAGTGAGCCGCCTCCTACACAGCGCCTTCCTTCTGCAGTTTGTTTCCTTTGTTTGGAACACCCTTCTCCCCCACGCTCCCACCACATCGCGTGCTCCTGGAAAACCGCATTTATTCTCCAAGACTCAGGCGTGTCTCCTCTTTGAGCCTTCCAGGGGCCAGCCCAGGGAGGGATTGTGTGCACACAGAACCTTCCTCCAGGCCTCCGTTACCACAGTGTTGGGCACAAGGGGGACCTCAGACACAGGGAACTGGGAGGAAGACTTGCCCAAAGCCATTCACTGCCGGCTGCCTCCTGGCGTTCCTCCGTGTAATAACCAAGGCCAGGAGGATTGGGGACCCGGCGTCACCAAGAGCAGAGAGAAAAGACTATAGATGAGCCCTTGGCCAGTGCCCACACTGCCCTCCAAATCATTCCTTAGGCCTGGTCATGGCACAGCTGACATAACTTGTTCATATCTTGGCCTTTTAGTAAAAGTACTTAAAGGAACATACTCTTCTCACTCCTTTTTCTTTCCGTTTGGCAGGTTCTCTTTTCTTTGCTTCACAGCTCAGCTGTGTGCCCCCTGATGAGCTGCCTGAAGGGCCCTGTGAGCGCACACCTCACAAGCGTCCTCACTCAGCCCAGGCTACAGGGGGCCATGACTGCCTGCACCCCATGGTCACCGTGCACAAGGCTGTCATCCAGTGGGGGCAGGGGAAAGTCCCTGGCCTGTTTCTAATTCTGTGTCAAGGATCATTTCTTACCTAAAACAGGACTGATGGTGGAAACAAAGGTACAGACTAAGAGAAAAGTGCCTAGAACCATAGGACTGGGTACTGATCGTGTCAGCACATGATTTAGAGCTGCACCTGTCAGAGCAATTACCTAGACACTTAGGGTAGCAAGTTAGGCCCCAAGGACAGCCCAGGTTTGGGGGTGAAGGTTAGATTTCTCCCGATGCCTGTCCTGAGAATTCTGGACAGGTCCTCCCCCCTCGAACGCCTATGGAAGCTGGCACTGCTCATGCGGCAGCCAAGCACACACTCACACAGCCGGCCATAACTGGCACTTTGCCGTATCCTCAGGTCCTCGGTGGAGCGGTGGAGGCTCGGGCCAGCCGCTGGGCTCCGGGCCGGGCTACGACCTGAGAGGAGGCACAGGAGGGATCTGGCTTCAGCAGCCTGGCTGTCAGCATGGCTGACATTCCCAGTCATTCCACCTAAGCAAAGCTGGGCCTTGAGACACGTCTCTGCCCCTTTCAGGAAGAAGGCCTGTGTTGGTTGTTTTATGTTTCTCTTTTGAAGTTAATAGTCTGAACAAGATAACAGAGAAAATACTAGTACTCTTGAGAGTGAGATTGATACACAATTGTTAAATAGGCAGCAGGTGTTGTAGACTGTTGGGTTCAACCCCAACTTCACCACTTACTAGCTGTGTGACCTTAGGTAAGTAACTTAACCTCTTGGTGTCTCAGGCTCCTCCTCTGTAAAATGGGGATAACAGGAACAGTAGCTAGCCACGGGGTTACTGTGGAGAAGACGTGAGTTAACACATGTGGAACACTCAAAACTGTGCCTGGGACACGCTAAATGCTGACTCCACACCTGCTGTTACTAGCACAGGCTAAACATTTCCTGTTTTAAAACCATTCATCTAAAGAGGTTCCTCAAGGTGCCTTCTTCAGCAACCGCATTGACTTTGTTCTGGCAGGTTCAGCAAGGCTACCGTCTGGGCATCTCGAGTATAGTATCAAGAGTGGAGGGTTGCAGGCTAGAGACACGTGCTTGGAACAAGCCACTCGCCCTAATGGCCCCAGGCTTGGCCAATCACGGTGACACCACTGCCAGATTTACAAGCCCTGGTCCACTTGAGATGAACCCAGAAACGTCTACTGCCTTGATGTGCTTCATCTTCTGCCAAGGCTCTTGGCTCTTCCTGGGGGTTCAGTGGGAGGCTTTCAAGCTCTTTCCACACATAGGCCATCTCTACCAGCATTTTGCAATCCCAACCATACAAGAGAATCTCCTGGGGAGCTCTGTGAACTCCCTATTCCCAGGCCATACCCCAGACCACCCAAATCCAGCTCTCAGGGTGAGGCTGAGGCACCAGGACAGGTTTCATACCCCCAAGTGATTGCCATGTGCAGCCCAGGCTGAGAACCAGCTCTCTTCCTAGGACTAGTTCTGTTCTGCTGGTGGGGACAACATTGGGGTAGGGATGGGGTAGGCGGTAGGTATAGGCCTGCCAGAGAAGGAGGCTGAGGAATCCCCAGAACCGCAGAATTTCTCCAGGATCATGAAGTCCAGAAGTCTCCACATTGCCAAGACTCTCCAGCCACCAAGGTGGGCTCACTCGGCCCCTGGGACTTGACACCAGCCCCTACACGCCCATCGCCCACGAGCATATGGCCCGACTCACTGGTGGTGGAGGAGACGGACTTTCCAATGTCGACCAAGGAGCGGTGGATGGGCTTCTTGGTTTGGTGACGGTGTTTCCTCAGGAGGACATAGCTGACCCTCTCCCGGAGCTCGGGCCGCAGGAGGCCATCCTCAATTTGCTTCTCAATGACGTCATCTAAGTGGGGAACAGACACACCTCATCCATGTAGGACAGAAGGACCAGGTGTGTGGGGGTCTTAAGTTTTGTCTGTTATCAGTGGGTTAAAAGTAACTAAAGGAGACTGGAGCTGTGGAAATAGTCCGAGCTTTGCCACAAACCATGGAAATGCGGGCAGGTCACAGGCCTTTGGGTACATGCACGTGTGTGCATCTGTGTGTGTGTGTGTGTACAATTCTATGCTCTATCAATGCTATGGTGAAAAGTCAATGAAGTACCCTAAGAAGCACAGAAGTTCTGTGTTCAATGGTTTAGTGCTAACATGAAGTCCTTTTAGAAAGGACAAAACACTTGTGGCAAATTTGGGTGGAACAAATTCGCAAAACATTTTAGGGACAATAAGGCCAGCCTTATTGTCTCCCTTCACTGCTCCACTAAATGAGAGCTAACTCCCTGAAGATGAATGATGATCCATTTACTCTGACAAGAGACAGGTTGCCATGGCCATAGGTATCTCTGACAATGCTAGGAAGCCCCTCTCTCTTTTGCTCCCTTGCAGGATGGCGTTTCAGAGGATGGCATTTTCCCCGCTGGAGCCCTACACGGGACCCAGACCTGGAGCCACTGTGCTGCTATGCTGGAGCGTCAGACCCAGAGCCCAGTCTCTGCAGAACTGGGCAGGCATCACACAGACCCAGCCCAGGCACGAGGCTGCCATGGCTTTCTGGGGCCCCGGCCGTCCCTGCCTCACCTATGATCTGTGGTAAGGAGCCACTGTCCAGATCCAGCAGCACTGTCCCCGTCTGCAAGCAGGTCCGCAGCTCGAAGAGGCTGTGCAGCGAGAGTGTGGACACGTGCGGCTTGCTCCAGCGTTCGCCTCCTTCCTCTACCTTTTCTTCAAACTTTATCCACCTGGAAGGGGTTAGGATGGGGCTCAGCATGGCCACTGTCCTCAGGAGCAACCCCCAGCGGGTCTCCCCGGGTAAAAGAGTGTGGCCTGGCAAGTCACGTGCACGTGCTGCCTATTGTTGGGATACTGTTGCTGGACTCCCAGGCAGAGGACCTTGGGAACCTTCTCACTCCCCCCACCTGCCCCACCTTCTCCTGATGCTGTTGTGCTCAGGGTAAAGTGACATTCCAGGGCAGGACCATAAATGGGCATGAGGGGTCTTTTTGGGGGTGGCAGAAATGTTCCCAAACTGCATTTGGTAATGGTTGCACAACTCTGTACATTCAAGAAAAACTATTTAATTATATATTTAAAATGAGTAAGTTGATGATAACCTACAATAATAAAGCTGTTTTTTAAAAAAGTATCAACGGGAACCTGGCTACCCAGGGTGGGTGACACATGTGTTCAGCATCTGCCTTATGGGGTGTGGTTCGCAGGGAGCAGAGAAGGCATTCCTGACAAAAATGTTTTTCCCCACAGCTTCTACTGCAGGGCCTGGAGAGTCTACACACCTACCCTGGGTTTTGGTTCTCAAAGTTCTTATTAAAATCTATAGATCATCTGGGGAAGGAAAGAAATTAAACCAAGGATGCACAGGAATTTATTCTTCCTAGAGGACAGAATCAGAGGCTGGGTAGGGTTGCTGAGTGGAGGCCTGGGACAGCCCGGCAGAGGACAGCAGCAGACAGCCTGGAGAGGTGCCAGGAGCTCACAGCCAGCACGCTCCTTTGTGAGATGCCAACCCCAAGTTAGTGGGTAGCTTCAAGCTATTCCAATCAAAACCCCAAAAGAGTATTTTTGGACCATGTGACTAATTCTGAAGTTCTTCTGAAAAAGTACATGCCTGAAAATGGTTGGGGAAAATCTTAAAAAAAGAATGGGCATGGCCATGCTGTTAGGAGACAGAGAAACTCGCCTAAAAGCTGGAGTGTGATTCCTGTCTAGATATAGACAAAGGGATCAATGAACAACAGCCTACAAGCAGACCTGGGCCCTCATAGGAATTTGGGTTTTGATAGAGGAGTTGTTTAAAAGATGACCAACTTAAAAATAAAAAAAAAACTTACCTGTCACCTACTTCTAACCAAACACAATATTAAATTCTCTTATGGATTAAAGTCTGAACACAAAGTTAAATCAATGATGGACTATTCCTGACTCTTAAAGAGAAGAAACTCTGGCACATGCTATAACGTGGATGAATCTTGAAGACTTCATACTACGTAACAGAAGCCAGGTGCAGAAGATGAACACTGCGTGAGTCCACTTACATGGAGACCAAGAGTAACCAAATTCACAGAGACAGGAAGTAGAATGGTGGCTTCTAGGGGCTGTGGGGAATGGGGAGTGGGGCTTACTATCTGATGGATAGAGAGTTTCAGTTTTGCAAGGTGAAAAACTTCTGGAGATGAATGGTGGAGACGGTCACTCCATCATGACCTTAGGTGAACGTATCTAAGGTCACTGAACCATACACTTAACAGTGGTTGAAATGGTAAAATCCATTTCATATATTTTTTTCCCACAATTAAAATAAATAATTTAGAATGTATAAACAACAATGAAAATATACTAGAAGAGGCTATAGGAGAGTCTTCTCATATTCTTGGTTCTATAGAAAGAATTCCTAAACAAGATGTAAAACCACAAGGGAGAAAAAACGGACAGCTTTTGTTACATGAAAATAAACTAAACTTAAACTTCTGAATGACAAAATAAGACAAAGTTCCAAGAAATGCAACACCGTGGGAAAATATTTACAACACACAGGGCATCAAAAATTGATATTTATAATATCACACAACTCCTTCACATTAATAAGAAAAACTCAAATTATCCAACTGAGAAGTGAATGATTCTGGAAAGAAATGAAGATGGCCAAAAGACCTTCAACTTTACTAGGAATCGAGGACATTTAAATTATTGCAAATGGGATGACATTTTTCATTCCTCATATTGGCAAAAATGAAAAAGACTGGTCACTTCCGCTGTCGGTGAAAACATGGGGGATGTGGGCGTGAGATTAGTGGTTGTACGTACACAGTGTATGCGTGTATGCATATGCTGTGAATATGTGTACAGTGGAATGGCACACTCTTGGTGTGGGGAACTGGGCAGCTGCTGTCAACATTTAGTGGGTGTATCTTTTGTTGCAGTGACTCCATTTCTAGGAAATTATCACAGAAATATCTTGACACATCTGCATACAATAAAATGTATACAAGGATCTTCACTGCACTTTTGTTCATGAAGGTGAAGAACTAGAAACATGGTCACAGTGATTCCCCACATGCCTGCTGCACAACATCCCTCAGAGGTAAAGAGTATGAGAGTGAATGATGCATACTGAAGGACAGACACTACCATCCCATTTTATAAAAAAAGAAACACACACATCCTCGTGTTTGGCCACATGTGTCTAAAAGTGCCTGGTAGAAGCTTTAGAAGCCTACCTGTCAAATGGTCAACAATGAGTCTGGGGAGAGGAGTGGGTTTGCTGGTGGGAGAGGGGTTAAGAGACTCTCACTCTGTTTGGGTTTAATTATGGTAGCAACAGGGCAGCCTGACAACCAGGTTGTGTGAGTCCCAGCTCCATCATTTATTAGCTGTGGGCTTTATCATTTTGTTTTCTTCAGGAATAATAATAGTATGTAACAGAGCAGAGTCCAGGACAAAAGGCACATTCTGTTAGTTTTAGTTATTAAGGTACAAATAAAGAACATTGCTTTTGTAATTTTAGAAACAATGAAATATAAGAAAGCAGAGGCTTTCAAAGATCTTGCAACCAGAGGACACCATGGTTGATATTTCGAGGACTATCATTATATTTATTTTTTGAGAGAGAGAGAGCGAGCATACGAGGTGGGGAGGGGTGGAGGGGGAAGGGGAGAGGGACAAAGACCCTTAAGCAGGCTCCGTGCCCAGTGTGGAGGCTGAAATGGGGCCCCATCCCAAGACCCTGAGATCATGACCTGACCCGAAATCGAGAGTCTGACACTTCACTGACTGAGCCACCCAGGTGTCCCTCCACAACTATCATTATAGGTCTGTGTGCATCAGTGCACATGTATACATGTGGAGGGACATAAGGACATAATATTAAGGACATTAAGGAATATTAAGGATATTATATTAAGGACATAATACCTATTGGACATTCTTTCATGTCTACAAGTGTCTATAAACATTTATATCATTTTAAAGGCTCTTTAGCATTTATTTTGTTGCATAAATGGACCACAATTGATATGGATAACCCTCACTTGGTGGACATTTAGGTTATTTCTAATTTTTTTTTCTTACAGATTTGATTTATTCATTTGAAAGAGAAAGAGAGAGAGGGCAAGTCGGAACAGGGGGAGGGGCAGAAAAGAGGGAGAAGCAGACTCCCCGCCGAGAGGGAGCCCGATGTGGGGCTCAATTCCAGGATCCTGAGATCATGACCTCAGCAGAAGGCAGATGCTTAATAGACTGAGCCACCCAGGTGCCCCCTAATTATTCTTTATTATAAATAAGGCTGGCTTGAATATCCCTGGCCCTGTTCAATAATTTCCTTAGGATAAGCTCTCAGAGGTGGATTGCTGTGTCTGTACACTTTTAAGTGAATGATACACATTGCCAAACTGTTCTCCAGAAAGCTTCTGCCAATTTACACTTCCACCAATGCACCTCACATTACCCTGAAGTCTCTCAAACCCTGGTATTGTCATTCTTTTTCACTTTTGTTCATTTGGTAATTGAAAATTTACATCACATTTGCATTCTTCTGATTACTAGTGAGTTTGGACATTTTTTCCTTTGTCAGAATTCCTCTTTACACGACTGTGTGAGTGCTCTGCCTCGTGAATGCCTAACTTACATTTATTTGTGACCAGTTAACCAGGGGCCTGGCAGGGCCTTGGGGGCTTGAATGGACACAGGATGGGAGGTTGTATTAAAAGAGGCTTGGGAGGGAACCTTGGTGGCTCAGTGGGTTAAAGCCTCTGCTTTTGGCTCAGGTCATGATCCCAGGGTCCTGGGATCGAGTCCTGCATCAGGCTCTCTGCTCAGCAGGGAGCCTGCTTCCTCCTCTCTCTCTGCCTGCCTGCCTACTTGTGATCTCTGTCAAATAAATAAATAAAGTCTTAAAAAAAAAAAAGAGGCTTGGGAGGTGAAGACCTATAACATGGGGGCTGGAGCGGAGACCACGCATACACTTGTCTCAAGATTTACCAAAGCGTAGCTGACTTTTTAAAATGGGAAAAATCTGTTTGGGGAAACATTAGCTAAATTATGGTAGATCCAAGACTGTGTGATGTCAATACAAAGTTTTTCTGAAAGTGGTATTAATATAAGAGTTGGTAAGGAAGAGATCAAATCCAGATGTTTTGATTCAGAAGATGCTTGTCCTCTCCCTGAGAGTCTTTCTCCCATGCAAGCAATCACATTGCCCTGTTTTTTCTCTAAAATATACAAGATAAATTATACTGTCACCTTGTCACTGAAGACCCTTGGCTACTCTATAGCCTTGCCCTATCCACCAAAAGGTGTGATGTATCCCAGTACGCCGGGCCGCTTGCATTGACTGCTCTCTACCCTGTCTCATAAACTTTCTCGGTGAACTTTCTCTGGCAGCTCTCTGCCATGACATCTGTTCTTCAGTTTTCTGCCTATACAAATCCAACTCCACCCAGAAAGAGTGGGTGAGGGCATACCTTCTCTTTGAAATATCCTCTATTATCTCCAGACAGCAAGGACAATTAGTTCTCTCTTCCTCCCAGAACTTCAAATATTTGTACTGTATTGGGTCCCCACAACACAGAGCACAGTTTGCAGAAAAGCAAAGTTATCTATTTCCAAGTTGAGGGCAATATCAGATCTAGTCTCCTACTACCAGCATCCCTGGAGAACTTGATTTCAAAGAATCCCAGGACACTCAACAACTTTACTAGGAACAGCTCTCCAGGTCCTCTTTGCAACTATTTTGGAAATCCAGATGTTGCAATAGTGAGCCAGTGCCCTGAAACTTAACTTTGTGTTTTTAATGGAGACTACTAGACATTGAGCTCACTTTTACCTTGAGTGGTACATGGAAACATGGAGGACCCAAGATGTGTAGCAATGGTTTTCAATGTTGGCTGCTAATTAGAATTGCCCGGGGAGATTTTGTAAAATACAGATGCCTGGATGGTCACCCCTTCTGGAGGGTGGCCTGACCCTGAAAGCTCCCAGTTTATGTGACTGTGCCCTGAGGGTTGAGGAGCCCTTGCTCTTGAACCATACAGATCTGTGTCACTCAGGGATGGCTGGACTTGTCTGGGGTCCAAATGCAGACAAGCAGCTCTGTGCACGTGGGTCTCACTCTCCTGTACAAGAGGAAACAGGCTTTGAGAACACCAGCTGAAAGAGTAGACCATATCTTTGGAGTCTCCTTCCTAGCATGGCCATTTTTTCCCCCTGTATCTTTGATTTATATAATTGGAGTACACACACTATACTAGTGTGCCTCCCTCAAACTTTAATGTACAAAAAAAAAATCACATAGAGATATTGTTAAAATACAGATTCTGATTCACCAGGTCTGGGGTGGGGTCCCAGATTCTGCATTTCTAACAAGCTCCTAGTTTTTGAGTGTCATGGATCTATATAGTGAGATGTCCTCTTTCCTCTCTGTTTTCCAGATCGGACCACTTCATTTTCTTTCTTTCTTTCTTTTTTTAAAAAATTTATTTATTTTAAGATTTTATTTATTTGACAGAGATCAAAACCAGGCAGAGAGGCAGGCAGAGAGAGAGGAGGAAGCAGGCTCCCCACTGAGCAGAGAGCCTGATGCGGGGCTCGATCCCAGGACCCCGGGATCAGGACCTGAGCCGAAGGCAGAGGCTTAACCCACTGAGCCACCCAGGTGCCCCCTTTCTTTTTTTTTTTTTTAAGATTTTATTTATTATTTATTTGACAGAAAGAGAGATCACAAGTAGGCAGAGAGGCAGGTAGAGAGAGGGGGGGAAGCAGGCTCCCTGCTGAGCAGAGAGCCCGACGTGGGGCTCGATCCCAGGACTCTGAGATCATGACCCGAGTTGAAAGCAGAGGCTTAACCCACTGAGCCCAGGTGCCCCGACTCCTTCATTTTTTACTGCCCAGCAAGAAGGCCACTTCCTCTCAAATCTCTCCCAGTCATCCTGTTTATTTCTCCAACAGTACACTGAGGACAGGGTTCTCAAACTGAAGTACACATCAGTATCACTGGAAGGCTTAGGAAAATACAGATTACCAGGTCTCACCCCAGAGTTTCTGATTTCATAGGTCTCAGGCAGAGGAGAAGGAGCACCAAGAATATGGACATTTCTAACAAGTTCCTATATGATGCTGATGCTATGATCTAGGGACCACACTTTAAGAACCCCTATCCTAGGATAATGATTCTTAAACTGAGTTGCACAGAAAAATATCTCAGATGCTTTTAAAACCTTGATGACTAGGTCTATCCTAGACCAATTTACCCAGAATACCTGAGTGGGAGGGTGGGGGCATCTGGGTGGCTCAGTTGGTTAAGTGTCTGCCTTCAGCTCAGGTCAAGATCCCAGGGTTCTGGGATCAAGCCCTCATCAAGGTCCCTACTAAGCAAGGAGCCTACTTCTCCCTCTCCTTCTGCCTGCCACTCCTCCTGCTTCTGCTCTCTATCTCTCTGTCAAATAAATAAATAAGATATTCAGAATACCTGAGTGGGATCTAGGCAACTCTGTTATAGACAGTTATGGGTAAAGTTCCTGACTTCTGGAGCTCAGATGCTAAAATAAACAATTAATTGTAGTCAATCATGTTTCCTGGTTATTTGGATATATACCTGCTTCCCCAAATAGACATCAAGCTTCTTGAGGACAGGGACCACTGCTTTCTCACCTTTCTCACCAGTGTCCCCTTACTGTCGTTAAATGCTCACTCCCTCCTGCTTGAGGGTAGTGAGTCATGACCAATCATGTTGGGTGAAGTCTAGGAGGAGGAGACGACTGGAGAAGAGACAGTGGTGAGACTTAATACTGGGAACAACCAAAGTGATAACCATCAGAGTCTAGTACCATCACAGACACACACAAAGATCAGTGGGTGGGAGCAGCCTCCTGACAGAAGCAGACACCTGTGAAACAGTCTTCTGAAAAGGGCAGACTGGAATTAGACAAGCCTGGACCTCACCATCACTTTAAAATAAATATAGATGTTAAACCCCATCAGAGACATATGCAATCCAGAAGGTGCAAAACCTATAGGACAAATGATGCCATTTCTTTAGCAATAAAAACAACTGTGAAGGAAAAATAGAGGAGGAAGAACCTGTAGAGTAAAAATGGCTTCAGAGACCTATCTCCCAAATGCAGTATGTGAACCAACTTTATATATATATAAGCCATGTGAACTTCCCAGGCACCCCTGGACCAACTATATTTTTTAAAAAATAGAGGAGATGATCTGAGAAATATAGGCACTGCCTAGATAATTCCATGAAAATAAAGAATTAGGAGTGTCTGGGTAGCTCAGTTGGTTAAGTGTTCAACTCTTGATTTCAGCTCAGGTCATGATCTTGGGGTCGTGGGATCCAGCCCCACATCAGGCTCCACGCTGGGCATGGAGCCTGCTTAAGATTCTCTATCTCCCTCCCCCTTTGCCCCTCCCCCCACAAAAAAATTTAAAAATGAAAAATTAGTGTCACTAAAGAAAAAAAAAAGATGTGACAATGGTATTATGGTTGAAACAATACCCAAATAATTAAAACAGGGTCTTGAAGATGGTCTGTGGCTCAAGATCCATAGTCACAGTGGCATTATTCACTATAGCTAAACTGTGGAAGCAACCCAAGTGTGCACCAGTAGATGAATGGATAAGCAAATGTGGGATATACACACAATGGACTATTAAGGGAAGGGAATTCTGGCATATCCTACCACACCAATGAACCTGGAGGACATTATGCAAAGTGCAATAAGCCCATCCTGAAAAGACCAACAGGGTATGGTTCCACTTCTATGAGGTAGTTAGAGTTGTCAAAATCATGGAGACATAAGGTAGAAGGGTGGTTTCCAGGGGCCGGGGATGGGGGAAGGGGAGAAAGGAGAGTTATTGTTTCATGGATTCCCGGTTTTAGTTTTAGAAGTTGAGAGCACTGTGAGGGTGGATGGGGGTGATGGCTGCACAACATTAGGAATGTATTTAAAATCATTGCACTGGGGCACCTGGGTGGCTCAGTGGGTTAAAGCCTCTGCCTTCGGCTGGGGTCATGATCCCGGGGTCCTGGGATCAAGCCCCGCATAGGGCTCTCTGCTCAGCGGGGAGCCTGCTTCCTCCTCTCTCTCTCTCTGCCTGCCTCTCTGCCTGCTTGTGATCTCTATCTGTCAAATAAATAAATAAAATCTTAAAAAAAAATAAAATAAAATCACTGCACTGGGTGCTTAAAAAATAGCTAAGATGGTAAGCATTATGTTAAGTATATTTTACCACAATAAAAAAAAATGGGAAAGAAAGAAGAAAAGAGACCTTATCTTTTAGAAGCACACACTGAAACATTTGCAGATGGAATGGTGTATGTCTGGGATTTGTGTCACTGTGATCCAGTGTGTATGTGTCCAGGTGGGGGGAGTGGCAAGCAAGGAATAGAGACACAAGATTGGCCATGACTTAGCTCGTAACCATTGAACCTGGGTGATGGGTGTGTGGGGGCTCATTCTACTACATACTACTTTCAAGTTTAAATTTTCCATAATAAAACGTGTAACCACTTGTCAGAAGGAATAAAGGAATGGGCTCTTTAAAAAGCGTCTGATCAGAGCCTGGCTTAAAAACTCTTGGACGCCTAATAAAATGGTTAATGTGTAATCCCAAGCAACTCATTGCAAAGTGACCTTTATACCATGGTTGGCTTCAAAAAATGGGGAATTCGAGTTGGAGAAGCAGGTCAAGTGGAAAGAAAATCTCTGGGCTGGAAAGGAACTCACAGGGAGTTTGTCCAGGCGGGAGGGGGGGCACCAGGTGCCTCTCTTGTAGCTGGGGAGGAGCTGAACAGAACCTTGAAGAGTCACATGTCCCAGAAAGCAGTTCCCTGTCACGCAGAGAGGGTCTGGAACAGAGGCCTTTTCTGTGACTCAGAACTCGGCCACAGTTACGATTAGAGAAGCCACTGTTCGGTTAATACCTAGAGTGGCAGAAAGTGTCATGGGGGCAAGCTACCAGGTACAGCCAAGGATTTCCAACACTTAAACCAGGTTGTTAGAAGAAGAGGGGGTTCTCCTGGAAAGAGCTGGAAACCAGAAGACCTGAATTCTAGCTCTCTCCTTGGACAGAGACTTAAATGATAACCCCACTCACCCTGCCCTGGCTAGTGTATCAGTCACTCTTAACCTCAGCAGCATTGGTGTCATTTGGGAGCTTGTGACAAATTCCAACACCTAGGGCTGAACCCCAAACTAATGACATCAGAATCTTAGGGGCCTGAGAATCGGACATAAGTACCTTTAAAAAGGAAGACATAGGTCTTTAAGAGGATAACGAGCAGGCCATCGGGCGTAGTTAGCAAAGAAAAAAGTCTGGAAAATATAGACAAACATTTTGATTGGAGTGGAGGTCCTTTCTTTCTGTGTTTATTTTGCATATCATTATTATTAGATTATGTCCTGGTTAATTTGTTTGCAAAAATTCCTCTAAGAATATCCTAAATTTAAAGATTAAAAAAATGTAGGGGTGCCTGGCTAGCTCAGTCAGAAAAGCCTGTGACTCTTGATCTCAGGGTCATGAGTTCGAGCCCCATGTGGACTGTAAAGACACTAAAACTAAAAACTTCAATTAAAAAAAATAAAGATTTAAAAAAGTAACCTCCTATAGAAAGCAGCCTTTAATGTTAAGGTTATGTTGCCTCTAAACATCTGTTGTAAAACTTATATTTGTATGAATTTATTGCTTAGATGAAGTTATGTATACTCACCTAAAAGTTGAGAAGTACACACTACACTGTGGTAATTCTCCACTTCCATGGCCTCACTGACTTTATTCTGTACCTCTCCCATCCCTGCCCCATCACCCATTGTCCAAAGACTTGACTTCCATGTCTCAGTTACAAAGCATCAAGACATGGTGTTTTTGCTTGTTGCTTGGGGCCAGCTAATAATAGATTTTGTGACTTTAACAGATTCATTCTTAAGAGTAACAGATTCTTAAAAGTAACATGAATATGAGTTTTCCCCCAGCATCTGGCAAAGCTATTTAACTTTGCTTTGAGTCATATCAACACCCTGAATTTTCCAGCAGAAACCAAAGGCCAGTGTTAATTCTCTCAGGGGCCAATCAAGAATTTTCCTGGAAATGTCTGAGATATCTTTAGATATTCCCTAGTTTCAGTCTTTGAAAGAGGCACCAAGAGATGGCATCTGGAAGAAAAGTTTTTCAAAAGGGGAACTCCCAAGCAAATTTTTGCCCATTTCTACAATTTATTTGGCAAATTCTTACTACATAATGATAAGCACGTGTATTAAAATATGTATACATAAAGTGACACAAAAAGTTACTTCTACGACTAATTAAAATTGCACATATGGTATATATGTTCACAAACCAAACCTGACAATGTATTTGAAAGACTAAAGCATGGAAGACTGAGGGGGCAGGTATGGGTCAAGGGTCAACATGGTAATGCAGAGGTTTAGAAGGTACCAGGAGGAGAAAAGCCTCACAGGTCTCTTGGGGTATCCACCCCAGAGCAGACTCAGAAATTTGTCTTTTTATTATCCCAGAGGTGATCAGTTCCAAGGATACTGACTAATGGTAACCAAGTTCACAAGATCGATAAATAAACCCAAATTTACAATGAGCTTTCCAACAGTTACGGAGTTAGTTACAGTCATCTTGCAGCTCCTGCTTTCTCTCCTTCTAGGCAGATGCACGGAGAAAGCCGAATTATCATCAGAGAGATACAGAATCAGAACGGAGGCTAAGTAACTCAAATGTTTAACAGGATAAATGGAATCTTCCATCTCTGCAAATGAGATTTGTCTGGGACTGGGACCAGACAAGTGGGCACCTCTGTTGTAGACTGTTCTGGAGTGAACCCCGCATGCTTTCATGGCTGACTAACTCCCTGTGATTGAAAGTCTCTCATTTTGCTGGCATAGAGGTCTCTTCTAAGGGCCTTTGGTTATGCAGTGCAGTTTGGGATTACTGGAGAATCAGTTCTCAGAAAGCGCACTCAGTGGTTAGCTGGGAGCAATGAGGCAGAGGTGTGTCATTCCAGGAGCTGTGGTCATGGAACGGGGGTGGGTACCCTGCTCGAAAGGTCATGCATTTGGTGAGGGGTCCGTCCTGCTGCATATCATGTCTTCATTCAGCAGTAAGGTGGAGCCCACAGCTAAGTGAATGCCATCAGGCATAGCAACTGGCAAATTCCTACCTGGTTCCTTCAGGGAAAGGCTTCTGGAGCCAAGTCTCTCTAAAGACCACTTGTCTGTGTGTCCCAGAGGTTTTTGTAATGACCTCCAAAGGACTGTCATTTACCAGCTTGTCAGTTCCCCTCAGGGTCTCCTCCTCCCCACCTCTCAGGAAAAGGTACCCTTCTCTCCCTGGGTACTCTCTCTCCCACCTCTGCTATTCAGGCCCTTGTCCAAAGGTCACTTCACCCAGGCAAAGCCTCCCCAGGGACCCAGCTTGAAGAGACTGCTCCTTCCTCTCACTACCATCCCATCCCGCGTCATTTATCACATAGCACTTAATATAACAACAGTGGCTAAAGCTTACTGGGCACATACTATGCACCAGGTATTATACTAAGAACTTCACATGTATTATCTCACTTAATCCTCAAATCAGCGCCTTGAGGAAGGTCTGCTACTATTCTCATTGTCCAGGTTAGTGCTGAGCAGGGAGCCCAATGTAGGGCTCGATCCCAGGACCCTGGGATCATGACCTGAGCGGAAGGCAGACGCTTAATGACTGAGCCTCCCAGGCAGTAGTAAGAAAGGAGCAAGAAAGGAGGAAGAAAACTAGAAGAAAAAGAGGAAGAAGAGCTCCTATATGAACAGAAAGCCTAAAATACTATCTGTCCCTTAAAGAATTTTGTTGACACCTGCACTAGATCATAAGCATCTTGAGATCAGATTCAGACATGTCTCATTTCAATTCTCCTGTAGAACCTGACACAACATCCCCTAAAATACTTTAAGAATGAAAGGAGAGAGGTATGGCTAAGATAAATTATCCAAAATTCCAAACTTTCCACTTTTCCACTACCCTGGATTTGGTAGGATCAATAGGAACTGATCCAGGGGAGTGGTGACAGTAGTTATCCACGAACGGAGACCGGATGTGACCAGTGAAGTGCTTGTCCAAGGGGGGGCAGGTTGGCAAAACTCCCGCCTATACTCTCATGGAAGTTCTATACTCTATACACCCATACTCTTCTGGAAGTTATGCTTGGCATTAGAAACACAACTGCAGCCACAGAATAGGTTATATAAAGTGCACATCTTTGCTACTACAGATGTGCAAAAGACATATTTGGGGTGTCTGCTCTGCTGCCATTCATGGGGATAGGTTCCCTAGGCCATGCCCAGCCCTCCCTCAAGCTCCCCACAACTCTGATTTGGGTCACAATGTTGGGACAACCAAAGTTGGGCAAATCGGATGCTCTTTGAAGAATTAGGAATTGGGACTAAGAAATAGATGCATATTGTGGGATGGTCCCTTGAGTAGAATAGATGTAAACTTAGAAGCTAAGGGATAGCCAAGGATAGGGACAAAAGGAAGGGACAAGGACAGCAGCAGAAGAGGGAAGACACTGCTCAGAGACAGGCAGAGACCAGAAGCAGAGAAAGAGAACAGCCTGGCTTCCTGGGTCCAGGCCTTGACATACCTGACCGACCATTCCCGGGTACCATGAGGCACCCCATATTCGGCTGATGCTCCCTCTTTTGGGCTTACTTGTTCTGTTACTTGCAGCCTACAATGCCCCTAAGTTGACAGGGACATTTCTCTGTCCCTTGGCCATCCTACAGAGGCCCTGCCAGCTCCCTTGAGCTTAGGCTGTGCTCATGAGGCTGTGTGTATCAGATGGGGAGGCTCCTGCCTTTAGCACAAACACCTGACAAAGGCTTTTCAGGGTGGTCTATTCCTTCAGCATCTCTGGCATCGGACAGTTCTGATCCTAACAAGACAGGAGACATAACCACCAATATCAGTTGGTGGACCTTGTTTTGATTTGAAGTTGCAAAAACCAACAGTAATGTTTTTGAGAAAATTAGGGACATTTGAAGGTATACTAAATATCATATTAAGGAATGGCTCTCAGTTTTGTTAGGAGATATAATGACATCGTCGTTGTCTTTATAGAAGAAGTCTAATCTCATCAGGTTGTGTACTAAAGTGTTTACAACATGCAGGATCTTCTTTAAAACATTGCGGCAAAAGAGAAACAACAAAACAAAATTCCTAAAAGCAAACTAAAAAAAAACGGTGAAGATAGATCCAATATTAATCATTGATGAAGCTGGGTAATAGATAGGTGAGGGCTCATTATACTGTTCTCTCTACTTTTCGTGTTTGAAACTTTCCATAATAAAAAATTATAGACAGTTATTTAGATATTTAAAAGTTAAAAATATATATATTTGGATTTAGACAAATACGTATTTACATTTATATGTATATGTGGATGAATCAACTAGTGTCTTGGCAGGCAAGATGATCTGTGGTAGATTTTCTTCCCCCTCCCTTTTTTTTTTTTTTTTTTAAAGATTTTATCTATTCATTTGTCAGAGAGAGACAGCACAATCAGGGGGAAGAGCAGGCAGAGGGAGAAGCAGGCTCCCTGCTGAGCAAGGAGCCAGACACAGGGCTTGAACCCAGGACTCTGGGATAATGACCTGAGCCCACGGCAAGACACTTAACTGACTGAGCCACCCAGGCTCCCCTTCTCCTCTCTTGATAACTGCAACTGAGGGAGCCACCCAAGGATGTCCTTGGTTGTGGAAAGGTGATCGTTCCTGCTGACCAGCCCCTAGGGGCTGTGTGGAACTGCCAGCCAGTCAAGCCACGTCCAGGAAGCCTCCTGACCTCTCTCCTCACTTAGCGAGCCTCCCTGGCCCACTGGCCAGCTAACCCTAGCTTACTGTCCCGAGTCTACCAGGTGATGGCGTTGTGTCACTGCCTGGCCCTCCCCAAGGACGGGCTGGTGCTTCCCCAGCCTGTCCGCAAGCACTCTGAAGCTGGCCCCTCCTGGGCTGTTAGGCCTCAGGGAGCCCCCACCCTGAGCTGTGCTGACTAGACGTGATCAGGAAATCCCTGGGGGACACACACCCTGGCTCAGGCCCCGGGTCTGTGTTTACACGGCTCACAGGTGAGAGCACTGGAGGCAACCAGGGCCTTGGAGGTCTGGGGGAACATTGCCTACTTCTACCTGGGCTGCCATCCAAGTTCTGATTCATACAAAATCACTTTTTCCCACTTACTCGGCATAAGTGTCAGGTATCAGTGCTTTACTAGTGGAGGGAGAGGAAAGCACCATGTCAGCTACTGAATGTGAAAGTGGCTTGATAAAGACTGTGAGACTATTCAGACCAGCAACTAGTCAAGGTCAAATAACCTTGAAAACTTTCATGGGACCACAAATCTCCATGCATGGCTCAACGGCAGCCAAAGGAGGCCCCGACCCGCAGCTGCTCACCTTCCTCAGGACCACCTGGCCACCTGCAGCTCCCGCAGTCCGCTCTTCCATTCCCCACCTTGTCCAACAAGAGATGGCTCTGGCAATCACCAGCCCTCTCTAATTCCCTGATAGGAGCCCCCAGGCCTTGCTGCAGCTGCCCTGCCCTCTGCTCCTTCCTTCTGGCCTGTCACACAGAAGGGGTGGGGCCTTCCAGCTGGGGGCTCAGGGCCCTGTCCCCTCCACCCAGCAGCTCCTCTCCCAATCACGCGTCTTTACACCACTCTCCTTCATCTGGCCCCTTTCCATTAGCCTTTGGTATGCTCAGATCGCTCATGCTCACAAAGAACAAAAGCCTCCCTTGGGAGACCAAGCTCACTGCCACCTTTCACAGACAAGCATCTTGGAAGAACCATTCCACTGAACCCACCCTCGTCATCCTGACTCTCTTCTCCCTTTCTGCCCCATGTCACCCCTGAGGACTGCTCTCATCTCTCCATCCTATGGATACTCTTCTGTTCCTCTCCCACTGGTGGCCGCTCCTTCCATTTTGAATGTCTCCCTGCCCCTGGTTTCCAGCGCACAGCACTCCTCTTGTTTCCCTCCTACCTCTCTAGTGGCTCCTTCTCAGTCTCCGTGGTGGGTTCTACTCCCTCTGCCCACCCCGCAAACATTAGTGACCTGGGGGTTCTGCCCTGGGAACTCTCACTTCACGATCTCAGGGCCAACTTTACCCTTTTATATGGGTTTGAGTCCCATCTAGATGCTGAGCACGGACAAATCTAGGCTTCTCCACTCAGCTCTAGACCTCCATAGCTAGACCTGCTGGACACCTCCACCTGCAGCTTCCCCAAACAGAACATGTGCCAGGGGGCACTCATCATCAGCATCCACCAGAACAAAAATGCCCAACACAATGAGAATTTGCTCTTCCTCCTGGGTTTCCTATATTGCTACCACAAGTTACCCGCTTGCTCAAGCAGGAAAGCTGGGCATCTCCCCAGCTATCCTGGTCCCCCGTATGCCACCTGTTACTAAGTCCTGTAAATCCTCCCTGTTAAGACAGGTCTCAAATCCTGTAAAAAGAGTAGTGACTGCCAGGGATTAGGAAGAGAGTGATATGAATAAGCAGAGCACAGAAGATGTTTGGGGCAGTGAAACTACTGTGTAGGATGCAATAATGATGGAAACACGTTCTTACATATTTGTCCAAACCCACAGTAGGTACAACACCAAGAGTGAACCTTCATGTAAACTCTGGGCTCTGGGTGCTGGTGTGGCAACATAGACTCACCAACAGTGACAAATGGACCATGTTCATGGAGTGTGTTCGCCACAGGGAAGGCTCTGCCCATTCAGGGGCTGGGGGAAAATGGGAACTCTGCACCTTCCACCCACATTTCTTGTGAATCTAAAACTGCTCTAAAAAACAAAGTATATTTAAAAGGAATATATATATTAACACACACACATATAATATATATATTAAATTACATGCTCAAAATATATTAAATTATCTGCTCAAAAAAAAAATCGGTCTCAAATCCACCCCTGCTCTCTGTTCCCACTGCCAACATCTAGGTTCGGGGTCCCACCTTTCACCAGGACCAGCCTCCTGACAGGCCCAGTCTTGCCTCCTTTTCTACAGAGCCAGAGTGGCCTCTCCCAGACCATCCTGCTCCGCTTCCCCTCAGTGCGAGCTCCCACTGAGCTCAAGTTCAAACTGCACAACATGGCCTGCGTTGGCCCTCCACGACTGACCCCACACTGTACAGCCTAGCCACGGGCATTTCTGCCCCTTCCTCTGTGGGTCTGTTCTCCTGGTTCCCGGGCCTCTCCTTTCCCCCTCCATACCCTCCTCTGGCTTACTCTGACCTATCTTTCAGAGCTTAGGGTGAACACCTCTTGCTCCTGTTTGACTTCCTTGAGCCCTACTGTCTGGGCTGGGTGCCCCCACACTGTGCTTTCACAGCACCCCCATCTTCAAATCCCTGTTTTTTCAAATGCCACTTTTGTACCCCATTCGACGGAAAGCCCAAGTGAGTCAGGACGGCATCTGCTGTGCTCATTTTTGGATCTCCAGCAACTGGCTCAGGTTTACAGACAGTAAACACTTTGTAAATCATACTTAAACAAATGAATGAGGTTTGCAGACTTCTGTGCTAAGAGCTCTCAGCTTCCTACTCTGCTTTTAATCCGTAGAGTGGTCCTGGGGGAGTAGTGAGGCCAGAGGCTGAGGGTGGATTCTGCCCCAGACTAAGCAGGGAGATGATACTAGAAAGGCATTCTACAGGATTTTAAGTGGGAGCAGTTTAAAGCTGAGACAAAGTTCAGGCTCTCCCCTCTATCACACACGGAGCGTACAAGCATCCCCGCACAGAAGATGCTTTTGAAAATATGCTGATTTGGTTTGACCCAACTAAGCTGACCCACTTTTCCTGCCCTTCCTTCCACCCTTTCCTGGTCATCACAGGAATGTCCTTAAAGCACAGGTGTCTCATAAGAACCTCTGCAAAATGGTGGCACCTGGGTGGCTCAGTGGGTTAAGCCTCTGCCTTCGGCTCGGGTCATGATCCCAGGGTCCTGGAATCGAGCCCCGCATTGGGCTCTCTGCTCAGCGGGGAGCCTGCTTCCCTTCCTCTCTGCCTGCCTCTCTGCATACTTGTGATCTCTGTCTGTCAAATAAATAAAATCTTAAAAAAAAAAGAAAAGAAAAGAACCTCTGCAAAATGACCACAGTCACCAAACTGTGGAAAGAACCAAGATGCCCTTCAATGGACAAATGGATAAAAAAGATATGGTCCATATATACAATGGAATATCATGCCTCCATCAGAAAGGATGAATACCTAACTTTAGTATCAACGTGGACAGGACTGGAGGAGATTATGCTGAGTGAAATAAGTCAAGCAGAGAGAGTGAAGTATCATATGGTTTCGCTTATTTGTGGAACATAAAGAAAACACGGAGGACATGGGGAGATGGAGAGAAGTGCGTTGGGGGAAACTGGAGGGGGAGACAAACCATGAGAGACTGTGGACTCTAAGAAACAAATTGAGGGTTTTGGAGGGGAGGGGGATTGGGTGAGCCTGTTGGTGGGTATTATGGAGGGCACGTATTGCATGGAGCACTGGGTGTGGTGCATAAACAATGAATTTTGGAACAGTGCAAAAAAATTAAATTTAAATAAAAAAGAACCTCTGCAAAGTTCACTTTTTGGTCTGCTCTGAGTTGAGATCAGAGACAGTTTGGATTTGGAATTTTCTCTCAGAACTCTTAGAAGGCTTTATTTTTTTTTTAATTTTTATTTATTTGACAGTCAGAGATCACAAGTAGGCAGAGAGGCAGGGAGAAAGAAAGGGGGAAGCAGGCTTCCCGCAGAGCAGAGAGCCCGACACGGGGCTCGATCCCAGGACCCTGGGATCATGACCTGAGCCAAAGGCAGAGGCTTAACCCACTGAGCCACCCAGGTGCCCCTAGAAGGCTTTAAACTCTGGCTATCTCTGGGTAACCCCAAAGGGCCCTCCACACTTGGGTGGGTTATAGCCCAGGTCATTCTTCTCTTGCTGTCCTTGCAGCCAGGCTGACTTGGGCCTGAGAGAGGACAGCATTCTGGGTAAGTTGTTTGCTGGAAGTGAGGGGCTGTGTGCCCCCACCCACCTGACCCAGCCCTCCCTTCAGGCAAGGTCAGGATCAGCCAACAGCCAGCTTAATTTTCCTCCCGGGAATGCTGAAGAGACAGAGTTAGTAAAAATCTATCTTATTAACAGCCTGACCTACCAGCATTGATCACATCAGAAGTGACGCCCGCACACACAGTCCCCATTATGCGCACAGGGGCAAGGATTCAGTGGAGCTCAAAAAGCCATTTAAATCCGTCCAGCGGTGACTCCTTCTCCAAGGGCTCAAAACATCCCCCAAACTAATAACCCCCAACAAAGCACCACCAGGGAAAATTCCTTGCGGATTTGAGATTTTCACTCTGTGTTAATCTCCTGACTCAATAAAGCAAACACTCCTGCAGCAAATTAAATGCTTTTATTAAAGGGTCCCCTCCTCTGTTCCCTTTGATGTGGGTATAGGCCTATAACCCTCCCAGAGCCTGAGTGTCTGTGTGAGGGGTTGTCCACCCCCCCACACCACCATCATTTTCTCCCATTACCCCAAGGAGGCCAGAACACCCCAGGAGTTGCAGATTCTTGGATTCTGGAAACTTCTAAGACCTCTGGCTTCCTGGAGTAGATCTCATAGCCTGTCAGCTGAGGGAAATGTTTCCCATTCTTTTGTGGGGGTGTGGCCTGGCCCCAAGCACCTCCACTGTTGCAGTTAGCTCAGAGGAGTCTCCAGCACAAGTGTCCAAGCCAAGGTGGACTTGTTGGCCAACGGTCAAGCCCTTCCTCTGACCTCTCTACAGCCTTGTTGGTCAAACCTCCAACAGTGAGGTGAAAACCTGAGGCGGCTGGCTGGACAAAAGATTAAAGAAGGCTAGGTAGAGAAAGGGGGCTCCAGGTAGGGAGGTCTGAGCTCCTCTCCTCTCACTGTTTCCAGCCCCCAAGTTGGCCCCCAAGCTGCTTCTCCCTCACATCTGCCTGGAATTGGGTTCAGCCATTTTAACTTCTTCTAGTCATCACTTTTTTTTTTTTTTTAAGATTTTAATTATTTACTTGTCAGAGAGAGAGAGAGAGAACACAAGCAGGGGGAGCAGCAGGCAGAGGGAGAAGCAGGTTCCCCACTGAGCAAAGAGTTCGATGATGCAGGATTTGATTCCTGACCTGAGCTGAAGGCAAACACTTAACCGACTGAACACCCCAGGCGCCCCTAGTCATCATTTTCCTCTCACTGTTGGTTTGAGGTCCACTGAGGACCCTTCCAGGATCACCACAGATGCTGTCCTCAGAAAGCCTACCTCACAGGGAAACCCAACAGCTTGTAGATGGTTAAGGATCAGACTCCTTTCTATTTCTGGAGGAGCTTCCTTCTACAAACATCATCTCCTACAGTTTACCAGTTTCATTACAGGGTCTACAATGCAGAAGGCACTATGGATCTATGCTCAGACCAGAAACAGTATTTTGTCTATGGTGACAGACAATTGGGTCTCTGAGGGCCCAGAGGCATTCTTAGCAAGGGTTCTGTGGGCCTGTATGATAGGCCCTCATGGAAGGTCTGGTCCTGGCATTTGTTGCCAGGGGTGGTCCTGGATGCAGATCTTGCCCAGCGGAGAGAAAATGTTTTTCTTACGGGGTCTCTGAGAAGGCCCCTCTCAATGTTCCTTCTATTGGCCCACCTTGGACAAGGAAGGGAGGAGCAGCACTAGTTCCTCAGATGCATTAAGCCACCATAGCCCAGACTGGGCTCTGGTCATTTAAAATGTTCTCCCCTCTCTTCTCAGCCCTGAATAGATGCCCTGGTCTCTGTGGCTATCTCCATTTATCTCCCATCCCAGTGAAATTGCCTCTAGACTCATGTATTCCCATGGAAACCCAAACAGAGCCCCTGGAAGTTGGGGGAAGGGGAGAAGTTAGCTGAGAAAATGGGGAAACATGACAAAGTGCATAAGCCCTCAAGCTGGGGTCAGACAGACCCGGTCTAGAACTCAGACTCAGCAGCCTGCACACTCTAAGCCTTGCAAGCTATTTCCCCCTCTAAACCTCAGTATCCTCATCTATAAAATGGGGATAATCTAGCTTCCACTTCCTCACGGTCATTGTGCAGAAGATGAGCCTGTAAACTCTTGAGCATATAGTAAGGGCTTGCTGAATGGCTCATAAATAGAGGCTCCAGGGCTTCCAGACAGGGATTGGGGCAGGCCATGAGGCTAGAATTCATTCACTCCCGGAGGCCTGCAGGGATCTGGTAGTCCACCCAGTGGCCTTTCTTCTAGGAGTGATTTGAAGGAGGAGGCTTGGGGATGTCCAAACCTGCTCTTCCTCACTCTACAGAGCAACTGACCAGGTAAGTGAGGTTGGTGGGTGAGGGAAGAGCCCAGGCCATGGATGGAGCAGCTGCCAGGATCTGGGCATCCTGGTGGCCCCCAGGCCCAGCCAGTCCTAGACACAGGCATTCTCAACTGGGGCAACAGCAGCCCCAAAGGAGTCTTGGGGAACAAAAAGTTTTAGGTATTATCATGGTTTATGGCATTCCAAAGTTCAAGCCAACCTGACTTAAAACATGTTCCTTAGTATTTAATTCCTCTGAGAAATAAATACTAATTTAATAAAGTTAAATTTAAATTAAAAATTTCTTGGGGGTGAGGGGCATACTAATAAAAAAAAAAAAAAACATTGGTATGGCCCACTTTTTGGCCTTTCTCAAGCTCCTACCCAGGAGCAGCCCTTCTTGCTGCCTCCTACCATAGCCTACCTTTTCCTTAGACTCTTGGCAGCATTTGGTGTTGCTGACCAGTCCAGTTAGAAAGCAACCCTATCCCAGGCACTGGATATGGCCAGCACTACTCCTCACTCCAATCCTCCCCTGGCTCCATGTCTTCACCACGTTGTTCCCCAACAGCCTTCTGCCTCTTCTCCTTCTACTACCCCTGTATACACAGTCAGTTCCTCTGTCCCAATCCCTCCACAGAGTGGAGCCTCCAGAGCTCCACTCTGCTTGTCCCACCCCAAACTTTGCTGAGTCTCTTTTCTTCAGAGGTCCTTCTTCAGGCCTCCCCACCTGGATTTTTCATGACAAACATTTTTCTTCCTCTAGGAAGCCCTACCTGCCTACCCCAGCCCCCCTTGGTGTTTTCCCTTCTCCTTTCCCTCAAACTACAGCATTTAGTTTGAACCATTTGACAAGAAAGTATATATGTCCTTTTATTATTCTCTCATGGCCTCATGGGTATCTGTTCTACTTTCCCACTTGGGTTTTAATTTGAGAATAAAGACAAAGTGATAGGTATGTGTTTGCTTATTTGCGTCCAGCCCAGTTCTGGACACCAAGGAAGGCCGACATGGAGGTCTTTAGGGCTCAGGGAGTGCCCCAGCAGGATACAAGGTGCAAGATGCCACTGGTCCTTCCCACCAGGAAGATCAGCTCAGCCTGGGCCCCAGGCACACTGCAGTGGGAAGCTGCCTTCTCCCTTCCCCTGGGGCTCTGCCTCACCTGGCTGACTCCTTCCACTCCATCTGGTCTCCGTCGTGCTGCAGGGTGTCCATCTCTGTGAAGAGGGTGGGGTTGGGAGCCTCATCTTCCTCCCCCAGGATGTCCTGGAGCTGCTCAGCAGCTGGAGACCCTGCAAAAAGAGGACAGCAGGGTCTTCTGAAGGGCCCAGAGGAGGCTAAGAGCTGCAAGGCCAACTGAGATGGAGCAGGAGCCAGGCTCAAGGGAGAAGTATTTCCTAATTTAGTAAAACTAAGTCCTCACACCTCTGTGGGTTGGATGTGGGTGAGATTCTTTGAGATAAAGGGGATGACCGGATTTAATCTACATTCAGACTCCAAGGTCTGGGATTCAGATGACAAGAAAGAAGGATAGAAAATGGCCAAAGCTGGGCAGCAGCAAGTGTGGGAAACAGAAAAGTGAGAAGTGATAAAAACTCTGACCCAATTTCAGCATAAAAAACCCAGAAGGACTCCTCTTGCCACTGGATCCCAAACCAGTCAACTCCCAGTGTTGGCCTTAAAGGCCGGTCAGCCTGTGACAGGACGTGCTTGTACCTGTGTGCAGCAGGAGGCCACCTCCTTCTTGGGCATGGTAACAACCTATTCCTGAGCTCCCACTCTGCTTCCCAACTCCCCACTGCATGTCACCTCCTGGCTGTTTCTCAGGCACCTTCCAACACTGAACATGTACCCTTCCCCAAACATGCTCTCCATCCTGCCTCCCTTCCTTCTTTCCTCCCCCTCCCCTTAAAAAATTTTTTTTTATTTATTTAACAGAGAGAGAGCACAAGCAGGAAGAGCAGCACACAGAGGGAGAAGCAGGCTCCCCGCTGAGCAGGGAGTCAGATGTGGGCCTCGATTCCAGGACCCTGGGATCATGACCTGAGCTGAAGGCTGACGCCTAACCAACTGAGCCACCCACGCATCCCTTTTCTTTCCTTTCTCTTACTCAGTATTTCATGAAAGTTAACTATGTGCCAGGCATTGTTCCAGGTGTTGGAAAACAAAGCTCAGATAAAGGCCCATATATCCCATATATCCCTCTTGAATGTCTGTTCTAGTGGTAGAAACAGACAAAAACAGGTAAAAGCATAATCATTTCGGGTACTGATAAGTGTCCTGAAAAAAAAAAAAAAGAGAGAGAAAATAAAGCAACAGAGAACTACATTAGAAAGATTGGCTAAGAAAGACCCCTCTGAGGAGAATGTTTACATTGTGACTTGGAAGTAGAGAATGTACCACTTCTGCATCTCTGGAAAAAGAGTGCTCTGAGTGTTTCAAAGACTTTGAAGTGAGAATGTGCTGGCCCTTGTGTCTAGAGCAAGACAAGAGAGGCAGTACTTGATGTGGAAAGCCTTGGTTAAAGGCATGGCTGTCCACCCAACTGTACAGGCTAGATACCCTGGAGTCATCTTCACCTCAACCACTTTTTCTCACCTCCACCCCCTTATTGAAAGTTTTCAGGAATATTTCCCTCTTCACCAATCCCTTTGCTTCT
Source organism: Martes martes (assembly GCF_963455335.1). Taxonomy (NCBI): domain Eukaryota; kingdom Metazoa; phylum Chordata; class Mammalia; order Carnivora; family Mustelidae; genus Martes; species Martes martes. Next base: position 89,828,756 of record NC_137896.1, read on the forward strand.
GCCCCAGTTCAGTCTCTCATTGATTGTCTCCTGGGCTTCATCAACTCTTCCCCTTCCCCCAAGCCCCTCTGTCCCCTCAATTCATCATCCCCATTGGCCCTCACTTATTTCTCCATGGATTCCCAGTGGTCAATTTTCAACTACTTTGTCATCATACTCCCAGTTCTTGACTTCCCAGTAAAACATGGCAGCCAATGCCCAAACAAGAATTCATTGGCCCAGTCTTCACGTCCACAGGAACATCCTGGGACACAGGGAGAGGCAGCGTGATACTGTGGTACGGTGGAGACAAGGCGCACAATGGGTTTGCAATCCAGCTAGACATGGGTATGAATCCAAGAGCTGCCACTTGCTTATAGGTGTTCAGTCTGAATGAGCAGGGTTGTTGAGAGGAGCAAGGAGATAGGTCAGTTAAGGAGAATAAGACACATGACAAGGGCCTGCAGTGTATCAGGTGCTAATCCCCTTCACCACCAACCCCAGCACCCAGGCTCATGAGCCCTGCTGGAGAAAACCATCCAGCTGTGCAAATGGAGGTTTTCCACCCTCAGCAGGTCTCAGAAGTGCAGCCACTTCCCACTCATCCTTGTCAGCGGCGTGTCCCATGTCCCTCGATGCCATTCATACCCTTGCTCCTCTCTTCAAGCCTCTTGATCCATCTCCTACCCACCTCACCAAGTAAATAAAGGCCTCAAGATGTGAAATCCCTTGCCATCTCCCTTCTAGTTTCTCTGTACCCTTACCACTTTGTAGTCCATTTTTGAACAAAGGAACCCTTCCTCCAGCTTAATCTCTGGCCACATTTATTCTCTTCTGCCGGACAGTTATTTTATCAACTATCCTTTCTTCACCTTGGTTTTCAACTTCGTTTCTCCACTCTTTTTCTCCCAGCCTATAAACAGTTCTTCTTACCCTAGAACACTCTCCCCTGACTCTACCTGCCTTCCATGCTCTCCTGCTCTCCTTTCTCTCCAACTTCTTGAAGGAGAGGTCTCTACTTCCTCCTTACCCAATCACTTTCCAACCTGCTGCAACTGGTTCAGCCCCACCTCTCTAAGTGACAGAGATTTCAAACTGACCATTCAAAGATATGTTTAATTTAGCCCTCACAGAGTATAAAAGTTTTTGAAATAGTTGCTAACATAAAGAATTGTGAGATTTCATTTAAGAATCCAGATTTCTGACTTCTCTTGAAAATTCAGATGCTCTGAGGACTGTGCCTACATTCCTGCTTGGCACCGACCAAGTAAGGCTGAGTGACAGCTGCTTTCTTCAGGTGGGTATACGTATTTTTTAAAAGTCCTTTTATTTGAATACAGTTGACACAGAGTGTCATGGGAAAATGCATTTTAATTTGCTAAAATGCTCCCTCTTCTACCCTGCTAATCTCATTTATGTTACACACCTGAGTTTACAACCATGCCCTGAGATCACTCTTGCTATCTTATTCTCAAACCAATTAGTTAATAAAACCAAGCAAACCAACAGGTCTGGTTTATCTCTTTGGGTCATCAGTGGTGGTGACTGCTCCCTCTGGACAGACATGCTACACTCTTGGTTCTCATAACAAAGTACTTTCTTGATATTTTTGTCCTATCTCTTTGAGGACTCCTCAGTATTTTTCCCTGGCCCCTCTTGCCCGTCTTACTTAAATCTTCATCTTTCTCAAGATCTCTCCTTGGCCTTCTTCTCTTTTCTCTTTCTAAACTCTACACCATCTTGTGTTCTTTATGGTGTCACCCTATAGATGAGGTCCCCAATATTTCCAAACTCTGCTTGTATTGAGCATTTCCAGCAATCAACTGGATTACTCCATCTGGGAGTTCTGCAGCCTTCCCAAGTCAACCTCAATATATTCAAACCACTTTCCTTATTCCAACACCCCAACCCTGCCCTTCTCTGTTTTGAATGATAGCCATGCTAGCTATCCAGTCATCCACGTAAGAAATATTGGACTCACTCCTGAAGCCTCTTGCTCTCTCATCATTCATGTCCAGACACTAACTTCTTTCCCTTGCTTCCTAAATACTTTTCAGCTCTCTCCTTTTCTTACCCACTGCCACCAGCTTAGTTCAGGTTCTCATTGTTTCCTGTTCCTATCACCATGAGAGCCTCCTTCTGCTTCTGCCTTTGGTTGCATAATCCACCCCTACTCCCTATGTGGCAGCAAAGTTTGCTTTTAAAACATTTCAGACATGTTCACATGACACACTCCTGGGAGTCATAGTGCTACTTGGGCAGCACCATAAAATATTTTGCATATGGGTTAGAAATAATTTACTATCAGAAAATACTATTACTTTATCTGTATATGGCTCAATCCACCTCATTTACTTGAAGGAATTTTATTTCTGAATTTTTCTATTACTTTAAACATAGTCTTTTCATTGGGTTATTGACTGCTGATGCTTGCTAGCAAACATCAAAAGTTAAGGAAATTTTATAGAAGAAAAACCAGCAATTGAACAAATAACCTTATTTTTTCTTTAGATTGGGAGAAGACTAAGACTGAGAGACACACCAGTTCTCCATAGAATCAGAATTCCAAAACTACCCTCTTAAAATGTAGACTTGATCATGTTACTCTCTAGGTAAAAAACCCTTAATAGGCTCTGTATTACCTAGAGCCTAGGGTCTAGGACATGGCTCAAAACATCCCTTGTGATCTGGCTCTTCCCTACCTTTTTAGGTTCTACCATGTTCCTTGGCCAGATGTCTTGGAGCCCAGTCACCCTTAACCCCAGATATCCTTGGCCCCAGCCATCCCTGACCCCAGACACCAGCCACCCCCAATCCCAGATGACCCGGACCCCAGCCACATCAGACCACAGACAGCTCTCTGGAGAGGAAGGCACCTCACTCCTCATGCCTACTGCTCCCTAGGTCTGGAATTCCCCTTCCCCTTCAAGGCCAGGTAAGAAGACAAACAGATGCAACAGTCATGGGGAGTTGAGATGGGGCAGAGAGCAGGATGCCTGAAGCAGCCCTGATTGGGGCATTACCTGCTCCCTGGGACAGCTGAGCGCTGGGGTCTCCGGCTGTTGGCACTGCCTCTGGCCCCAGTCTGCTTCTGCCGCTGGCACCCTGGCCACTGCCTCCAAACGTCCTCTTCCCCAGCGGCTCACAACAAACTCAGTTTTGTTTCCAGTTAAGCACCAGGGGAGGCGTCGGGAAAGAAGAGGGAGAGAGAGACAGAGAAAGAGAGAGAGAGAGAAGAAAGGAAGGGGGAAAGACTGGCCGCAGTAAGTTGACAGAGATCCTGTGTAAGAGAGAAAGACTGTGCTGAGGGCTAATTCAAGCTAGGGCGGGTGTGAGAGAGAGAGAATGTGAGAGGGAGCAGTGTAAGGGGCGGGGGTCCTCAAGGGCTCGGGAGAGAGGAGGGCTCAGCGGCGCCGCAGGGGCTCACGCAGGCGGCGGGGGCTCCCCAGCGGCAGGGGCGGTGGCGGTGGCAGCGGCCGGCCTGTGAGAGTGCGCTCGGAACTGCCCCGGGCCCCCTTCCCCGTGAGGGCTCCAGGAGAGCCCAGGCGCGGCTCCTCAGACCCCTTTATAAAGGCAGGGCTGGGGTTTGCCGGGAGACTCCCCGGGGCCTCCTTAAGAGTCTTGGCCGCTGGTGAGCTGGCCCGAGAGCCAGAGCCGCTGCCAAGGCGGTGTTCTCTCAGCAGCCACGCAGCCCCCCGGAGGGTTGCTGTGGGGTCTCGAGTTTCAAAGCAACCACACTTGGTCAATAAAGTTCCATGCACCTGGTTTCTCTTTGCCCCAACTCCAAACCCAGATTCCCCGTCCTCCACCTCTTCAGCCACTTCCAGTCGGAGTGCCAAATGCCATCACTGGGATGGGGGGTTCCCGGGTGCCCGCGGACGGTGGGAACTGGTCACTTGAGGGTGTGTGGCGAACCCCACTGCGGAATTATTTTGCTCTGCTGAGAAACTCCTAATCTTCTGGGTTCGGTTCAACAAGTGCTTACTGAGTACTTAGAATGTGCCAAGGTTGATTAGAGGTCACTGGGCGGCTGCTGCTCCAAGGGGCGCTGAGCCCTGAATTCTCTAAGTCTCAGGGCCAGGAGGGAGCTTAGCCACTGTCGAATCCAAGCCCTTTACTTCACAGATGAGAAGCTGGAAACCCAGTTTACAGCACAGAAGGTCCCACCAGGCCCCAAATTAGGAGAACCCAGAAGAGAGCAAAGTCAGCTGACGTCCTCCACGCCACATTTCCCACCGTGGCTGGCCCCACTCATCACATCTTCATACCTGAGGCTCAAGAATCAAGGATGCTGGCTTTCAGGTTGAGGAAACAGCAGCAGAAGGTCAGGGTGTAGGTTTAGGTGCTGGGCTCCCAGCAAACACCACCATCCAGGAGTTTCTGCCATGGTGGACTCTCCAGCAGGATAGGACATGGAGGAAACAGGCACTTCGCCAGGGGCTCAGGCTGCAAGTCACACTACAGTGTGGCTGAAGTCCGCCTGTCTCCTCCTGAGTGCCGTTAGATAGCTACTATATACCACACCAGGTCAGGGGCTGGCGGTGACCCCGAAACACCACAGAAACACCCAAGGAGATCACCAAGGAGGCCAGAGAATCCTCCTTATTCCTGTGGTGCTTTAAGAGCCCAGACCTGGGTTTAACACCTGACTCTGCTAATTATTGGCAGTAGGATGTTGGCAAAGCATGAGTCTCTAGGAGTCTTAATTTCCCCCCTCTATAAAGTGGGGCCAATCACACTGCGCTAGACTCCGGTGGGCATTAAGTGAGATAATATATGTGATTTGGATGGCACAGTGCTTGGTATACACCAGTCACTCAATAAATGCTCTGGCTACTGCTGTTGTTGCCAACGGGTCCGATGCCTTTTTCCCTTGTTACCAGTCATAAGCCTGGCCCTTTTAAACATTGCAAGGGCTCAGTCCTTTTCAGCCTCTAAATGCCCACGCTGCTCCCATGCTACCTCCCTACCCTCCAGCCCACGGCCCTTCCACGCTCTCTGCCCCTCCCCCCTGCTCACAGGAGGTTTAGCGCACCACATGCTGGGCTCCCAGATCAGGGTGACTAATGCGCTGTGGGCCCCACGTGCAGGCAGCACATCAGAAGTTAATCCCCATAATGAGAAATGCCACAGGTAATAGCCCCTGTGGTTGATAGCACACAGCTGAGAGTCACATAGTGACGGCTGGAGGACTGGACTCCACCAGCAGTTGCTGGGAGAAACCTAACAGTGCAGGAGCCAGCTTCAGGAAACACAATAAAAGAAACAAGCAGAACTGTGCTTTTACTGAGTGGGGACTGTCTAGTCATTGGATGAGCAAAGCACAAAATGATCTAGTGGACTACAAACCAGCAAGACTTCACCCCCTAGGAAAGACCTGGAAGGCATTTAGGACATCAGGAGGTTGGTCCTGGGGCACTGCACTCTGGACGAGCCCTTTCACAGGTTCCTGCCCTCTCTCTCTTGGACTCCACATGCATCTCTAGATAGCCAGCTTTGCGAGGGTGGCATCTGCCTTGCTCAAATCATGCTGCTGGCCCCCAGCACAGAGTTCACACAGCATGGGCACTCAATAAATATTTGCTGGGTGAATGAATTTCAGTGATTAACACTCATGAGCGTATCAGCTGGGATTAGCCTTGGCAAGAAAGGAGCCCAGGAAAAGGAAATGCTGTTGGGGGGTGGGGTGGTGTGTGGAGCTGGGTGGGGACTTTGGGTAGCTCGAGGCCACTGAATACTGGGGAGTTGGAGACTGACCTAGAGTTCTGAGGTCATTGTGTGAGGTGGGTCTCGAGAGGCGATGTGAAGGCCCCCCAAGTCCTAATTTCATGAACAAGAGTTCTTTTTCTAGGAAGCTGTCCCCGAACTCCAAATGTGCTGAGAGAAGAGCAAGAGAATCTGCCCCCATTTGTGTTTATAGGAATTGCTCCTTTCGTGGGTAATTTTAGGGATGTCAGCCCAGCCCATAGCCCTACCCAAAAGGATGAACCTCTAGCAGCTGTGTCGGTGTAATGTATGACCCCTGCCCCTTGGCTACAGGTAATCAGACCACGAAGAGTTCATTGGACATCTGATCCAAGCCTGGAAACTTTGAATTGGGTCTCTAAGACAGCTGGGGCCTTTCCTGCTGGTCTCTGGAAGAGACAGCATGTAAACTGGAGGACAAGGGCACAGAAGATGCAGAAAAGGCTACAGAAGGAGGCAAATGGAGCAGACCCACGGGAAAGGCAGAGGAAGAGGCCACCCATCCCGGAGAGGGGATTGAGAGGTGCTGTATCCACTCACTGAGCCTGGCTGTTTATTCTGCTTTGGGATCATGAGAGGCTTCTTTGGTCTTATAACATCAACCCACACCCACCCACACGTGCGTGTGCACGCGCGCACGCACACACACACACACACATTCCCTCCTTGCCCAAGCCAGCTCAGATAGGTTTCTAATACTTGTGATCAAATTACCTTTTTAATCATGAGTACCCCTTTTATGAAATTCTAGGATATGGAAATTTTCTTCTGTGTACCTTCTTAAGAACCACAAGTGTGAGAGTTATAAAGAATGTTGAGTCATGGCGGTAAGAATAGTTAGCATAAGGAAGAATGGGGCATCAGTAAAAGAGGGGGAGTAAAAGCAATGGTGGAGCAGGCCAAAAGCAAGACAAGAAGGAAGATCAAGGAAAAGAAACCTTGGCTGTGGCCCTGACCGAGGGGAGAGCTGCATCAGAGGACAAAGGACCAGCAGAGCCTGGCAAATGCACTGCTGGCTTCCTGACAGGCTCATGGATGGAACGAAGGCTGGAAGATCTTGGTGTGTCGGGCAAGTGGGACACTCACCCAAATTCAAATAAGAAATCCCTCGCCTTCCCTGGAAAGGGCATCAACCTCAATAGGAAGTCAGACTTTGAGCATTTGCAGGAAACCCCACAGAGAAAAAAAGAACAATGACACTCATCTGACTGGAGCCCTTTACGAGGAGGTTCTGATATTTCTGGGGAGCCAAAATAGTAAGAAGCAATTGATTGTATCATATCCATTATTCACCATTTAAGGTGTGTGAGATGTTACCCATAGTCTTCAATAAAACTAGGGTTTTATTGTTCTGTTTTAGTGACTATAAATGCAGGAAAGTGAAGAAATTGTTATTTAAAATCAAAGCAGACAATTGCTGCTTCTCCTGCCTAAGCCATCAGGGATGTGGGGCCCAAGTCACAGAGGGAATCCTGACCTGGCCTGCAGAGGCCGGAGGGGAGAAAGAAAGGGAGAAGAAAGTGTCAGGCCTCTTTCAGGTCTTTGAGGCTGCTGAAGATGGTCTTTGTGTTTAGGTTAACCCACTATTTCTCAGCTGTGTGAAAATGGGCCCTGAGCCAAGGAGGGGCGGGAAGAGAAATTGATGTGACTGAAAAGTGAGGGGACTGGCTGTGTGTGTGTGTGAGGAGGGGACTTAGCGGAAAGCAAGAAGATATGAGGGGACTTGGGAGGGGACAGGGGCTGGGCAGATATGGTACCAAAATACAGTAGGAGGCTGGAACTGCAGAGAAAAATACCCAGTGGGAAATTTCCCATGGCCAGAGGATTTTTAAGAAGAGGGATATCTAGTATCTCATTTTAAAAATTGTGTATCTCTACGACATTAAACTTAGTTCTGAACATCTGGCAAAGCCTGCCACTCAACATGTATGATATATGCGACCAATTCTGGGGAAACCAAAGAAGGTCTGAACTCCGTGCCTGAGCTGGCCTGGAGGTGAAGGCAGAGGACAGGTATAGGACATGAAACAAAGGGACATGGGGTGCCTGGATGGCTCAGTCAGTTAAGCGTCTGCCTTCACCTCAGTCATGATCCCAGGGTCCTGGGATTGAGCCCCGCATCGGTCTCCCTGCTCAGCAGGAAGTGTGCTTCTCCCTCTCCCTCTCACCCCTGCTTGTGCTCTCTCTCTGTCAAATAAATAAATTAAATATTTAAAAAAATTATATATATATGTATATATGTGTATATATACATATGTATATGTGTGTATGTGTGTGTATATATGTGTGTGTGTATACACACACACACACACATATATATATATATGAAAGAAACACAGGGAGATGACAAGCCCACCAGGAAAAGACTTGGAGCCAGGGTGAGGCTGAGATTAGCAGCTCCTGGGAATGCACAGCTATTTCAGCAAAGACATGGACGTCCCCTAGGATGAGGCCAGAGAGACTGGAGTCCACTTTAGCTAATTCTCCAGGAATAAGGTAAACTTGGCTGGTGCATGGTTTATGAAAACTTTCCATTTATTAGGACTTTCACTGGTTCACTTGCAAACTTGGACTCTCAACCCCAATTACCCCTCAAGGTCTTAAGGTCACTAACTCAGGATTCTCTTCTAATGGGATTTTTTGTTTGTTTTTAGAATAGCCCTCATGGCTGGCAAGGGAATGTTGTATATGTTGATAATTCTAGGAGATCCAGGTTTTAAAGTGTCAAAGGACAAGATGAGAGAGAAAATACATGATTCTTTTGGGAAATACATTTTAATTTGCTTTCCTGCCTGCCCCTCACCCCAAAGGGGGCCTATAAGGTCTAGAATGATCCTCATTCTTTCTCCTTTTCTGTCTTCCTTTCCCCCTTCTCTCTCCAAGTTGTATCCTTCCAAGACACAAATTTATAGGTACACAAAGGCAAGGAAGCTACCCCGTTTCAAAGCTTCAAAGTCTAAAAGAACCCCAGCTGTCCTTGCACCTATGCTGGAAATTGCCTGTTTCAGGAACCCTTCATGGCGGAGATGCTTTAGAGACAAATATGTGTTCTGTCCCAACCCTTGCTCCTTCCTCATCAGAAATGAGAATGGCAGGCCACAGGAAATATATCCTTGATCCCAAGGCCTTGGAATGAGGCTCAATATGAGGCTTAAATGCCTGGCTTTCTCTCCTTTACTGCTCATCTTGAGGCAGTTTTGATCTTTTAGTGACCCCAGAGTTTAGTGACCAGGCAAGTAGGAGATCTTAATAATTTTTCACACCCCTCCCACCAGAAGGATCTCATAAGTCCTTGATGCCAATGAGCATAGCCAAACCAAACCAATATCCTCTTGTAGAGGAAAAAGATCTGGGATCCTCACTCTCATATTGGGTTAATGTGTATTAGTTGAGCCAACATCTATTAAGTGTCTACCACACACCTACATGTTATTTCTTTCTTCTCTGCCTCCGGAGGGACCCAGCATACTCAATTTTACAAGGGGATCTCATCCCTAAATGTTGGGGAGGTGGTGGGGTTATAGAAGAATGCCCCAGAAGGGGAGGATGAGGCAACCAGATCTAACAAAGGGAGCAGGAACTCTTCCCAACAGGCTGGCTCTCCTTTGGGTCTCTGATGTTCCCAGCCCTGAGCTGGTCCATGTGCACATGCATGGTTTCATCAGCGCTCATCTCTTATGCTAGACAGCGCCAAAGGATTTCCATCAACCCATCTCCCACTTAGACACGTTTACTCTAGAAAAGCCACAGGACTTGGTAGACTTGGTGCCAAGGAGAGCAGTTGTTCAGGGCAGCTGCAAGATTTGGGTGACTAAGGTGGCCTTTGGGAGCATGTGAGTCAGATCTCTTCCTACAGGGACGCTCAGACACTGTCACTGCCTCTGACATTCCTTTGAAGGTTTAGACAGTAAAATAACTAATTTTGCCTTGCTCAAGACAGGGGAAATATATAATAGAGACCAATCAAATACAATTTATTGGGCAGATTTAGGATATGCTGAGGTGAAATCATGTCCCTAGAAACAGCAAATTCTCAAAAGAATAAAATGTCATAGTTGGGCTCTCAGGATTCTAGTCCTTTCACTTCTCTTAAGATTGGTACTTTTCTTTCCACAGGAAGGAACAAAAGACTGATTTTTAATTAGCCCAAAACTGATTTCTGCAGCAGCAGCAGAAGGCCTCAGGGGATTTACTGGCCTGGGAGAGAGCTTCCCAGGGGTCTGCAAGCCACCATGCCAGTGCCCAGACAATTCTGTACTGTTCCTTCAAGCTCAGGTGAGGAAAGAGGGTGGAGGTAATGTGATGTGGAATTCAGTTTACGGAGCACAATGGCTCCTGCCAAGTCATGTTTGTGGTTAGGGCAAGAGCTGTATGGCCCCTAAGAATTTGGAAATGAGGAAAATAATTAAGCCATGAAAACAGCTTGGGGTAGCTCAGATCAGAGGTCTCCAAGCCACCAGAGAGAGACAGGGCTCAACCTGGCTAAATGTATCCCTGGGCAGGGAGGTCGATCTGAAGGGGTGGTGAGAGCCCTGACCCCAGCGGGACATCACTGAGTCTCCAGAGAATCTCCCCGCTCTGTCACCCTGTCTGGGCTCCCCAGCAGATGGCTCCCCTGACATGTGCCCTTCAAGAACTCACGAGTCCTGCTGACATGATGCACGTTGCTGTCCCGGCTGCTTCCCCTGCTGCCCACGCCAGTCAGTTCCTGTTGTGGCTTGTCCGGCCGCAGGCCCCAGCAGACCTTCTGTAGGCCTGGAAGACGTCCCTGTGGGTCTCTTTTCCTTTGAGGGTAACTGGGGACTGAAAGCCCAATGTGGATGGAACGGCAGTCTGTCAGCAGAGCACAAAAGAGGGGGGAGGCAAGGATTACTGAAAATGGGCATTTCTCCTTACTATCCTCCAGTTACGAAGAGCTAGGGCCACCAAAGCAGAAGGGAAGACATGGAATTCCTGGCCAGGGCCACTGCCCCAAGTCTTGGGTTCGACAGAATTCCATTTCTGAACAACTCAGCAGTTGCTGGAAACAATACCCCTGTGCTGTAGTTAGAACTCAATTAGAATGAACAGAACTCCCATCACTCTGTTCTTGCTTGTCCAGAATGGCAATAACTGCATAAGGCTTATGACATATGGCCTGAGAGAGTCCCTCAATGACTCACAGATTTAGTCCAAAACGCCAACCCCCCTCTTTGGGAGAGCTGTATGCATTTCCATCAAGGGCCACTTTTACTCATAACGAAAGACTATGTAAACTACTTATCAGAAAAGGGAGTTACTAGGACTTCTCAAAGCTGGTTTTGTATACTAGAATTTTCAAGAACTAGACTCATGAAGAATCTTAATTTCGAATTCCACTAAGAAGCCTGGTTGGTCTGTAAAGCCCCCACTGGGTCTTTGCACACAAAAAGTAGCTGGAATTCTCTCAGCTCTCAGGATGGACATTCTGCTATCAGTGTTTCATCAGTGTTGGCTTCAACAGGTCAACAGTTTTTAAAATAATCAATAGATTTAGTTTTATATATACAGAATAATTGAGCAGATAGTACACAGGAAATTAGACTTCCATCCTACCCCCACCAGACCCCTGCTCCACAAACAGATCTCCTATTATTTTTTATTGAGGTATAATTATACCTCAATTATACAATATAATATATATTACTGAGGTATAACATTGTATTAGTGCAAGATATACAACATACTAATTTGATAGATGTATATATTGCAAAATGGTTGCCACAAGAAGTCTAGTTAACATCCATCACCCCACATAGCTGCACTTTTTTTCTTGTGATGAGAACTTTTAGAATCTACTCTCTTGGCAACTTTCAAATATACAATACAGACTGCTAACTATACTTACCTTGTCATACATTCCATGCCCAGAATTTATTTATCTTATTACTGGAAGTTTGTTCCTTTGACTTCTTTCACCCTTTTGCCCACCCCCAAACCCCTGCCTCTGGCAACCACTAATCTGTTCTCTGTTTCTTTGAATTTGGTTCTTTAGATTCCACATATAAATAGGATCATACAGTATTTGTCTTCTCTGTCATTGCCAAGACTGTCAAGGAGCTAACCCTTTGTGTTTTCTTCTTGAAATTTTGTTGTTTCAGGTCGTATATCAGACTGTCATCCATTTTGAAGTGTGTGTGTGTGTGTGTGTGTGTCTGTGTGTGTGTGTGTTTGTGGTGTAAGATAGTGGTCCATGTGTGTGTGTGGCTATCCAGTTTTCTCATCAGAGAGATCATCCTTTCCCCACTGTATATTCTTGGTTCCTTCATCATAAATTACCTGAACTTAAAAATGTGGGTATATTTCTGGGCTCTCTGTTCTTCTCCATTGATCTATGTGTCTGTTTTTATACCAATACTATACTGTCTTGATTAATATAGCTTTGTAATATCTTTTGAATCAGGAAGCATGATGCCTCCAGCTTTGTTCTTTTGCAAGATCACTCTGGCTATTGAAGGTCCTTCATGGTTCCATAAAAGTTTTAGGATTATTTATTCTATTTTTGTGAAAAACATCATTGAAATTTTGATAGGGATTACATTGAATCTATAGATTGCTTAGGGTAGCCTGGACACTTTAAAAATATTAATTCATCCAATCCATGAGCATGGAATATCTTTCCATTCCTTTGTCTCTTCTTCAATTTCTTTCATCAATGTCTTATAATTTTCAGTGCACAAGTCTTTCACCTCATGTTAAGTTTATTTATTCCTGTTTATTTTATTCTTTTTGTGGCAATTATAAATAGAATTGTTTTCTTAATTTCTCCTTCTGACAGTTCATTATTAGTATATAGAAATGTACCCTTTTGTATTAATTTTTGTATGTTGATTTTGTATCCTGTAACTTTACTGAATTTATTAGTTCTAACAGTTTTTCGGTGGACTCTTTAGGGTTTGCCATATATAATATCACATCATCTGCGAATAGAAAGTTTTACTTCTTCCTTTCTGATCTGAATGTCTTTTATTTCTTTTTCTTGACTAATTGCTCTGGATAGGACTTCAAGTACAATATTTATTCAACAATGTTGAATAAAAGTGGTGAGAGTGGGCATCCTGATCTTTTTCCTGATCTTAGAGGAAAAACTTTCAGCTTTTCGTTGTTGAGTAGGATGTTAGCTGTGGGTTTGTCATATATGGCCTTTGTTATGTTGAGGTACATTCCCTCTAGACTCAGTTTGTTGAGATTTTTGATAGGGAATAGATATTGAATTTTGTCAAATATAATTTCTGCATCTATTGAGATGATCATATGATCTTTATCCTTCATTTTATTAATGGGGTTATATCACATTGATTGATTTACAGGTGTTGAACCATTCTTGCACTCCTGAAATAAATCCTACTTGATCATGGGGCAAGACCCTTTTAATGTATTATTTTTTTTTAAAAGATTTATTTATTTATTTATTTGACACGGAGAGGGGGGAGAGAGAGAGAGAGATAGATAGATCACAAGTAGACAGAGAGGCAGGCAGAGAGAGGGGGGAAGCAGGCTCCCTGCTGAGCAGAGAGCCTGATGCGGGGCTCGATCCCAGGACCCTGGGATCATGACCTGAGCCGAAGGCAGAGGCTTTAACCCACTGAGCCACCCAGGCGCCCCCCTTTTAATGTATTATTGAATTTAGTTTCCTAATATTTTGTTGAGTATTTTTGCACCTTTGGTCATCAGAGATATTGGCATGTAATTTTTTTTTCTTGTAGTATCCTAGTCTGTTTTTGATATCCAGGTAATACTAGTGTCATAAAATGAAATTGAAAGTGTTCCCTTCTTTTCTATTTTTTGGAAGAGTTTGAGAAGGATTGGTATTAATTCTTACTTAAATGTTTGTTAGAATTTACCAGTTAAGCCATCTGTTCCTGAACTTTTGTTTGTTGGGAGGTTTTTCATTACTGATTCAATCTCCTTACTAGTAATTGGTCTGTTCAGTTTTTCTGTTTCTTCACTATTTAGTTTTGGTAAGTTGTACCTTTAGGAGTTCATCCATTTCTTCTAAGTTGTCCAAATTGTTCACATATAATTGTTCACAGTAGTCTCTTTTGATCTTTTGTATTTCTGTGCTTTCAGTTTTAATGTCTTTAATTTCTAATTTTATTTGAGTATTCTCTTTTTTTCCCCTTGATAAGTCTAGCTAAAGATTTGTCTATTTTGTCTTTTCAAAAACCAGTTCTTAGTTTCATTGATCTTTTCTATTGTCTTTTTAGTCTCTATTTTACTTATTTCTTCTCAGATCTTTGTTGTTTCCTCCCTCTACTAACTCTGGGCTTAGTTTGTTCTTTTTCTACTTCCTTGAGGTGTAAAGTTAGGTTGTTTACTTGGGCTCTTTCTTTTTTCTTAATGTAGGCATTTATTGCTATGAATAGATTATCCTATTATTAACAACTTGCATTAGGGTGGAACATTTGTTACAATTAATAAACCAATATTGATGTATTATGATTAACTCTAGTCTATTGTTTACATGAAGTTTCACTTTTAGTGTTGTATAGTTCTATGGGTTTTGAAAAATGCATGCACCTACCATTACAGTATCATACAGAATAGTTTCACCAGCCTAAAAGTTCCCTGTGCTTTACCTACTCATCCATCCCCTTCCTGAATACTCAAGTTACTTTCCTCTTTTGGCCTTTACACTTTGCTCTCTGTTCTTTTTTTCTTCTTTTTGAGGTGAAATGAGAATGGGTGGGGTATATGAGTGGGAAGATCTTTTTCTCTGCTTATGTGAACTGCAGCAAAAATGTTTGAGAACCACTCTTTTAGGAAAACTTGGAGTCTGGAATTCCATGGTTATGATGTTCCAAAGAGCAGGATGGCCAATAATATTATTGTAGTTCCTCCTTTCCACAGAGGATATGTTCCAGGTTCCCTAGAGGATGCCTGAAAGTGCACATAGCACTGAACCCTACATATACCATGCTTTTTCCTGCACATACGTACCTATGATCAAGTTTAATTTATAAATTAGGCACAGTAAGAGATTAAGAATAATAAGTAATAATAAAATAGAATAATTATAATAATATTTTATAATAAAAGTTATGTGAATGAGGTCCCTCTCTCTTTCTCTCTCTCTCTCAAAATATCCTATTGTACTGTATTCACCTTTTTACTTGTGATGATATGAGATGATAAAATGCCTATGTGACGAGATGAGGTAAGATAAATGACATAGGCATTGTGACATAGTGTTAGGCTACTACTGACCTTCAGATAATGTGTCAGAAAAAGAATCTGCTTCCAGACCATGATTGAATATGGGCAACTGAAACTGAAGAGACTGAAATCACAGATAAGAGGGGGACTACTGTATTTTTGAAGCCCACGGATGGCAACAGAGATTTGAAAGCTGCTGTAGAACAGGAAATTAAACTCTGTGTTCTTACATCAAGATCTACCTTAACTTGATTTTATTTTCTTTGGAGGGGAGGTGTGCCTCTTGGCTCAAACTCCTGAAATGTAGATGCTAATGTCTGGGCATTCATTGACTACAGATGTCACACGGAAACCACATCAAGCTGAACCTTGGAGAAGCATATCTAACTAAGCCCTTTCAAGATAGGTTGAGTGTCTACTCTGGTGAGAGTCTGAATCATTCCGAAGTACGGGAAAGTGAGTTTGCCAGGATGTCAGTGTCCAAATCTCTTTAGCGCCCAGCTCACACCAGCTTACCTCACTGCTCCATCTTCTGAACCTCCAGTCTTTCTTGGCTGTAACCAAGAACGTGAGGTGGAGATTTTTATGAAGTACGGCCTTGCTTTCTAGTGGACCAAGATCAGAATGATTGGTGCTCCTCCTTCCTTCCTACCTCTCCCTCCAGTATGGCATGACTTCCCTTGCTCAATTCTACCATTTCTTAAGCAAGCTGTAATTTGAGTAATTCATGGATACCAGTAAGAGGTAAGTAGTTTTAATCTAAGGGCTTAGCAGATGAATTCCTAGTTTCCACTGTTGAGGCCAGGAACAGAAATGAGAAACAGCTGGTATATCAGAAAAGCCTCTGCCAAGAGTCACCTGCCTTAGATGCTCCCTGGCTTGTTCATCACTTGCTCCATGGCCATGGCCATCTGCCTCTCAAGAACTCAGTGTCCTCACCTGTAAGGTGGAAATGAAATCCCTTCTCTACTAATTGGGCAAGGTTTTTGAGAAGACAGAATGGGATGGTATATGGGAACTTGATTAGAAAATTGGCAGGGCTACACACATGAAGAATATACTTATTGGAGAAATCAGGAAGGATAGCTGTCAGGAAAGTATTATACTTTTTGCCCTGAATCTAACTTGTCCCTTTTTTTCCTTGGCTTCCATCATAATCATCAGAGTGTGGCTGTGTAGCTGGTCCACTGTGGAGAATGGCTAGCCCTCTCCCAAGCTTCCTCCTTCACTCTGCAGGACCTCTCCACTCACTGTGAACATCTTGCAGTTTGGCTCAGGACAGTGCCAAGTTCTCCTAGGAACTCCTCAACTGCATTATTCTCCATTGACAGCTCCAGAATGGGTCTACACATTCTACAGCTCAGCAAGCATCCAGCTGGGCAGTGAGATTGGTGTTTCCCTCCAAGTGGGGCTGGGGCAGTGGCAGGGCGGTAGCCTGTCCAGTTGCCTCTTCATAAGTCCTGTGGTTGCTTCTCTGTGGAGTGTAGGAACTTAACACCTCTGCGTCAGCAATTTTTGAGCAATAGATACCCCCATTCAATATCTTCTTGCAGTAGTTTGAGCTGCCATTTTTAGAATCTGTGTAATGGTGGCATCTTGTATGGTTTGTAAATATTGTAAAAGTAGGTAAGTTTAATTTTGTGTTGGGGATGCTATGCCCTAATTCATAGAAACAAAGTGCCAGTTTCCTGTCTTCGGCCCCATGATGTGGTCTCTTTAAGACGTAGCCTGGTGCCATTGTGTCCAGAGAAGACACCATGAGTGGGTCAGGGAAAGGGACCAGCTTTCTAGATCCTCCCACTGGAGGGGTGTTATAAGGATATTTAAGAAATTGGCAGACCATCCTAGGATTTGCATCAAGTTCTCAAGATGACCTTACCTTCCTGATCCTGACATCTTCTCCTGTAGTTAGCAGGGTCCAGCTTCCCTACCCCAGCCTTCTCTTCTTCCACCTTCATAACTATAAAAGATGAACACAGCCTCAAAATATATACAACACAGAAAGGCAGGATTTTGAGGAGAAATGGCCAAATCCACACCCATAGTAGGAGACCCTAAAGCAGATGAAAAAATTAAGGCGAAAGCACAAATCGTAAACAAATTGAAGAAGTTCAAATACTATATCTAACAAATAGAGTACAGATCTCTTTTTCAAGTATAAGTGGAACACTTATAGAAAGCACATATTTGGTCACAGGTAAGCCTTAGTAAATTTCAAAGAAACTGTATCATACTCCCATAGTAAGAATGTATATATACATATATATGTGTGCATGGGTATGTAAGATGTAAGATATTCATATATATATAATAAATGTATATAACTATATGTATACACACATATAACTTTAGAAACTAAAAGTAATTTCTACTCATGGGTTTAACAGGAAACCACATAGAAATTGTTAAATATTTAGAACTCAACAATTACAACTACCAAATATTGAAACTTATGGGTTGCAATATATTTTGAGGAAACAGAGAAGGAAGGAGTGGAGGGAGGGAGGAAAGAAGGAAAATAAATGTGAAAAGCATTCAACTAAAGAACCTAGGGGGGAAAAAAACAATAGAAAAGCTAAAGAAAGTAGAAAATGTAACTATAAAATAAAAAACAAAAAATAATGAAATAGAAACAAGAATAGATGGTTAACAAACCCAAAGGCAATTATTTGAAAAGATTCTTAAAATAGGCAAACTGTACAAAACTAATCAAGCAGAAAAGAATGTTCATAAGTAAACAATATTGGGAGTAAAAAAGCAACATAACTAAAAATATAGTAGAGAATTTAAAAATTAAAAGTGAATGCCATGAAAAACTTCATGTCAATACATTTTAGTTTGGGTAATAATAATAATTACCATTTCTATGTGCCAGGAACTATTTTAAATGCTCTGCATGTGTGACTTTTTTTTTTAAGATCTTATTTATTTATTTGACAGAGAGAGACGCAGCAAGAGAGGGAACACAAGCAGGGGGAGTGGAAGAGGGAAAAGCAGGCTTCCTGTGGAGCAGGGAGCCCAATGTGGGGCTTGATCCCAGGACCCTGGGATCATGACCGGAGCTGAAGGCAGACACCTAATAACTGAGCCACCCAGGTGCCCATTACTCATTTTACAGGTGAGTAAACTGAGGCACAAGAGTTAACTGACTGCCCAAATGGAGGAACAGAGATTCAAACCCAGACAATCTGTTTCTGAATTAAAGTTCTTAGCCATGAGGCTGATAAATGGATATTTTATTAGGAAAATAATAGAAGTGACCAAAATTGCCTTTAAAAGAATAAGAACATAGGGGATAACATGGAGGACATTAGGAGAAGGAAAGGAAAAGTGAATTGGGGCAAAGCACGAGAGACTGTGGACTCTGAGAAACAAACTGAGGGTTTTAGAGGGGAGGGGGTGGGGGGATGAGTGAGCCTTGTGGTGGGTATTAAGGAGGGCCCGTATTATATGGAGCACTGGGTGTTGTACATAAACAATGAATCCTGGAACACTGCATCAAAAACTGATGATATATTTTATGGTGATTAACATAACATAATATAAATAAATAAATAAATAAATATTAAAAATAAAGGGAAAAAAAGAATTAGAAAACCTCAACTAACCAATAACCATTAACTGAAATATTTATGGGTAAGTCATTACAAGCAGCCTTTCCCATGTCCCATGGATAATTTCTGAAGCTTGATTATAGGTACAAAGAGATTATCATTTTTTTCTATTTTTTTATGTCTGATTTTTTTTTCCTATTGTGAAAGGAAAGATAAACACCAGGAGAAGACAGTTTCAAAAAAAATGTTTTATCTGAATCTTCAAGGATTAGATAGTCTCTAACTGGTACAAAATGGTTTTCAAAAGTAGAAAAAAAGGAAATTGGAGGCAGTAGATATATCTAAAGACCAGAATACAGGGTAGGACTAAAAGCAGAAGAGTTTGTTGAAAATCTTCCTAAGGAGTCAATTTAACCCTCAGATCCTCTTTCCTAGGCTCCAGTCTCCTAGAATGCGCTTCCTTCTAGAATATGGAGGGGTTAAACCCGAAGACCTCTGGATAACTAAGGACAAGAAGAGTCATTTCATTGAGGGGCAGGGAGAGGATTTAAGCAAGGGCAGTTAGCCACTCAGCCCTCTGCCTACTTGACTCCTAGAACACTAACGAGGTTTACACACTCCAGGTGGGAGACTGGAGGATTTACAGATCCTGACATTTTGGGGACCTCTAACAAATGGTCAAGGCTCCACCCAACTGCCCACCATGAGTCTATCATTCAATAAGTCCAGCCTATAAAACTGTTGTTGGGCAGCTCCACTCCAAATCATGGCCAGCCAAGAATCCCAGAATGACAGAGATCAAAACAAGCAGGAGGAGAGCAAGTCCAAGGAAACAGGAGCAATGTCGGCAGCCAAAGAACCATTCAAAAAGCATATAATTCACATCTCCGAGTAGACTAGAAAAGACCTTGTATCCATGACAAAAAGAAAAGTAGAATGCTACAAACCTGGGACTTTTAAAGAATAAGAAATAATGGGGTGCCTGGGTGGCTCAGTGGGTTAAGCCTCTGCCTTCGGCTCAGGTCATGATCTCAGGGTCCTGGGATCGAGCCCCGCATTGGGCTCTCTGCTCAGCAGGGAGCCTGCTTCCTCCTCTCTCTCTGCCTGCCTCTCTGCCTACTTGTGATCTCTGTCTGTCAAATGAAGAAATAAAATTAAAAAAAAAAAAAGAATAAGAAATAACTCTGGGGGGCGCCTGGGTGGCTCAGTGGGTTAAGCCTCTGCCTTCAGCTCAGATCGTGATCCCAGCGTCCTGGGATAGAGCCCCATATCAGGCTCCCTGCTCAGGGGGGAAGCCTGCTTCTCCCTCTCCCATTCCTCCTGCTTGTATTCCTTTTCTCGCTGTGTCTCTCTGTCAAATAAATAAATAAAATCTTTAAAAAAAAAAGAACTCTTGAAAATTAAAGATATGTTAGAAGAAAAATTTCAGTAAAAGAATTAGAATATGAAGTTGAAAAAATATGTGAGGTAATAGAGCACAAATACGAGTAATTTTTTAAACAGTTGGAAAAGGGCAAGGAAATCAGAGGACCAATCCAGGGGTCTAACATCAAAGCAATAGAAGTCCCCAAAGAGAGGCCAGAAAAAAAATAATGGAGGGGAAATTATCAAGGACTTAAGAATATTTCCCAAAACTGAGATTTTAATTTCCTGGTGGAAAGAACTTACTGAGAGCCCAGGAAAATGAATTTAAAACAAAATCCACTCCAAGTGACATCGTTACAAAGTGTTAGAATATTACATATAAAGAGAAGACCTTAAAAAGCTTCCAGGGATGCCTGGGTGGCTCAGTTGGTTAAGCAGCTGCCTTCGGCTCGGGTCATGATCCCAGGGTCCTGGGATCGAGTCCCGCATCGGGCTCCTTGCTTAGCAGGGAGCCTGCTTCTCCCTCTGCCTCTGCCTGCTTCTCTGTCTGCCTGTGCTCATTCTCTCTGACAAATAAATAAAATCTTAAAAAAAAAAAAAAAAAAAGCTTCCAGAAGGGGCGCCTGGGTGGCTCAGTGGGTTAACCCTCTGCCTTCAGCTCAGGTCATGATCCCAGGGTCCTGGGATAGAGCCCCACATCGGGCTCTCTGCTCAGCAGGGAGCCTGCTTCCTCCTCTCTCTCTGCCTGCCTCTCTGCCTACTTGTGATCTGTCAAATAAATAAATAAACTCTATTAAAAAAAAAAAAAACCTCCCAGAAGAAGGAAATAAGTCACCTACAAAGAATCAGATGTGAGAACTGGCATCAGACACAATGGAAGCTGTAAGACAATGGAGTTATGCCTCCAAAAGTGAGAAAAAATTATTTCCAACCTTGATTTCCAGTCCTAACTAAAATATCAAATGTGAGGGTGGAAAAAATATTTTTAGACAAGTCTTAAAATTTTACTGCTTATGCACTTTTTTCAGGATGTGGTTGAAGGAAGGACTCCAGCAAGATGGAAGAGCATCTAAGGAAGGAATAGAGCGTCTAGAAAATG
The DNA here is from genome assembly GCF_963455335.1 of Martes martes. Lineage (NCBI taxonomy): Eukaryota > Metazoa > Chordata > Mammalia > Carnivora > Mustelidae > Martes > Martes martes. The sequence goes on from NC_137896.1 coordinate 89,849,672, forward strand.
GGATTCACCACAAAAGACTAGCACAGGAGGCCCTGGAAAGAAGCTGTATAGCAATCCAGAGAGCAGTGGGTTTGTCTTAGATCAGGCTCTGCACGGGTTCTCAGAGAAAAACCTGAAACTGATCAATTATCTGGATGTGTTGCACTGTTTTGAGAGAATACTAAGATTCTTCCAAGAATAAAGAGTCATGGAAAGGAAAAGTGACCATTGAACATGATGTAACTCAAATGTGAGCGACATTTATGCAGTCATAATAAATAAAAATGAATATATAACCCAAAACTGGTATATAAGCAGGCTTGATATCCCACCACTGTGCATTATTATGCATATGTTGCTGTTGGTGGCTGGTGTTCAGGTATTCATTCCGACTGCTCGGTGTCAATGCCATATGGGTAATTAAATATTTTGAATTTCTACATTGGATGTAACTATTTGGAGAGATGAGAATTTGTCAGGGAGACGGGGGTTGTAAGACACCTGTAGAGGACACTGCTAGATGTCCATCCCCCTTTCTGCTCTGATTTTATTCAGGGCAGCAATGTGGCTGACTAAAAATAATCACTTCCTCCAAATGCCCCTCAGCAATCTCTGAAGAGATATCTCTAAAGAGATATAGCAATCTCTAAAGAGAAAGAACCTAGGAAAAGATTCCCTTCCTGGATGAAGCCTCTGCAGAAGAAAGCATCTCCATTTTCCCTTCCTCTGCCTTCCTGGATAAGGTTGTCAGATTTAGCAAATAAAAATAGAGTTTTCCCAGTTAAATCTGAGTTTTATTTATACAATTAATGGTTTTTAGTATAAGTCCCATGCAATATTTGGAATATACTTATACCAAAAAGATGACTCATTGTTTATACAAAATTCAAATTTAACTGGGCAAACTATTTTATCTGGGAAACTATCTCACCTCTGTATCTCCAGCACAGACTTGATGCCTGGAAGTGCGGCAGCCCTCTTGTCATAATGGAAATGGAGGCTACATGCTAACTGTAAATACAAGGGGAGGAAGAATCCTGGATCTTTAATGTCTTCACTGAGTCATTCTACAGCACTGGACAGACCACACTTGGGTTTCTTGTTATGGAGAACAGTTAAAACACTACTTGTTTAAATACTATAGTTAACTTTTCTGTTACTCAAAACCACACCTGTATCATAGGACAAAAGACTCTGGGACTGTATTTACTGGGCAAATAAGATTGGGTTCTGGGGGTGCCTGGGTGGCTCAGTCGGTTAAGCATCTGCCTTCAGCTCAGGTCACGATCTCAGGGATCGAGCCCCATGTTGGGGCTGAGCAGAGAGTCTGCTTCTCCCTCTCCATCTGCCCCTCCCCCGCTTGCGTGCTCTATCTATCTTGCACGCACACATGCACGCAAATAAATAAAATCTTAAACTGCCCCCCTCCAAAACAAACACATTAGAAAAAAAAGATTGGGTTCTGTTAGTAAGGAAAACAGGGGGAATGGGCACTGAGTGGTCATGAAACAGTGTTTTCTACACTTTCCAACACCAATTCCCTCCTTGTCTAGCCTGTTCTGTTCAAGTAGAGACGCATGGCCCTTCATTGCTGTAGACACCTTTCCCAACTCCAGGCATGAATTAGATCTGTCTAAATTATTCATGGTAATCATATGGCATTTGACCAGTAACTGATCTTAGAAGTAGTCATGTACCCCATCAAGCCAGTGAGATTTAAGTGGAAGTCCATTCAGTAGGACTTCCAGGAAAGCTTTTATTTCCCTAATAAAAAGTGACAGACCCTTCTGGAATGCACATTTGGCCAATTACCCTCCCTACTTTCCTGCACAGACCTTGGACGTGAGACTTCTACATGAAGCAGCCCTCTTGCAACAATAAGGTGACAAGTATGAAGAGCTAAGGCTCAGGCTGAGGACAAAGCAGAAGGCTAGAACAAATCTTGGTTCCTGATAATGTCACTGAGCTCCAGACTGCTTATCTCTGGGCTTCCTATTACATGAAAAGAAATCTACTTTGTATATTTAAATTGCTAGCCAAGTTTTATGTTGCTTTTAGCTAAAGACCTTTCCATGCCTGGATGCCTGGGTGGCTCAGTCAGTTAAGCATCCAACTCTTGATCTCACCTCAGATCTTGATCTTGGGGTTCTGAATTCAGGCCCTGTGTTGGGCTCCATACAGGGTGTGAAGCCCACTTAAAAAATAAGAAGAAGAAGAAGAAATAAAGACCTATAAATAAAATAAAGATTATATAAAAATAAGGACCTTCCTAACCGATACATAATGGAATACTATGTATTCCATAGTATGGGGAGCTGAAATGAATGAACTAGATTTCTGCATATTAATATGTATAAATCTCAAAAACATAAGAAATAGAAAAAAGCAGGGGCACCTGGGTAGCTCAGTCAGTTAAGCATCTGCCTTCGGCTCAGGTCAGGATCCCAGGGTCCTGGGATCGAGCCCCATGTCAGGCTTCCCTCACAGTGGGAGGGCCTGCTTCTCCTTCTCCCACCCCCTGCTTGTGTTCCCTCTCTCGCTGTCTCTCTCTCAAATAAATACATAAAATCTTAAAAAAAAAAAAAGAAGTAAAAAAAGCAAGTTATAAAGATACAAAAACAAAGTGACATTATTTATATAAAACTTCAAAACATTGTCTTAAATTTTATTGTTTATTGCTACATTTATAAGCAATAGCAGAAAATTGCCCAGAGGAATGAGACACACTAACTCCAGGTTACTTCTGAGGAAAGGTAAGGTTTAATCTTGATGTGTTAACTGTATCTTTGATATTTTGGATAGATATAGATGGAAATGAAGCAAATATGATAAAATGTTAACATCTATTAATTCAGGACAGTGATATACAAGTTTGAAATGTTTTATTATTAAAAAATTTTAAATGAGTTTTTTTTTAAAAGAAATAAGAGAATTCCCCACCACTATAATATAACAGTCTCAAAATGGCCAAGTGAGTACCCTGCACAAAGAATGACTGGTGGGAAAAATCCTCACACTTTGATATGTCATTGTGAAATTTTAGAACACTAAATAAACGTCCAGAAAAAAGGAATCCTAAAAATTTCTAGAGTGAAAGAAACAGAAACAGCTCACCTACAAATCAATAAAAGACTATCTGATTTCTCATCAGCAACTTGGATAACAGAAGACGACAGAGCAATGCATCCAAAATTCTGAGGGAAAATGATTTCTAACCTAGCATTCTCTACTCAGGCAAATTACCAGGCAAGAGAGGGTAGAAGACATCTTCACATATGCAAGAAATCATTTTACTTCTCTCTTGTAACTTCTTATTAAGTTATTTAAGTATGTTACCACAATGAATCAAGAAGGGGAAGACAATGGGATCCAAGAGAGGGCTCCAAGCTGAAGAAAAATGAAGGGAGGTCCCTAGATGGCAGCTGTGCCACAGCCCTAGTCCCTCCTCAGAAGAGCTAAAAATGACATTTCAGAAGGAGCCACCCAAGGAAAAGATGAAATGTCGGAGATCTGATACACTTCTTGAGAATTTGGAACAATTTAAGACAGAGACAAAGATAGAAAATGCAAAGGAAGGCAATTAGAAATACCAGGAAAAAAATTAACATTCCAAGAAATAAAGTGTGGTTATGGTACACGGTCATAAGGGTATAAATATGGATTTTTGAATTAACTAAAAACAATGATGATATATCTACACTGGGAGAAGGGAGAAGAGATGGGTGTGGTATAAGATAATTATTTACCTGTAGGTGGCTAATATCCAACTCTGATAAATAGCAGGAGATACATATATATAAATAATACGTATATATTATTAGAGGGGTGTAGGTAGCCAACAGAAAAAGCTTAAAGAATTCTAGGTGACCATCTTTGGGAGATGGAACAGTGGAGTATTTAGAAAACTAGAATGGAGGTTTTTTTTGTTTTTTGTTTTTTTTGTTATAAGCTCTTACATGAGTTACTTTATTTTAAATTATGGTTACACATTATTTTATTTTAAACATTTTAAGGCAAATAATTTAATATGACACGTATATTCCCACTTAATGGATAATTTTATCCCCCTGATAATCCAGGGTTAAATCCGTTTGTTCAAAGTGTGTCATGTTTAAATATTCAGGAGAACTACAAAACAAAGAACCTTCAAGAAGTGGTTTGCAGGAGTACTCAAAGGTAAGCACGTGTCAGAGTCTTCTGGAGGGCGCGTTAAAACCTGGATTTCTGAGCTCCACTCAAGAGTTACTGATCCTGTGGATCTGAGCTGTAGACTGAAAGTCTGTGTTCTCTACAAGTTTCCACTTGATGCTGAAGCTGCTGATCCAGGGACCACACATTGAGAACCGCTGTTTTAAGGAAATAACTCCTATTTATATTTTCTATTAAACTGAATCACCGGGGCACCTGGGTGGCTCAGTGGGTTAAGGCCTCTGCCTTCGGCTCAGGTCATTATCCCAGGGTCCTGGGATCGAGCCCCACATCAGGCTCTCTGCTCAGCAAGGAGCCTGCTTCCTCCTCTCTCTGCCTGCCTCTCTGCCTACTTGTGATCTCTGTCTGTCAAATAAATAAATAAAATTAAAAAAAAAAAACTGAATCACCATACATGGATCTTAGTTCACATGAGCTTCACATGCATAACAAGATCACATCTTTGCTTTCAAACTGGGCACTGTGAACTGGTAAGCTTAGCGATGACGCACTGGTAGCTCCAATTGATTGGTGATTTTCTGAGAGTCGGTATCTTCCTCAGCCTTCACAGCATGAGTAGAGATAAGCCGAGTAACAGATCGTCTTTTCCCATATGGAACCACCTCCAAATCTTTTAGATAGGGCTCACCCCATCTCTCCCCAACCACAACGGGAAAGGCCATGTGGTCCAGCCTAGCCAATCAAACACTCTCCATTCCCCCATCACAGATTGGTTCCACAGGAAGCCAGTAAGCTTGGATGCTACCATGGTGCTTGCCACAGGGAGGGAAATATCCAAGAAAAGTAGAAAAGCAGAGTACTAGTAACACTGTAACTCCCTGAGTCAGTTAATTCTGAACTGGCCTGACTAATAGAAATGAAATGGAATTTTCCAGCATGTATGGAAAATGTATTCTTTCATATCTGAAGTACTATGAATTTTCAGATTGGAAATCAAACAAAAGTAAATGCAAAAATGACAAACAGATGAAAACTTCATGGAACTATAAAAGCACAGAGATGTAATGTAGTTCATACTTGGGTAGATGCATACCTCCCAGTTCTGCACTAGTTCAGACCATTCCTTCCTCACCTGCTCCGCAGGTCCTACCTCCTCACAACTTGAGAGAAGGTCCCTTCGAGGAGGATGCAGAAGTAGGAGAAGAACCCAGGCTGCCCCAGAACATCTTCAATGGAAATCATTCATTTGAAACAACTCAAGCAGAGTGCTAACCATTTGCAAAGTGTTTGGATGAACTATTCTAATCAGCAGCTACATAGCTCATCGCAAAAATTTACAAAAGTGACCTACCTCTTGAAACAGAATTTCTATCTCTACCATTTTGTATAATGTATATTAATTGAATGCCAGATATCTTGCTTTCACACTCTCATTTACTCCTGATTAAAATTCAGTGAGGTGCATAATTTTCACCCCCATTTTACAGATGAGGAAATGGAGATTCAAAGAATTAAGAAAGTTACCCTGTGTCACAGGCAGAGCTAAGATTGAAATGGGATTCTCTCTGATTCCCCAACCCCAGGAAGAAAGGCAGGCAGAGAAAGAGAAAGGGAAAAAACGAAGGGAGGTAGGGGGTTGGAAGAGGAAAGAAAGACATGAAGACATAAGAGACAGAGAGGTCTGGAAGAAGCCATCGACTTCTGAGTTCTAGGCCCTTCCTGAGGTCTAGCTGAATTCCCATCTCCAAGATCTCCCAATGGCATTATAATAAACTCGTCTTTTCTCTTCAGCTAGCTTCAGGTGATTCCCAAGAATATTAACCAGTACAACCGTCCACTACAGTATGTTGCCAGAGAAATTTATTAGCAACAAACCAGCCCCTGGCATATAGCAAAGGAACGAACTTGTAACAGCAGTTTTTCCTACACCAGCCCTTCCACTGCTGTACTCACTCCTCATTATTCTCCCATCCATCTTTAGACCCTGGGGGTGAGTATGGCTTTACAGTGAGGGATCAGACCAAATTCTTTTCTGTCCTGAGTCACCAGGGACCCATTCCACTTTATTTTCCCTGCCACCAGCCTGGACTCCCACTGTGGATCCCTGAGAGTGCAAACTCTATTGACAGAATCAATGCCCTAACACCATGAGGCTAAGCACCAGAGTGCCACACCAGGGAACAGACACACAGGGTCCCTGCCCAAGCAGCCTTCATGTCTGCTGCAGCAAGGAGGTGGTGATACAGCCATTTTGATGGGCATACAATGCATTTTGACTACCAAAACCCTGGTGATTGAATCATGGGCCATTTAACACTGCTCCCTCCCCAAGCCCCTGGCCACAGAGGCACATCAGTTCAGTCCAACGAATCCACTTTGTTCCAGATATTTGCTCTAGACACTGGAAACAAACAGAACAAAATAGATTATTAGGGAAGAAGAGCAAAATATGGTAATAAATCCTTAAGATTAGACATCCATATGTTTGGGGGGAAAACTAAGTAGAAAAAATGTTGTGCCACAAGCATGAGTCAGCCTTTTAGGAGCTTTCCCTCCCATCCCATCTTTTAAGCCATTTGACATGATACTTAAAAACAGGACCAGCCCAATGTAGTATCCAGTGAACTCTGCAGACAGCTCAAAGTATTTCAAAAAAGGACCTCCTGGAGAGCTCACCTGGGATGATTTTGTGAGCTGAATCGACAAAAATGATGTGGGGTCATGAGGGCTTTAAAGACTAAGCTTAGAAATTAGAGAAAGGCCACCTTCCCAACAGATAGTTTATTCATTGCCTCTGGGCCCTGCAGACCTCACCCATGTGTGCCCCAGAAGAGGAAGAGAAAACAAGCAAACAAAATATCCCCTAGCAAACCACCAGTAGCAAAAACAGGTGCAGTATCCAAATCTAACAACAGAAATGTGTAATGAAAGGAGGCTAGCCATTATTTAGTTTCTATCCTGAGATGTTATATCAACAGATGTAATCTATTTTCCCATAGTTTTCTGGGGAAGAAGCAAGTCTCAGTGTTCTTGCTTACTTCCCATAAAATTTTCAGCCAGTCTTGTGAATTTCACAAAGGCAACAGAAATGTGCATTGCCTAGAGGAAAAAGATTCTCAGTTCCATCAGATGAGAGGAAAAATGAACTAACTTGCCAAGGTGTCAGAGAGAGTGCATTTCATATCATTTCAGTTAATTTGGTGTGAGGTTCTATGCCCCAAACCAGTGAACTCAAGACAACAGGGTCACTGATATAGGATAATTTTTTTTAAAGAAAAGTCAAATATCCAATGCTCGTTTGGAGGATTTATTCAACTTTCGTGGTATTCTCCTTCTCCGTGTGTGTGAAGCTCACTCTCAAATACTCTGTTCACATTGTCAAGCACATTTTTCTTTATCTGTACAGTTTTGTCTACTATCTCTGAAACTCCAAGCTGCAAACTTACCTTCACGCTCTTAGCACTGGAAACCAGGATCCAAATCTCAGGAAGGCTGGTGTCACTTGCTCTGGTGCTGTTAGGTGGCAAGAAGGACACTCTGTGATTTCCAGACTGAACTGTATTTGGGGCATTGGAGATTGACTTGTGGGGCTCAGTGGCGGCCAGCCATGTGACCAGGGTGGGGGAAGGGACACTCCTGCAGGGCAAGGGACCAATGCCTGCTCCGCTGACAGACCAGGGTAGAGCAGGGTCTGAGCAGAGCCGGCCATAATTGTAGGCAGACAACTTTGTTCCACATTTCTTCTTGGATTTTAACTTAGCCTTGGTTTTTAGATGCTTATCTCCCTACATGATTTCTATCCTAAGTCCTTTTTGGATTTTGTCTTGGAGGGATGTTAGAGAGGGAAGAGACCTTAGGGATGATCCAGCACCACCCCCCACCCCAAGGTCACCCATTTTATGGATCAGTGGCAGCACTTCCAGGAGCTTGCAGAGGCTTGGGTTTGGTGTGGTGTACTGGGGAACCCCAGCCGGCTGGCACCCCAAATTACAGCTCACTTGAATAACTTCAACCCTTAGATCATTAGAGCTTTGAGAACTGCTGAGACGCCAGTAATGAATCTTATCACATTGCAGGTGCCTAAATCTGCAGCTGTCAGATTAGGCCATGGCTTAGAAATTGTACTTGTGGTCAAAGAGTTTATGTGGGGGCTCCTGGGCATCCAACTCCTGCTTTCGGCTCAGGGTGTGATCTCAGGGTCCTGGGATTGAGCCCCACGTGGGGCTCTGTGCTCAGCATAGAGTCTGCTTGTCCCTTTCCCTCCCTCTGTGCCCTACCCCCTTCTCACTCATGCATACTCTCTCTCTAAAGTAAATAAATGAATCTGTTAAAAAAAGGAGTTTATATAAACATGTGCACTTATGTTTCTGTATCTCTATCACAGTCTCCTTAAAACACTCTGAGATGATCTTTTTGGAGGGATTAGGGGACACCAGGAGCTGGAGAGATATTTGACCTCAAAGACCCTGAAGACTTCTCAAGACCAGAGCTATCTGAGCAGCCTTCTAGTTCACATCTACTTCTGTACCCAAATGGTCTGTACTGGCTGCCTGCTAACCAAAAGGGGGATCATAGTAATGACGGTGGAAATGGTCAAGGGAGAAGTGGCAGGGGGAATGGTAGCAGTGGTGATCCGGTAGCTGGGCATAGAGGGACATTGTAGAGGCATCAGTGGAGGTGGTGGAGGTGAGGATGGAGGTGATGAGGGGCAGATGGAGGTGGTGATGTGGGAGGGGCAAGAAGGCGCCCTGAATGACAGAGTAGGAGATTCTTGGTACTGACTCAGGCTGATGACCTTGGATGAAGCTGACCCCCTGGGATGAAAGGTACAAAATGGTAAAGCCACGGCGTTAGAAGTCTGAAGAACCTCATTCTCTCCCCAGAGCTGTGCAGTCTTAAGGTAATCACTTCACCTCTCTAGATTCTAGTTTCCTTGAAGTAGAGTTGGCACTTAAATGGTCTTGTTAGGGGAAACTCATCCCTCTTCCTCTAAACCTTCTACCATTCCCTATAACGTAGTAGCTTCTGTCCTTTCTAAAGTCTCAAAAAGAGTACTCACTTACCTCTCTACCCCCTCACTCAATTTCACCTAGTGGAGGAAGAGTGACTCAGGCAATCGGAATATTTGGGAGAATACAGTGGGCGTGTGCCATGGCTCAGATCCATCTGAGAACTGCCTGCTTCAGAGAAAATCCAAGTTGGGCTCCTCTCCTCCTCTCTTCACAGCAAACTTTTGGGGCAGTTTCTTACCCTGCAGGTAGGGAGTCCTCCAGTGTTGGGTAAACCAGCTTAATTCTGGTGGAAAAAATTAGGAAGCCTGATTGTGGGTGTACATTCTGAGACAAATTCTCCAATCCGCTTTACCTGTTACAAAGTTATTTTGATGTCTACCTATGGGACTTCTGTGTCTTACTATTTCTCATTTGATTCCAAGCATAGTGGGAAAGATTATGAACAAGTATCCTCCTCAAATCCCAGTGCTGATGAATTAATGAAGGAGCTTGCATAGAGTTGGTTGGACGAAACGGTCTCTAAATTTCCTTCAAGCTGTAACATCCTGTGATTCTACGAGTCTATGTCTCTGGAGTAGAACAAATATTTGTGAAGCTGGGCGGAAGGTTGAGACTTTTAGTGGACAACTTCCTGATCTCTGCCTCTCTTCTTTCCTGCTTTTCAACCTGATGAAGACCTCTACTCTCCAGACATCTTCCTCTTCCCCCCTCCACCAGCCCTACGTGGCTTCATTTACCCCCATTCTGGTCTGGACCCCATGAAGAGTTACTTCACTCTCCCTTCATTGATACACACAATGTCTTGTTCCTGCCCTGCCAATCTTTTGGTCTAAATCAGCCCCACTGCTACCCTTCTCCTCCTGTACTGAGCTCTCTTTTGTCTCTGGAGAAAGCCTGTATTCAGGGAGAGAGAAAAGAGCCAAGACCGAGAGTGGTAGAAATGTGTGTGTGTGTGACTAAGAGACAGAATGGAGAGAGACAGACCTAGTCCAGTGGTACCTATGGCCAGCTCTACCCCTGGCCTTCCCCATGGTTTAGTTTTGTGAGTAAAAAATGTTGAAGGAAGATCTGGCCGTCCCATTTCTCTCCTCTCCCTTACCTATGGCCTCGCTCACATTACTGCTATGGGACTGGTTTGCCCAGCCAGCATTAAGCACGGGGACAAACGCTTGAGGGCTTTCAGTCCTTCCTCACCACCAGAGTGGTAATGGCTGAGACTCATGCATTGACTTAGGAGCAAGGGAAAAGATTGGACCCAATGGGTTCTTAGTCAGAAGTGTTCCCCCGCCAAGGGGACATTTCGCAATGACTGGACACATTTCCAGATGTTAACACTGGGATGAGAGTCCTACTGGCCTCTAGTGGGTAGAGGCCAGAGATGCTGCTAACATCCTACAATGTACAAGAAGCCCCACAGACTATCAACAGTGCCAAGGTCAAGAATCCTGGATTCGACTGCTCAGACCCCTCTGGTTCTAGAAACCAAAATGCCTCTAATCCAGGCCAAAAGAGTACTCCATATGGGCCCACCCCAATCACCAGGATGCTACAAGGAGGAAGGAAGGGCAAAGATTCTTAGCAATTTGCAGCTTTGGACCTCTGGGCCTCTGTTTCCTTTGGAGACCTGGAACACAGAGGTGGTTACTTCACAGGGACAGATTCCCTTCTATCTTCTGGTTCAATGCCACCTGAACCCCACCTGGGTTTAAAAGATGGCAGGTCTTAGGCAGGTCTGACATTGGGTCCTGGCATAGGGGTTGAAGTCCCATGAAAGAAAAATGAACTTCCTACCCCTGTGTTGCTGGGAATAAGGATTCATTTGGGCCCCCAGCAGGCTTCCCTAGAACTTTTGCACACAAGAGGTTTTCCACAAGCTGGCGAGCCTCATGCCAGTATGCGTGATTTTTGGCTCTCAGATTGTTTGTGCCAAGCTTTGGTGGGTGGTACAAGACTGGCTGCCCCAGATTCTTTTCCACTTTAGCTGCTTTTGAACTGTATCCAGGGTTGAGGAGGGAACATAATGTGGCATGTCGAGACTGTATGAGAAGGCAAGAAAAGCTGAGAGATATCTTAAAGGGAAGCTGAGAAATCTGAGGAGGCCGGGTTCGGGTTATGTGGTGGGTGGGTTCTCTCCTTCTGCCAGCTCCATCTACCCCCAGGCACTGCTGTGGCCTGTGGCTTGCAATAGCACAGACCTCGGCTCCCTCTGCACCAACCTCACTGCACGTCCTGCTGTTCTTCCAACATCCCAAGCTCATTCCCACCTCAGCACCTTTGCACTTACTGCCTCCCCCACCTTCAGGTCTCTCATGTACCCAGGTTTCTGATGCCAAATACCTAAGAAAGTCCTCCCTGACCAGCCTATCCAAAATGCCCCTCTCTAGTCTTTAACTCTGCCTTATTGGACTATATGGCATTTCTATTCAAAACCACATCATATATTTGTTTGTTCATTCATTACTTTCTCTTCCTCTGATCTGGCAGAGACTTGGCTTGTTCACTGAGGTATCCCTGACACCTATAATAGAGGCTTATGAACGGTTGGTTCGAATCCTCACTCCACAAACTTTGGGATGTTGAGCAAGTCACCTATCTATTTTTTTCTTCAATTTCCTCAGCTGAAAAATGGAAATCATACCTACTTCAGTGGTTATTATGAGAACTGACTGAATCCATGTATATAAAATCTTAGGTCAATGTCTGGCACACAAAATAATTAGTATCAGCTAGTAATATTATCATTAGCATACTCCCAGGAAGTTCACACCATGCCTGTTCCGTGGAGGCGGGGAGACAAAATCCCTCTGCAGGCCTGGAACAGGACCTTTTCTCTCCTCTGCATCTGCTCTCTGCTGCCCTCTGAAGGCCCTGGGTGGAGGTTGGCAAAAGAGAATATTAAGGACTCCATAGATGACATATTTCCCAAAGGAAAATGAGCCATCCCTTTTTTTAAGCAAGCCACACTCCCAAGGTGGCAAGCTTGGCCCTTGACAGAGCTGCCACTGGAGCCATCATTTGACAAGTTCAATTAGGAATCACTGAGGCCACAGAGGAACTGGGGGTGCTTGGGAATCCATCCTTTGGGCTCCAGGAGGGTCTTGGAGCAAACTCTTCTCCCTTCCCCCAGGCTGTACTTCCTGAGCCTGGGGACAGTGATCTGTCAGCCAACCTGAGCCACCCTGGAAAGCCATTCTTCACCCTGTCCCTCATTCCCTACTGGACTGTGTTTCACCATGTGGGTCAAGTGATCTTCATGCTGTCAGCCTAAAATGAGAGGGAAAGCCACTCCTCTGGGGGCTTCTGGATGGTGATTCATTAACAAGAATCTAGAGACACAAATACACTGTCTGATGAAAAGATATAAAAGGAGAAAGATTTCGTTTTCAATAGTGACAAAATTCCTAAAACATCTAGAAATAAACTTGCCTAGGAATGCATATATTATATGAGAATGTAAGAAAAAATTTTGCTAAGAAGCATAAAATAAGGTAACATATTCCTGAATGGGAAAATTGAATAGAGATACATGTTAAATATTTGTAAATGCATATACATTTTAAATATGACAAATAGTCATGGTTAAAATATTAGCTTAGAATTTATAGAGCTTAGGGGCGCCTGGGTGGCTCAGTGGGTTAAAGCCTCTGCCTTCGGCTCAGGTCATGATCTTGGAGTCCTGGGATCAAGCCCCGCATCGGGCTCTCTGCTGTGGCAGGGAGCCTGCTTCCTCCTCTCTCTCTCTCTCTGCCTGTCTCTCTGCCTACTTGTGATCTCTCTCTCTGTCAAATAAATAAATAAAATGTTTAAAAATTTAAAAAAAAAGAATTTATAGAGCTTTTACTATGTGCTAGGATCTGGGCAAAGAGCTTTATAAAAGCAGTGGTTAAGAGCAGGAGGTCACATGACTCTGGGCAGGATACTTATAACCCTGAGACTTGGTTTCCTTATCTGTAAAATGGGAATAATAGTATGTATCTCATGAGTTTCTGCTTAGGATTAAATGAGATAATTCGGAATAGTGCCTGGTAAGTGCCAAGCACTTAATTAATATGAACTACTATTATCTGCGTTTATAGATAAGGAAATTAAAGCCATGAGAGGATAAAATAACTTTCCCAAGTTCATCCACAGCTGGTAAATGTATGAACTAGCCTGGGGGATGGGGTTAGGGAGGCTTTCCCAAAAGATACAGAAAATTATATCATAATAGTTAAAACAAAGCACATCTTATATAAGGCATTCATATACACCTTGCAAAATAATATTCTGAGTGATTAGCCAGTGTCTGCTATTGATGAATGAATGAATGAATAACAGCCTGGTATTTTCTTTACTTCCTTTCCTGCCTCCGGTTTAAACAGCCAGACCATTCCATGCTATGCCTCAGGGAAGGCATGTGAAAGCAGAAAAAAGAGATAAAAGGAGCCTCTTCCCTCAGCGCAACTGAAAAGACTCCTGAGCAAACCTAGACTGAAGTATGGGAGAAGATGGTTATGATGATCAAGGCTGTCCCCTCCCCCTCACCTGAGGTGGCAGAAAGACTTGGAGGGAGACTCAGTGCTCCACAGGAACCTATGGATACCAACAAAGAAGAACGGATGAGACAAGGACAGATGTCAAGGATAGGGGCCTTTGTAGGTCCCTAATAGTTCAGCACTCCACCCCACTCTGACCCCCAAAATGGAAACTGGAACTGACAGGGATTTAAAAAGACAGCGCCTTTTTAAAATGGGGGCTCAAAATACAGATGGAGATTGTTAGAAAGTAAACGAATGCTTCTTATACACTTCAGTTTAGAGGCTGAAACTGGATTCCAAAGGATAGATTTTTAAAGAAAATAGCGTTGGAGAAATGTGCTATTAAAAAATTTTCCATTTAGAGGAGAAGCTTGGGCAGTGGACAAAGGCAGCAATGTATTTATTTATTGGACTCAGCACATTCATCTCTGCCCTGAAATTAAATGTGATTGTCCTTAAGACTGGGGTTGAACTTGCATCTCAATTTGCCTTGGACAGTCACCATCTGCCCACTTGTCTTGGCTTCATTGTTAGTACTGCCCCCTTTCATTCTCAAAAGCCTTCCAGTTTGGGCAATAAGTTATGTGGTTACTCTGTTAAGATTTTAAAATTCAAGCAATCCTGTGGGTGAGCAACTCTTAGCTAGATGCCATGAAACAAAGTTTCATACCCTCCAGGCAGGGGCGGCTGGCGGTCAGTGGAGCAGTGAAGTGAAGCCTCCGGAGGGGCTGAGAATCTTACCTGGACGGGAAAGGAAGGGGCAGGCACTGTCTCATGAGAAGAGTCTGGGTAAGGTTGAAGATCAGGTGCTGTGTGGAGTTAAGAGGACACTGGTGGGGTTAGAGAGGGAGGCTTGAACTTAATCTTTCACACATGAAACAGCTCAGAGTGTTTCAATATCAGCATGGCCCAGGTTATGCTCATGGGAGCAGGCAAGAAATGGAACCCAAATTGTGTTTGGGGTTAGGGTCTAGGCAGCTAAAGAGACACTTGGAAAGAGGGGATGTCTACTCTATACCCTTTTACTCCTATTACATTTTGAATCTTGTGACTGTATTACCTATTCAGAAAAATACAGATGGAAAATGGAAATTTTAAGGAATGGAGTCTACCTTGCCCATAATCTCTAGATAACCTGTGGAACCATTTTGTCAGGTTTCTAAAATGCCATCAGGAAAACAAGTGGCCTTTAAACATTTGAAAAGATGTTCAACCTTGTTTTTAAAAAATAGGGTTGGAGGCCTGGCTGGCTCAATCGGTTAAGCGGTTAAGCATCTGCCTTAGGCTCACGTCCTGATCTCAGGGGTCCTAGAATCTGAGAAGTCATGCTCCCTGCTCAGTGGGAGTATGCTTGTCCCCCTGCCCCTCCCCCGACTCATGCCTGCGCACTGTCTCTCTCTCTCTCTCTCTCTCACTCAAATAAGTAAATGAAATCTTAAAAAAAGAAGAAGAAGAAGAAGAAGCAGCAGCAAATTAGAGCCACGGTGAAATGCCACTTTTTAACTTTCAAATCACCAAATATCAAAAGGTTTCATAACAGTAACAGGGGAAGGAAGTGGGCCCACTTCCATACAATGGCTGGTGACCCTGCATTTGGGCATATGCAAATGCAGGTTTGATGGGGCCACTTTGGTAATATTTATAAAACTTTAAAATGCAAACCTTAGGGTGGCAGTGACTTTTTGTCTAGAAATTTATCTTGGGCATATACTCCCACTTGTGGGTAAAGACGTATGTGTGGTTTGGGGCAGTTACCCACCTCCCTGCAATTTTATGTCAGAGGATTATCATGGAAATTAAATGATACAATACATGGAAAGAACTGTGAAGGATTTGAAGATGACACATAATAAATGCCCAGTAAATTCTGGCTGTTATTATTACAGCATTGTTTGTGGCAGCAAAGCACCAGAAACAACCTGAATGTCCATCTATCAGGGACTGATTTAAAAAAAGTTTTGCCTGTACACTGGAAAACCATGAAGCTTTTAAATAGAGTGAATACTCTTTAAACAATGCTATGAAATGATCTTTAGAAATATTAAGTTGGGGGAAAAAAGCAAAGTGTAGAACAGTGCTTATGGTTTGCCACCATTTGTTGGTGGGGGGAGCAGCAGGTGCACCTATGGGGGCATAGTCTCTCCAGGGAAGAAGTCACAAGAACCTGGTTTCATTGAAGATTCCTGGGAGCAGAACCAGGAGGCAGGTACCCATAGGCCACTGGTATAACCTCTTGTCCCTTTTATATTGTCCACATAGGGATGTATTTGCTATTCAAAAACAAATTCTACTTCTGGATATATATATATCCCAAAGGGTTAAAAAGCAGGGGTTCAAAGAGGTACTCATACTGTACACCAATGTTCATTACTCACAAGAGGCAAAAGGTGAAAACAATCCAAATGTTTATCTATAGATGAAGGGTCAAACAAAATGTGGCATATCCATGCAATTCAATATTACTCAGCCTTTAGAAGGGAAGAGAGGTGCCTGGCTGGCTCAGCTGGTAGAGCACGTGTCTCTTGAGCTTGGGGTTGTGAGCTTGAGCCCCACACTGGGTGGAGAGATCACATAAAAATAAAATCTTAAAAAATGTTTCTAAATGAAAGGAAGGAAATTCTAACACATGCTACAACATGCATGAACCTTGAGGACATTGTGCTAAGTGAAATAAGCCTGACCCAAAAAGACAAATGCTGTATGATTCCACTTATACGAAGTACCTAGAATAGCCAAATTCATAGAGACAGAAGGCAGAATAGTGGATCTGAGGCTGGGGAAAGGGGCAACGGGGAGTCACTGTTTAATGGGTACAGAGTTTCAGTTGGGGAAGATGAAAAAGTTCTGGATATAGATGGTGGTGATGGTTGTACAGTAATGTGAATGTACTTAATGCTATTAAATTTGTATCCTCAAAAATAGTTAAAATGGTAAATTTTGTTATGTATATTTTACCACAAAAAAGTAAATAATTTTAATTTAATATTAAATAAGATAATATATAATTTTTAACACTTCTTTAAAATAGTGGGTTTTTGTTTTTTTTGTTTTTTTTTTTTTTTACTTTGGAGTTATGTTAGAGGTAGAGTCTGATTACAAGGAGTTATAATGTATGAGACACAACAAGTAATAAGCCCTAAGAAAGGACCCTTAGTCTCTGAACTGTCCTCCATGTTGTAGGGTCCTCCATGCCAGGCGAACCTACTGTGCTGACTGGCTTCTGGGGGATTCCTGATACAGAGCAGATGTGAAAGGCTGAACCAGGACCAAGGAAGGAGGGCAAGCTATTTCATCTAAGACAGGGAAGAAAAAGGAAGGGAAGAGATGGTGGGTAGGGGCAGAAGCAGAGGAAATTCCCACCTGACCACATAGACTTTCTCCATGAGAAGTGGTGAGGGGTGGGAGTGTGTGCCTTTGGGGTGGATTTTGAGGGTAGTGGCAATGTTGACCTTCAAGGGGTCAGACCAGGGATGTGTAAAAGAATTGCCATGTCCCCACTGAGGACCCCGGTCAGGCTGGAGATCAGACACTTGTAGAAAGAATTTTCCTACGCCTCCCACCTCTTCTCCCTCCCCACCTCCCCTCCCTCCCTCCCTCCCTCCCCAGGCAATAACCCTGAAGCCTTTGCAGAACCCTGGGAGCTGAATAAGTGAGGAGGAGTAGAAACCAGGACTTTCCATCCATACCATCAACCACCATGGGCCTCTCTTCTTCAGCAACACCAGACTGGGATGGGAAGAGGCCCCAATTTTAAATTGAGATTGAGGTTTGGATTATCAATGGGATCAACATTATAATTTCTGAAATGAGCCTGAGACCAAGGGTGACCAGAACAATCATATGATTTGTCTAAATTTTATCCAGGGGCAAAGCAAGATTCAGCCACACCGAATAAATCTAAAAGAGCAATCAGAGGTAAAACTC
The DNA here is from genome assembly GCF_963455335.1 of Martes martes. Classification (NCBI taxonomy): domain Eukaryota; kingdom Metazoa; phylum Chordata; class Mammalia; order Carnivora; family Mustelidae; genus Martes; species Martes martes. Next base: position 89,867,253 of record NC_137896.1, read on the forward strand.
AGGCTGCTTTCTGATTTTACCCCATGAGTCATGCTGTTTAATGGAACACTTACACTACCTTCAACTGTTATTCAGCATGCATGTATCTTGCACCTCCTGCTAGACTATAAGCTTTCTGAGGGCAGGGCCCATGGGCTATTGATCTGCATATTGCCACCACAGCCCAGCAAAGTGCCTTGTGTGTACACAGTAAGCCACAGGGTTATATGATTAGGTGCATGGGGACAGGGTCGCTGGCGACATGACTAGTGCACCGTGGTAAAAATTGGCTAGACAGCTAGAAGCAACAAGACAGTACTTTGGAAACTCATCCCAGAAAACTCCTTAGCTAGATCACTGAGTTCATGAAATACACTTTATAAAGGGGCTAAGTGGTTTGGTTGGCTAAGCATCTGACTCTTAATTTTGGCTCAGGTCATGATCTCAGGGTCCTGGGATCAAGCCCTGTGTTGGGCTCCCCACTCGGTAGTGAGTCCGCTTCCCCTCTCCCTCTGCTCCTCCCCCTGCTCATGAGCTCTCTCTCTCTCAAATAAATCTTAAAAAAATTAAAAAGAGCCTGTGTTCAAGGAATTCTGATATAAAATGACCTGTGTGCCCAGGTTTGGGGTAAAAGGCATAGAAATGAAGTAGGTGTGGATGATCATGTTCTGTTTCTCTGTTAGAGCCGCTCCTGTTCTAAATTAAGGGGAAGCAGGCTAAGACACAAGAGGAGGGTGCAGTCAGACCCAGCTCATGCCCTATGAGAGCAGGCATGAATGCTGCAGTGTCCCATTAGGCTTCAAACCAAGCTGAATCCATTTTTGCGTAAGGAATCTTCTAGGGCTCCTGCCTCCAAAATTATATAAAATAATGCAAATTATATACTTCTGAGAGAATAAATTAGCTGAAGAAGTACAGAGCCCAACTCTTCAGACAGGGAAGTAGATCTCGAGTAGCTGAGTAGCTCGAGAAGCAAAGTTTTCTCCAGATGAAGGTTATGAAAGGGAAACCCAAGACCGGTTGGTTCTGGTTTGCTGACGGTAACATCAGAGAACACACACTGCCTTCTATTTTATGTGACAGCATCACTCCTGCTGAAGTATCTCCTTTGTTGGCCCGGCCTCCATCAACGGTCACAGAGCAGGGAGGTAAAAGAGAAGCTATTTGAGCATCTCCATCAATAAGTCTGAGTGGGCAGGCATTCAGTCAAGTGACAAACCACTCACTGAGCACCTTCAGTGGGTGGGGAAAGATGGCTCTCCTCAGACTGGGCAACCCAAAATAAGCTGGGGGTTGGGGGGGGGCGAGGGGAAGAAGAGCATAGTTGGTGGGGTTTTAGGATACTCCTGAGAACATGCTTCAGCTCGTGAGCTCACAGCTCAGTCCCAAATTGCAGGAAAGTAAAAAACTCTTTCTTGGGGACAGAAGCTCACAGAGCTAAGGGCTCTGGATTTCTAAGTTAGAATTTCATCAAGGGCTGGGTAACCTTTTCTTGGATAGACAACTGATCCCCAGAAGTCCTGATTTGCAAGAACTACAGTCTGTTACATCTAGAAAGAGAAATGAGGACTAGCTCCCCTGCTTCTCATGCATAACCTACCTCCCATTCCCAGAGCCCAAGAAGCGGATCCTTGGTAAAGGTCACCTCCTATGGGTGGGAAAGCTTAGGTGAAGTAGGGATTTTTATATAAGTCTCATGTTTCCCTGAGTCGTAGAAGCCTCCAAGAAGATGCTGGAAATAACCCTTATTGAATTGAAAGAAGCTTGAAGGAAGCACAGGACCAAGTCTCATGACTTCCATGGCTGAAGAACCTGGATTAAGAAGGGCAGTTAGACCAACGTGCAGAGAATACAACTAGATCTAGATCTCAGCCCCTCAGTGCATGTCTGACATTGCACAGATGCACATGCACCTAGACGCTCCCCTCTCCAAAGGTGGGGGTAGGAGAACGCAGAATAGCAACACCACCACAGGACAACCTGGTCATTATCTTGTCCTTCACTATGTTGAAATAGGTAAAAATTAAATAAGAGACTGTCCCTTATCTTTGCTCTCTAAATCCTGCACCCGCCCTTAGCAAAAAGCAACAAAATTCTCACCTGACCCTCTGTGGGCTGGAGACCCCTGCCTATACCATTGGGTTCATTCATTCACATCCCCAAACCTGAACCTAGAACCAAGCTGTTAACTCCATATATTTGAAATCCACTCTACTCACCCGCGTGCAGTAGTGCAGTCGCTGGTTGCTCCGCTGCCACTGCCACCGTTGAATCCAACCCTTTAGGGTGGGCCTTGCCTTTGGAACCCACCCACCTCTCCTTTTTTTTCTACCTCTGCTATTAACATAGCCCCTCCTCTATTACCTCACCAACCAACTATTTTAGAACCAAAAAGTCTTTGTCTATTCACAGATACCGTAAAAGTAACATTTGATTTAAGTTTTTAAATCTAATGTCTTTGTCTTCCTCAATTCTTACTGTTTTATCTAATCAGCATGTCCTAGGGAGGGTTATTTCTTGTGGGTTTAGCTTGCCCAAGCACAATGGGGCCAACAGAGCTGTTTCCCCAGAGAGAATCAGCTCCTTTAAGAGACAATCCTCAGGAAAGATGTCCTCTTTCCCTCATCTTCTCAGAGGCCTGAGATTAAAGAGCACATTCCATATCCCACATCCCCTCCAGCTTGGCAACCCCCAATTCCTGACTCTTCGGAGAAGGAAATGGCCAAGAGAAATGAAGAAGGCATTTGAACAAATCAAACCCTACAAGAAAAGCCTTGCATACTTCTTTGTGATTGTTTACTTTATGATTGTTCTAAGTCTTGTGCTGAATTTTAACCTCATTTTAACTGCTTTGTAAGTAGGAAAGATAGACCGATCAGTGGGAAGAGCTCAGGGAGAAGGTAGAGACAGTGAGGGGAAGTGAGGGAAAAGAAGTGCTAGGAGGGACACACAGTGTTGGGGTGTGGGCACATAGTGCTGGGGGATGGACACAGTGCTGAGGGTGTGGGTAGAGTGTTGGGGGACAGACACAGAGTATTGGGGGTGAGCACCCAGGTGGGGGGTGTAGGCACACTGTAGGGGGTGCAGGCACATAATGTTGGGGGGCAGATACACAGTGTTGGGTGTGGGCAAACATGGTTGGGGTATAAGCACACAGCGCTGGGTGTGAACACACAGGGTTGGGATATGGGGTACGCAGAGTTGCGGTGTGAGCACAGTGTTGGGGGTGAGCACGGTGTTGGGGGATGGGCACATGGTTTGTGTTGTGGGCACACAGAGTAGGCGGGATGAGGAAAAGGACCATGTTGAAATCTCTGGTGGCCTCTGGACACCAAGTACTGGGCTCAGTGATAAACACAGCTTCTCTTATTTAACTCTCAACAGTCCTGCCAGAAAGGAATTTTACATATGGAAACTGAGACTCAAGAGAGTGTAATATTAGCCCATGGACACATAGATGGAGGAAGAACAGGGGCTGGGAGCTCCTTGAAAAAAATGAACTCCACCACTTTTCTTACACATGCCCTATTGTAGATCTACTGAGTGTCTTCAGACCCGTATTTCAGGGTTTACCTTTTCTTTCAGATAAGAAACTTATGTTCTGTATAAAGTCCTCACTGTGTTCCTAGCTCCCTGGGGCTTTCCTCAGTGGAAAAGCCACACACACATCAGACTTGTAGGAAGGTGTGTTTTGGACACCATGGCTGAACCATAACTTTAACCCTATGTCCTACTTTCTTTCCATAATCCATGGACTCAAAGACTAGCAAGACTAGGATGACCGACTCACCTTGGTTTGCCTGACACTTTCCCACTTTTAGCTCTGAAAGCACTTCAGCCTACAAAACACCTTTCCTGGGGCAGATCGGGATAGGCTGGCCCAGAAGACATGGTCTCCAGCCTCACGGCATTTCCACCAAATCAGGGATTAGATGAATACACAAGCAGAAGAGTGCAAGGCCCCATAAAACAGCACAAAGGGAGGTTTAGTCAAAGAAAAACCATATGTGTTTAGAGGACTTACTCATTTCACAAATGGTCACGGCTTACCTTCGAAGTCCCCAGCCATAGCTTAGGCCCTATGTGTTACAAAAACACTTCATAGAGGGGCGGCTGGGTGGTGGAATCAGTTGAACGTTCAACTCTTGATTGCTGCTCCAAGTCATGATTTCAGGGTCATGAGACTCAGCCTGTGGAGACCCTGCATGGGCCCCTCATGAAGCTCCATGTCAGGCTCTGCACTGGGCATGGAGCCTCTCCCTCTGCATTGCCCCCATCACACGTGCACATCCTCACGCTCTTGAAAGGAAGGAAGGAAGGAAGAGAGAGAGAGAGAGAGAGAAAGGGAGGAAGGAAGGAAGGGAGGGAGGGAGGGAAAAAGTAAAAGAGAAAGAAAAAGAAACACTTCATGGAGAAAATGGCCTGCAGCAGGATGTAAAGGGAAAGGGTATAATGGTGGGATTTGGAATAGCAGACAGGAGGGAAGGAACCATAAAAACAAAGACCTAAGTGACGGAATAATGCAGTGTACCCCAGGAACTAGGGAGCAGTTTCCCTGGTACAGTGTGAGTTTAGGGAGGAAAAGGACTGGGCCATTCTAGGGAGAGACATAATTATCAGCAAATGTGTCTGAGCCCCAAGGAATGTGGAATGGGACTTTGTACAGAATGGAAGGATTGGCTTCGGGGTGGGACAGGTTGGCACAGGTGGGAAAATTGGCACAGATTGGCACAGGTGGGAAGACACGTTGGGCCGTCACTGCCAAGCATTCCAGGGAGACCTTTGGCTTCTACTCACCCAGGTTTTGTTTAAATCATGTGGATATTTAGTTCAGATATTTTAGCTTTGATTCTTGTTTTTGTTTTTCACTTCATGTAGGAATTACAGGGTGAGGTTCACCCTGGGTTAGTGAGGGACAGGATGCACAAAGGGAACGGGTTTGCAGGCTGAGGATCCTTCCTGATAAAGGAAGTAGGGAGAGGACTGCTCTGGCAGCAAAGTACTTTCCAGTGTCCACTGGGAGTTCACTGAAAGCTTGTTTGTTCCTCTCTCCAGCTCTAATGACACCTTTGCTGTCAACCAATGCACATTCTTTTTTTTTTTTTTTGCTTAGAACAAAAACATAATTCCAAGAGTTCTTATTTACTTTGAGAGCCTTTCTGTCTTGCTGTAGAAGAAGAGTCATTCATTTGCTGCGTGTGAGCAAAGGGCCAGGCAGGGTGGAGGCTGGGGCAGATGGCCTGACGTGCCCCACTGCCATCAACCGCCACAATGCCTGCTGTCTCGGCGCCGCAGGGCTTTCCCACTCTACCTAATTCTCAGGTGACCCCTCTTCTCTCCGTATGAGGAGGCAGGTTCCTCAGCAAGTGTGATGCAAGTTCAGTTTACATCCAGAAGTCTAGCAGGAAGGGACACTGAGACGTAAGGTTTGGGGCTTTCCCATGTCTCCCACTAGGTGGGTGAAACAGAGCTTAAGAGAGCCTATCCAAGAATGCACCACAAGGTTTCTAAGTCTTGACCAATGGTAAAGCTATATTTGGTCTTCCAATCGACAATGATGTGTCTGTTCCATAAACTAGAACCCAAGGTGAGGGCGGGAGGGGGCGGCCGAGAGGCATCCCTTCCCCTCACTGTGCCTCAGCCTGAGCCATTCAGCCAGGACTCAGAAGCGGGCTCTGCAGGAACGTGGCCATCCCACCTGAACCACATGAGTGGAGTGAGGCTGGAGGACTTTCCTGCCAAATGGACAAGAGCTCGGTGTCTGATCCCAAAGAGTCTACCATACAGCAGTCCCCCTCTTCCCCAAAGGTTATCCTTCTGTGGTTTCAGTTACCTGCAGTCCACTGTGGTCCAGAAGCAGGTGCTCCTCCTTCATTATCAGGTCAGCAGGAGCCTAAGGCTACGTAGGTCACAGCACCTACATTATTCCCCTCATTGCATCTCATCCTGTGGGCATTTTATCATCTCACAGCATCACCAGAAGGGTGAGTACCATACAATAAGCTATTCTGAGAGAAAGAGAGCACATTCACATGATTTTTATTACAGTATATCATTATAGTCATTCTATCATATTATTAATTGTTGTTAATTACACTGTGCCTAATTTATAAATTAACATAGGTATGGATGTATAGGAAAAAACATAGTATATAGGGAGTTCGGTGTATCTGTTGTTCCAGGCACTTACTGGGGATCTAGGAACATATCTAGATAAGGGAGAGCTACCATACTTGTTTTCCAGCACTGCTTTGGAATTTTCCTTTTCTTTCCTTAAAAAAATGTAGTTTCAGTTGAACTTAGGGATGAAAGAGAAGTAAATGTAAGAATTTGGTTCATCTTGAACTAGAGTTTTTTTTTTAAATTTTATTTATTTATTTGACAGAAAGAGATCACAATTAGGCAGAGAGACAGGCAGAGAGAGAGGAGGAGGCAGGCTCCCTGCTGAGCAGAGAGCCTGATTTGGGGCTTGATCCCAGGGTCCTGGGATCATGACCTGAGCCAAAGACAGAGGCTTTAACCCACTGAGCCACCCAGGCGCCCCTCTGGTATATTTTCTTGATGGACCTCTCTGGTACATTGTTGACAATTGTTTCCTTCTTGAAATAACCTCTTTTGGGTTGGTTTTGTTTGCCTGTTGTTCTGTTTTGGTATATTTTGGGAGATCTGGATCTTTAGGCATGTGCATCTTCATCTTTGCTGAATACTGCCACAATGTGCTCTAGAAGGATGATAGTACTACACACCCCCCCACACAGTATGAAACACTCTAAAGGGATTATTTAAGGACAAGCGTTGGTAGAGTTGGGATGCTCCAGATCTCTGCCCCACAGCATTTGCTCAGCTCCCCCTTTGCACTTTCTCCCCACGAATCTCTCTCTTGTGAACCTGAATCCTGCTGCTGGCTTAAGTCAACCCCATGACCATCCCCACTGTCCCCACAACACAAACCAACTGAGAGCATTAAAGGCTCACTCTCCTAAAAGCTTGTTTTTGCATTTTGTTCCTTGTCCCCAAATCACCGGAGGCCTTCCAGGGCAATCAAATAAAGTCTGAGCTCCTTGGGTTGGCACCCAAGGCCTTCCCCTGTCCAGCTTCCTCATTCTTTCCATGACTTATTTCCCCCCAACTCTCTATGCGAGAGCACTTGAATCCAGGCAAGGGGACCCATTCTGGGGCTGGGGGATAAACCAGTACAGCCACTCTGCAAAAACATGTGGTAATACTTGATAAGGTTGAAAATACACATACCAAACAACAAAGCAATTCCACTTTTGCATATATATACCAGAACCACACAAACAAGGATATTTGTGCAGTGCGGTCTGTAGGTGCTTAAACTTGGAAACAACCCAAATGTCCATCAAGAACAGAATGGAGGGGCACCTAGGTGGTTCAGTGGGTTAAGCTTCTGCCTTCAGCTCAGGTCAGGATCTCAGGGTCCTGGGATTGAGCCCCACAACAGGCTCTCTGCTCAGTGGGGAGCTTGCTTCCCACACCCACCCCCCACCTGCCTCTCTGCCTACTTGTGATCTCTGTCAAATAAATAAATAAAATCTTAAAAAAAAAAAAAAGAGCAGAATGGGTAAGTTCCAGTCTCTGTACCTTTCCCCACTCTGACCCCCACTGACCTAGCATCAGTGGGGATATTTCTTTTTCAGACAATATATCTTCATTTAAAACAGGAGCCTGACTACCTACTTTATAAAATAGTTAGGATTTTTTTCCCCCACTGAAAAATGAATTTCCTGTATCATGTAAATATGTAAGAAAACTCTAACAAGTTGTGGTCAACTACTTGTTTTACCATTTCTAAAAATCTTTTTAATCTAATCTACTCTTTTTTTCTTTTAAGATTTTATTTATTTATTTGACAGAGAGAGAGAGAGAGAGAGATCACAAGTAGGCAGAGAGACAGGCAGAGAGAGAGGAGGAAGCAGGCTCCCCACTGAGCAGAGAGCCGGATGTGGGGCTTGATCCCAAGACCCTGGGACCATGACCTGAGCTGAAGGCAGAGGCTTTAACCCGCTGAGCCACCCAGGCGCCCCTAATCTCCTCTTTTTTAATCCACTTTTAAAAGTTTATTTACAGTAAAATCCATTTTCTTTTAGCGTTCAGTTCTAAGAGTGTTGACAAATGCATACAGCCTATCTTTTTGCCTTTTTTTTTTTTAAACAAAGGAGTATCAACATGGGTCTCACTTAATTTATCTTAGATTTTGTCCACTGAGATCTGAGACTTTGGAAAACAAAGCTTGATTTCACAATTCAGCAGGCAAGTTGTGTTTTCTCTATGAGTTCACAAAAGTTCAGTTTCACCCATTGGTCCTTGCTCAATTGTTTGCATAGGTTCTGATTGTCTTTTAGAATGGCCAGTCATGGGCTGACCCTTTCCACCAAGATCAGAAGGGAAAACAAGCCTTGCTTTCAACTCTCTACAGACACTTGACAAGCCATTGCTGCAGGTGAAGGGTCCGACCAAGGAGTGTCTAAACCAGGTGCCCTTGGCTGCCAAGTCCAGAAGTGACCTAAAACTAAATGGCAGGAGAGGGTCTGCCATTTCTGAGCTACTTTGTCATCTAGAAAGTGTCAAGATTTGGTAGCCTAAGCATTGAGGGAGAGTGAACACTTGTCCCTACACTTCTCCAAGAAAGGCAGGGGAACTTGGACTCTTGGTAGGCAAATAGTTTCCAAAGTACATGAAGTCAACTAAGTTAACTTTTTAACCATAAGTCTACCATTCTGTTTGTTCTGACATGATGCAAAAAAAATTAATTATTCATTGATTAAAACCTAGAAATATTTGCATGTCTTCCCATCAAGAGACCAACTACTACCTCACCCAATATTGTATCCCTCCCTACCCCAGTTGTATTGACCTTTATTCTTCAATGGATGACTTCAAAAATGGGATGCTAAGCCTCACCAAGATGGTGACTTTGATGGCCAGAACCTCTGAGGTGGCCAGCCCCTCTTGTGGTATAAGAATTAACATATCTTACAAATTTCCAGGTAGTGCGGATGTTGGTGGTGAGGGGACCACACTTTGAGAATCACAGCTATAAATCTAAAAATTTATAGGAAATGTGGAAGGCAGAGGAACCTATTAACTCTATGAGGATATATTTTAAATTCAGACTCTCAGAAATAGTTCCTTCAACAAATAAATCATAAGGAAAAAGAAAGCAAGAAAGAACCTAGAGATTAAAAGAGACTTAGTAGGCATGGAAAGTAGGGCCAAAAGAGCATAGTCGAAATACAAGCCTTGATCTCTGTATGAAGCTGGATGTCAACATCTACCACATTCTGCCCAGTGCCTCCAACAACAGCTACAGGCCAGCCTACTTAGACTTGTCACCTCCAAATCACTTCAAAAGGGAAACTTGCCTATCAACTCGAGTATAAAATATCACGGGAGCTCTTTGTTTGAGCACCAGTAGAAACAATATCCTATCATCGCTGAGGAGATAGTGACAGATTCTAGCTTCTACTGTGTAATCTTTCCAGGACGACACTGAGAATAGTGCTTTCATTGATATTTACTTCATAGATGAGGTGATGTCTTTGACTTTAATATCCTCCTACAAAATTACTTGAAGTGGGTAAAGCAAGTATCTAAGATGCCCAGTGAACTTCAAGAACTGGACATTCATCCCAAGTTGGATCTGGGCCTCAAGGAAGGACAGATCATCAAGTTGAGTAATAGTAACATTGCAACCAAGAGATGATGGGTTTCTAATCCCAGAACTACAGGGGACTGGGGGACTAAGTTTACTCCCAGACCCACTTGGAGGCAAAGTCATTATTCCCCCTCTATCCTCAGAGGATGTCATGAGCAGTCATGTTGCCCCCACCACCCATTCCAAATCTAACCATGGAGACAATGACACAGATAACCTTTTAGGATGGGCTTCTCCTACTCCTCTCACGACACTAGCTCCAGTCTCTGAGCAATGACTTGGGGAGACTTTGGTCCTGCATCCAGCTCTGTTTCAAACCTGGCACTACAGCCATCCAACTAAGTCCAGGACTGAATAGCCTCGGCAGAACATCAAGAATGGACTCGAAGAATAAAAATGACCTTGAGAAGGTGGGGAAGAAAACCCCGTCTTTGATGAAGAAAATGGACAAGGTGCAGAAAAGACTTTTTCTAAACACTTTCAATATACAATATATCTGTTTGGGGGATGATCAGAATACTCACACAGAGCCAGGGGATATTCTTAAAGACGTTGTCATAGAGTTCATCCCTGAAATGATGCACAAGGCAATGTCAATTGAAAGACAAGGTCAAGGGACACCTGGGGTGGCTCAGTTGGTTAAGCCTCTGCCTTCGGCTCAGGTCATGATCTCAGGGTCCTGGGATTGAGCCCCGCATCGGGCCTCTGCCCAGTGGGGAGCCTGCTTCCCCCGCCCCTCTGCCTGCCTCTCTGCCTACTTGTGATCTTTCTGTGTCAAATAAATAAATAAAATCTTAAAAAGAAAAGAAAGACAAGGTCAAGTACAAGCTGAAGATTTCATCTTCTTGATTTGAAAGGATCCGGGGAAGTTTGCTAAGGTTACTCATGATTACTGTGATTACTGTGGAACAGTCTGGAAAAGAATTTGATGAAATCTACTATGGATCTTGACACTTTTTCTAATTTCTGAAGCTTCATTATCTTGTGGGGCAACCATTGACAGTAACTGATATTTTCTGTAGTAAGTTTCATGTAATTGAAAGATGAAGAACAAAATTTTCATGTCTTCAATTTTAGAGTGAGATTTGAAATCTTAACTGCCTGCTTAGATATTACCATACTTGAATTACTTACTGGGTTTCAATGACCACACAAAAGTTAAATTATTTTGCAAAACCAGTTCCTTCTGACTTTTGACTCTAAATGATGAAGAAGTACTTGTATTAGGTGTCTTTGTGCCATTGTAATAGTTATTTAAAATGTGAAACCTAAATGTCACTTTTGACACTATGATACCTGAAATGTGTTTCATGTATTTTGAAGTTTCTAGACAACAGTAATCTAGCAGATTATTAAAGATAATGAACTGTTCAATCATTATACTGTATACCTGAAACTAATATCACACTGTATCTTAACTGGAATTTAAATAAAAACTGAAAAATAAAGATAGTGAACTGGTTTGTGTTTTTGTTAAGTAGAAGTTGATATTGGAATGTAGTCTTTTGTAACAATGTTTATGTCTTAGAAGATAATTTGCACGGAGGACATGGGGAGATGGAGAGGAGAAGAGAGTTGGGGGATATCAGAGGGGGAGATGAACCATGAGAGACTGTGGACTCTGAGAAACAGAGGGTTTTGGAGGGGAAAGGGCTGGGGGGTTGGATGAGTCTGGTGGTGGGTATTATGGAGGGCACGTATTGCATGGAGCACTGGGTATGGTGCATAAACAATGAATTCTGGAACACGGAAAAGAAATTTAAAAAAAATAAAAATTTTTTAAAAAGACAATTTGCCCTATTCTTTTCTTTAGATAATGAGTGATTTTTTGGAGAAACTAAATTTCACATGAATGCTTGTGTTGAAAGATTTTTGACTTAAAAACTTTGGGGCTTATATATACTAGATGTCAAGTTGTAGGAGAACTCATTCTCCTGGATCAGATTAAAGCATCTAAAGTACATGCTTTTAGTAGTAGTTGGAATGGAATTGCTTAAAGAGCTGATGGCAGAATAAGCATTTGGGGTAGTGTTTTGTTAACATATTTGTTAGTTCTTGTTCATTGTGGAAATGCGTACTTGATTAAAATCAAATATGGCTACGGAAACCGCTTCCTCACCTTCCTGTAGTTCAGGGTATACATATTTTGTGTATATTTAGCTATACTTTATTAAATTATTATTGCACTTATTATAAAATAAGGGTTTAAATTGCATTTAAAGAGATCAGGGAATGTTACTATTTGTGAAATGGAGCATTTTGTGGGCTGTTTATAAACATTATAAATCAGTAATTGTGAAAACTCTACTTTCTCAAGCTACTAATACCAGGAATAAAATATGAAAAATTAAAATGGAATGACCCATGATCCTGGGGATACAAATCTTTAAGTTGGAAACCCTTTCTCTGTCCCAGAACTAAAACTACTGGACAGTCTTTTCCTTAACTTTCCCAGGGCATGCAAGCTGGTTTATGTCATTCTCTTCGATGTTACTTGCTGTGTATCTGTCATCTCTTGCTCATTAACAAGGTGGGAGTAGTGGGGCTTACTGTACCTGTGGCTTACTGTGAAGGGTTCAGCAGGCCAGGGAGAAATGACCTTTAACGTCTGTAAAATTCTTCTCCACCTTTTAAATTCAATTTATTTCAGTCATCTCATGATCTTTGGGTACCTCTTTGTGAAGTCTTATTTAGCAATTTCAGGGGACAAGAAATCCTTGTACTTCCTTCTCCCCTGAGCTAATTCTCTGAAAGTGGATGGACTATCCTGGGTGTCTAGAATTCAGAATCTGGGCAGGGATAGGGATGGAGAAAGTTGTCTTCCCTGGGCGCTGTTCTATACCTCACTTCCCTGCATCCATGCTGATTGCAGCTCCATCCCCTCTCCTGCGTTCAGGTGGGAAAGGGTTGTGTTGATGGCATCTCCACTATTCTTCTCTGTTGGCTGAGAAGCACACCTTTGGCCTGTAGGTATGGCTTGGATGAAGGAAGTTTGAGGGGCTGCTCTCAGTTATATTCTAGGGCACTGTTAGTTTCCTTGTAGCTCCATCCTGTTGTTCCACGAGAAACAAAGTTTTACTTGGTATTCACCCCAGTGTTTAATCATTGGCAGGTTTAGAACTTCTAACCTGATCTGTGGAGCACAGAGATTGAAACCACTTAGCTCATGATGAATATCCATGTTGCCATGCTGCCAGGGTATCTGGCCCCTTTCTGTCAGTCTTCAAGATCTTCAGTAGAAATGTGTTTTATCATCATTTATTAAGTTGAAGGGTCATAGCTCCAGCTAACTGAGTCTTCCCAAAGTGAAGGCTCTAGTACCCAGCACCTAGAGAACCTCAAAAACAGGTTGCTTTCCCACCACTTTCCCTTCTCCCTAGCCCACCTTTCCGTGTACAGTGCTGTGAGGAGACTGTTCCTTCACAGGTGAAGGGGCCCTATCAATTTGTTTAATTAATAAGCAACTTTGAGGCAGAAGTAAGAGCATATAATTTCTTAGCACTTACTTGGATGCTGTTATGGACTGAAATTATGTGTACCTCAAAATTCATGTTGCAATCTAATCCTTAATGTGATGGTATCTGGAGGTAGGGCCTGTGGGGGATGATTAGGTCACGAGTGTGGAGCCTCATGAATGGGACTAGTCCACTTCCAAGAGGCCCGAGAGCTCGCTTACTCTCTTTCTGCCATGTGAGGATCCAAGATGTCAGCTGCCTGCGACCAGAAGAGCACCCTCTCCAGAATACAACCATGCTGGCACCCTGATCTCAGACTTCCAGCTTCCAGAACTGTAAGAAATCAATTTTTGTTGTTGATAAGCCACCCAGTTTATGGTATCTTGCTATCCCCAAGTGAAGACTGATGCTTGCAATCTGAATGAAGGAAATTCTTACATTTAGTTTCAAAATATATTCTCTCTCTTGATTTCCCTCCTTTATCTCTTCCTAACTTTGGGTCCCTTTTTTTTTTTTTTCATTGTACTCCCCCTTCAACAGGTCTATGGTCACAGAGCCATGGCAGAACATCTTTAAATTTAAGTTTTAAATGCAAAACACTGAAAGGAAAATCACTACAACCATTGATGACTAAGAACTGGGAGCCTATGTTCTCAATCTTCCTCCACATTGTATTTATTGTATTCTCAAGATGATCTTGTGTGTGTGTGTACATATATGTAGTATGTATGTACATATTGACTGACACATTAAAAATAAAGTTTAAGGGGGCGCCTGGGTGGCTCAGTGGGTTAAACCTCTGCCTTTGGCTCAGGTCATGATCTCACGGTCCTGGGATCGAGCCCCATATCGGGCTCTCTGCTCAGCGGGGAGCCTGCTTCTCCCCCTCTCTGCCTGCTGCTTTGCCTACTTGTGAACTCTCTGTCAAATAAATAAAATATTTTATTTAAAAAATGAAGTTTAAGACATACGGATATAAAGCATATGTTGTATTGGTGCAATAGTGGCAACTTAGAAAACGGGACTCAAGAGACAACTATTTGTGGTGTATTGTCTTTCCCTTGAAACTTACCCGAATACACATACTATAAAACAAAACATTTATGAGACAATCAGGGAAATTTGAACACTGGATCTTTGATGAATTAAATTTTTTAGGTGGGATAATGGTATTACAGTTTTCTATAAGAGCACTATCTTTTAGGGATCCTAAAAATACTTTGAAATGAAATGAGAAGACGATGGCTGGGATCTGCTTCAAAATAATCTGGAAGGAAAGGAGAGCAAAGGGGCGTGGGGAAACACGATCGGTCATGAAATGGTAGATTTAGGCAAATGGAGATTCTTTACACCCTACTCTCCTCATTTGAATGTTGAAATTTCCCATGATAAAAAGTAACAGAATGAAACACGGGGTGACAGACATATATTTACTCTGACACGTTATTTGAGCAAGATGAGTCCAGGTCTCACTCCCCAACTCCCCAGGCTTCCGGAAAGGAATGGAGGTCAAACATGCCAGGCTGGCCCTTTGCTCACGTCAGCAGTAGCCGCCCTGTGTCCCCGGGAGCAGCAGTGCCCGTTCCAGCTGGCATACGTGGTAAGGATGAAAGCAGCCTGGATGAGTGACAGGTTTCTCAATATACCTCACAGAGAGGGCTACATGGAGCGTACACCCACAGGGAGGCAGGAGCCCTCACCCTCAGAGCCCATGTTCTCTAGGTGCCTCTAGGCCTCCCTGCCAGAGGTCAAGGTATTTCATCCTAGGAAGCTTTGTTTGCTTTCAGCCCCAGGGCTGGGTAGGGCATGATGGGCTCTGGGGCCTGGCACGTTTCCCAGGGTGAGCCAGCAGAGATTCAAATCTCCATACTGCCTCCACTCCTGCTCCCCACCGTCAGGTAGCACAAAAAATGGGAACTAAGCAAGCAAATTCAACTGGGGTGACTTTGACTCTCCCTCAGGCTTGGCCCACTAAGAAGAGGAAATAGTGCCTGGACAGTAGCGAGTAAGATGGTAACTGCCCAAAAAACAAGCCGAAAGCTGGGCACCAAGGACTGCCTCTCCTTTGGGACCCAAAATTGATTATTTGCGTCATAAATCTATGTCTTCGGAACATGACTGCTTGTATGTCATTCCATTTGTTCAGTATCAGCCTCTCCCAAGTATCCTTTTTATTGAGTACCTGGGTGAAGCATGCTATTTCACTTGATCTTGCTCTGAAGATTCCCTCCAGAAGGGATACACCTGAGAAAGGTGCGATTAGCCCCAGTACAGACACAGAAATTGAGGACAAGATTAGGAACTTGCCCAAATTCCCATAGCTTATAAGTGGAAGAGCTGGAATATGAGCCTTATTCTTACTTCACAAAGCGGCCACCATATTGGGTAAAGTGCCATTGACCCTGAGAATCTGCCCAAGAACCCCAAAAAGAGAGGGATTCCTAGTTGACAAGATTGAGGCTGTTCATACCCTGCCCCTGCCAAAGGCCAGCCAGTCTGCTTGGTTCTCACATCACAGCTGTCAGCTTAGTGGATGGACCAAAGGAGGCCATTCCCATGCTCTCCCCAATCCTTGTACCGAGTGCCTCACTAGGCCTCTCTCCCCTCATCATCACATCCCAGTTTCCCGAACCCTCGTGGGCCTCATAAGCAGCTCTCATCACTATTCACAGGCAATGATGCTTGTGTCAGCGGTCTGCCATCCGCTGGCCAGCTTCCACAATTGAACATTGACTGAACATTGGGACACAGTACACACATGCTGCTCTCTTCCCCTTCTTGCCATCATGACCCAGTTCCTGCTCCCTCTAACCCACTGAGACTGCTCAGCTCACCAGGCATCTGAGAATCAGATGCAACTTTCTAGAATGCAGCCACACTGCCTCTGAGCTATATTAGAGGCTGTTGACTACCTCTCCTGAATCTCTCCTCCTTGGCCCTGACATTTCCTCTGGGGGCCTCTGCTCCAATGAATGCTGCCCTAGGCTCCACAGCAGGCTCTTCAATACTCAGAACTGCCCAGGGCTCTGCCCTCCCTCTGCCTAGACACTCTCCTCAGGTGACTTGTGGCCTCACCTTATTTCCAAGCCATCAGTCGCTTGCTCTGCCCTGACCAAGTCCTGCAGGGCAGTGGCCTTCTGTTCACCGTACTCCTTCAGGACCTGGGGGACTACAGGGCATGGGATCTGGCTTTTCCCGTGGCCAAGTCATACAATCCCAGCAAGTAAGGGAGAGCACCACAGAAGACAGAAGACAGGAGGGAGAACAGGCGAATCTGCTCTCCACCCCTCCATCAACCCCAGTGTAATGTTGCAACCAGGTACCGTGCTTGTGAACGGTCTCTCCAGAGACAGCCCATGTGGGCAGGTGGCTAGCTGTGCTTTGGCGAAGCAGTGGACGACTCATTAAAACAAACCTTGTTTCTTCTTCTTCCCTGCCTAGTTTCCTGCCCTTTTCCTCAGTCACAGTGCTTTGGGACTGCAGCTACTATAAAGCACTACACTTTGGTTTTGCCTCTGGTTCAGTTCTCTAAGTGACCTGCACTAAACCTCATCCTCATCCTACACCTCATCCAAACCAACCACGACTGACACAACTCATCCCCGAAACTGTATCTCCCATCCAGACTTCCCTGCTAAGCTCTAGACCTCAGCTCCAACTGCCCAGGGCCATCTGCACTCATACATTCTTCCAAGCACCTCATATCCATTTCCAAAATGAAATTCACAGCTCTCCTTCCCAAACATGTGCTCTTCTCCCTGTGTTTTGGGGGATGCCGAGATAAAAGACAACCTTTAGGAACTCTCATGCTGTATACAGTGGGTAACCGAAGGGTTAACTGATGACTGCAATGACAAGAGATGCTTCCCGGTATGAAGCAGTATTGTGGGTGCAGGCACTGGGAAGAGAAGCAGGCCCGCCAGGCACGGGCCACGGTGCTGGAAGCCAGCACGCGTTCTCTCTTTTAGCCTTCATGGCAACCCTGGGAGGCATCACTCTTCCCATTCTGCCATTGAGAAAGCAAACCAAAGGTTAGAAACCCTGTCAAAGAACAAAGCCACTAAATCCAAGCACACCTGGAAAAAACGTTCGCATTCTCTACTCCCTCCAGTACGGGAGCACCCAAGAGGCCACAGGAATTGGAGATTCCTAAGGCGGCAAAGCCCAGGGCTGTCTTAATAAATGAACAGGATGTCAGCTGAGGAAGGGTGGGGCACGCAGGGGGAGCAGAGGGCAGGAGGTGGCTGGCATTCTGGGCAGCGGAAAGGAGCCCTGAGAGAGCACAGGGCGCCAAAGCAACTGCAGGGATTCGCTAAGGGAAGACCACAAGGCACACGTGGACGAGTAGCCCCGTGAGAGGCTGGAGAGGTGGGCAAGACCCAGAACACAGATGGCCTTGTGTGCACTTCTAGTGAATTTAAAGTATCTCTAGATACTTAGAGAAATGACTTAAGGATTTTATTTAAATTAGAAATTTTAGCTGGAAGAACCATTTCAGGATTTAAAGCAGGGAATAACATGGCCCAGTTTGCATTCTGGAAAGGTCCCTCTTACGTGAGTGGGAACCGGCTGACAGATGCATGGAGGTAGGGTGGCTGACCCTAAGTCCTATCTCCCCTCACTCCATAAAGAACTTGGGTGCCAAGTCCCTGGTCTAGCCCTTTTCCCCTTGTTCACAGTAACTCAGTGCACATGAGTGTTAGGGGCATGCCGTTCCACTGGTCTCTACAGAGAGGGACCCTCAAATCTGGCACAGCCAAAGCCTCCTCAGCATCCCTTCTCCTCCACTCCTGCTCTGAACCAAAAGGCCCAAGTCCCACTGCCAACACCACACAGAAAGCACTGAAGCAGAAGTTGCTTTAATCAAGGGGTGAAGTCCTCTATCAGGGGGACCTCACTGAACCTTTGGTGGTGGGGTCTCAGCCTACCCCCCACATGCCCTGAGGCCCCTCAGGAAGGAGGGAGCAGCTGAACAGCAAATGCTGGCAGAGGCCAAGGAATGGAAATAGGGGAACCCAAGTCAAGGGGCAGGGGTGGGGCTCTGACAGGTGGAAATAAAGCTGAACAGGGCAGGAACAGCTGTGCACAGTTCTACAATGGGGACTAGCTGAGGCGGCTGTGCGTCAGGCGGAGTGGCACCAGGAGGGCGGAGGGTAGAAGTGCATGGGGTGGAAGGAGCACTTAGGAGATGAGGCGACCATGAAGCTGGTGCAGCTGCTCCTGGGTCAGCACCAGCCGGTGTCGCTGTCCAAGGCCAGCTGCGCACGAGAAGGTCACTTTGCCCATGTAGACCGTGTCGTCTTGCTGCTCCTCCTTGGCCTGGGAGTTGGCAAGGGGAAGAGGTCCCCAAGTCAGAGGTTCACCTGAGCTGTGTGCCACTGACAGGGACTCTGAGCACTGGGACAAAGGCAGCCCCCATGAGACAGACTTTGGGGCTCCTAGTCTATGGTGACCACATATTCCAAATCAGAATTGGGGTAGAGAGTCTGTCAAGAGAGTTCTGAGCCTCTCCAGGTGTCAAAAGTCATAGAAGATGTTCAACTGCTAAAATACTGGGATTTCTGGAAGCACTGCAAGCACATCTGAGTTGCTTATGAGTAAGAATTGGCCAGTTAACTCAGGATGTGCAGTTGTTGGACCTGAGCCCCCAAAGGCTGCTTCATATTCTGGAGAAGAGGGAAGGACCCACCTGAGGCCTCAATTCTCCTCATTCTCCCTCTTACCCTAAGGAAGGCTGACGAAGGGAAGATGGCAAAGTCAGTGGGGACTGTGGCTCCAGGGCGTTGAGATACGGTCTCCTTAAGGACCTCATCCTGGCAAGGAGGAAAACAAGGATTCATTTAAGCAACAACACCCCCTGCTCAGGCTAGCCCAGAATCTCCCTGGTTTCACAGGGATGCCAGGATCAGGAGGAGCAGGGACCCGGTCCTGTCACCATACTTTTGCTCTCACCTCCAACTCCATCCCTATCCAACATCCTTACTTTACAGACACTTTATCCTTTAAAGCCTGACTCAGACTCTACAGCCTCTGGGAAGCCACCCCCAACCATTCTACTCCGCTGTGAACTCAGCACTAAAGAATCTGCACCCGAACCCCGCTCTCTAAAGATGATCCTAGCTCAACCCAATTTGTTGATGAGAATCTGTCTTCTGTTTGCACCAAGACAGTGAGCTTCTGAGACAGGAACCCTGCCTTGCCCTCCACCTCCTCCCCAGTATGCTGTCTAGCACAGGGCTGGGCCCAGAGGAACTCTGAGAGTGCCCAAGGAAACAAATGTACTAAGGGCTCCAGCAGGGAATGTTATGAAGCAAACTCTGCAGACCGAGGAAGAGTAGGGTCTGAGCTAACCTTGAGTTTCTCGATGGTGTCACTTAAGGATTTGAGCTGAGCCACCTGCTCCAGGAGCTGGGCGGACGGGCTCTTGGCAGCTGTGAGGAAGGAAGGCTAGTGAGGCCCATCAAGGCCCAGGAGGCCAGGTGTCCCGGATGAAGGGTCAGGAGTGCCGACAGTAGACCCTCTCATGGAGCAGGTTCGTAAGAGAATGGATGAATCAAGCAAACCGAACACTGACGCCAGAATGCAATGCTAGGAAGAGGCTCTACCATATGGCACATGCCTGGGTAGGGGTTACAGCTTTGGGGCAAAGGGAGGGGGGTATGTTACTCATTTCATGGGTTGATGGGTCCATACCAGGACTGGAACGAGTGATATCTACTACGTGGGTGTGTGTGCTCAGTTGATTCAACGTCTCCAACAGCTGGCTGGTCTTACGATACAGCGCACCAGCTGCTAGTTCACTGTCAGGGCCCTCGTGAGGTGAGGGGGAGAGCTTTGCCACATGCAGAGGGGGTAGGGCTGCTAAAGATGCCTTCATCTGGGCTCCCTGTGGGGGGAAGAAGAGGAATGGTGGTAAGAGGCAACAGAAGGTCCTGCCATCTATCATCAATGGGGCAGGTGGACTCCATCTGCACCCCAGTCATTCCTGTGACCCCCTCACCTTCAGGATGCTGTTCTCATGCTGGAGCTGGGAGATGTGCAGCCTCATGGCAGAGATCTGCTGAAGCAGCAGTGGTGAGTCCTTCACCAGCCCAGGGCCTGGCACAGATCCTGGAGCCTGCCCAGGGGCACCTCCTGCATGTACAAAGACGAATGTCATCAGCCCCAAGCGGAGAGGGTGGAAGATGGGCACCATCCCTGCTCATCCCCTTTCATTATCCACTCCCACCTCCAGTCCTGGTTGCTCCCAAGGGGGGAGTCTTACCCTGCTCCCCCAGACCCACTTCCCACAGCCCTGGCAACCCCGCGCCAGGGAGGCTCTCTACCTCGCTGCTGTTCTTCTGTGCTCAGGATAGCCCATGGGGGAGCAGGAAGAGAGGAGAGATGAGTTAGAGGACTTGGGATTAAGGGGCCACACCAGAGGAATCCTGGACACAATCTACAGGAAAACTTGTTCCTAACCCTTACTCCCCCTCCGACAAGAACCTGCCCCTGCTCTCTGCGCCTGTAGGAAGACCAAGTATGTGTGAAAGAGGGGCGAAGCGTGAGGAAGAGCGGCAGTGGGGGCGCGCACTGGAGGGAGCACTTGGGGCAGGAGGCGTTCCTGCTCCCTGCCTCACATTCCATCTCTAAGAAGGGCAGAGGGATTGGTCCCGAGACCCCAAAATGTCTGCACCCATACTGTTTCGCAGCAGCAAAGCTGAAGTTGAGGGTACAGCTGCATTCCCTGTTCCTTGGGTTCCCCATTATTCTGGGGCGAAAGATGCTCTTTTTTAGTGGGAAATTTTGTGAATCAGAACCAGTATCGGTTTAGAGAGCCTGTGCTACAACAACACAATGTGGTAACTCTGGAGACCCCTTGCCCAAGGAATAGGAGCCAACTACACCACACAAGTCCAAGGCCAACAAGTCCTCGGTCACCTCCCAAGAACAAGAGGCACCAGTGAGGGGGGCTTTGATGAGAACAAGAACCTAGGGAAGGCCAACTGACAAGACAGGCATAGCAGGGGAGCTCTAAAGATCCTGAGGAGCCTGTCTTCTGGAAGTAAGAAAGAAACTGAAAAACTGAAAGGGTAGATGAGAACCAGCACAGCAGTGGATACCCCCTTGGTCCTGGAAAACTAGGGAGACTGGGCTTCAGAACCAGAAAAACTCCAGGTAAAGAGCCCTGACCATACTAGAGACCAGAGAGAGGTCAGAATACAAGTCCCAAGTGGAACTGGGAGAACTCAGCAATGGAAAAGACAGCCATACCACAGGATAAAGGCACGTGAACTCAGTAGAGAGAAATACAAAGTGCAAGCAGAAGAGCAATCAAGATAAGACATCAGGCGTGGCTGGGTACAGCAGCAAAATTAGCCTAATCTGCTGCAGGCTGATGACTGTCTGGGATATTGGGCTGGCACAGAAAGACCAGACCCAAAAGGGACATCTGCTAGAGTCTAACTGTAATCGTAATTCTGGGCTCCGCTGACAAGCTGGTAATGCCCCACCTTGATAAGGGAGACTTTGCGCATTATCTTCAGGAGAAGTAAAAACTTGGTAAAAAGCTTTCACAGAGCAAAACCGGGCAAACATATTCCTGGGTGAACATCCAGGAAGAGGGGGTGAGAAATCAAACTGAGGCCAAGGACAGGAGGGAAGCCATTCAATCTCCTCTGGGCTAACGCTGCCTCTCCCACTGCACTCACCACCAGCAATGCCAGAGACCAGGGTAGCAATACCCGAGGGAGGGGGCCCCCGGAGCCCCTCGATCGTGCGCTTCGACTGGCTGTTCAGCCGCTGCTTTAACTCTGCCTTCTCTGCCTCTAGCTGGTCAATGTCAGCCTGGAGTGCATCCATCGTTTCTTCAAACTCCCTGTGGATGAGAATCTGGGCTTGGGCAGTGTCCCTTCCCCAGAGCACCAGCCCCACTTCTCAGTCCTGACAGGGCCTCAGAGTAGCCCTGCTGGTGAGGAGCCAGGAGCAGCACATGCTCCAACTGGGATGACACAACGGGGTTGGCAGTGGGGAAGGAAAATGGTATCTGTTCCCCTGAGGAGAGTCTCACTCGGAGAGGGCCTGGGGACAGGGGGTGGGGGTTGCGGGTTAGGAGGGAGAGCGGCTGGCAGGAAGGAGTGGAACAAGCAGAGACGCAGAGAAGGTGCCTGACTTCTCCTTCTTCCGCAGCAGTGCCTGCGTCTCCTCCAGCCGAGTCTGGACTTTCTCGATGCGCTCGTCTGCATCCTTGGCAGCACTATCCAGCTTCTTCTCCAGGAGACTTAGCCGCACATTGGCCTCACTCAGCTCCTCCCCCTGGACAAGGACAGAGTGTCTAGTTCCCTTACATCCTCTCATGGGCCCCAGGGACCTGGGACAGACCACGAACCAGAAGCTCCAAAGAGCCCATAGGTGCTCCCCCACACTGATCACAGGTGCCACTTCTCCCCTCAACCCCCAACCAGTTTCAGTCCCAGGAGATCCCTAACACTCAAAGCTGTCCTATACTTCAGCAGTATTTCCTGGCCCCGCAGATCCCGAGCCTACCCTCCACCCTCACCTTGATTTTCAATGACTTCTTCAACTCCTTGATAACTGTCTCTCGATCTTCAAGCTTCAAGCCCAGGCCTTCAGCATCGGTGATTTCTGCACGAAGGGCTGCAGCCCTCAGCTCAACTGGGGGAGGCTAGGGGTCAGGTGGGAGCAGAAGGCAGAAATGGGGAGAGGAGGTCACCAATGTGCTCCTTCCAGAGAGAGCTGGGCATAGGGAAAGCCTTGCCTTCCAAGCAGGGTGGTATTCTCCAGATTCCCTTCTCCCACCTCCCAGCCCTCCCACACCAGCAGCAACTCTGTAAGTCCTCGAGGGGTCCTAGGGTCTGGGGTCCTCGAGCACCTCCAAAGAGCTCCCTACCCACCTTGCTGGGGGGCCGCTCTGCATCATACTCGCCCTCCTGCATGGCTGTGGCCAGTTTGTTCATGGTACTGATGAGGATGTTGCTCGACTGGCGCAGACACTCATAGGGGCTGCTAGAGGGGGTCCCATAGATCTGCAGGAGCAAGGGCAGCAGTGAAAATCCCATACTGGCCCCAGGACTTTGGCACCACCTCTGTCCAGCCATCCAGGCCCACCTGCTCGCTCGCTTTGAAAGCCAGCTCCTCCAGCGCAGCCACAGGCAGTCCCTCATTCTCTGCGAGTGGGGCAATGAGCTGGGCGGCAGCAGCTGCCACCTCCTGCAGCACGGCCACCACCCACGTCAAGTGTTTCCTGCAGTCTAGGAGTGTGTCCGACACCTGTGCGACAGTTCAGAGTCAGGAGCCCACCCCAGGTCCCGCGCCAGAGCTCCCAGCTACCTCAAGACCATTCTTGTTCCCTGACCAGATGCAGACCTCAACACTCTAGGCCCCTCCTGCTTCTACTCAGCTTCCTTTCCTTCCCCCTTCGCTGCCCTAAACCTGTGCTCCAAAGGCCAGTGCAGCTGGAATCCCAGGAGCATCTGTCCCTGGCATTCGCCTTCGGATCTTCTTGCAGAACTGGCGGATGTCACTGCACGATGTCTCCAGGTCCCGGAGCAGAAGGGCAATATCTGAAGCCTCCTGGCCACCCTACTCAGGGAACAGGAAGTAGACAGGGAACCAAGGCAGCATTAGGGCTGGAGGTGAGCAGGTGGGGACTAATAAAGAAAAGGAAGTGAAAAAGATCTGGCTGTGCTCTCACCTGCAAGAAGGCACGCAGCCGTCCCACCTCCACGCTCATGCAGTCCAGGGCACTCTGGGTGAACTGTAAGGACAGACGCGTGTGGTTGTCAGCCCCCAACAGGAGCCCTTCAGCCCCATCGCTATTTCTAACAAGTCTCTCCTCTCCACCAACAAAGATGTTGGTTCTCTGGCTTCCCTGATCTGACTGTTCCAGTCTTATGGGACACCTGACACCTAAGGGCCAGGTCTCTTGACCTGATGTCCCCCACTGCTGACCTCTTGACCTCTACAGAGGGTTCAAGCACTGGCCCAGACACCTCACCTTAATGTGGTCAGCCAGCTGCATGGTACTGTCCTCGGGCTGTTCAGCAAGATGGATACTATACAGATGCTGAGGAGAAATGACAAACAGACCGCTTTCAGACCTTGGAAGGATGGCGAATTCTTCCCAGACTGCCCCAGTCACCACAGGACTCCAGAGGTATAAGAAAATCTGAGACCCCAAGGAGCTGCATCCTTGGGCAAGTGCGTTTAGGAGAAAGCCAAGCCTTAAGCAGCCAGCCTAGGACATACAGCCTTGGCCACACTGGCAACAGCCTCAGCAGAAGAAACCTTCCCTCCCTGCTGTGCCAAGCCTGAATTCTCGCCCCAGACCTGGTAGTACTTGATGGCCTTGGTGAGAGGCTCTACGTTGACAGTCTCATCCAGTTGATCCTTGTGTAATAGCTCAATGAGGAAATCCAAGGAGCGCTCATGGGCACTCATCTCAGGGTAGAGGCTGCCAACCTTCTTATACACATCCACGTTGCACTGAGAGAGGGCACTGGAGACCAGAAAAGGGTCCTCTGAGGCCAAGACCTGCCAGGAACTCTCAGTTCCATCCAATCTTGGCCCTGTGGTCCCGGGGCAGGGGCTGGGGGGTCACTTACTGCTCATAGCGGTGGAGCGTGGCCTGCAACAGACTCAGCGAGTACACCAGCCCAGCAGCAAAGCTCAGCTGCTCCCCTGCAGCTCCTCGGAGCCCAGGCCGCTCTGAACAGTTTTCGCTTAGTTCAAACTTTTCCTGGGCCTGCTTCCGGATCAGCTCTGCCTATGGGAAGAAGCACCAGGGACCTGGGACTCAGAGCAGAGGATGGAGAACAGACTCAGGAACACAGAACAGACTCAGGAACACAGGACACAAAACTGAGCAACTAGGCGGGAGGGTGGGGGTAGGGGGGACGACGCATGGACACATGTGGAGAAGGAAAGCAGAAACAGCTCTTAGGTGGGCAAAGGAGTCTCACCGAGGGAAAGGATAATGATGTGATTACTGGCGGTTGTGAGGATTTGGGATGTGGAGATGAAAGGGTAGTGAACCAGTGGGACTAAGCTCTTTCCTGCCTTAAAGCTACTGCACCCACTATCCTTTCACCTGAATCCTATCCTGACGGTCATCCCCCACACTAGCTCCTAATTACCTTCCGGGTCTCAGTTCCAATGTTCTTCCTTTGGTGCCACCCTTCCACCTAAATCAGAGCCCCAGCAGTGCTGTCTCAGAGAAGCCACCTGCCCTTCACAACCCAGCGTCTGTAATATGCATGCATCTGCGACTTGGCCAACTGCATTCCTCCACCACAAGATAAACTCTGTGAGCAGGGACGCCGACCGCTATCTTCACTCGGCATCCTCTGGGCCTGCTACACAGCAAGTGATTAGACTGACCAGCCATACCTTGCAAATGAGACGAGGCATGAGCAGCAGCACCAGGACGCAGTCGTGGTCCCCACCCGGCCGAAGGAAGCTGTCAGGCATGAAGGCCGTCAGCAGGGACATGTGCCGGTTGGCCTGGGCCACCTCCATCTGCCTCAATTCCATCTCAATTGCCTGTGAGGTGGACAGGAAGGTGGGCTCTCAGCCAGGCTGGAGAGAACCTCGGAACTATCACGCCTCATTCCACCAGGCCCCCTGCTTCTGGGACAAGCCCTAGCGAGGAGTCTTCCAGACCACCATGCAAAGCATCCCCCCCTCCAGCCACGTGAAGTCCAGAACCCCACAGCAGATCAGCCTACAGCCACAGCCAGTCTGGATGCCCCAACACTCCCCACTCTCTGGCCTATCCACTCCCCTGACCTTGGCATGAGCCTTAGTCTCAGCAAACTTGATTTTGAAGTCAAAAGTCTCTGGGGGTGGCTGCTGCTGCCTCTCCACAGATGCTTCTTGCTGGTTTGTCAGTTCCCGATTCACATCCTAGGAGAAGAGAGACAATGAGGCACAGCTGGGTCACAAGGGAACCCGGGGTGATTGTGGGTGGACAACAGGGGGTACACAGGCACCTGAAGGTGGGCGGTCAGCTGGCGGTACTTCTTTATGGTTTGCTGGTAGTCTGCGACCGTCTCCTGGGCTGCCTCCACACGCTTCTGGGCCTCCCGGACCCGCGCGCCTGCCATGTCCAGCTGCTCCCGCAGTTCCAGCTCTGTCTCGCGTGCGTTTTCCTGCAGCTCATCGTTCATCTCATTCATTGCTTCCTGGGAGGCCACAAGGCAGTAGGGGCAAAGGAAAGGCAGAGTCAGGGTAGCAGGTCAGGGTGGGCCACTCACCACACAGCCTGCTCAAAGGTCAGAGGTCATATCGGTCCCTCTTCCAGCAAGTGCCTTCCAAATACCCTTTACCTGGGCGGGAAGTCAGGGGTCTATTCTCTTACCAAGTCCCCCACGGTCTCTCTCAACTCTCGTACTTTCTCTTCTAGATTCAGGTTCCGGTCTGTTAGCATCTCCACCATCTCCTCGGCACCCAGAGCAGCATCCACCTGTGTTACAAGGAGGGAACAGAGGGAAAGAGCTGCTGAAAGGCACCTAGAAAGAGAAGGCACTGGCCTTTGAAGAGAGAGGTCCCCTGGGTGAGGGCCTGGGCTCCCCAGACCTGCTCCTTGAGCTCATCGATGGTGCTCTCTGCCTGGCTCAGCTCCTCCTGCAGACGCTCCCGCTGCTGCCTCACAACCTCCAGCTCTTGGTTCTTCTTCTCCATGAGCTTCTGGAGTTTCACATGCTCTTGCTTCTCGGAGGAAGAAAGATCCCGCATCCTGTGGAGAAGCAGAGAGGGAGAAGGGAGGAAGCGCTGTGTCCGAGTCACTGGCCATGGGCACTCTCTAGTGCATCTAGAGAAAGGAGAGTGAGCCTGGAGCCAAGCAGGGCGGGGACCCTACCTCACCAGGGCGTCCTTCAGGCGGGCGTTCTGCTCCTCGAGCTGCTTTAGCTGATAACTGGACGCTGCCCCATCTGAGCCTGGGGAAGATCATCAACACTCTCAGACATGGTTCCAACCCCACCATCTGGCCCCCATCAGCTCCTGGCCCCTTACCCTTCTCTTCTATCTCAGCTTTGAGGATCTCTAAGTCAGTGGTGAGCTCATCCACACGTTCCTTCAATGCCTCCACCTCCTGCTGCAGGGACTCGGCCCGCTCTTCGGCCATCTCCTTGTCCAGAGTGGCCATTTCGATGGCATCGGCAGTATCAGCCATCTCCTCCATGTAGCGTTCCTTTGCCTCCAGGGCCTCCTTGGCTTCCTGAGGAGGGGTGGAGTTTGGTGGGAGTACCAGTGAGGGACACCTCACGTACCCTTTCTCACGGGATATTCCAGGTTCCAGCCTACTGTCCGGTGCACTGGCTTTGGTCCCAAGCTCCCCCCAAGTCCCACCTTCCGCGCCTCCTTGAGGCGTCGCTGCAGGTCTGCCTGCTGCTCCTGCATCTTGCTCTTCCATTCTTGCACCTGCTCCAGCTGGATCTTATGTTTCTCTAGCTCTTTTAGTTTTGCCTTGTCTTCTGCCCGTTTCAACCGCAGGGTCTCCAGTTTCTCCTCCAGGTCCCGCACCTGGGCTCTCAGCCCCTCCTCCTCCTGCAAAGGAGAGACCCCTCAGTAGGTACACAGCTTCCCCCTTCTCCCCACCAAGGCTGAGCTGGAGCAAAAGCACAGGAATGTACGTAAACATCTTTCCAGCCCCAGGGTCAAAAGCAAAAGTGGCCTACAAACATCTGAGAAAGGAGGGTCCAGAAGGGAAAAGTGTGGAAAAGGGCAGAAAAGAAAAGGTAGCTGAGTCAATGGCAGAACCATATGCTGTGTCCCCACCCTTTGGACCCAAATTCTGGGTCTCCCCCACCTCTGGAAAATTTCTAAGATCCTGCCTAGGGTCACAGGCCCTCCATGTCTTAGTTCTTCTTCACTCCAACCCCAGTCCTTACCTTGGAGGGGGAAGGTAGTGGAGGTGCTGCTCCAGGAGAGGTGAGAGCCGGCGTGGGGATGATGGGTGCCGCCAGCGGCGTCTGAGCCGGGGTGCTGGGCTCACTGCTGCTCAGCTCACCTGCTGATGCTGAGCCAGAGGGGCCCAGGGAGCTACTGGCCCCAGCCACCCCAGTACTGGCCGGGCGGGTGGGCTATTCAGAGAGGGCAGGGGCAAGCCAGAAAAAGAACGGGGTGGGGGGCAGTGAGAAAGAATATGAGAATCCGCCAAGGGAAGGAGACAGAGAAGGAAAAAGGCAGTGAGAGAGTATCAAAGCACAGTGAGAACAGAGAAGCAGAGTGAAGGGGAGAGGAAAAATGACACAGAGTCAGAGATAGTGACAAAGGACGGGGGAGGCAGGAGGCGGGCAGAGGAGAGAGGGAGGAAGTGATTGAAGACATAAGATTATAATGCTTCTCCCTTGGCACTGACTCCACATTCCTCCCAGTTCTGGCACTACCCCCTTAGAGCAGAATCCCTTACTCCCCAGTCCTCCCCTCTGTGACCCAGTTGTGATCATTATAGCAATTTCTTAATACTCCCAGTTCTACTGTTGTTCTGGGCCTGTACCCTCCTCCCCCAGGAAGAAAAAGTGCCTCAATGTCATTCCCAGAGCAAAAGAACAAATTGGAGTTTGTTCTCTAACTTTCATATTCCCAGAGAAGGCTGGGCTAAAAGTGGGGGTACCAAGATCTATATGCCACTCTTTGGGAGTTGAGGTGATTCTCCCTCCCTTGGTCTACTTTAGGGGACCCTTCAGGTAAAAGGGCCAGAGTGGAAGTTGTACTCCTAGGCTCCCCTCTGAAACATGGTCAGTAGGGCCAACGTTCTGTCATCTCCCTCCCACAAGACAAAGGGGCTCTAACCAGGCAACATTTACCCAGGGCCCCATGGGGCTGGGGCAGAGCTCCCTGGAGCCCCAGGCCCTGTAGCAGACAGGCCTGCCCAGTGCTCTCTCTTGCAGTACTGAGCCCTGAAGTTCTCCTGATGGGCTGACACTCAGAGTTCATATGCTACCCACAGATAACCCCAGGTCCTTATCCCCTGACACTGACAAGTTCTTCTTCACCTTTCTTCTAACTTCTACCCCTACTCACACACCAAAAAACTAGTCAAAATGCCCTTCTTCAAGAAAGCCAGCCCTGACTGACCACAACCACTCTCATTTCCCTTCTGCAGTCAGGCTACTGGCTCAGATAACCTCCTAAGAGTCAGAAGTCATTTTCCCAGGAGAGGCCTGTCACCACCCTAAGTCCCCTTACTCCTCCAAAAAAGAGAACCCAGGATGCACTGCGACCACCTTTAACTTGTTCACACACATGCCCACACACAAGCACATGCCTGAAATGTGAGTCTACACTCAGCAGTGGCATGTACAGAGGCCTTTTTTTTTTCTCACCTTGGGCCGCCGAGTTGTGGTCTGGACAGGCAACAGGAGCCAGAGGAGGAGGAGGAGTCAGGAAAGAAAGGATAATGGCAGAAAGACAGACAGCAGAAAGGACAGCAATGAGAGCAGAAGAAGTACCAGGAATGGGATTACAGTTAGTTGCCTCCCCACTCCCATCCTCACCCCATCCCCTTCTCCCTCCAGTGAATCACCTTGTTTCTACTCCAGGACCTCAGAATCCTATTCTCCATTGGCTCCTTGCCCCACTTATGCCCAACCCTTGCAGACCTCACCCCTTCAAATACCCTGAAAATCCCAGAAATCCCCATCTTCTAGCCTGAGCCACAGGAGACCAAAGGCAGCAGCTGGTGGAGGTCCCCAGAGACCGTCCTTCTAGCACTCCAGCCCAGAGCCAGAGGCCCCGCCCACCCACCACTGCCAAGGACTTTCCCAGGTCAGCCCCTTCCTTCAACTGCCAGACTGCACAGAAGACCCCCTAGAAATACCATGTGACCAGAGTGATGCTAGAAGCCCAGAAGTGAGTGATATGACCCCAGCAGGGGGGTGCTCAGGCCCCTTAGGCAAAACAGCGCTGCTGTCTTCACCTCCCCCAGGACCACATCCTGCAGCAGTCCCCATCCCTAGGGCAAAGGGCTCAGGTGTCAGGACCATGAATACTGCATTAACCAGAACCCAGAGCTCAGCAAAGTAACCCCACCCAGCTGCAAGAAAGGACGTGGGGGTAGGCAGCAGCATAGAGAAACTAGTGCCCTAAACCAAAAGAGATTAATCCCAAATTCCAAATTGTATTCCTGCTACCCAGTATCTTACAACAAAATAGCAAAAACAGATTTGGATTGGACCCTACCTCTAGGAGACACTGAGTCTAAGGAGACCAAACCCCACCCCTCCTACCCTGAGCTGAGCCTCCATAGTTGTGGGTCAAAAACTATTCTAGGTTCCCCATCCCACTCTGGAAAAGCCCTTTAATACAAACCCTGGTGGAGAAGGGATGCCGAGAGTACAACCAAGAGGCATCCTAGCAAAGGATAAGGGTGAGGCAGGCCTGCTAGAGGCATGGAGACACCGAGACCTGCTTCCCCACATCCTTTCACAGGAAACTCCCAGAGCCAGTTTGCAGCAAAACCTGCTTGAAGCCCAAGGCTGTGAGGCCACTGGGTACAAGGCCCAGAACACACAGTCAGAGCCCAAAGCAGGGAGCAAATGCCCAGGGTGTGGGCCATGGCAGTGACACACACCTCTCCCTCCTCCTCCACATCCCTACCCTCCTCCCCCAACCAGGTAGACAGATGAAGTCGATCAGCCCCCACCCCCACCCCAGCAGCCTGCTGCCACCATCGCCCTGGCAACCCGGCAGCAGGACCAGAGCAAGCAAGAGTACCTTTCGGGCTGTCGGTGCCTGTCTCATCATTGCAGAAAACCAAAGAAAGCCAGGAGAGGAAAGAGAAGGAGGGACAGAGGAGGATGGACAAACACACAGAGGAAGGACAGACGAAGGGAGGGAGGGAAAGAGACCGAACAGAGGGAAAGGCGGCGGAGACAGGAGATTAGTGCATCAAATCCCAACAATGCAGCCTCAGCTTCCCGGCAGGCCGGCTTCCCGGCCCGCAAACGGCTGTGGCTCAGTCGCAGAAGCCCCCGCAGGTGCGCAGTAGGACAGCCAGGCTCCGGCAGGCACCGGAGAGGAGCCCGGCCCAGTTCACCAGCTAAGGCTGATGGCAGCCTCAGTGGCCGCAGCACCAGCTCCACCTGACGTCATGCACCCACCCTCCTCTGATCCGTGGGGGTGGAGCCACTGCTCCTTGGTCTCCTAGCAACTGCCGGGCTCTGCTGGCTCCTCCTCCTCCACATGACTGGACAAAGTCCTGCGCAGAACCCGCCCTGCTTCTGCCTCTGTAGAACGCGTTCTGACTCCTCCCTCCCCTTCCCTCCTCCCACCCCCATCCCCAAGAGTCTGCTCCAAAAAACTGGGCTAGGGACCATCCCAGAAATGGTACTCTCTGGGGCTGAGACAGGACTGGGCAGGCGCACAGAGCCTCACTGCTCCACCAGCCTCTCTCAGACACTCCCCTCTGTCCACAGCCCCATCAACTCCACTTGTCTCTTATACACACGACAACGCCCTTACGGTTGGTCTCTCATGAGGCGCAGGCACCCAGAATACCCCTTCTGTGACAGCATTCGCTCTGAGGGGCATACAATGACAATAAGAAACCCCAGGAAACACTCAGCAGCAGCTCTAATAATGACTGTTTCGCTCCTCTCCCAAACCTCCCCTGGTTACAGGCAGGTTAAAGCCTGTCTCTAAAGACCTTCCAGAAGGGACTGGGCACCTTGCAGAGACATCTGGATTCTCTTCTGCCCTCCCCCTCAAAGTTCCTTTTGTTGTTGTTGTTGTTCTGGTGCTAGCCCCCGGTTCCCCCTGGGGGGTGAGAGCAGGGCCCTGGACTAGGTGTTCTGCTGTGCAAGAACCACTGGAGATGACGACCTGGCTGGGGACTTGACTATTTGACTGGCACTTTGCACAGGAGCAAGGAAGGCAGCCTAGGCTGGGCTTTGCCACATTTCCCCAGGCAGATGCCAAAACCCCCACTTTCGGACACAGCTCAGGCCCTGCCCAGGGTCAGGTCCCCCTGTGGTGAGAAGTCCTCCATGGATATCAGACTGCAGGTCAATGCTCTTCTCTATGCAGGGGCCTGAGGCAAGACTGGGAGCCCCAACCAGAAGACAATAATCCAGGGAAAAGCCCAAGTTTCTATAACCTTGTAATGGGCTCAGCACCCTTTACAGCATTATTTTCCTTCTTATATCCCCACTCCCACCCGAGCCAGGACCTTAAGGCAAGCACCAGAATGTGGTCTCTTCCATGACAAGACTCCAGAGTGAGGACCCATCAACAACCAGGAGTGGAAAATATGTTTTCCTCTCCCCACCCACTGGCCCAATCCAGTAGCTCTTCATGCAGGTCAAAAGGGCCTGAGAGAGCTGGCGACAAGGAAGTCACAGAACCACACATATGGCACAGGACATACAGGTCAGACAGGCACATGCAACTCAGAGATAGCTTGGGCACAGGCCCAAGACACGGGCTGGTGAGAGGAAGTGGTCACGGCAGTGACTTCAGAGTTTAAAAAGAGTCTGGGGGTGGCAGAGTTGAGCCCCACACAATGATGGTTGATGGAAGGCCGCAAGGGGTGGGAGGCGGGCCTCAAGTGCAGCACCAGAGGCAGGAAGAGGTAGGGAAAGACTGACAGAGCAGAGTGAGGGCGGGCATCCACAGCTAGAGCCCACCCAGAAACAGACACACGGACTCTCAGGCCTTCTAACTCAGGGCTGTTCTTCCTGTGCTCTGCTCCCTGGCCTCCTGCTCCTTGCCCAATCATCTTGTTTGGTACTTTCTCCACTCCCAACCTCCGTGTTTCCTCCCACTGCCCCCAAACTCAGACTGAAACTGAGTGTAACCCAGTAAATGCCCTACTCCATGCTACTGCTTTACATTTACAGTCGAATGTCTGGAGTCTCTAACTAGAAGTCCTAAGGCAGTGGGGAGGGGGACAAGTAGGTGCAGCGGTCATCTCCAATGAGTGCCACCTGAGCCTGGACACTAAGCCTGATATCTTTGCATCCCTCAAAGGAACCCTGAAAGCCAAGGCCACCATTTCCTCTGGCCATCCCAGCCCCAAGGTCACACAAACATGCATGCAGCAGCCCAAGGACATGCAGGACAGCTGGGGAGGGGGCTCATGGCCCTCACCCACCCAGGCACAAATAGTAAACACACCACCTTCTTAGGCTTCAGTCCCCGCTGCATGAGGAGTAGGAAAGGGGAGAGTTAGAGAACAGATATCGCAGTGTGCTACCTGGCCAGACATCCTGGGGGAGGTGTTAAGACCAACTCAGGTACAGACAGGTAAAGGGGAGAGTCAGGTCACTACCAGCTCCTGGGTAAGTGAGATCCCTGAAGGATTAGCTTCCAGGATGTCCACACCCCGACCCAGAGAAGCTGGAGGGTCTGAATCCCCACCACACATACCCTGTGCAGAGCAGCGGAGAATTAGAACAGGGCCTCTGCATACAGCCTAAAACAGGCAGCAGTGGGGCTCCTTATCATTCACTTGTGAGCAGGACAGCTCCTTCTTCTTCTTGTTTTCACCTTACCCCTACCCTCTGACCTTTAACATCCTGGCAGTCTTGGGTACCAAAAGGTAGGAAGCTGGCAATAGCACTACTAGGGTCAGACCTGTCTTTCCTGTCACCCCTAGCCTTGGCCCCATTTGACCCTAAACTTCTGGGCCCTAACAGTTCTTCCCTGCTACCACCTTTATTCTACCCCTAAAGCAGCAACTCATACCCAGAAAGCTTCCTTCTCAAGGAGGTTGGAGACAGGAAGGCTTAACTCCGTTTACTCACCTACTATTTCTACCTGCCTAGGAGTGGTCTCCCTCCTCTTTCTCCTTCCCCTCTTTCTCTCTCTTACTCTCCACTCCCATCCCCAACCACTCACCAGTTTGCTGGTCTTTGCAGTTGAGTCCGCTCCCTCTGTAGAAAGCAAGCAGAAATAAATTGTGTGTTTGTATAGAGGGGTGGGAGCAGAGACCATCGTGGTGGGGTAGAAGAGATGTAACAAGGGAATATGGTGGTGATGGAAAAATCTCATGAACCACTGTGGCCCTGTATTCTGGGCAGAAGTCCTGAGGACTTCTAGATGTGGGAAGGCAACTTAACTGAGTGGCTGTTACCTCTTTTGAGGACCTTTGAGGCAGAAGAATCCGGTGTCTCTGGGGAAGTAGTATCTGCTCCATCTTCAAATACCTGGATCTGAAGCCAGAGAACAGACTCAATATAGTCAAATCAAGGATGGCTGTGATCTGCCCCCACCCCACGGCCCAAGCAAGCCTGGGGTACAGGGCAGCTTCCATAAGGATGGACATAAGGATGGATCACCAATCTTCCCTCCCCCGCTACCTCCCACTCTCTCAACCAGAGATGTACACTCATGCCCAGGAAAAGGGAGCCCCACACAAAAGCTGCACAAGTGACAGAGCATGTGCACACGCACACACTCAAAACAGGGTAGAGGTACCTGGGACTGACGCACAAAGATGCCATGCCCTTCATCACAAGTAAAGTACTTCCTGCCTTGGACAGTTCCATCATTCTTGCCCTTTGCTTCATCCAGGATCACGCCGACCCATTTGCCAGTGGCAAAGAGTGTGGCTCCGACATAGGCCACAGTGCCTCGGTGGCCTTTTCCAATCACCTCCACACGGGAGCCCACTCGCAGAGGCCGGGCACTTGCCTCTGCACTCATTCTGCTGCCACTGGGCGTCTGAAAGAAAGACACGTGCAAACATATGCAGTTAAAGGCCTCAGGTCAAGGGTAGCAGCCTAATGCACCAGAAAGGCCTTAGTCAGGATCCTGGACTGAAAAAGGACAAGAAGTCACTTCCCTGAACCCCATTTTCAGGGTGAAGTGGGTCCCAAATTCCCTTCTGAAAAGTACCGGTGATGTTCTAACACTTCTCCAAACTCCTTTGAAATCTGCTACCGTTTTTTTAAGAGTTTATATTTAAATTTTATAACAAATCAGAATTCAATGACAGACCTGTGAATGTCAGTGTCTCAGGAGTACTGCCCCCAAGGAGGGGAATGAAGCTCAAGCGAATAACTCGATTGAGACCAGGCTCTCCAAAACCCAGTGCCCTGACTCAGGTGCCTAAGCTGAGAAGACAGGTGACTCATGGGTGACCCCACAGGATCCTATTCTACTCCCACTGCTATCTGTCTTCCCTGTGGTCAACCAGCTCTCTTAGGCCTCTCCCTTTCAAAGGTACACAACTGTGCCTCCTTCCAGCCCTCAAGTCACCATCACTCCTTCCAGACCCGATTCCCCCCACCCCATCCACACACCCACCATGACATTCCTAGATGCCTCACTGAAGCCCATTCAACCATTTAGTTCCCTTCCTCCTGGCCTGAGCCCTGTCCTAACAACTCTACCCCAAGCTCTAGAGATCCTTCCCCCACATTATGTTGCTATAAAAAGAAAAACAAAGGCCAGGTAAATCTGGTACCTCAGATCTGACCTACACTGTCCCCTAGACTCTGCCCAGTGGTCCAAATGGGTGGCTATCATCCCATGGATCAACAAAGCAAAGAAACAGACTAAACATTGTCCTTCGGAAGTTCTCAGCTTCTGACACACCCGTGATGACAGGACACAACCTGAAATTAGGTTTCCAAAGAGGGCCATGGTTTAGAAGAAAATCACACCTAAGCCATTTTTAGCAACAACAGCTCCATGAACCAGAGGCCTTATAGCAAAGAGATGAATGAGGCATGAGAAAGTGACTCCCTGGTTCTAAAGATTCCACAGGGCTCCCTCCAATGCTCCCACTTGGCTTCAGAAGGGAGCCCTGCCAGAGCCTGTCACTTCCCAAATCCCTTCCCCTAAGAGCTCATCCAGGAAGATAAGGCTATAGCTCCCAGGGGCTTCAGGACCCCAAATCACACCTGGGACAGCAGGGTTGCTCTCACAGATCTCACAATAAAAAAAACTGACAGTGACATCAGGACTAGCCCCAAACTCAAGAGACTCCCTCAACCTCCCAACCCTAATAAGCCTCTCGAAACCAGGTGGACACAATAGTGCGTACAGATTCAATCTAAACCAGAATAGAGAGAAAGCAAGTGACAAACAACAGAGCAGCTCTAAAGAAAGGCGTCACTGTAAGGCCATTGTAACCCACCAACCCCACCGAGAGTCCCCAGCATAGTCCAATCCCCTCAGGAACCTCTAGACAGAGGTCCAGTTAGAGTCAAAGGTCAGGCCTTGCCAGTCCCCACTGAAGTCCCAACACTGGGAGAGGAGGCCTGTCCAGCCCTACACCATCAGTCCCTGCTGCGAGTGGCCCCAGCCTAGCTCCAGCCTGTCTCCCCAGCCCCCACAGCAGTGTCCACAG
Source organism: Martes martes (assembly GCF_963455335.1). Taxonomy (NCBI): domain Eukaryota; kingdom Metazoa; phylum Chordata; class Mammalia; order Carnivora; family Mustelidae; genus Martes; species Martes martes. The sequence continues at coordinate 89,903,665 of NC_137896.1, forward strand.
GCACCCAGGCCTTCTCCAGCAGCCCTCCCAGGGCCATCCCAGATAAGGACCACTTACCCGGCTGTACATATGCCTCTTGCTCTGGGCCATGTTGCTCACCCGGCCTCTACCCCCTCCCCCAGCGGGCCAAAGACAGAGAGAAAAGGCAGAAACCTAGGCAGGAGGGTCAGGGCTCCAGGCCCTCATGGACAGACACAGAAGCCGTCAGGCACGGCCCTCCCCAGTCCATGGACCTCACTCGGTGGCCTACCGGGGTAGGGATGGGGGCAGAGATGGGGGCTGAGGAGCAAGTCCTCTCTGCTGCCTGATGATTCCTGAACCCAGAGACACCGAATCCTGCTTGCCAGCTGATGAGTCTCACTCTGCGCTAGTGCTGCTCTAGACTTGTCAGGAACCGTGTTAGCCTCTGGGTCCTAGTGCCCCCCTGCTTCACCTGGGCCAGACAAGCAAGGCAGGGACTTGCGGGGGCTCCGCCCACACCACAGACCCTCAGCAGTCACCTCTAGAGTAAACCGTCAAAGTTCAGGGCTGGGAGCACAGCCCTGACTGTCCTCCTAGTCTGCACCCCTCAGCATTACTGCTGCCACCCCCAACACTTCCCCTCACAATGTGCCTCAGCAGGACCACAAGCAACAAGGTACACTTCAAGAAGATCAGCTCCCTGCAGCCAAAGGAAGGGTCTCATACCCCCCTTTCTGGGGCTCATCTTTCTCCCTCCTTCTTCTAAACTCTAGACTCAGGGTCCAAACCTATGTAATTAGTCTGGATTTCAATTCACACTTGACCGAACCAGCCAGACCCAGCCAGACCCAGCGCACGACATGGCAAAGGAAGGGCAGTAATGGAGGTAACTTCATACAGCAAAGCAAGTCAAGTACCTCCACACTGGCAAAGGTTGCCAGACTCTTTCTCCCTTCTGGCTGTTATAAAGGGCCAAGCTCAAACCCCGAGACTGTCACATTCAACTGCATGAATAAGAGCAGACAGCTCCACATGCCCCTTGTAGCACAAGGCCCAGTCCACCTCCCCCTCCCCAGTCCCACCTCAACCACCTGCCCCTTACTTACACTCTTGGCTTCCCAGCCACCTCCTCAACAGAAAAAACAAGATGGTTTCTTTTCTATATATCACCAAATTTCTGTAATAGCCACATATTACTTTTATAATTATAAATATTTAATAAGATTAAGCATTCTAGTGAGAGGTCTCCAGAGGGCTATGTCAAGATGCTTCTGTGTTCATTCACCCATCTAACATGGGCTACGAGCCAGCACACCAGGCTCCCTGCCCCTGAGCACCAAACAAGGTTGGCCTGGGGTCTGACCGGTATAGCTCCACCAGATGCGGTGTGGATCTAGGGATACCTGTCTTGTCTGCACTGGACTTCACTGGCCAAACAGAATCTTCCTCCACTCCACTCTCTTTCTAAGGCAGGCCAGATAGCCCGACACTAGAATGACAGCCAATAGCCAGATATATGGCCCCAAAACACCTCTCCCCATCTTCAATCCTGGCCAGACCCGCTAGGGAACCATTTCTCTAGTAAAACTCTCCATGTTTACCTCCTCCCTTCCCTTCACACTTACCCAGGTAGGCAGGGCCATGCAGCCCCTTGCAGCCTGGACTTCCAAGCTCAGAGCACTTTACAGTCTAGAGAGTACTTTGAAAAACATAGCTCTATAGTACTATAGTTAAGAGTACTGTTTCTAGACTCAGACTGCTTATGTTCAATTCCTGGCTTCCACACCTGGGAACTGCATGAACTTGGGCCAGATATTTAACATCTCTGTGCTTTGATTTCCTTATCTGTCATTTGGGAACAAAGAACATATCTCAGAGAGCGGTTCTGAGGATTAGCCAAGATAATCCGTGTAAAACATTTAGGACATTGCCTGGTATTTAGTAGGTACTCAACAAGTCAGCTAATATCCATGCTGTTATCCTTGGACATCACAATAACCCCACAGAGAAGCAGGCCAGGAACGGTGCTGACAAGGAAACAGGCTTAGAGAACTGAGTAACTTCCCTGAAGTTACATAGAAGGTGAGGTGTGGAACCAAAACTGGAACCAGGGGCTGCCCCAGAACCCTCTGCACTTTCCACTCACCTCAGTGTCGACCACACATCTCTCTAGGCTTCTTCCTAGGCTGTGTCCCCCTCTAGACCACACTGCCTCCAGATATTCAGGAGAACTTATCTAAGAACAACCTCACAACTGACCAGTCACGTAGGTTTACATGATCACCTAACTTCTTGGAGGCTGTTTCTTCTATAAAATGGGAATATCACCTGTCATCTCTAAGCTAATGTTACTAGGCCCGAATAAAATAAAGCATGTAAAAGTGCTCTGCAAAAATACAGAGTGCAAAAAATTAGCTGACATAACAGATGATATATAAGTCTAAAAATAAAATATCTAGACAACAAATGTTCTAAGGAACTACAGACAAAAGAAAGGTGAACTAAAAAGGGGTTAAAAAATAAATTAGAACAAGAAAAGGGGTACCTGACTATGTCTTGAATTATGGGCTGTTTTCTGGATATGTGAAAAGGCCTACAAACACTGTAAGTTGTGAACACACTGAGTAGAGACAGCATAATTTTGCTTGACTAGGGAATATTAAAGAAGACTAGATTGGCTTCAGTAAAAAATTCTAGATGAGTTCTATCGAACTATAAGCCTTTTAAAGCACAGACCACAACTTCCCTCTTTGTGATCCCATCACCCTTACCTCATGGAGTCATATATTTATTGAGTAAATAATGACATCAATACTGAGATGCACTAGAAGGTAAGTATGGATAGTTAGGGAGTTTAACATTCAGAAGGAGAGAGACAAGTCCATCTACATGATCCAGTAACAACAAGTGGGTCTCTTCCTGAGCAGGAGACTGGCATGACAAGTTATTTTAGGAGGATCAAACGGGTGGCAGAGCAGGCTGGAATGGAGGCAGGAGCAACCCAGTAAAGACAGGAAAACATCGAGGAGACTGCTGCATAATGCACAAGGGGTGGGGAGGGTCTGAGCCAGAGAAGGGAGGGAAGGAGAGAGGGAGGGAAAGAGAAAGAAGCAGGAGAGGATAGGAGCTAATTCAGAGAATGTACAAAAATGCCGTGAGAAGGCCCTAAGAAGATCACACGTGGAGAAAGAGGCAGAGTGCCTGCACGGGCTCCAGAGACAGACAGACCTAGACACAGCTTTGGTTCCCTCCTCACTTGTATGACTCTAGTCAAGACAGTTAACTTTCTGAGCCCAACTACCTCATCTGAAAAAAAACTACCTCATCTGAAAAAAGGGTGGAAATAATACCTACCTCACAGGGATGTTGTGAGGATTAAGTAAGATTGAAGAAAGCACTTAACACAGTGCCTGGCACAGAATATATGCTGAACAAAATGTAGATATCATCTCCATCATTATTGGGAAGTTACATCAATGATGACTTACATACAGCAGGAACTTGAAAGATGCAGGAATAAATGGATGGATGAAGGAATGCATGAACAAAAAAATGAACAAACTCAGGAGCTTTCAAGCGTGAGTAATGGAAGAATGATGACTGAAAACATTTAAGAAATTGGGAGGAAATGGGAAGGCAAACTGAACATGTAGGAGAGAAGGTAAGTCCTCTTCTTAGGACCTTCTCCAGAGCAAATTTAACTGTGTACACTACCATGCATATTTCACTGTCTCCTTCCAAAATGCACCTGTGATGCGGACAAAACAGATTGCATCATCTCTGTCCTATAGGTGATGGAACTGAGTCTCAGAAGTCAAATGACTCTCCTGAGTCTCATGGCCAGAAAATGGCAGGGGGGCACATGTGACTAGCTGTACAGGCAGGTGATCATATCACAGCACCATTGGGCCCCATGCCATGTCACACAGGACAATTCTGAGTTACATGTTCCCTCAGCCAGAGACAAGATAGATATGCCCTAGACTTCTAATTCATTTTCTTCCCCAGTGATATTAAATACTGTTGAAATATCTACGAAAACAGGTGTCTGATAAATAGGTAATCAATGGTCTTGGAGATTATTTCAGAAAATGACAGGAAAGAGAGTAGCTTGTTAAGAATTAAGAAGGAACAAGTAAAAAGAAGCCTCTTTGGCACTGAGTCTGCACTATTCCTACCTTGCTTTTACTAGCACCCCAGCATCCTTTGAGCCTTTGACCACCTCTTGTCTCGATCTCACCCAACCTTAATCCTGAGCAAACCCAGCTATCTGATTTCCCTCATCCCTCTCATAGAGGAGCTGGTTTGAATCCCAGGCAGTCTCATAGCAGGGCCCGCACACTTGAATTGAACTATATCAGGCACTGGGTATAGAGTAGTTTGGTTACAAAGATAAAAGAAACACAATAGCAACTAGCAAGATTCAGATTTTCTTCAGACTAGGACAAAACTGTACATCTCTGAAAGCACTGGTAAGGAAGGGATAAGTGTGGATGTAAGTCCCTCAGGAATCAGGAAAAAAAGAGCTATTTGCTCACTGAGTGGGGAACAGAAGTTATGGGCCTCGAAGTATGGAAGGCTGGGTTTCAGACACACAGGAACCCAGAAAGAAGACAGGTACACAGCCCATTGCTCCAAAGTCCTACTCCAGTATCTGCCTTACAGATCTCATACAGATAGGACCTAAATCCTAGATGGACTTTCTTTACCTTTCCAGCTCCTTGTTTTCCCCAGAAATGTCTGCAGCCCACTCTCATTCTGAATGTAACTCAATCTCCTCCCAAAGTATCCCCTTCCCCCAAGAACACCCAGTGACTGCCAGGCCCACCTCCAAAGGCCCAGACCTCCAAGAGCCAGGAAGGAAATCTACACAATATTCCCCACTTATCCTCAATAAAGGAACTTTTGCAGGATGGCACCAGGTACATGAGAAGCCGCCAGCCCCACATTTAAGAACTGCAACCTTCCCTGTGCTAGCAGGAGTCCTACTTGACAGCCTGTTTGAAGTTGCTGCTGGTTCCTCCCCATGAATCAACCAGCAATTCCCTGGCACTAGGACCCTGCAGACAGGGAACCCTGAGCCTGCGCTCTAAAGAGAGAGATGCACCATTTCACAACTTCAGCAAAAGCCAAGGCAGCCAACAAAGCCACAGCCACCTTGGCTGTGCTTGGGCTCTGCCTTCTGGGCAGCTCACCGGCCACTCCCCAAAAGCAGAGCATTCTGTCCTTTCTCTTTTTAAATCCACGTCATCATTTGATCGTAATGGAAATCAATCTCCTCAAGTCACCACGCAAAGGCGTATCCATAGCAACCACAAGAGGAAGGACACGGAAACGATGCTCCAGTAGCTGCAGCAGCAAAAGGTAAGCCTGTTTCTCTACCATCCATGCTATCCCACCATTCTCCCCCTTCACTCAAGCGTACCCTACCTGCAAATTCTATCATATCAAAGGGGAAAACGTAAAGGTGAGTGTTAATAATCTATGCTATTATGTAAGGTTATAAGTCTGCCTACTCCCATATCTGGCAGAAAAAAAATTTTCTTTTTCTGGTTGGATGGGGACAATTCCCTTTTAAGTATGCACTGTCTCGGGTGACACAGTCTCAGCCCGAAATACTTGACAAAGCACTCTCAGTCACTTGTCTTTCTGGTCGGGACGCTAGTCTCATTCACGGAATTCAGAGTTTCCGATGTGGCTATAAAAGGCCGGCAGCCACACTGACCCCACTACCCTGCCCACCCATGCCACCAGCATGCCCACACACCAGCCAGGTAAGACCCTCTCTGTAGCAGCCCTGGACTCCAGCCCCTCAAGGTCCAGAAACCTGGAGCTGGGATTCAATTTCTGCCTCCTCTTGATGCCTCAGAGGAAGGAATGCCATTTCTGCAGAGGTAAGAGGCTCATCAAAGCACTACTAACCCTAAGTAATCCTCCATGCCTCCATTTCCTCTTGTGTAAAATTGACACTGTAACAATTCCTTTAAAAGAGCTGTTGTGAGAATGCCTGAAAAGCGCTCAGAAGAGTGCCTGGTACGAAGCACTCAATAAACATCAGCCATTATTATTAGAAGAAAGAGGAAGGAGGGGCCTACAGTGTGAGGTTTAAGTTCTGAGGGTACTTAACACTCTTGGAGAGAATCTCAGGTCTGATCTCTGTCCCTTTCCTCTGGACAGTTATTTCAAGCCTCCCTTACTACTGTAATTCCTATCTGAGCCCAAACCACACCTCCCCTCAGCAGATAAAGTTCCTAAGAAAAAAACCTGAACCTATTAGAGCAGAATTCCTTTGCAAATTTAGATATATCTGCCACCATCACTGCCTCTTTCTTCCTACATTCTTTCCTTTCTTCTGTCATTCCTCTTTCAAAGAAAATGATGTCCCTTTCTTTTCCAGGTCAACCCTTCTACCCTCCTCCAAGGATCTGACTTAACAATCATCTTTTCCCTTGTCCCTTCAACTGCACGCACCCTCTCTACTCGCTCTTATACATTATCCAGCAACCTATGCTGGAGACTTCTATTCTAGGAAAAACTATCTCTAGTCTCTGCTACCTCCTCCACAAGATGCCACCACCTCTCTTCCTTCCTTCCCTGCCAGGCTATTCAAAGTGAGTACACCCTCTCTCTCCTCCTTTCCCAACCACTCCTCGATCTGGCTTAATCTCACTCCTGTCCCTACCACTTCTCAGTAGCTGCTCACACTGAAAAAAGTAAGAGCCCTGGTGACCACAATCTCCCAACTGTCCAGTCTCAAGGTGCATTTTCCAAGCTCATCCTGCTTGACTTCCCTGTAGCAGCTGAAGCTGCTGCTCCTTTTCCTGGAACTTTTTCCTCTCCTAGGTCCCCAGGCAACATTCTCTCATACCTTGCACACCAAACCTTCTTGACTCCTCTGTCATCTTCAGCCACCTAGAAGCAGAGCTGGGCTCATCCATTTCCATGGCATCAACCCCCACTTACACCTACTGCCCCAGGCACAGACTCTCTTCTGAATCTCAGACCCACACTTCCACCTGTCTGCTAAGTGCCACAGACACCCCCCAGGTTCAACATAACTCAAAACACACTTGGTATCTTCCCCTCGAAAAATGTTCCTCTTCTATATTCCTCTTTTCTACTGGCACCACCACCCACCCAAAACAGAAAATAGAGTCATCCCTAACAATTCCCTCTCTTGTTCTCAACAACCCATTAATCATTACATCAGATTGACTGTCTCTACTGTCTCAGATTCATCTCCTTTCCACCCCCACTGACCTAATCCTTAGTTCAGCGTTGTACCATGCCTATGTTATATTACAAGAGTCTCCCGATGTCCCTGATCTAATTTCTCCCCTTAGTCTACTTCCACAGTTAGCTTCCCAAAATACAATCAATATCACCTCTCTGCCCACAAAACTGAATCTCCTTAGCACAGCACTTCAGGTCATTAAAAACCTGGCCTCATTATGAATATCTAGTCTCATGGATCACCTCTCCTCTGAACTCAAAGTTCTAACATTCCAGCTACATGGATATACTTACCTTCCCCATTATGCCTCTATAACTTTTGCAAAAATCACCAAGGCCATTCCCTTTCCTAATAATCAAGGCTCAGTTCAATTACCACCTTTGTCCTGAAGATTCCCAATGTCTCCATACAGAGCTACTCATTCCTTCCTGTGCTCTCACAGGACATATCTCTATTATAACATCACATTTTTATTAAAATATTGTCCCCCTTATCCCATCACGCACGCCTCCAGGGAAGAGAGTTTTTATTCATTTCAGTATCCTAAGCACTGCACACAGAAGACATTCAATGTTAAATACAAGCCTGTACCAATACCAGGCTCTGGGATATAAGCTGGCTCTGACAAATTTTCCAGAGTAACTCCACCCTCAAAGACCACTCCCCCCCCCAACGTAGAGGAAATTAACAGACATGTACACACGAACCCCAGCAGATGTAGCTCTTTCTTCTCCAGACAGGAGCCTAAGAAACTAAAAATGGAGGGTACGGAATTTGGTAATGACACTGGTTCTCAATCTCACATATTTTCATGGTGAAAGGACTCAGAGAGAGGCTTCTAGGCTATACCGCAAATGCAGATCTGGGAAAACAGCTTGAGTGAGGCTTTGGAGGTGACAAAGTCTAGTCTTTGCTTAAGTGAAGCCCTCAGGGGATGTGTAGGAGTGTGGGGACACTCAATTTGTCCATCAGCCAAGTGCTACTGGTACTAGCCTGAACTTGAAAAGAAAAATGAGGGGCGCCTGGGTTAAGCGGCTACCTTCGGCTAAGGTCATGATCCCGGGGTCCTGGGATCAAGCTCCCATCAGGCTCCTTCCTCAGTGGGGAGCCCGCTTCTCCCTATCCCTCTGTCTGCCATTTCACCTACTTGTGCACCGGCACGCTCTCTCTCTCTCTCTCTCTCTCTCTCTGTTAAGTAAATAAATAAATATTTTAAAAGAAAAGAAAAAAGATAGAAAGCCAAATCCAGAGTCTCCAAAATGGAAAGGACCCTAAGACAGTACCACTAATAGCTATACACAAGCCAAGGAGCCTGGGAATCCTCTACTACAATCCCTCCCAACCCATAACTCCAGGCAGCCTAGCAACTCCTAGCAATGACAGAGATGACAGAGTAAAACCTAGAGTGGAAGTTGTCAAAAGCATCACAAAGCTCCCACATCTTTGAATCTTCCCTAACAAGTTCTTCTCCTTTGTATCCTCATGTCAGGCCCAACTCACCAATTCTTAGTACCGCCTCCCGCATCCCTTTTTTCTTCTCCATTACCACTGTCATCTCTTTGGTTGGCCATTTAATAGCTTTGAGAATTGAGGCAAACTATTTTCCCTCTTTGGAGCCTCATCTACGAAACAGGGTAACAGCTGCTCTGCCTACCTCACAGGATTATTAAATAAAATGAGATCATGCCAGTGGAAGGTTCTGTAATCTGTAAAATCTTATACATAAATGGAAGGCACGCTTATTATCACCAGCCTGAGTCCTCTACTACTGATTCGTGAAGCACATCTGGCTCCCTCCCTCTCTCCCCATTTCCAGCCACACATTATATCCCAGAGTAAGACAATGACACACTCTAAAATACTGTTTTGCCCAGATAGCCCCTGGCCCCAAATCTTTCACTGACACACCATTTCTCACTTTAAACAAACAGGCCTGCTTGTGACATATGCAGTGTCATCTCTGCACCACTGTCAGCTGCTTAGGATGCTTTCCCTGGTCTTGCCAGCCCCACCCATCCTTCAGAGGCCAACCAAAGCCCCACTACACTCCCTGCAGAAAGACGAAATTTAAGAGAGGCATCTAAAACACTGTCATGGAAGAATTAAGGATAATTCAGTGGAGGAAACTTGGTGGGAACAGCTATCATCTAACACTTTAAGAGTCACCTTTGGAAGGGAGACTGTACTCATTTTCCTGTTCAGTTGTCAAAGAGAACCTGGGACCAATAGGACAGAAGTTGCAGAGACGCATTTCTGCAAAAAATTGAAAAACTTCCTTACTAAGCTATCTCAAGATGAAATGTAGTAAATTCCCCATTATTAGAAGTGTTCAAGCCCAAACTGGCTATCTGGGAAGGATATTTTAGATGGACTTCAACTATCAAAAGGGTAACTGAACTCGAATCACAGCATTTTAGATCTGAAAGGAACCTTAGTGCTCTTCTAGTCCAGCCTCCTATTTTATAAGCCTGGACAGGTCAAGGGGCTCGCTCAAGGCAGCAAAGTTTGTGTCAGAGAGCAGGAAGGAGAATACAGTCTCTAAATTTCAATCCAGTGACTTACACCCTTGCTATTCAAAGTGCGATCTGAGCAGCAGTAGCAGCAGCAGCAGCAGCAGGACCTGGACACTTGTTAGAAATGCAGACCCAACCGCAATCTGTTCTTTAACAAGACCGGCAGGTGTATGCACCATTAAAGTTTGAAAAGCACTGACCTACACTGACCCTTCCAAACCTTGATTTTCCCAATCTGGAATTGCATTCCCCAAACTACTTCAACTGTTAAACAGAATCCGCACCGAAGAAAAACAGCATTCCCCATTCAAATCTGTGAAACTCTCCATACCATACTTCAGTGTGAGATTCATGGTAACTATCTTTAGCATAGTGAAGGCTCTGAAATATACCACAGAAGAGAAAACTTTAACCATGAAGTTCCTAAACATATTTGAGCACAAAATGCCTTAAGGAAAAAAAAAAAAATACGGCAATCTCCTTTAATATCCCCGTGACTCATGCTCTGGCTGGACCCCAGGTAAAGAATGTCAGTCTCCACCTCATAGTTCTCGGACTCTCGGTACCTTAAGCATACTGATTAGTAAGCGGTCAACGTGGGCTTGCAGTTCTCACTGCAATACATGAGGGGAAGCTTCCAAATCATTGTCTCTTTAAAAACACCGGAGTTCCTCATCTGTGTGATTTACCTGTGGTTCTGCCTTAAAGACAAGCGAAATGTGCAAGATGACTTCTCAAGGGTCATCCTGCCAGTTAAGGCGGACCCCGGGAGTCGGAGATACAGACATACCAGACCCATATCCAGGTCCCCATGTTTGAGTCCTCTATGAGATTTGGGGGTTGGTTGGTTTGTTTGTTTTTCGTTTGACACAAACTTCTTAATCATGTGCCCACAGAAACCTGTGGCTCAGAATGGGTTCAGGGGTGCCTCAGACGCTCCCAGGAAAGAAGGGAGACCCTCGCCGCTGCGGAGGAATTCAGGGACACAACCACTCCGACCCCGGGAGCACACGGCCAGGCGGAAGAGCGCAGGTGGGTCCGACAAGCCCAGAATCAGGCAGGCGCCCACCCCGCCGCGGCCCACCCCTACCGTCCCCGCTCCGCACACCGGGCTCCATACCGCGCCCCAGCCCAGCCCAGCACCAGGCCCCCCGTCCGCCGCCGGGAACCTAGCGAACACGCAGGGGGGCAGCGGAGGAGACGGTTGGCAGGGTGGCCGCCTCCGTACCTGTCCTGTCAGGGGCTCCGCGCCCGGCTCCGGCCCCACCACCGGCGACCGACGCCCAAGACCTTGCCGGTCGCGCCCAGCCCGCCCCGCCCGCGTGGGCTGCCCGACGCGCCGCCCGACCCCTTGAGGCCCGCCCCACACCCTCTCGCCCCAGAGGCCCAGGGACGCTCCAGCTCCAGGCAACACGCTACTCTTCCCCGAAGACCAGCCCGGGTTGAAAACTGCGCGCTGAGCGCAGCCGAGACGACCTCTGTCAGGCACAAAGCTGGACACCTGGAGCGGGATGTGCGCGTGCGCACTGTGCCTGGGAAGCCAATTAGGACCACAGGAGAGAGGCACCTCTAAGCCTGCGCCCTCTGCCGGCCGTCGGGAGACAGTGTTTAGGGATTGGAGGACTGCTTGCTCTGGGCAAATGTATCTCCAGGGGTCCCTACGCTTTTGAGCGCTAAACTGCTAGTTAAAACATTAGTGATAACCGTATTTCGTCAGTTAGCTTGAGGAGAAAATTTAAATTTTGCGGCTACTCGGCGTCATCCATATGGGGATACAGTTTTTTCACGCCTTTACAATGGGAATGTAAAATAACGCAAATGCACCTAATGGCATTTTGGCTTGTCTAATCTACAAAGAAAAAACAAAAGGACAAACCCCTTGACCCAATGCACCCACTTATAATAGTGTAGTTAAGTGAAATAGTAGGGCAAGTGTTCAGAGATACTTGTACAAAGATGTTGGGAGAGCCAGGATTTGATATATGAGGGGTTTGAATTCTAACTTTGATTTACAGGCTGTGTGAGGTCTTCGGTAGGTTCCTTAACCCGTCCATGTTCCCCTGTTGCCTCATCTGTAAAATGGGAATGTTAATGATATTGTCCATATTACTAAGTTGTTAGGAAAATTAAATGAATCCGTATAAAGAAACTGAATAATAATCATTGTGATATCATGCTTATCTCAGCTAATCTAACATTGAAAACAACCTGAAAAGTCCATAAAATTGATGGTGAGGTGGAGGTGGGGGTGGAGGTATAAATGGTAGAAAGGATGAATTGGGCAACATCTCTACCACGGCCCTGTTTTTTTCCCATTTCACCTTTTAAATATTTCTAATATATAGAATGGATAATGTATTTGGATAATTCAAAAATCAAAACAATATAGAAAGTAAACCGCCCTTCAGACTTTGTTTCCATCCATTCTTTCCCTTTGCCCACTACAGGTAACCTTTGTTTATCTTCTATTTGTTCTATGCAAATTCAGGCAAATATGAATATATAGTCTTAGTCCTCCCATTTCTTATGCAAAAGATAGCATGCTATATACACTTGCATCTTGGTTTCTTCACTTAATATATGCTGGATATTTCTAAATCAGTAAATAGAGATCTTCCTTTTTAGTTTTTTTTTTTTTTTTTTTTTTTTTTTTTTTTTTTAGAAAGAAAGCATAGGACGGGGGAATAGGGCAGGTGGAGGAGGCAGAGGGAGAAAGAATCTCAAGCAGGCCCCACACCCAAGCCTGATGTGGGGCTCAATCCCATGACCCTGAGATCATCACCTGAGCCAAAATCAGGAGTTGGATGCTTAACCAACTGAGCCACCCAGGTGCCCCTCTTATTTTTTTCAGCTACATAGTACTCTATTGTCTGGATATACATAATTTATGAGCCAGCCTCTTCTAGTGGGATACTTTGTTTCCAGGCTTTTGCTGTGGCAAGCAAGGCTACAATGAATCACCCTGTACATATGACACTCCATATGTGATCAGGTATATACAGGTAGGATACATCTGGATCAAATAACAAATGCATCTGTAATTGTAGTAGAAATGGCTTCCATCCCCTTCAGTCAAAGAGAAACAGCATATAAAAATTAATCTAAAAGATACTACATGCACATACTTTTTATTGTGATAACACATGCATAAAACTTCCCATTTTAACAATTTTTAAGCATATGGTTCAGTGGAACTAAATACACCTACATTATTGTGCAACTCTAGGAACCAAGGGCAATCTGCCCCAAAATGTGCCACTTTGACATGTAGATTATTTCAAACTAAAAACAATCAAGGACCAAGAGAGGAAGAAATTTTGACCTCCCACCTAACTGTCTTAAAGAATTTAGATAGAGGACCTGCTTCAGGAAGAGAGCTCTCACTATAGATAACTACATTACAATATGAACTAGGAATGGTATAAAGGGAGGAACATGACAAGGACTGTTTGATCAAAATTCCTTCTGTGTTCCTTGTTTCTGGATGGCCCAGCAACTACTTATTCTCCAAAATTTACTCTTTTCATGTGCCTGTGACTTGCTTTCCTTCCCTTTGTAGGAAAAAACTTTCCACCCTCCCCTTAGTTCAAGATGACATACATGCTTCAGTTTGCCTAACTGGAATGGGAGTAGGGATACAGGAAAGACCCAACTGCTCATCAGCACCATAAAAGGGGGTGCCCCTGAGTCTAAAGGATGGGATGTACTAATAGGAGAAATATTGTTTCTTTTACATTGGATTAGGCTGCATGGTCTTCAAGGAAAATTAATAGCATCTTTGTTCTATGTCTTTTTTCATAGGTGCCAGCCTGAGCATCCCTCTGATTAGGAATTCCAGTCTGCATCACTGGAATCCATCCTCCCAAACTGTGATGCTGAACAGAGAATATCTGTGCTCATTGGGTGGAATCCTGTGCTTTACAAAACATGGGAAGGGACCAAGAGGGGAAAACTTCTCCTTGAGGAAAAGAATGCTGGTTCCTAGGGGGAGGAGATGATTTTCAGGTTGAGAGACTTGGAGAGGGGATTGGATAAAGGCAGAGAACAAGCCACATGCAGAAGAATGAAATTGGACCATTTTCTTACACCATACACAAAAATAGACTCAAAATGGATGAAAGACCTAAATGTGAGACAGGAATCCATCAAAATCCTAGAAGAGAACACAGGCAACCACCTCTTTGACCTTGGCCACAGCAACTTCTTATTAGACACATCTCCAAAGGCAAGGAAAACGAAGGCAGAAATGAACTATTGGGACTTCATCAAGATAAAAAGCTTTTGCACAGCAAAGGAAACAGTCAACAAAACCAGAAGACAACCAATAGAATGAGAGAAGATATTTGCAAATGACATATCAGATAAAGGGCTAGTATCCAAAAATCTATAAAGAACTTACCAAACTCAACACCCAAAGAACAAATAATCCAATCAAGAAATGGGCAGAAGGCGGGGTGCCTGGGTGGCTCAGTGGGTTAAACCTCTGCCTTCAGCTCAGGTCCTGATCTCAGGGTCCCGGGATAGAGCCCCACATCGGGCTCTCTGTTTGGTGGGGAGCCTGCTTCCCCCTCTCTCTCTTCCTGCCTCTCTGCCTACTTGTGATCTCTCTGTGTCAAATAAATAAATAAAATCTTTAAAAAAAAAAAAAGAAAGAAAGAAATGGGCAGAAGGCATGAACAGACATTTCTCCAAAGACATACAAAAGGCCGACAGACACATGAAAAAGTGTTCCATGTCACTTGGCTTCAGGGTAATACAAATCAAAACCACAGTGAGATATCACCTCACACCAGTCAGAATGGCTAAAATTAACAAATTAGGAAACAACAGGCATTGGTGAGGATGTGGAGGATGTGGAGAAAGGGGAGCCCTCCTACACTGTTGGTGGGAATGCAAGCTGGTGTAGCCATTCTGGAAAACAGTATGGATGTTCCTCAACAAGTTGAAAGTAGAGCTACCCTACGACCCAGCAATGGCACTACTAGGTATTTACCCCAAAGACACAAGCATAATGATTTGAAGGGGCACCTGTACCCCATTGTTTATAGCAGCAATGTCCACAATAGCCAAAATATGGATAGAGCCCAGATGCCCATCAACAGATGAATGGATAAAGAAGATGTGGTGTATGTATACACACACACACACACACACACACGCACACACACACAGTGGAATACTACTTGGCCATCAAAAAATGAAATCTTGTCTCTTGCAACAATGTGGATGGAACTAGATGGAACTAGAGAGTATTATACTAGCCGAAATATGACAGAGAAAGAAATATACATGATTTCACTCATATGTGGAATTTAAGAAACAAAACAGAGGATTAAAGAGGAAAGGAGGGGAAAAATAAGATGAAAACGGAGAGGGAGGGGTGCCTGGGTGGCTCAATGGGTTAAAGCCTCTGCCTTCAGCTCAGGTCATGGTCTCAGGGTCCTGGGATCAAGCCCCGCATCAGGCGCTCTGCTCAGCGGGGAGCCTGCTTCCCCTTCTCTCTCTGCCTGCCTCTCTGCCTACTTGTGATCTCTGTCTGTCAAATAAATAAATAAAATCTTAAAAAAAAAAAAAGAAAAGAAAACAGATAGGGAGACACACTATAAGATACTCTTAACTATAGGAAACAAACTGAGGGTTGCTGGAGGGGCGGTGGAGAGAATGGGATAACTGGGTGATGGAATGAGCACTGGGTGTTATATGCATCTGATGAATCACTAGATTCTACCTCTGAAGCTAATAATACACTGTATGTTAGTTAAATTAATTTAAATAAATAAATAATTTATAATTGAAGAAGCATATTCATATATGCAACTTGTTTCAAACATATTTAGAAGTGTTTCAATGCCAGGTTGAATATTCATTTTTAAACTTAAATTTAATTAAAAATTTTAAATTCTGTTTCTTAGTCATGTTAGCCACATTTCACATACTCAGTAGCTACATGTGGCCAGTGCTTTCGTATCAGACAGTCTAGAGACAGAACTTCAACCCTTCTTCCCCCTGCTTTTTTATGCTTTTATGAGAGCTCTAGCTTTTCAAAAAAAGAACCTAATGTTCAACTCATCATTACTTGGCTTTGTTACCACACACTGATAGAGTGTGAGGAGTCAAGGTGGTCCAGGGAGAGCCAGGCCTGCTTTTCCCCACTTCTTTCTGGGGTAAGGGTGGGGACAGCGTGAGGGTGGCCCCTCAGGGGACCTTGAGAACAATGTACTAAGAACCCACTATGTGGGGTAAGACAGAACAGTCATAAAAAGTTCCTCTTACAGTGGGAACTTAGGACCACACAAGTCCTACTGCAGAAATCACGGGAAAAACCGTATCTATAGAGACAGATACTTTGTTAAATCAGAGTACCAAAGTACACAAAATCTCGTTAGATTCTCTAAAATCAGGAATACAGAAATGTCTAATACGTCTGGTTCTAATCAACATTGTATTTTAGGACATAACTATAAAGTAAGAAAAAATATTAAAAAATAACGTTTAGGAGGAGGAAATTAAACTGCAATTTCTCACAGATGATATGATGACCTACATAGAAAATGTCAAAAGAATCTGAAAATTATTGGGGTGCCTGGCTGGCTCCACTGATGGAGCATGCAACTCTTGATCTCAGAGTTGTGAGTTCAAGCCCCACATTGAGTGGAGATTACTTAAAATTAAAATCTTTTAAAAATTGGGGCGTCTGGGTGGCTCAGTGGGTTAAAGCCTCTGCCTTCGGCTCAGCTCATGATCCCAGGGTCCTGGGATGGAGCCCTGCATCGGGCTCTCTGCTCAGCAGGGAGCCTGCTTCCTCCTCTCTCTGCCTGCTTCTCTGCCTACTTGTGATCTCTGTCTGTCAAATAAATAAATAAAATCTTTTTTAAAATCTTTAAAAATTTAAAAATAAAACCTTTAAAAGAGGAATCTAAAAATTATTAGAATTGATTTAAAAATAGCAAAGTGGCTAGCGGTAAAAATCAACATAAAAAATCAATTACATTTCCATAACCAACAATGGAAAGTTAATTAGTATAATTTTTATTTTTAAAAAAAAATTTTAAATATTTTATTTATTCATTTGAGAGGGAGACAGAGCAGAAGCAGGGGAAGCAACAGAGGGAGAGGGAGATGCAGACTCCCGGCTGAGCAGGGAACCCGATGCGGGGCTCAATCCCAGGACCCCGGGACCGTGACCTGAGCCGAAGGTAGACACTTAATGGACTAGGCCACCTGGGTGCCTCAATAATATGATTTTTTAATGAAATTGATGCACCTAGTAATAAGCTTAACAAAATATGTGCACAACCAAATTATAAAATCTTATTGAAGACATTAAAGTTAATCTAAATAAATGAGAGATATGGCATACTTGTGAACAGGAAAATTTAATGTCACAAGGAACTTATTATCCCATATTTATGTATTTGAAACAATCCCAGTCAATAACCCACCAGGATATTCTAGGAGTTTATGCTAACAAATTAGTAAATCTGTAGAAAAGAGCCCCGGGGCCAAAAATAGCCAAGAAACTCTTGAAGTAAAAGAACACAGCTCAGGGGTGACTGTGGTTATTTTAAAGTTACTGTAATGAAGGCAATATGGTACCGTTGTAGGTACAGAAAACAAAATAGACCATTAGAACAGAAAAGAGTCTAGACGTAAAACAAACACAAATACATGGGAACATTTGATATTAGCCATAATTTATATTATTGGCCAGTGGGAGAGAGACGCACTATTCTACAAATGGTGCTGCAATAACTGGCTATACAGACATGAGAGAAGGGAGGGAAGGACAAAGGAAGGAATAAATGGGTGCTTCTGGCAATAGAGGACAAAATATCGTGGAAATTCCACCTGATACAGTGCAACTAAAAATGCTGGAATGCAACATTCACACATGCACGCACAAACACGCAAACACGCACACGCACCTGCCCACGTTGCCTAAATGAATTGGTGGGAAAGTAAGGGAATTTCTCAGAAGCTAGAGATGATGTGAAATTACAAATCCCAAGGCACAGATGATCCCTGGAGCCAGTGTTTGCTACCCAACCCTTAGGTGGCCTGGAACTGGGGTTTAAAGAGCCTTAAGTAGGGACAGAAGACGAAATCTGGGGCTGAACAGAGAAGACTGGAATAGAAAACTACTACCCCCTTACACACATGCACATAAAGCCAGGAGAGTCTAAGAGTAACACCCCAGACAGTGACTTAAGAAAAAAAAAGTGCTCCACAAAAGTAAACAGTAAGGATAAAAGCTTCTCATCCTTAGTCGTGGGTGTAATGGGGGAAAATCCTCTCTGGTAATTTGAAACAATAAGCTTGTACTCACATCAGTTTGGGACCAGAATGTATATCACATGAGTGGCCAAAAAAATTCCAAGATGACGGGGCGCCTGGGTGGCTCAGCGGGTTAAAGCCTCTGCCTCGGCTCAGGTCATGATCCCAGGGTCCTGGGATCGAGCCCCGCATCGCGCTCTCTGCTCAGCAGGGAGCCTGCTTCCTCCTCTCTCTCTGCCTGCCTCTCTGCCTACTTGTGATTTCTGTCAAATAAATAAATAAAATCTTAAAAAAAAAAAAATTCCAAGATGATATAGAGAGAGCATATATATATATATATACACACACACCCACATATATATACACATACATACACACATGAATGTGTATGACATATTATTCAGCCATGAGAAAAAAGGATCTCTTGTCGTTTGTGACAACGTGGATGGACATTGAGCACCTTATGCTTAGTGAGACATAGTCAGACAGAGAAAGACAAATACTGTATGACATCACTTTTATATGCAACCTAAAACAAGTCAAACCTATGAAAAAACAAAGTAAAATGGTGGTTACTAGGAGAGGGGGGATGGGAAGGATAAGATTAATGGTGTTTAAGAGTATAAACTTGTAATGAGTAGTAAATAGGCCATAGAGGTCTGATGAATCATACGAGGGATATAGACAATAATGTTGTACTGTAATGATATGATGTGATAAACATTGCTTCTATAGCAGTCATATTACAATATATAAATGTATCAAAGTAACACACTGTATACCTTAAATTTACAAAAGATAACATGTCAAATCTATCAAACAAACAGAAATACAGGAGACATATAGGTCCTCAGATTCGGGAAACCCAAGAGACTGCCTCCAGGATAAACAAATAGAAATACACATCTGGATTAACAGTAGTGAGACTGCAGGAATGTGATGACAAGGATAACATCATAAAAGGAGCAAGAGAGAAAAAAGGACTGTTAGATTAACCCCTGACTTCTCATAGCAACAATGAAAGTCAGAAGACAAAGGAATATTATCTTCAACGGGTTAAAAGATAACACCTGCCCGCTTAGAATTCCTTAGCCAGCAAAATGATCCCTCAAAAATGGTGAAATAAAGCCATTTTTGGGACACCTGGGTGGCTCAGTCAGTTAAGCTGCCGCCTTCGGCTCAGGTCATGATCCCAGGGTCCTGGGATCGAGTCCCGCATCGGGCTTCTTGTTCTTCTCTCTCTGCATCTGCCTGCCACTCTGCCTGCCACTCTGCCTGCTTGTGTGCCCTCTCTCTCTCTCTCTCTCTCTGACAAATAAATAAATAAATAAAACCTTAAAAAAAAAAAGTGGTATTCTGTTACCTCTCCATCTTTGGGTGCCTGGGTGGCTCAGTGGGCTAAGTCTCTGCCTTTGGCTCAGGTCATGATCTCAGGGCCCTGGGATCGAGGCCCATATGGGGCTCTCTGCTCAGTGGGGAGACTGCTCCCGGCCCCCGCCTGCTTCTCTGCCTGCTTGTGACCTCTCTCTCTGTGTCAAATAAATAAGCAATATCTTTTTTTAAAAAAAGACATTTTCAAGCCAATAAAACTGAGGTTTATTATCATCAGCTCCTATACGAGTCTTCTATTGCTGCGTAACCAATCACTACACTTAGTGTCTTGAAAGAACCCATGTATGGTCTCATGGTTTCTGTGTCAGGAGTCTGGGTACATATTAGCAGGGTCCTTTGCCCAGAGTGTCACCAGGGTAAAATCATGGTGTTGCCCGGGGTTGCAGTCTCATCTGGGCTCCAGGTCCTCTCCCAGACTCAAAGACAGAATCCAGTTCATTATGGCTGGGGAACCAAAGTTTCTACTCCTGGAAGCCAGGTGTTCCCCTCCACAATGTGACAGTTTATTTCTTCATGGTAAACAAGAGGATCTTTCTGAATTCTGGGAAGACCTGAACAATTTTAAAAGGCTCATCTGATTAGGTCAGCCTCCCCCCCAACCAGTAATCTTCCCTTTGATGAATTCAAAGTCAGCTGATGACAGAGTTTAATTACATGAGCAAATCCCATTTGTCAGTATATAAGGTAATCACAGGAGTGAAATTCCATCACATTCATCAGTTCTGCTCACACTGGAGGGGAGGAGATTATACAGAATGTGCACACAGGGGGTAGGAATCTTGGGGACTGTCTTAGTAAAATTCTATGTACCTTAAATCCTCATGACAAGAATATGAAAGGATGGGGGCGCCTGGGTGGCTCAGTGGGTTAAGCCTCTGCCTTCGGCTCAGGTCATGATCCCAAGGTCCTGGGATCGAGCCCCGCATCGGGCTCTCTGCTCAGCGGGGAGCCTGCTTCCCCTTCTCTCTCTGCCTGTCTCTCCACCTACTTGTGATCTCTGTCTGTCAAATAAATAAATAAAATCTTCAAAAAAAAAAAGAAGAAGAATACGAAAGGATGTACTTCAGGTAAAACGAAAATAATCCCAGGTGGAAGATCTGGGACACAAGAAAGAAGAGAAGGCAAAGAAAATATGTGGGGCACTTGGGTGGCTCAGTGGATTAAAGCCTCTGCCTTCGGCTCAGCTCATGATCCCAGGGTCCTGGGATCGAGCCCCGCATTCCCCTTCTCTCTCTCTGCCTGCCTCTCTGCCCACTTGTGATCTATCAAATAAATAAATAAAATCTTAAAAAAAAAAAAAAGAAAATATTAAACATGTGGGTAAGTCTACACAAATATGAACTATTTAAAATAATAACAATACATTTGATTTGTGCAATTAACAAAATAACAAAAAATTAACAAAATCATCAAAATATCAGATTATAAGAGCATATAAATTCAAAGAGAATAATTAATGTTAAAGAATTCTAACATCTATGTATTGTTTGAAAGAAGTGTAAAAATGCCTACTAAAGAGACAACATATGTGTTAAGTCTGCAGCACCTGAATGACTCAGTTGGTTAAGCGGCGGGCTCTTGGTTTCAACTCAGGTCACGGTCTCAGAGTTGTGAGATGGATCCTTGAGCATTGAGCCTCTTCTGGGCTCTGCACTCAGCAAGGAGTTGAAGAGTCAGCTTGAGATTCTGTCTCTGCCCCTCCACCCCTTGCTGCAAGCCCTCTTTCTACAATAAATAAAATCCTTAAGAAAGGGAGACTGTTAAGTCAAATGTACAGGTTGAAATTTTTTGATTAAACACTAAAGAACCGAAATAGATTATCTAATACTTTCAAAATGAGAGAGGGAGTTTAAAAATGGAAAAAATCTTTCCACTACTCTCTGAGGCTCCCAACCAGCCTTCTTCCCCTCCCTCACTCAGGGTCTGACTCAGATCCCAGTCTGGTGGTCCCCTCAGCTTCTCCCAGATTCCTTCCCAATTTCTCTCACAGCCATTTCCCCTAAAGAGTTTCTTGTACATTCAGTCCCAACTTAGTGTCTGCTTCTCAGATGATATTCCTGGACTAGAACAAATCCCCAATTCATTTTATGAAGTGAATAGATCCATGACAGTGAAACAAGTCAATGGCAACATGAGTAAAGAAAAGTACAGGCCAGGGGTGCCTGGCTGGTTCAGTTGGGAGAGTGTGTGACTCTTCATCTTGGGGTCATGAGTTGGAGCCCTGCGTAGGGTGTAGAGATGGCTTAAATAAAATTTAAAAAAAAGAAAGAAAGAAAGAAAATACAGGCCGGTCTCATTTATGAACACGGTACAAAGTGCTAAACAAAAACCTGAGTATGCTCCATTTAGCAATGTCTACACAACACAGTGACCAGAAATGCAAGGTTGGCTTAATACTAGAAAACCTATACAGGTCTTCTAGAAAAAGAAATAAAAGAATAGTGGAAAGAGAAGAACTAAAACTGTTATTTTTCCTAGACAGTGTGATTTTCTGTGTAGAAAAACCAAAGCACCTACAGATAATTCATGAAACTTAGATAATTTATTATAGTCATTCAATAGACTATCAGCACACAAAGGTTAAGGCATCATTCACAATAGCATCAAAATGTAGTACCTGAATTAAACGTAATAAAGCCAATGTAAGATCTTTATGGATAAAATTATTTAAAATTTTGTAAAGATATTGGAAAGAATTAAATAGTAGATACAATGGAATCACAGAAGGGTTTGTGTGCGTGTGAAATTTGAAGAGCTGATTCCAAAATGTATATAGCTGAACAAAGACCCTGGGAGAAAAACAATGGGCTCCCAGCACCTGCATTAACTGATCTTGCTGCTTGGCTTATTACTCCGTCTCAACACCAAGTGGGACTCTATAGGTTTGCAGATCCTAGGGGCCACAGGATGAATACTTCCATCAGAGAAGTGGCAGGAAATTAGAAGCTGAAACGATCCTCTGGCTAATCTGAGCTTTCATGGCCCTGAGCCAGTAGGAAGAGGAAGTGATTGTTATCCGGACAAGATGATTGATGCTTGGAGCCAATAAACAAAAGGCATGATCAGAGGAGGGCTGGGAGCCTGTGAGGATGGCAAGGTAGGGCAGGGGTCGCAGAGGGTCAGTCCATCTTCTCTAGGTTTGTTAGCCGGACTGTGGCATTCCAGAGCCTTTGGGCCACTTGAGGATCCCGAGCAGTTTTAGCGGGAAGAGTTATCATACAGGAACTGCTAAAATGTTTTCCAGAAACACCATCCAGCTCCTTTGCCAAGCTCAGGTAGAGGACTGGAATTGCCCCTTGTTTGACGTTCTGTAGAGGGGAAGAGAGGGGGTCAGGCCAAACTGACTTTCCCTTGCTGGGGACACACAGAAGCACAGTGCTGCCCCACCCTCTTCAGGCTGAGCCGGCTCCTCCCCTACCCACCTTACAGAAGAAGCTGAAGAGCCAGAAGCAACATCGGTATGGCCAAGAGAACTGCTTCATGATCTCTGTGTATACGACACCTGGGTCCACAGAGTTCACAGTCACACCTGAGAGGAGGAGACACGGGTACGGTGCACAGTGAAATGAGAGGGGGATATTGGGAAGAAAAGGGTAAGTGTGGTTCTCCAGTGGGCAACGATGGGAGGATTCTACCAGGTCTGTGAGGCAGAGGTATCCAGAGATTTGGGGGTGGTGCCAAGAAAGTCAGTCCTCTGGAACTCACACAAATGGTGATATGTTCAAGCCAGTGAGGAGACAGGAGTATCAGAAAGCCCTGGGTGAACACAGTGGATGGTGTTGGTTTGGGAGAATACTGAGAGGAGAGACCTGTTGTGAGTGGTAAGAGAGTTGGAAAGATCGAAAAAGGAGATTGAAGACAGGGTTGAGAGAACTATAGGCTGCACTGATGACCAGTGGGGGAGATTAACAGCTGACCTGGGGGACACTGGGAGTAGTTTATGGCCAGAACATGTTGGGTAAGATGTTAAGTGTTGGGAGGCGGCACTGGGATGGAGGAATAGGGTGTGTCAGAGGCAATTACCTGTCCCTTGAAGCCTCCGGGCAAGCTCCCCAGTGAAGGAGGTCAAGAGCAGTTTGCTGCAATCGTAGTTCTGGTTGAAGGCCAAAGGCTTCCCAGCCCCTGTCAGATGTTTCTCATCAACATAGCCGCGTGTATGCCGAAAGGAAGTCACATTCACTACCCGGGCTGACCCTGCCCGTTGTAGGGCCCCTGGGTGAAAAGAGGACCCCACTCCATCAATCCAAGTTCTGGAGTGAACTCCCATGCCCACTCCCCAGCCTACCTCTCCAGGAGACTCCCAAGAGAGCAGAGACCATCCAGGGCTTTCAAGATAGGGTCAGTGGGCCCCACACCCCATGCTCCCCAGGCTAAGCATAGGACAGCTTAATGTGAACAGAGACTTCATTTTCATTAGTTGCTTTCCTAATGTTTTTCCTCCTCTTTTACTGTATTATTTGGATTTTTGTCTTGCTTTTCTTCCACTTGTCAGTTGGAGCTGCTTTAATTGATCCCTGTTTATGTTTTACCTCACTGGTGGCTGAGAGAAAAGCAGAGGTTGGAGACACTGTGGAAGCTATCTTTGGCGTATTTGTCACACAAACGTTCATTAGGTGTCTGGATAATGGCAGACACCAAGACAGATGCTAAGGACATAGGGTTCTGGGTTGAAGGGGGAAGAAATGTATGTAGAGATACTTGGGAAAGAGTGTGTGTGTGTGTGTGTGTGTGTGTGTGTGTGTGTGTGTGTTAAACCACCTCTCAGGAGGCCTGGGTGGCTCTGTTGGTTAAGCATCCACTTTAGGCTCAGGTCAAGATCCCAGGGTTCTGAGATCGAGTCCCACATCAGGCTCCTTGCTCAGTGGAGAGCCTGCATCTCCCTCTGCCTGCAGCTTTCCCTGCTTGTGCTCTCTCTTTCTTTCTCTGACAAATAAATACATAAATAAAATCTTTAAAAACCCAGCTATCTTCCAGGGTCACAAAAATAAAATTACAATCAATAGTATAAGTTAAATCTTTAAAGATTTGTAAGCAGGAAGGACCCAACATAGTTGGTGGCAAAGGTGAAATCAAGGCCCTCTGGGGTAAGTGTACCTCAGTACCTCACTATATATCTATATCTCTATAAAATTTGGATCATATAAAATATGAAAAATAGTAGTTATCACATATAAGTTTATGGTGTTCAAAATGCCAAAACTATTTTGAGCTGTACATTTAGATCACGCGTCAGAAATGAAAAACTGAGCAGCTGGTATTTAGGCAAAATTTGCTGGGGAGAAAATTATTCTTAAAGAAAACAGACCGGAGATTTGCAGGCATAGTGACATAAAGACCAAAGGGGCTCACAGCCTAGTTGGAGACAGATCCTCATGGAACAGTGTTGATGCAGGAACAGGGATGTATACAAGGGTGGAGGGAGCCCTGCAAATGCGGGGGTGGGGGGCGTTGCTGCTAGGGGAGGTATTGGCAGGATCCACAGCACAGGTGATATCTGTGCTGACTCCTGGCGGAGGAACTAAAGTTAAGTCAGCTAGAAGAGCGGAAGAGGATATTCCTCATAGAAACAAGCATATGTGCAAAAAGCAGAGCCAGAGCGGAAAAAAAAACAAGGTCCAAGAGCTACAGAGCATAGCTACGGACTGTCTGCTGGAGAGCAGAGTGTGGATTAAGGAAGGGGAGAAGGTGAGGCTCTCAGTCTGCAGGGGATCTGTGCATGGAAAGAACAGGCTTAGAGTTTCTCCTCTAACGGATAAATACCTTCCAAGGATATTAAGCAAGTGATGTGGTGAAGAATGATTTCCTACAAGCAGGAGAAAGAATGAAGAAGGGGAGGAGATGGGATGCCTGGGTGGCTCAGCCGGTTAAGTATCTGATTTTGACTCCGGCGGTCCTGGGATTGACTTCTGCATCAGACTCCTTGCTCAGTGGAGAACCTGCTTTTCCCTCTGTCTGCCACTCCCCCTGCTTGTGCTCTCACTCTCTCTGACAAATAAATAAATAAAATCTTTAAAAAGAGAAAGAGGAGGAGGAGAGAAGACACTTTAAAAAAGAGAGAGAGAAGGGGAGGAGAGAAGACCGTTTGAGAAAATAGGACTAGGCAAGGTGTAGACAGGGTGTTACAATTTGTCAAAAGGGGAAAAGTTACTACTTGAGAACCCCCCGAGTTCTGCCTTGCTCTTTGCTCTCTTTCCAGCTGGGGCTCATTTAATCAGCCGCTAAGGAGTCCATGAGATCCTGGCAACACAAATTGCCTCTCAAGAGGGGAATGGTAGCTCATTTTCAAGGAGAGGAGAATTTTTAAAAATGTAATCCCTTTTGTACACTTTCAATTTTGTGTTTTGGACACATATTACCTAACCCAAACAATTGATTTTATTTTAAAGAGGCTATTACACATCCAGGAGAAAATGTTAGGAAGAAGGCACCTGCCCCTCATTCTGTCCCAGCCTCCCCAGGAAGAACCCAAACTTCCTTACTCGGAAAGTATTAAAAAAATCAGAAAATCAAAGGACTCAGGCCCAAGAGAGAGATGCGTTCTGTCTAGATTCCTGGTGGTTCTTGAGCTGTTTGAGAGCAGGAAGTAGGGCTTCTTGGTGTCTATGTTCCTAGTGGTCTAGTGCTCCCCTTAACCTTTTGTTGAGATGACTGACTCTACTGGTCTAGCTAAAATGCACATCTGGGGGTTAGGAGAGGTGGGATCTTAAACCCTCTTGCTGGTTGTATTTGGGGCTCACTGATTTTATTACCAGCCTCCTACTCCTGACTTGTGTCAGCTGGGTTCCCCTGCTGTGTGAGGGGGGAAAGCATATCGGGTCATCACGCAGTGAGCAGCTAGGGCCAAGCAGAAGGAAGTGGCCATGGGGACAGTAAGCCACGAAAATGCCAGGGGAGTGGAGAAGCAAGGGTGGCACAGAAGGGAGGCACCCCATTCTTCCTTACCTTGGAGTAGATTTGTAAGCAGGAAGGGCCCAACATAGTTGGTAGCAAAGGTGAAATCAAGGCCCTCTGGGGTAAGTGTCTTGGGGATTCCTGGGAGGAGATGAGAACACAGGTGAGGTAATGGAAGGAGACAAGATCTGTGAGACAAATTGGCATTTAATAGAAATGCCACAGAACATGGCATGTATGAATTCAGGTTTTTAGGGTCGTGTATGAATTCCAGGTTTTTCAGCAAGGTGCACAGGTTAGGTTTGGTGGATGCCTGTTTTAGGGTCCCTGAACCGGAAAGGAGGCTCCTGAGACAAGTCCGGAGGAAACATACCACTGACTGCAGCATTGTTAACCAGCAGGTGTATCTCAGGAGACTCCTGCAGAAGCCACCAGACAAAGCTCCGGATGGAGGCCATTGAGCTCAAGTCCACCTGGCCAAGCAGGAGGCAGTTACTCTTTGAGACTACTTGGATCTCAGCCAGGGCTTGCTGTCCACGTTCCCGGTTCCGGCAGGCAAGGATCACACGGGCCCCACGGCGGGCCAGCTCCTGGGATACAGCCTTCCCTATTCCTGGAGGAGAGCAGCTTCAGAGTAGCCTAGCCTGGGGAGTGACTAGAGAGGCTGGTCCTCGCCCCCACCCTCCCTCCTGGCGCCACTGGGGCCTGAGGCACCTAGTGAGGCCACAGGATGAGAAGAGGACTCACCACTGTTGGCACCGGTCACCACTGCTGTCTTCCCAGTTAGGTCTGTGGAGCACTGCTGGAGGTCCCAAAGGTGAGACTCGTGCCAGAACCACACACTTAGTCGAAGCAGGAGAACCAGCATGAACAGGACAGACCCAGGGCTCCAGACCAGGGTGCTGAGTAGCGACCACAGTGCCATAACAAAGACTTGGTGGTCTGCCACCAGGGGAGCTGGGCTGTGGTGGAGGTAAACTGGGGAGGAACTAGTCAAAGCTGAATACAGATTAGCAATCAGGCTGGGGTAGTGCCTAGGACACAAAATTTAAAGAGGCTACTCACTCTCAGATTTGCTCAAGCATGCTGTTTGGACTGGGGAGTAAATTCCACCTTAAATGGCAAGTTTTGGACATTTGATTGCCTCACTGCTCTCTTTAGCCCAGAGCCAGCGCTTCTTTGAAATGTGTATAAGCTGATGGTTGTCTCCAAGTGAAACTTGGACTTGCACTCTAAGCTGGATTGGTGAATTGCAGGTATTGGAGAAGCAAGATAGCAAATTCCCCGTCTTTAATCAATGTGTGCTTAAGCAGCCCCTACTGCAAGGAGACTGAGTGATTCCATCTGAGACAGACCCCTCTTGCAGCCCTTATGTCTACTCCTCTGGGGAGAGGGGGATGGTTCTCCAGAATGCCTCTGCTGGGGAGCAACAGTGACCCAGTGCAGGGTCTCCCAAGGGTGGAAACGGGGTCATTCCCCGGAACCAGTGTTCTGTATCCTTCTAGGACTGTAGGGCAACTGCTCCTGATTGAGCGCCCTTAGAAGAAACTGACAAAGACATCAGGTCAACTCTTCAGGCAACTCAGGTGTTTATTGGGCAAGCAGAAAGAAGGAACACACCACCTGAGCTTCAGAGCCCAGAATAGGGTAGGTGCTCGGGGAGGAGGGACCACACTTTGGGCTTTGGGTTCTTCATTATTTGTCTCACGGACACCTGAGGATTTGGGGCGCCTGTCTGGATGGGCTGCTGCTCACTGGGAAGAAAGGTGCCACTTTCCCTGTCCTCCTGCTGGGGTACTGCAGCCCTGAGCAGCACCTGGGTGGTTGGGTTCCACATGCTCACACCAGGAGCCAGCTTCATTGCGTCAGGCAGCAACATGGGCTTCCACATCACCTGGGACGTGGCCTCAAGGACTCGGGGTGCCATATATGGCCCCCTGCGAGGATCCCGACCCTCCCGGTTGCCGGGATCCAGGCCCTGTGGATTTACATGGCTGCGGCCAGCCCATATCTCACCCAGCAACTCAGCCTCCCCCTCCCAGCCACTGGGCCACTTCGCACCAGGCCACAGTTTGGGGCTGGGGCTCCGGGCCAGATCAGGGAAAGCCAGATGAGTGGCAAGAAAGCCAAGCCCAGGTTTGGGAAAGGGCAACTTTGACCCAAAGCCTGGCGATGGTAGGCCTAAGCTTAAAGTTGGGGATTGGAGGCCAGGGCCCAGGCCCAAGGCAGGGAAATGAACGCTAGGCGGGAGAGAGAAGAAAACTGTCGGGGAGACATGAGCACCAGGTCTGGGCGCTAGGGATCTGGCGGGAGCCTCAGGAGTCTTGGTCTTCGCGACCCTCTGTCGCCCGCGGTAGGCTTCCAGGGGGCGTGCCTCGGCGTCCTGAACCACAACCTCGGCCAGAGGGCGCACCCAGTGGCGCGGCAGACGCCTGGGGTCCAGATGCGCCCCAGTCTTGCGACCCATCCTATAGCGAGGCCGGCTCCGCAGCGGGTCCTCCAACCTAGGCTGCTGTGGCTCTAATGAGGCCGAGGGGACGAGCGTGGTGGGGTCGCCCACAGAGAGGCCGACCCCCAACACGCCCGAGTCAATGAGGGGCGCGTCCTCCTCGATGAGAGGAACGTCCTCCTCCTTGAGTTTCAGCCAGTCCCCAGGTACGTGCGGCTGGGACGTGCAACAATAGAGGTCCTCCAGCGAGAACTGGGAGCCCCGGGGCTGTGCCGCCTGAGTCAAGGCCTGGGTGCTGGCTACCTGGAACAGCTCCAGAGAAGGGTGGGGACTGCCATTGGGAGCCATCTCCACAGACGGTTGGCGGCTCGCATTCAAGGACCCCACTGTGGCCTGGTGGTCTCTGGCCTGGACGTCCAAGTCCTCTAAAGGACCCTGGGACCCTGTGTCCTGAAACAGCTCTGGGGTAGGTGGTGGTCCCTGAGTGACTGGCAGCTCTGGAGAATGTTCCCAAGATTCCATCTGCTCCTGAGAGCCTCTCCCCATCCACCGTGTTCCTAGAGACATCCGATCCTCGCTCCCTTGTTCCTAGGGAAATGCATTGGGAGTAGGGGTAGTGGGTGGGTAGTGAGACCTTGGAAAGAGGAGACAGGAACTAAGGGTAGAGGAGTCCAGAGAGGACCTGAAGAGAAGGCTCGATGGGGCTTAGGGAAGGGGTGTGGGGATCAGAGGGAGCTGGGGGCTGGGCTTACCTCGTTTTGGAAGGTCTCCTCTGGGCCCATGGAGGCGGGGGCATGCAGCACAGGCACTGATCCCTGAGCCCAGGCATCTGTCGTGCATGCCAACGGTTCCTCATCCTCACCCCACGTGGGGTCCTCAGCCACTGCTGATTCTCCCTCATCCCTGGCCAGGAAACGCCACTCAGTGATCTGCAGCATGGCCTCCCGGGCCTGGCTAATGGTGAATGGAATGCACTGTGGAGATGAGAGAGGATCTCAGCCCAGGGTGGGCTGGACGGATGGGTGGGTGTGGGTGGAGATGGGTCTGAAGAACCTGGATCCAGGCCCACCTGCTGGGTCAAGTAGACTTTGAAAGCAGAGTCCATGACTCGCGCCAGCAGATCAGCCAAGATGTCCCCCACAACATCCTCTCCCTCCTCTAGAGCCATGAGTGCCATCCATTCAGCCTCTGTGAGCCGCCCAGGCACGATGTCCACCTGTGGCGCCTGCACCGTAGGGGGCCGAGCCTTTTCCGCCTTGGATCGGGTCACCCCACGGTCCCGGATCTGTCTCTCCTGCCTCTGTGAGGAAAGAACAGGGCAATCAGGGCAGGAAACAGAGAAGTGGAATGGAGAAGCAGCTATAGACTAGGAGGAAGCTTTCTCAAGCTGTCCAGTAGGAAGGAAAAGCCTTTTGAAAGGAATAATTTACCAACGGCCTACTACATGTCAAATTTATTTTAGATGTTTGACCTTGCTAATTTACTTTTTTAAGATTTATCTATTTAGGGGTGCCTGGGTAGCTCAGTCATTGGGCGTCTGCCTTTGGCTTGGATCATGATCCTGGGCTCCTGGGATTGGGCCCTGCGTCGGGTTCTCTGCTTGGTGGGAAGCCTGCTTCTCTCTCTCCCACTCCCCCTCCTTATGTTTCCTTTTCACTGTGTCTCTGTCAAATAAATAAATAAAATCATTAAAAATTTTATTTATTTATTTGGGGGGGAGGGGCAGAAAGAGAAAATCTTTCAAGGAGACTCCCTGCTGAGTGGGGAGTTGGACATTGGGTTTGATATCTGGACCCTGAGATTATGACCTGAGCTCAAATCAAGAGTAGGAGGCTTAACTGACTGAGCTAGTCAGGCACCCCTGGCCTAACTAATTCAATTTTCATTTTTTTTATTTTTTCTTTTTTTTTTTTTTTAAGATTTTATTTATTTATTTGACAGACAGAGATCACAAGTAGGCAGAGAGACAGGCAGAGAGAGAGGAGGAAGCAGGCTCCCTGCTGAGCAGAGAGCCCGATGTGGGGCTCGATCCCAAGACCTTGAGATCACGACCTGAACCGAAGGCAGAGGCTTAACCCTCTGAGCCACCCAGGCGCCCTCATTTTTTTTATTTTTTTAAAGATCTTATTTATGTATTTGATAGAGTGAGAGAGCATCAGCGGGGGGCAGTAGAGGGAGAGGCAGGCTCCCTGCCAAGCAAGGAGCTGGATGTGAGCTTGATCCCGGGACTGGGATCATGACTTGAGCCAAAGGCAGATGCTTAACCATCTGAGCCACCCAGGAACCCTGCTAATATAATTTTCATGACAGCTCACTAAACCCATTTTACAAAGAAACTGGAAGGACACAAGTTAACCAGCGCTTGCTTCAGATTACAGAGTACACCCTGGCTATGTAGAGCTCTAACACCACAGTCTATTGGCACTAGTTCAAAAGGTTCAAAGTTCTTGAGGGTTCAGAAAAATTAAGGATAAGTCAATAAATGGTTAGTGTTTAAAGAACACTAGTCTCCTTCTCTCCCCCAAATCAACTTAGATGCTCATTTTACAACACACATCTAAATAATGGATTAAAGGATACACACACACACACAAATGAAACAAAAATATAAGCAAAAAATAAAATGTAGGAAAAAATAGATTAAGTTGTCATATAATCTCTGGGTGAGAAAAAACTGCCGAAGCATAAACATTATGTAAGAAATAATAAAGAGGGTGCCTGGGTGGCTCAGTGGGTTAAGCCTCTGCCTCTGCCTTCGGCGCAGGTCATGATCCCAGGGACCTGGGATTGAGCCCCACATCGGGCTCTCTGCTCAGCAGGGAGCCTGCTTCCCTCTCTCTCTCTGCCTGCCTCTCTGCCTACTTGTGATCTCTCTCTGTGTGTCAAATAAATAAAATCTTTAAAAAAAGAAATAATAAAGAAATAGCTAGAGAGTTATATACATACAGGCAAAAATTTCCTGTACTTTTAAAAAATTTTTATTTTATTTATTTGACAGAAAGAGACAGCAGGCAGACCCTTAATGACTGAGCCACCCAGGCACCCCTTCCTGTACTTATTTTTAAGACACTCCTAATTACAACTTGACAGTAGTTACCATTTACCGGCACCTAAGCATATCAGTTACAAACACTGACTCAAGTCCTACATTTTTAGACTACATACTATTTTTATCCTCATTTTACAGAATTTGTCCAGATCACACAGCAAGGTAGTAGTGAAGTCATAATTCATATGTAGGTTTGTCTGACTCTAGAGCCTGACTTTATCCTGCTTTCCAAAATAAAAAAAAATTGCAACAAATATGAAAAAGGATAAATATCCCCAAGTATATTAAAAACCCACATAAAAAATAAAATCATAAGACCCCAAGAATAATAAATAAAGGACATAACATTACACAAAAATGGAACTGTAAATGACTAATAAACGTTTGAAAAGATGTCCAACCTTCAAAAATATCAATTCCAATTTTATGAACACATCCAAAGGCATATCCTGAAATGAAAATAAAATTATATCCTCCAACATAGACCTTCTGCTGTCATTTATAATAGCAGAATATTGAAAATATCTATCTAACAAAAAGAGAATATATGGCTAATTGTGTGCCCTCTATATAAGGAATATTATGCAATGATTAAAGATAATTTTAGGAAGAATTTGCAATATAGGTAATGATAAATGAAAGAAACAGTATACGAAATTACATACCAAGTGTCATCTCTGATGTATAAATCAGTATATGTTAAAGAAAAGGAAAACATCTTATCACCACTACTGTTCAACATTGTACTAGAAGTCCTAGCCTCAGCAATCAGACAACAAAAAGAAATTAAAGGCATCCAAATTGGCAAAGAAGAAGTCAAACTATCACTCTTTGCAGATGATATGATACTGTATGTGGAAAACCCAAAAGGCTCCACTCCAAAACTGCTAGAACTTGTACAGGAATTCAGTAAAGTGTCAGGATATAAAGTCAATGCACAGAAATCAGTCGCATTTCTTTACACTAACAACAAGACAGAAGAAAGAGAAATTGAGGAGTCAGTCCCATTTACAATCGCACCGAAAACCATAAGATACCTAGGAATAAATGTAACCAAAGAGGCAAAGAATCTGTACTCAGAAAACTATAAAGTACTCATGAAAGAAATTGAGGAAGACACAAAGAAATGGAAAAATATTCCATGCTCATGGATTGGAAGAACAAATATTGTGAAAATGTCTATTCTACCTAGAGCAATCTACACATTTAATGCAATCCCTATCAAAATCCCATCCACCTTTTTTTTAAAGAAATAGAACAAATAATCCTAAAATTTATATGGAACCAGAAAAGACCTCGAATAGCCAAAGGAATATTGAAAAAGAAAGCCAGTCGGTGGCATCACAATTCCAGACTTCAAGCTCTATTACAAAGCTGTCATCATCAAGACAGTATGGTACTGGCACAAAAACAGACATATAGATCAATGGAACAGAATAGAGAGCCCAGAAATAGACCCTCAACTCTATGGTCAACTAATCTTCGACAAAGCAGGAAAGAATATCCAATGGAAAAAAGACAGCCTCTTCAACAAATGGTGCTGGGAAAATTGGACAGCCACACGCAGAAAAATGAAATTGGACTATTTCCTTACACCACACACAAAAATAGACTCAAAATGGATGAAGGACCTCAATGTGAGAAAGGAATCCATCAAAATCCTTGAGGAGAATGCAGGCAGCAACCTCTTTGACCTCAACCGCAGCAACTTCTTCCTAGGAACATCGCCAAAGGCAACAGAAGCAAGGGCAAAAATGAACTATTGGGATTTCATCAAGATCAAAAGCTTTTGCACAGCAAAGGAAACAGTTAATAAAACCAAAAGACAACTGACAGAATGGGAGAAGATATTTGCAAACGACATATCAGATAAAGGGCTAGTATCCAAAATCTATAAAGAGCTTATCAAACTCAACACCCAAAGAACAAATAATCCAATCAAGAAATGGGCAGAGGACATGAACAGACATTTCTGCAAAGAAGACATCCAGATGGCCAACAGACACATGAAAAAGTGCTCCACATCACTCGGCATCAGGGAAATACAAATCAAAGCCACAATGAGATACCACCTCACACCAGTCAGAATGGCTAAAAT
This sequence comes from Martes martes, assembly GCF_963455335.1. Classification (NCBI taxonomy): domain Eukaryota; kingdom Metazoa; phylum Chordata; class Mammalia; order Carnivora; family Mustelidae; genus Martes; species Martes martes. The sequence continues at coordinate 89,937,526 of NC_137896.1, forward strand.
TAACAAGTCAAGAAATGACAGATGCTGGCGAGGATGTGGAGAGAGGGGAACCCTCCTACACTGCTGGTGGGAATGCAAGCTGGTGCAACCACTCTGGAAAACAGTGTGGAGGTTCCTCAAAAAACTGAAAATAGAGCTACCCTATGACCCAGCAATTGCACTACTGGGTATATATCCTAAAGATACAAACGTGGTGCTCCGAAGGGGCACGTGCACCCGAATGTTTATAGCAGCAATGTCCACAATAGCCAAACTGTGGAAAGAACCTGGATGTCCATCAACAGATGAATGGATAAAGAAGATGTGGTATATATACACAATGGAATACTATGCAGCCATCAAAAGACATGAAATCTTGCCATTTGCGACGATGTGGATAGAACTAGAGGGTATTATGCTTAGCGAAATAAGTCTATCGGAGAAAGACAACTATCATATGATCTCTTTGATATGAGGAAGTGGAGATGCAATGTGGGGGGGTTGGGGGGAGCTAGGAAAAGAAAAAATGAAAAGATGGGATTGGGAGGGAGACAAACCATAAAAGACTCAATCTCAAAAAACAGACTGAGGGTTGCTGGGGGGAGGGGGGACGGGAGAGGGTGGTGGGGATATGGGCATTGGGGAGGGTATGTGCTATGATGAGTGCTGTGAAATGTGTAAACCTAGCGATTCACAGACCTGTACCCCTGGGGATAAAAATACATTATATGTTTATTAAAATAAAAAAAAAAGAAATGGAAAACATCAAAATTGTCACAGTAGATATGTTTCTTTCTTGTGCTCTATCTTGTAAGTTCTCTACAATGAGTCTGTGTCCTTTTGTAATTAAAAAAATCATATAAAAAGAAAAAGACTAGTTCCATAAATTCATTTTAGGGACATAGGAAACTTATAGGAAGATTCTTGGGAGCCTCCTCCTTTCCTACATGTCTCCCTTCACTTGGTTCCTTCCAAAATTTACCTCTAAAGGTAGTCTTCCCAATCTTTATCTCCTCACCCCAACCTTACTGCCTCCTATGAGACGTCCCCTCAAATTCATTCTCTGCTGTATCTGGTGTTTCCTAAACATTACACTGAACTCAAAGTCCCTTAAACCTCATTTCCTTTCTCTGCTAATGAAAACAGCCCTGGTGGCAAGCCCAGGGAATAGCCCACAGACTAGTCCAGGCAGGTAGGGCTGGGAGAGGGGAGCCAGTTCCTTAGACTTACCCTCCCAGCCTCTCATCTGCCACTCCTGACGGTGACTGTACCTACATGTGGCCTCTAGAGGCCAGAGATATTATTGCACAAAGTCTCCTCAAATGTGTTTTATTTAAAAATTTCTTGGTTTGGGGGGCACCTGGGTGGCTCAGTAGGTTAAGCCTCCACTCTTGATTTTGGCTCTGGTCATGACCTCACGGTAGTGAGATCAAGCCCCTGCGTGGAGCTCCCAGTCAGCGGGGAGTCCGCTTGAGATTTTCTCTCTCCCTCTGCCCCTCCACAAGTCCCTGTCTCTCGTGGGCTCTCTCGCTCTCAAATAAAAATAATTTTTTTTTTTAAGTCTTGGCTTTTAAACAACTTGACTTTCAAATGCAGCCTCAAAGCTGTTGTTTAACCCATTCCTTCCTCCTAAAATCCTTGAAAGGGAGTTTATTTAGAAACACCTCTCCCCAGTGCCTGACCAATTCTGGCTTATCCATTTGAATGGGGGCCTCAGTTTAAGAGACTTATTACATGCCTTAGCTGCTTCCAAAGTCAGTTCCCGTTCTTGGGCACTGAACCATACATTTGACTTTTTCCCTCAGGTTCCGAGTGTGACAAAGCGTGTTAGTGTGCGTGGTGCAGGTGCAGATTTTCTGCCCCAAACCGACGTGGCTTCCTTGGTCGCCCTGTACGCCCGCATGGTGGGCTGGCGGCGGCTGGCGTGGGGCGGACCCACGGTTCCCCACGCCGACCTTAAATGCCAGTCCGGACTCTGGCCCACCCCCAGCTGAGCTGAAGCTCACCGAGCCTTCGTGAGCCATTGTCGCAGCTGTCGCTCCAACCCCGCTGCTTCGGCTTCCCTTCCTTGATGCTGCCACCTCCGCCTAACCGTCTCCCAAGCAACTGCGGCGCCGTGCACATTGCGCCCGACCTGGAGGAGAGAGGCTCGCCCCGCCCACGGTTGCCCTGGCAACCGGGCCGCGCTCCGGACGTTAGGGTTGCTCGGCTCCGCCCAATGGCCGTGCGTACGTGCGTCATCTCTATGGTGGCGGCGGGTTCGGAGGGACCGAGCGATTCCCCGAGTCAGGCAAGCGACCCTGGGGCTGCGGGTGTGACTTCTGGCCTGGGCCGGGGGGTTCGGGGAGCCAGCTGAAGGGAGAAGAAGGGTCTGGGGACTACCCTGCCTCATCTGCCTTCGCTCGGGCGCTTGGGGCCACCAGGTCCTGTGCCACCACCGTTCCTCCTCAGGGATTCCCCCATCGCCCCACTGACTCAGCTCTGGGGCTCCCCTTTCCTGCTCCACAAGACCTCCCCACGCCGGACTCCCCTGTTGCAGTCCTCGGGTTCCCCATCACATTCTGACCTCAGTGGTCTCCTTCAGTGCCTCACGACAGCACCCCCCATTCCTCCCGCAGGAATCACCACTGTCGTGTTTCCTACGCGCCCGTGATTGGGGCCTTTCTCCGCTAGGATGTTCCGCCGGGAGCGCCCGATTCCCCTTCGAGGTTCGGCTGCACCCCTGTGCAATAACCTCAGTGTGCTGCAGGTGCCCTCCCGCAACCTCACACATTTTGGGGTTGTCCATGGACCCAGCGCCCAGCTTCTCAGCGCCGCTCCTGAGGGTGTGCCCTTGGCCCAGCGCCAGCTCCACGCTAAGGAGGGAGCCGGAGTGAGCCCTCCACTTATCACCCAGGTGAGGCATTGAATTGAGAGTGGTGTTGCTGAATCCTCATCTCTGTCCTTTCTTTCCAAGCCTCAGGAATAGGCCTTCCCTAACCCTCCGATTTTCCACTCTGGAGACCTCCTGTCCTCCAGTCTGACCATTTCTTCCTACTCTGGGCCATTTCCCTATAGGTCCATTGGTGTGTCCTCCCCTTCCGAGTGTTGCTGGTACTCACCTCACATAGAGGAATACAGGTAAGAAGAGCTTCCTATTCTCCCCCACTAGAGTCTTTTCAACTCTTCCCCCAGACCCATAAACACCTTCCCACTTACCTCTAAACACTTACAAACCTTTTACATGTTTAGCCTATTCTTCCTTATTTCTCATCTTCATTCCTTCTATCTTTTCCAGTTCCCAAGTGCCATCTCCTATACCTGCCCCTTTACTAGCTGTATGACCTCGAGCAATTTAATTAACTTCTCAGAGCCTCAGTATCCTGAGATGGAAATAAAAGTAGTGCCTGCCTCCCACAGTTGTTTCGAGGATTGTATACCTCCTTCTCACACATGGTTTGTCAGCTCAGAGGAGTGAGACTCTAAGGCTATCCTGTATGTGAACTACTCAGCATAGCTCTGCAAAAGTCAGCTGGATGTGCCCCCATCCTTGCTCTTGTCTTCCAGATGTACGAGTCAGATGGCTCTGTCATGGTCTATTGGCACGCGCTGGACTCTGGAGATGCGTCTCCAGGTACCTGCAGGACTGAGTGGGGTGGGGGTAGGGAGTGTTTGGTGGGGCTGGCGGAGGTGCTATTTCTAATAGTTTTCCCCTTTCATACTCAGTACAGGCTGTGTTTGCCCGAGGAATTGCTTCCAGTGGCCGCTTCATCTGTGTGGGTGAGGGGGCCAAAGGCAGGGCATCGGGGGGTGCTGTGGCATAGGGGTGTGGGCTTTAGTTAGGATGATGCTAAAGGTTTGAGGGAATTTTTGAGGGTTAGAGGGAAGGGTGGGAGTGAAGGGGGCTCTTATAGAGACTGCAGAAAGCCATGGCAGGCTTCAGAAGGGCAGGATAGGATAGAGTAATGGTAGTCAACGGCGGAACAGAGCTGTTGGAGCAGTGAGTGGTGGGTTTGCTGCAGAGGTTTCTGGGGTGGAGAGCGTGCTATGTGTGGTGGTTGGAGACTCGGGAGGATCAGGAAGCCATCAGTGGGGCACTGGTTCTGCAGGAACGTGGTCGGGCCAGGTATTGGTGTTTGACATCCCAGTCAAGGGTCCCAACGTTGTACTAAGTGAAGAGCTGACTGGGCACCAGACATCAGTCACAGACATTGCGACCGAGCCTGCCCAGGGACAGGTGAGTGGATTCCCCCTATTTATTCCAGTGAGCCTGGGAGCCTTCCCACTTCGGCAGGCAGCAGACGTGGGTTAAGAATTGACTTCACTGCTAAGCAGCTGGATCACTTTGGGCAAATTGCTGCCCTTTCCCAGGCTTCAGCAACCTCAAGTCCAGTGATAAAATCTGATTTTCCATTTACGTGGCATTTAATAGCTCACGAACACTTTTCAATACTGGTGTGAACTGAGGAGTTGGGACAGATGGTGTCTAAGATACTTTCCAACTCTGACGTGTGCAGCTTCCTTTTCTGGACTTGCCAAGTCCTGCCCACCTCCAGTGCCACTCTCTTCAGGAAGCCATCCCTCTATTCCTGCTCCCACTGATCTCCCTTGGCTGAGCCCTGAATTGGTACTAGCCTCAGACAACTCTTGTCTCCCTAATTGGATCACAAACCTCTTGAGAACAGGGTATGTGTGTTCTCATTCATATCCTCCATTGCACCTGACCCAGGGCTGGGCCCAGGGTCTATGTTGGTTGCCTGGGGTTGGGGACTGTCCTGGGGCCTGGACTGTAGTCATGACTGTGACTGGCTTACTGCAGGACCTCCAGATCATAACACTGTGGCCTCAGCTTCCTCATCCATCCAGTGAGGGCAGTTATATACCCCGCTCCTCACACATGGTTTGTCAGGTCTGGGGAGTGAGATTCTAAGGAATGTAAGGGAGGCAGTTTATGCATCCCGAGGGAACCCCACATCCAGCCGATAAGGGCTCCACATTTTGCCCTTTCCCTGGAGAGGCAAAGATGCAAATGCTGCCTCCCTTCCCCTCCTGCCCTGTGTATAGGACCCAGCAGGGGAGGAAGGGAAGGACTGATCCTGCTTTTCTCCTCAGGACTGCATGGCTGACGTGGTGACGGCAGATAACTCAGGCTTGCTGTGTGTCTGGCGGTCAGGGCCCAAATTCAAATTAGTGACCCAAATTCCAGGATTTGGGTAGGTGAAGCGGAAGGGGGTGGATGCCTTCCTGAGGGGTCAGAGGAAATTAAAGTGGTTTATCACCCTTGCAGGGTCCCATGCCCTTCCGTGCAGCTGTGGCACGGGACAGTAGCAGCAGGCTATGGGGATGGGCAAGTGCGTCTATATGAGGCCGGTACAGGAACTCTGCACGTCCAGATCAGCGCCCACGCCCGGGCCATCTGTGCCCTGGACCTGGCTCCCGAGGTGGGCAAGGTCAGTCTCCTCCTCCACCCCTACGTACCTGTGCCCCTGGTGCTGGGACATTGAGAGGAACTCCACAGGCTTGTCTGGTTCTCAGTGGAGCCCTCTCCCTGGGTGCCTGGGCCAGGCACTCCAGCCTATACTCGTCCCATCAGCACCTGCTAATGCCCACTTATCCTCCCACCTTTGGTTTTATAGCTTCTCTCTGCAGCCGAGGACACCTTTGTACATATCTGGAAGCTGAGCAGAAGCCCAGAGAATGGCTGCACTGAGGTGCGTGTTGTGGGAGGAGTGGAAAGGGGGGTCCGCGGATGAGGCAGCAGGCCCTGAGCAGCCCTCTTCTCCCCCAGGTGGAACACTGTCATGGTGAGTGTGTGCCTGACACCCAGGTGTGCGGTGCCCGATTCTGTGACCCCTCAGGCAGCTCCTTTGCTGTGACTGGCTATGACCTTGCTGAGATCCTGAGATTCAGCAGCGTGTGAGAGAAGAGCAGCCCTCCTTTCTCCTTGTGGTATTTATAAAGTACCCTTCCACCCAGCCCTTGTCTGATTACTCAGTATCACAGGCCGGTCAACTAAGCTCCAGGGATGAGGGGAGGGGGCAGTTCCAGACCAAGCAGAGAGGCAACCTGTCCTCAAGAACCAGGTGAGGGCTGCCGTTAAATAACTTTAATGGTTGATGTGAGAGTCACAGGGAGGTGCACTCCCTCCCAAGGCTCTTCAGTGCCATCCTCAAAGCTGGTTAGTGCAGGGAGGTAGGGCAGGATTGGTTCCAGTTTTCTCCCAGGAAGGGTTTGGGGGGTCCGAGGCAGTCCCAGGAAGGAGCCCCTCAACACCTTGGCAAGCATAGCTGAGGAGGGGCTTCTGCTCCCGCTCCCCAGCCTACCCCCAGTCCAGCAGAGGAAGGGGAGGCCAAGCTGGCCAACCTGCTGCCGACAGCACCGCACCCGGAGCCCAGCTGCTCGTAGGTTGTCTCTTCCTCTGGCCAGATCCTGCGGCCAGCACCTTTCTCTCTCAGACTGGCGACTGGAGCCAAGTGCGGGGTGGGCCTTTGCTGAAGAGGCCTCTGGACCGTGGGGATCGCTGCTGGGGGAGAGGGGCAACGGAGCGGGAAGCCCCAGGGGAGTGGTCTGGGGGGACAGCATCCAGGGAGAATGTTCGGGGTCGCCCCCAGGGCATGGGGTGGGTCCGAGCTGGGGCTGGGGCCACTGAGGCAGGTGAGCAGGGGTTAGGCAGGGCAGGCTGTTCTGTAAACATTGCTAGCCAGGGTGGGGGTGTCTCCAGCCTTGTGCCCTCCCGCTGGGCCAGGATGTCTGTCACCGCTGCGATGTCATCCAGCGGCTCAATAGCTGTGACACCAGGAAGGGGTTGAGGGGAGGGGGCCAGTCAGAACTTGGGCCCCAGGCCTACCCAGCCCTGACCATCACCTGTCACTGTAATAGGAGGAAAGCAAAGCCCGGATCTCAGCTGAGATTGTGTTATCCTGCAGAAGAAGCCCCTCACCAGGGCCCCCTGGAGCCATGGGCTCTGATAAGACTATGGGATACAGGGTGCAGGGGGGATGGAGATGAGGGGGTGGGCAGAAGTGGGTGAAAAAAAAATCAAGAAAAGAGGAGGAAAATGAAAGCAGTGCCAAGCAAGTGAAGGGTCAGAGGAAGAGACAGGAATCCGCATGCAGAAAGGGAAACAGAGAAGAAGAAATTAGGAAAGAAATCCATGAAATGAATCCGGCTCTTTGGGGGTTGGTTTGGAACTTTGGTGGAGATGGCTCTAAGAAGAGCTGGAGAAGAGAAACAAATACAACAGGACCGAGAGGGCCTTGGGTCCCCAGAGCTCTGCCTCAGCCTGTTGCTTTCTCTGTTCCCATTATCTGGGCTGCCTTGAAGCCCCCAACCCCACTTGCTGTCAGGTTCCCGGAGTATACTTTCACTCACCCATCTCATGGTACAAGGACCCCTGCTTGGCCAGTACTTGGGGTGGTTTCCGGGGAGCAGGGGTTTCAATCTTCATGATTTCATCACAGCACTGCTTCCACTGGCCTGAAGGGAGAGCAATGACTAGGGTGGGAGGAGGAAGACTGAGATGGCCAGGCCGTCCCCTCCCCCGCTACATCCCCTTCCACACTTTCTGGAAATAGAGCCCTTTGATAAAAATAAACCCCATCCCTCCCAAAGGTTCAAACCAGCCCCCTCCTCTTACTCATGTCAAAGAAAAGCTGCCACAAAGCCTCCATCCAGCTATGTAGGGCTCCTCGGCTCTCTGTCTGAAGGGTGTGTGTCACCTCGTCCTCCCCATACCGGTTACTGATGCTCAGGGTCAAGGGCCGGCCTGCAGCCTGGTCCGGCTCCCCTGCCCGGACTCGAGTCTCCTGCAGGAGAAGGAAGGGGTCTGCTTCCACCTTCACCTTGGTCACAGAAGTCAGCGGTCACAGATACCAGGCAGGCTTGCTCATCCCTGCCTTAGAAGGAAGAGCTGGTTGGGTCTCTCATCTCCTATTGAGCAGAGTGGAAGGAAAAGCAGGAAAGCACTGGGGATGAGACAGAGCGTCCTCAGTCAGGAAAGAGGAGCAGACAGAGATGGGATTGAGGGAGGCACAGAGACGAGCAGGAACGCTGAGGCCTAATATACCTCAGTACTTTCATAAAAGTCGTCAGGAAAGCTAGCAAAAGGGCTTGGAAATTAAGAGGGGTCATTGGACTTGGGTTGGGAGACAAAGCCAGGAAAGGGAGAAGATGCAGAATGGAATTTGAGAGAAAAGGCAGAAAGAGGATGAAAATCCTAAACTGGCCGTGGGACCCTCTGGGACTTGACAGGGGCTAACGCTAGTGAGTAGAAGAGCCTTTTCCAGTGACACTGGTGAGAACATTCCTGGCCCTGAAGCTGGGTGCGGTGCTGTTAGGAACAGCAGGCCTGACTTCTATCTCTCTGCACCCACCCTCCTGGGACCTGAAGGAGACGCTCCTGGGCCCTGGCACCTGGTAGCTTTACCACCAAGGGACCCATCACCTTGTTGATGGCAATAGTAAACAACGGCTCTTCCCCAGTGTCTGCGTCTTCGGGTTGCCGGTAACAGAAGAGGCTTGTGCCTTTCAGGACTCCATGCACTCGCGCCCAGTCCTGCAGCTCCCCAGCTTGCTGCACAAATGACTCAAGGTTTCCTGGGGGAATCACACCCCCAACACCCTTCTTCCCATTCTCCCACTGAGAGTCTGTTCCTTTCTGCCCACCCTCGTGTCTGATCCTCCTGTCTTCTTGCCATAACCCTCCTTCCTCCACCCAGATCTTGACTTTCCAATAGTCCTTTGGTGCCTAGATGATCCAACTGTCCTTTGCCTTCTCCAGGGTCCCTTCTCCGCCTCAGGGCCCCTCACCTGCACCCTGAGGGTACCACTGGCGGTAGGCTGAGTCATGCAGAGAGGCTGAGCCACCAGGCGGCAACACACGCTACCATAGAGGGGAAGCCAGGCGGGGTTCTCCTCTGGGGGATAGGAAGTTTAGGGTAAGGGTGGTGAACAAAAGGGACCATCCCACAGCCCCTCTTCTCACTGTCCAGCGTCCCCTCCCTCCACAACAGACTCACCATGGCTAGCGAGGGTGAGGTCGTGTGTGCGGAACCCATCCTGCACTGCCGACAAGGTGAGCGTGGTGTGAGCCAAGAGGTGGTAACGAGGACCACTGCGCAACAGAGAAGTGGGCCTCAGCCCGGCGCCGGGCATCCTAGACTGCAGGAAAACTATCTGGCCTCCCCCACAGGGGTAAGGACATTTCCCGAGCTGCTGCTAAGTGCCACGTCCTGTGCTTCCTGTGCTTTACGTATGTTATCCCACTGTATTCCCACGACAGCCTTGGGAGATTGGTGGCATTGTTTCGTGAATAGATGAGAGAGCCTGAGGCTTAGAGAAGTTTAGAAATTTGCCCATAATTTACAGCTAGTAGGTGGTAGAGCTGGAATTTGACCTCCTGTCTGTCTCCAAAGGCAGCAAAGTCACTGCCCTAGAGCTTCTCCAACTGCTGCTCAGAGACCCAGCGTCTCTGGGTGCTTCCAGGCACCAGCAGGCAACCCCGCAGGACCCAGGCTACTTCGCTCCAACCAGGGCACTCTGTCCTATCCACATAATATGCATTTGCTGCTGCAAAAAATTCAAGCCCCCCAAACTTAGCTCTACCCATATTCCTACTGGTCCTCTTGGCTGACTTGGGCCTGGCTCCAGGGCACAGGTCAGGGTGCCTCCCAGCCAAGCGGCTGCCACTCCTTCATGTAGGTCTGCACGCTGTGGCAGTGGCACAGAATAGGTTTGCATGCTCGACACAGCTCAGAGGCCACCTGAGGCCAGGATATATGCAGCTGAGGGCAGCGGGGGCATGGAGGGCCTTACCCCACAGCCGGGGTAGGGAGCAGAATAGGACTGCTCCCCGAACCCGACGCACTCTCCAGTGATGCCCGGACACGCCTCCCAGAGGAGCGGCCTAGGGAGCTGCTGAGTTTGGTGGCAAGCCTCTTGGGAGCTCCAGCCAGGGCCCCCTCCTCTTCCAAGCAGGCTCCATACAGCTCCAGTCGCAGTTCAAAATCTGGCCCTGCCTCAGTGCTATAGGAGGGTGGGCGGAAGAGAGAAGGCTAGTTCTGGGGAAGTTCAGGGAGGCATGAGGGGGTGGGCAGGATGGAGGATGATGTGGTGCGAGTACAGGACAGCTGTCCAGGTGACGCCCATCTTCCTTCCTCCCCTGCAGCTCCATCCAAGGACTGGAGGAGAGTGGAGACAGGAGGGAGCCCCCAGGGACAAGGCACTCACAAGAGCACATTGTTCTGAAAGGAGATATCTGTGAGGGTCCTGTCCACCAGGATCATCTCTGTGTCCTGAATGTGTTCCCCTAGCTGCAGCAGCAGGAACACAGCCCAGCGGTGCAGGTCTGGGGACAAAGGCCCAAACTAGTAAGCACAGTGCCCCACGAGAGCCTCCAACCTCAGGTCACTCCCCTCAGTTTGTCCCAGCATGCATGGAACTCACCGCCTTTGTTCTTGAAATATTCTGTGTCCTTCCACATGAGTGGAATCCGGAGGTCTGAGGGGCAGAGGAGCAGGAAGGGATGTTGAGACAGGGCAGGAGATCATGTAGTTGGGCAAGGAACGCCAGCAGCTGGGGGGGCCAGGGTTGGGGGGTGCGGTGGTGGGGAAGAGCTGTGTTTCTTACCGGAGATGCAGACACGCCCTCGGCAAGGGGAACGCTCAGCAGGTGGCCCACTATCAGAAGGCCTGTGGGCAAATCACAGCATCCTGGGCTGGCCTCTAGACATTACTCTCCCCCCAATCCTGTCCTGGTTCTCAAGGGCTCTAGGACACCTCCAGCCCAGGGCCTAGCCCCTGGGTCCCCAACCAGACTGACAGGGCAGGGCTGAGGGACTGTTTGAGCTGTCACTTGAACCCAGGGGTTCACTGGGCCTGGGGACACCAGAGGCACATTAGCTCACAGGCAGTACAAGCTCCAGGCTCCTCTTCCTCCAAGAACCCTCTCTGACCATCTCCCCCAGACCCCTGCCAGGCACAAGTGAGGCTTGAGGGAACAGGTGCCTGCAGAGAGACTCCTTTTCAAGGGCTCATCTCCACTAAACCCCAGACCTGGAGGAGTTCTCAGGCTTTGTTTTTAACAATAGGGGAGGCTGTGCTTTACCATCTTATCACTTCTTCGATATAGGACAGTACTGGGGTGGTTGGAAAATCAAGAACACAAGTAAAGAACATCTGTGTTCCATTTGCCACAAACCTCTCTCTTCCCTCTCCTCCCAGTACCCCAAGTTCCTCAGCCTCCAGTGCAGTGGCCCAGACACCTAGCCTTTCTCCCTCCACCCCACTCATCAGCAGTGCTCTCCGAGCGTGTGTCTCTCCTCAGGTGGAAAGCCAGTTTAGCCACCCAATTCAGAAGGTCACTAATGTCATTAGCAACTTAGTAAGGCCTTAAGCTAAACGATGTGCCACTGAGTGAGGGCAAAGCGTTTAGTTGTCAGCGATCTGGGGTGTACCTCACCCCACACTGCCTAGGCCGGGTGGGACTTGGGCAGGGCAGAGCCTGTTGAGGGCTGCCTCTCAGGAGACCTCAAATTCACATTAGGACCTGCCCCCCTCACCCCGTCTGCTTGCCCGTTAGCTTTGTGGAGAAGCCACAGAGCTGGTTATCTTCCTTCCCCTGGGGGCTTCATGGACGGGCTCTGGAGAGCTCCTGGTGACCCCTTCTTGTGGCAGCCTTCACGGCAGAGCTGGGATGGATGTCACCCCAGTGAGCGGCTGGCACTTCCTCCCCACTCAAAACAAGCAGGCTTATTTTGCCAGCAGCCAGTTTTCCAAATGATCAGTTTACCCAAGTGGCCAGTTCTCAGAATGATAAACTTGCCAGGTATTTTCTCCAACATTTAGTTGTAGCCGAGCATTACCTCAGCCATCTGGCTGCAGCTTTGTCAGACTGGCAGCACGAACTGTCGGTGCAGCTGGCGTTTCACATCCAGAAGCCGACCCCTTTTAAAATACACCATCTAATTTATGTGAACAGGGAGGCATTCCCTTAAACACTGTTTTATTATTCCCTTTCTCAAGCAGTGCTCGTGCTGGTGAACCTCAGGTACACTCTTGTCAGTCTGTGGTCAGCTGGCCACCCAGTGAACTGACTTCGGGGAAGTTAGATTTCCAGAAGCCACCCAGCCCGCCCCCTCAGACCACTGGCAGTGCTTAGCCAAGGGGCGAGTTTACATTCTCAGCCCTCAACCTGCCAGCCTTTCACCAGACACATGGCTTTCCTGAGCCCAGCCTGAGCTACTCACCAGTGCACCTTTGGGCAGCACATTGTGGTGAGAAAACACCAAGGGGTCTCCCAGGCTCTGACAAGGCTTCATGGGGACGTCATCCTCAGGGTGACCCACACCCCGAACACACACACCCTGGGCCACAACCCTGTGCTCACCGCCGGCCAGTCTTCCTCAGCACCTGCGCCTCCTTCCGCCGCTGCAGCTCACCCATGTAGCTCAGGATGCGGCTGTTGCACACCAGCAGGCTCTTGGTGGCCTCCAGAGCCTGCTCTCTCTGGGAGCAGGCTGCCAGCAGCTTGCAGGCCCCTTCCCTCATCCGGATCTCATGATCTAGCTTTCTCTGCAACTCTGTGTCCTAGACAGAGTGGGGGAAAGGATGAGACAGAAATGTCAGTTGGGGATAGGCTGAAGCATGCTCCAGACTTAAGCAGGATGTGCTCCAGAAGAAACTAAGAAACATGTTTCAGGTAACTCAGCCTCACCTGCCCAATAATAACCAGAGAAGCTTTGTAAAAATACAGATGTCCTTATGCATTTGATGGTAGGAGCATAAATTCCACTGGCTTGTTTTGAGCACAATTTGGAAAAATCTATGAAAACTAGAAATTCACATATCCTCTGATCCAGCTATTCAATATCTAGGAGTTTATCCTACAAATATAGTTACACATGTAAGCAAAGCCACATTCATTGCAACATTGTTTTAAAACACCAAGATCAAAAGTCCTTCACTCAGGGGCACCTGGCTGGCTCAGTCCCTGAAGCTTCTGCCTTCAGTTCAGGTCATGATCCCAGAGTCCTGGATCGAGCCCCACTTCGGGCTCCCTGCTCAGCAGGAAGCCTGCTTCTCCCTCTCCCACTGCCCCTGCTTGTGTTCCCTATCTCGCTGTGTTTCTCTCTGTCAAATAAATAAAATCTCAAAAAAAAAAAAAAAAAAAACCTTCACTCAGGCATTGGTTAAATAAGTCACAGCATTCCTGTGGAATATAGAATACTGCAGACATCAAAGATTAGGTAGACATACATATGCAGATATAAAATAATCTTCAAAATGTATGAAGTGAGGGGGTGCCAGGGGGCTCAGTCGGTTAAAAGCATCTGACTCTTGATTCTGGCTCAGGTCATGATCTCAGTGTTCTGAGATTGAACCCTGGGTCAGGCTCTGTGCTCATCGAGGAGGAGTCTGCTTTGGGATTCTCCCTCTGTCCTTCTTCCTGCTTGTACTTGCACAGGTTCTCTTTCTCTCTCAACCCCCCCTATGTGTGTGTGTGTGTGTGTGTGTGTGTGTGTGTGTACTTATATGTTGTACAAGTGGTAGCATGCTGTGATACTCTCTTCTCACTTCATATATATATATGCATAAAAGAGACACTGTAGGCCTGGGTGCCAGGAATGGAAAACAGATTTATACTACTTTAAAATATATCCTTCTTTACTTCTGTGCTATTGGAAATTGTGTTACCTTTTTTTTTTTTTTTTTTGGAGATGGAGAGAGAATCAGCAGGCTCACACCCAGTCGGGAGCCCGATGTGGGGCTCAATCTCATTACCCTGAGATCATGACCTGAGCCAGACAGTTAACCAGTTCAGCCACTCAGGCACCCCTTGTGTTACCTTTTAAAAAAATTAAATCCTTTCAGTTAAACATCGGCATGCGCGTGTGCGCGTGCACGTGCACACACACACACTACCAGGCTCTACTTCAGACTTGCAGAATAAGAATCTCTAAGAATTTAGTGGGTGTCTTTTTTTGAAAATTCCCCAAATGTTTCTGAGGTGTAGCCGGGGCCAAGAACCACCAACTAAAGAAAATGGACAAGATAGTAAAGACCCTCCTGGGTTACCCCGAAGACTCAAGTGATGGGGAACATCTAGTTGGCAAGGGATCTGTGCAGGAGCATACCCCCTATAGCATTCACCCATACTTCACAGAACCCTGTACCCACTCCAGATTAGGGGCTCTGCCACCTGCTGGCCCTCTCAGCTTGGGAAGTTGAGGAGAGAGGCAAGGACTGGGGATGGGGAGGCAGGAGGGCAGGAGATCAGGAGTGAGGGGCAAAACAGGCTGTGAATAAGGATGGGGGGTGGTTAGGCACTGAGACAGACACCAGGATTCTCAGGAACATTCACTCAGCCCTGGAGGTCTTGGCAGAGTGCGAAGGGCGAGAGCACCAGTTTGACATAAAACAAATCTGGGTCTGAGTCAGTTCTGCCAGTCTTGAGAAGCTGGGAAGAAATTTAAAATTTACTCCACCTCCCTAAGACTTGGTTTCTCCATCTATAAAATGAGGTTGGAAGTAGTCACACACGCTAGGACTGTGAGGATTCAGTAAGCCAGAAATGTAAAGCATTTAGCACAGTGCCCAGCGCATAGTGTGGAGGAATGGTGAGGATGCTTTCTTTAAATGTTACTTTGGCAGAAGTAGCGTTCACCCAACAAACCCCGGAGCATCCCCATGCTGTCCAAGGGCCCACATTTAAAGTCCAGCTGGGCAGTGAGAGATGCAGATGCTAATGGCTGCCCCCTAAGTGCCTTGTCATGGCATAAACACACTCGTGGGAGACAGCCCCTGTTTGCTTCTGGCTGAGGTGATGGGGAAGGCTTCAGAAAGGAGGGGGAAGCCTAACTGCATGACAGTGTGAGCTTAGTTTGAGAGGAAGCCCAGGGAAGGCACCAGGTAGGAAGAGGAGGGTGAATGTGATCACCCAAAACCTGTCTTCACCCTCACATCAGCTCTCACACTGTGCTCTTGATTCTGTCCCCTGTGTCTCCAGCATTCAAGTCTCCAAGACCTGAACACCCTAAATTCCTGCTTTCAAAAGCCTTGTCCAGCCTCTCCGCACACTCTTCCTTCACAATTTATTTCCTGAGCCACCACTGGGCTGGGCCTGACTTTCATCACCCCTCTCCCACAGTTTCTCTTCCTGACCCTTCAGAAGTAGGCCAACCAGGTCCCAATGCCCCCTCCACCAGGAAGCCCTCCCAGACTACACAGCTCCTGCTGCCCCACTCTCCCAGCCCCTCTATGTCTGTCTGCACTAGGGTCCCACCTCTGCTAAGCTGTCCTGCTTGCCAACCCCCATCCCGTTCTGCTTCCAGCTTCAGGCACAAACACCAGGAAACGATGAGAGAAGGGGGGGAGGGAGGGGACAGAGAAGCGTGCTCAAGCCCTCTCCCGGCTAGTCTCTTTACCCGGGCCCCAGCACTCACGGATCCTTCCCTAGCCCTGTCCATTGCGCTTGAGGCACCAATGCTGGCGGCGCGCTGGGTCTGGGGAGTTGCAAGTGCCCCCGCCCGCCTGCCTGCCGTGGCGCTCAGGGCGCTGGTGACATCAGCTCCCAACTGCCGCGAGAGCGGGTTGAGGGGCTCCCGGGCGCAGGTGGTTCCTCCCTGCGCCTGGTGGGGCTAGGCTCCGGGCAGCAGAACCCTGAGACGCAGTCGCAGTCGCGCGCAACATCGCTCCCGCTCCCGGAGCTCCCCCGTTGCCCTGGATAGGGCTTTGGCCTTGGTGCCGCTAGAGCTGCAGGAGGCCCAGAGGCTCCTCCTGCTTTGCGGTGGCCCTCCAAGGTGACCCCTTGCCCAGGAGCACAGGGGAGGGAGGAGAGTATGTAAATTGGAAAAACTGGAGCAGTGGAAAAGTGTCTGGGCTCAGCCTGGATGAGCCCAACACCTCTGCTACCACCTCCCACCCCACTCTGGCCCCAGACCCACTCTCCCACAGCTTCAGGGAGGACAGGGCCCCAGAAATTCTGGCTCCCACCCTTTGGGCAGAGCATCTCAGGAATCCTGGCACTGTTTATAGATCCCTATGCTTTGTCCCCATCTTGCCACCCCAGGGATAGTTTCTCATCCCCCCTCCCCACTCACACACCCCTTTCTCCTGATGTAGGCAGTGTTTTCACTACTCTCCTGGGAAAGAGCCCAGAGTTGGATGTCAGCAGGACTTGGGTCAAGGCCCAAGGGGCTGAAGGAGGATGAGTCATGGGCAGAAGCCCAGCACACATTAGGCCCTTGCGGATGTCTTTTCCTGTCCCTCCCTCCTGTTCTTTTCAGTCCCTGACTTACTGCTCTGCTTCTCATCACCTCTGTTCCCTTCAGAATCTCCACTGGGGCTAAATCCAAATCCTGGCTTGGGAAATTTGACTAGCTGTGAGAACTTAGCCTCTGGAGACTGTAAACTGGGGAGTGCCCCACCTCCTTCATAGTACTGTTTGAGAATTAAGTGAGAAAGTCTAATCACTACTTTGGACCAGCACATATTTAAGAACGACCTTTCTCTCACTCCCATCTTCCCTTTACTTGCAGTTTAAGTTGCTTCCTCCAGAAAGTTCTTGGATTTACTCTGCCATGATTACCTCTCTGGCCAATCTCTGAAATATCAATGGATCTCTCTTTCTTGAGTGGGGACTGGGGCGGAGGGGGTACTGCTGAGTTTGATGGAGTGAGTTTCTCCACTAGGTAGGAGAGGTGACCAAAGTGAAATCTAAGCCCCATCCTCTGTTCCAGAACTCAGACAGGCCTCCCATGAAGAAAAATTACATTGCGGGGGGTGGGGGGGTGCGCAGGGGAGTAGAGAAGATGCTGAATTTAAACATTTAAATACCTAGACCAGCTCTGTTCAATAACATCTCCAGCAGCGATGGAAATGTTCCACAGCCATCTTGAAATGGCTAGAGCAACCAAGAAATTGTTTATTTCACTTTAATTAACTAAATTATACATTCAAGTAGCCACATGTAACTAGTAATGCGGACAGCGCAGAGGAATAGGTTTCACCCCATGTGCTACTACAGGACAATAGGTAGTAGCAGAGTCCCAACGGGCTCGCTGAGCACCTTTCTGCATATTAATTAGAAAAAGGTAACCCTCTCTAGGCAAACAAGTTAGATAAAGGTGTCCCCTCCTGATATAGCCCTAAACCAGGCTGGGACTCCTCCTCTGGCTGGTGCCCTTGTAAGGGAAACAACCTGCACACTTTGTGCCAGGGACATGCAGAGAAAAATCGCGAGTCCACGTCTGGGCTTGTTGGTCAAGAGTGCCGTGACTGACCAGCAGTGTCTGCTATGGTCCAGGGCGTGGGCGCCAGGGCAGAGGGGCGACATTGGCAATAAATTTCCACTCCTGATCAGGACTCTTTACAGTCCCTCCTCTGACCTTCCTCAGCAGCAAACTCTTGCCTTATCCAGGCGGTCACTTCCACAGCCTCCTTTACCTCCCCTATCTCAGTAAATGGCCACACCACCCAGCTTGGGCACACCTGGGAATCATTCCAGAGCTCCCTCTTTGCCATGAGGCAAATCCATGTTCAGTTCTCAAGGCCCATCCACCAACAAGCCCCATCAGATCTACCACCGTCATCTGAAATCCACCCCCTTCTCTGTCTCTACCATGAGCATTTCTAACCACACCACCAGGTTCACTCCCCTAAAGCCATAACAACTTCCTATCTGGTGGTCTTCTGCTACCTCTCTTGTCAACTCTCCTCTCTCCCTCCCTCCATGCCTGCCTAGCCTATTCACCACAGAAGCCCTTATTTTAAAACATTAGATGAGGAGCACCTGGGTGGCTCAGTGGGTTAAAGCCTCTGCCTTCAGCTCAGGTCATGATCTCAGGGTCCTGGGATCGAGCCCTTGCATCGGGGCTCTCTGCTCAGCATGGAGCCTGCTTCCCTTCCTCTCTCTCTGCCTGTCTCTCTGCCTATTTCTGATCTCTATCAAATAAATATATAAAAATCTTAAAAAAAAATTAGATGAGTCGTTCCCCTGCTTAAAACCCTTGGGTGAGCCAACATCGCCGCACCTAGAGTAAAAGGCCTTGTGTAAGGCCTTAATCTGGGGTCTGTCCATGATCTCAGCCCCAACTCCTATGTTCCAGCCACACTGGAACTGGAGCACAACCTCATCCAAGAGCCTCTGCCCTTGCTATGCCCTCCAGCTGGAAAGCCATTCCTCTAGTCTCCGCATATCTTCATATCTTTCTGGTCTCAGCTCATGATCTCATCACAGAGGCCTGCTCTGACCTCCACGCTGAATGCTGCCTTCCCCACCTGATGGGTGTTACACCCCTGTTTTTATCATCATGTCACTGGGGGGATGATTTCTGTGTTTACATGTTTATTGTGTTCTCCCAGTTGAATGGTTCACTGAGGTGTCCCATGGTCAACAAGGAGCTCGACATATAGGCGGTGTTCAATAAAAGTGTTTAAGAATAAATAAATGAATAAACAGCTCCCTGCCACCTCCAAGGCCATCAGATCGTTACATCCTGTCAGAGTCGCCTTCCCTTCTCCAGCAAGGCCACATCCTTCCTGCAAACCTCTCTTACCCTGAAGTCTTCTCTTCTTCCCACACCTAAAAGGACCCCTGGGGCCCAAAACATACATCCACCCCCACCCCCAGAGCTTTCAGAAATAGGTGTGAAGGCCATTTTGCCAACATAATGCTGGTTGGCACTTAACAAGCAAGGCACACATAACCACCTGTCCCTCTCCCCACTTGGAGCAGTGCCCCCCTCCCTTCTCAGCCCCTGCAGAGACCCGCAGGGCACAAACCCAGGCTGGGTTGCACGCAGAGGAGTCCTGGGGGCGGGGGCGTTACCTCCAAGCTGAGCGCCATCTGCCGAATGTAGAGCATATTCAGGTCCTCCAGGATGTGCAATCTGTCCTGCATCTCTGTGCCCCCAGTGCCCCTTCCCCTGTGGACCCCTCCAGAGGGGGGGTGCTGGGCAGGCTCCGCGCTGCTCCACAATTCCTCCTCCCGCTGCTCCCCTGGTCTTGAAAGAGTGGGCAGAGGGCAGAGGCTGCCCCTGTCCCTCTGCGCTCCTGTCACACCCCTCGGGCTGCTGGGACAAACCTTCCTTGCCTACCACTGTTCCAGGGCCCTGGTGGGAGCCAGGCATGGGAGGGAAGGAAAGCGAGGTGAGAATGAGCAGGGTCCCAGGAAGGGAGGCCAGCTGCAGAGGGGGCTCTAGGCACAGAGTGTCCAGTCTTGCTTTGGTGGCAGCTGTTCTCCCAGCTGTGGAAGAAAAAGGCCCTTTCATTCCGACTCTGGCCCCTCCCCAGCCCCCGCCCACATCCCTGGCCGGGTGGACAGAGAATCTGTGTGCCGGGAGGGCGTGAGGGGCAGGCACAGCTGGAAGGGGGCAGGGCGGGGCCGCCTCATGCAGGTTTTACAGAGTTGTGGGGTTTGGCAGGAGGTCGCAGCTTTCAGAGGGGGGTTCTCACTCTCAGAAAGAAGAGGATGGAGCTGAGGACTTGTGGGGAGAGTGAGCCCAGGGAGCGGGACAAAGGGGTAAATGCGGCCCAACCCCCAGAGCCACCTCTTCCAACTTGGGGCCTTGATCCAGCCCGCCCCACCCTGGGCTCACAATTACCTCGCTTTTCCAGCAGAAGGGAGGTGTGGGAGGGAGAAAGGCTGGGGTGTGCCTGTCTGCTGCTGCCCCAGCTCCCCTCTGCGGGCCCCTTCCCTTCCAGACAGGAAACCAGCCCCGATTCCCAGCCAGCTGCAGCTCTGCCACCTCCCCCCCCCCCCACCCTCCAACCCGGGCCCACGGAGTCACACTCCCCTCGGAGGCCGGAGGGCCCTGCGACTCCGCCCCGGCTCCTCGGCCCTGGCCCGGTAGGCCCGCTTTGTCCCGGGGGCGGCCCCAGCCCACAGGCCCCTCCTCCTGGTCCCCGGGCCTCGCCTCTCCCTCCCCCACGCTGGCCCCGCACAGGGTTGCTGGTAAGAGACCCGACTGAGCCCCTTTCCCCAGGTCCTCTAGGTTCTGAGTCAGAATAGGGCTGGGACACGGGGCATGGATGTGAAAGGGCCTTTGTTCTGGGCAGGCTAGGGGGGAAAGGGCAGAAGCCAGGCCTGGAATCCTGGCCGGGAGGGAGAGGGGGCGGGAGGGAGGCCCCCTCACTTAACCCTTTCCAGGCCCAGCAGGGTAGGAGAGCTGACCTCAGGGACAGCCTCTTTGCTGTCGCTACTCGCCCTCTCAGTCCCAGAACTTTCAGCAACTCCCGAGTCTCTACCAGGAGTAACAGGTAGGGCTCGGACCCGGTCAAGGGGTAGAGCGGTGGGCCGGGGGAGGACCTGTCAGACTAGACGGGACTACAAAGTTTTGGTGTAGTAAATAACCCAAATCGTTAAAAGGGATACCCCCCTACACACACACACACACACACACACACACACACACACACACATTCTCTCTCTCTCTCTCTCTCTCCCCCAGCCCTTCAGGGGCACAGAGGAGCAGCTGGGGAGGGCTTCAACGAAGTGGTCAGACGTGGCCTAGGAGCCCAGTTGATGATGAAGGCTGTCCCAGGCGGCCGGGACAGGTTGTGAGATGGGGCTGGAGGCCGGGGAAGAAGCGGGAGCCGCCGCCGCCGAGTCCGAGAGGTCTAGGGCCCGCCTACCTGCCCACCGCCCTTTGCCGGGGCGGGGTGGGGCGGCGGGGGGGGGGGGGATGCCCGGGAGAGGCCGGGTCCAGGCATATTTTGGGAATCGAGCCTGCGGACCCTTACACTGAAACCAACCCGGAGTTTTTCCAGGCAGAGGCAAGTCATCCCAAGGGGTCAGAGTGTCTGAGCTTTCTGAGAGGGGTCTGAGGAACTTTCAGATGGTCCGCGCCTCACTTGGGAAGTCAACAACAACGGGTTTGTACCTGCACCGCGGCATCTCCGCCCCTCGGCGCGCACGCTGGCAGGGACGAGGAGCCCAGGCAGGCAGGGCTGCGGGAGCCGGGGAAGGGGAAGGAAGGCATGGACGTGGGTCTCACCTCTGGCGGGTCGCTGAAGAGGCTGAGTCGGAAGCGGCCGCGTTTAAACTCCATCTCCAGGGCGGAACCCCTGGCCACGGTGACCCGGCTCCGGTGGTTTCGCGAGAACATGCTGATGACCCCGCGCGTTTACCTACTCGGTGCGTTCCCAGAGCCGCCTGGCTGTGCCTGGTCTAGTCCGCCGCTGTCCCTCGACGCCCGCTCGCCGGTCCGGCCGGGAAGCTCCCGCAGCCCGGTTTCCAAACTCCGCCCCCGGAGACGACACCTGGGCCGGGCAGGGCGCGGCACTCTCCTTCTCCACCCCCGCCAGAGGCCCGGCCGGCCCGGCCAGTCCTGGGGCGCCAAGCAGGCCTGGCCCGACAACCCGACAACCAGGCACCCTACACCTCTTGAGCCCTGCGGGGGCGCACCATCCGGTCGCGCCCCAGGTTCCGGCGCCTCACCTGGGCAAGGGGCGGGCCCAGGGAAGCCCCGCCCAGCAGCCGCCCCCACCTGGCAAGCCGCACTCCCTGCGCGCGGAAAATCCCTTGGCCGCAGGAATAGCCGCGTGGCACAGTGCGGTTCTGGCAGGGCCCTGGGACCGCGCCCAGTTGCGCCCCTAAGCAGCTTCCGAAATGATCATCTCAACTTCCTGCAATCCCAAATGTCCCTTCTTCGACCCCCTCCCGCTTTAAGTTCCCCATGCACGGCTGCGTACACATCCACACAATTAGTGGGGCAGTGCTTAAGCACGTCTTGTAATCCCGTTCTGTCACTTACTTACCTTGGAGCCTCGACCCAATCACTGAACTTTCTGAGCTTCAGTTTTTCTCACCGGTTCAACGGGGAATATAGTGATTATCTCCTTCCTTCAGGTTGCTATGAGGATTACATACGAGAATAGGTGTAAAATGCCCAGCATAGTGCGGGCTTAAACAAGTGCCCCGTAAGTGGACCTATGAAGATAAAGACGCAGGTGCAGCGCCTTGTGTCTTTGGATAGGGGCACAGGTGACCTCAGCTCCCTGGACCCAGACTTTAAGTGCCTTAAGAGGGTGAGTTGATCATTGACCTCAGTATTGACTATTTTTCAGCCGCTGCTGGATGGCCAAGATTACCACTCAGTTTGTGAAGAAAAGGGGGCTCTCCTCACCTCCACAAAGCCTAGTAAGAGAGAAGGAAATGGCGGAGTATTAGCTTGCTGGCCACACTGGGGAGTCTTCTGGGGACTCCAGAACTTCCTGGAGAGAACTTGAGAGACAGTAGTGAAACTCCTTCCTAGCAGATGGGCTGGAGCCAGAGAAATACTCACCTTTAGCTTTAGAGGTGTTAAAATTGCTCTGCTATGGCAAATTGCTCAGTGTTCTACACAACCTGACTTAAATTACTTCCACAAAGGGGAAATTAATTGTCTTAAGGAACTAAAATGTCCCAAGGTCAGGCTAGAGGTGGCTTGACCCAGGCATTCCGTGTCACTAGGATCGGGTCTTTTCCCTTCCTCTAGTTCTACTTGGCTCCATGTTGGCTTCACCCTCCACAGCACAGCATCATTGCCAAAAATTCCGGGTCTATATTTTTTCAGGGGAAAAGACAGCATCTGCTTCCTGAACCTCCTATACATGTCTTAGATTTACTATGGGCCATCTGGGATCTTTTATCCAACCTTTGTAGCCGGAGGGGTGGCCTGACCTGAACCAGTCACTATGCTGGGGGGGATTCTCTGTGCCAGTCAACCAGACCTGGGTCAGATGGCCATTCCTGAAGACCAGCTGGAACCTACTGAGCTGGGAGAGGAGGGAAGGGAGAGGTAGTTTCCTTAAAACTGTTCCTGTATGACCACCAGAAGGTGAGGGAATGGATGCTGGACAGGAAGAACAGCGAACAGCTTTGACATACAAAAATCACATGGAAAAGGGAGTTCTTCTGGTCTGTAGGAAAGGCAGATAAAAAAATTTTATAAAATATGTGGACTCTGGAAGCAGCTTTTTCTCCCCAGTGTCCTGTTCCCTTGCTTTAATAAAATCACCATTTGCACACACACACACACACACACACAAAATCTGTGGCCTCTGAGATAAACTTCAAAGGATGGGTGAGGAGGAAGAGGGGGAAAGGCATTGTTTCTTTTTTTCCCCTTCCTTCCTTCCTGGTAAACTCTACCCCCAATACAGAGCTCAAACTCATGACCCCAAGATGAAGAGTCACATGCTCCACTGACTGAGCCAGCCAGGCCCCCCGGAATTGTTATTTAGTTCTTCAAATATCTATCGTCATTTCTCTTAACTGTAAGCTCCCCAGAAAGGAACAGTCTGTCTTGTCCACTGCTTTATGCCCAGTGTCTGGCACAAAGGAAGTACCCAGTCAACTATCAGTGAAGTAAATGAACACAGGAAATGCCTCAAGGAAACAGGCAGATTTCAGAGCACCTGACTGGGATGAGTAGCAGGTAGACTAAAAGGGTTCATTTCAAAACTGGGGTTTGTTTTGTTTGTTTGTTTGTTTGTTAGCAGCAGAATGTGGTGTTTTGTTTTCCAAATGAACTCTTACCTGGAATATGTGAAACAGAATCAACTGCTGTGATGGAAGCAGGTCTGGAGCCTTAACCATTGTCCTCTCCCCAGGTCCTCAGCTGCGCTCACAGGCTCTGGGGAAGGGTTTGGAAGCCCCTGACAAAAGGTGGAAGAATGGAAGGCGTTTGGAAGGGAGACAGAGCTCAAATGCTGCCTGAGAATTTGGACTCCATGTGACAGAATATTTTGCAAAAGAAGCGGCACATCGAAGAGTTGTATTTTACAGATTACAATCTGGCAGCCTTTTGCATAAATCAATTGGAGGAAGTTTCAACTAAGGTCAGGGAAGCCAGCTGACACCATTCATGACAGAGTGGAGAAACCAGGGTCAACAGTTCTGTGGATTTATTTTTTTTTAAGATTAAATTCCTTTTTGAAGACACAAAAACAGTTTTAAAAGAACACTCTTAATTGTACCACTTAAAATATAATATAAGGTAAAAAAAAAATAAGAATAAAGGCATGCCTTCCCTATCATCAAAAAGAAAAACACTGAGACATTTGGTGCCATGGTGTACTGAAGCCCCACACGGGCTCATAAGAGACAACTGCTGAATATTTCAGAACTGTGCATCCCAGGTGTTAAAAGCACAGCTTTAATTAAAAATTGAACCTAAAAACAATGAAATAAATTATATTAAGGCAAAGGAGATAAAACTCATCACTTCCTAATTATTTCACTGTGTTTTCCTATTATCTCTTGAGGTGATTTGCATTGATAGTATCGGTATAGTGGAAATGCTACGTAAAAGTGAGCCATTGCATAGCTCTTCCTAAGTTCCCATGTTCCATCACATCATGTTTGAAATTGGGCATGGTGGGAGCAGTTACACAACAGAAACAGGTGAACACAAAAATCAGGGCTGGATTTTTTTTTTCTTTTCCCCTAGGAGCTTTTGTTAAACATTTACCAGCATGCTACTGGTTTGCTGCACAATCTTTCCAACTTTTTCCTTTGCTTATGTAGGTATCTGTCTCTCCAGCTCTGAAGTAGATATTTGGAGGAGCTGCTGGTCACCCGGTGTTCAAACCATTTTCCTGTTTCTGTGTGGTCCCCTACTGTGGACGATATTGATAGGCTGAGGCGCTACTCTCTTTACGGCAGCTGGAGAAGGTCATTCATTTTCTCTCCCACTTCTTCACATCCCAGGTGTAAGCACTTGGCCTAAGTCAACCAATTGGAATGCTTCCAACTGGACTTTGAATCTTGAAAGAGTGAAAACAAGACCCAGGGAGAGTTCATGATATGATCGTTGCACCTGCAGTCCGTGAGGGGCAGGTAGCTGTGTCAGCAGAGAAGTCCTCATCAGCACGGTACTGTGGTGTAACTGGTGTACCCTCTGTGTAACCTCACCCACAGGCTGCTACTTCCTGGCCTCTCTTGGTTCCCACCCCTTATCAAAGGAAAGTACAAGAAGAGCCCCAAACATCTTTTAGTGCTGGAAAGTAAAAAAAGCACTCAAAGCATGATGGAGACATGTCAAAAGGACACAGAAATCATCTTAAGGAAATGCCCCATGACCAAAGCTGGGACATATTTCAGCATCAAGATAAATAATGGTAGTAATGGACTACCACTCATTGACAGAAATAGGAAACCGTAATGATATAAATAACTACACACGTAAAGGAATGCAAGATGGAATCTCTTCACAGTAGCAATGCCCATTAATGCATGTAGTTGGAATAATGGAAGTAGAAAGATTCCATTGCCAATTATTACAGTATTGCTGATTCATACAGTAGTCATCAATGGATACTAAGCCTGATGGGTGGACGTTTGATGGGGAACAGGATATCAGAGTAGTTTCAAAGTATTTCCCCAGGAAATAGCTCATTAATTACAAAAGTGAAAATGGTGACTCTCCAGGGGGGGAAACTAGCAGACACCACCTTGACCAGGTGATCAAGGTTAGAACATCAGTGGTGCTTTCTGATGGGACACACTGAGAAGAACACAGCAGAGTCTTTTTTGTATAGTACTCCCGCCAACAATTATGAGTCAGGACACAAGCAAACACTAGATGTATCCAGGTTGAGGAACATTCTAGGGAATCAAAGGCCTGTACTCTCTGTACTTTTTTTTTTTTTTTAAAGATTTTATTTTTAAGTAATCTCTACACCTAGTGTGGGTCTCAAACTTCCAACCCCAAGATTGGGAGTTGCAGGCTTTATGGATTGAGCCAACCAGGTGCCCACAAAGGTTTGTACTTCCTAAAACTGTCAAGGTCGTGAAAGATAGGGAAAGGGTGAGCAAATGTTCCAGATTAAAGCAGATCAAAGAGACATGACAAGGGAATGTACTGCATAATTCTGGATTTGGATCCTGGGCTTAAAAGGAAAAGTAGACATTGGGCAGCAGGTGAAACTTTTGAATGGGGTCTGTGGGTTGGACGGTCATGCTCTATCAGTGTTAATTTCCTGATTGAAAGGGTTGCACAAAGGTTATAGAACACAGTACTTGTTTTGAGGAAATACACGATGTGATACATTTAGGAGTGAAATGGCATCATGTCTGCAACTTTGTCTCAGATCAATCAGAAAAGGAATACCCATAATAGTAAATGTGGGGGATAGTAAATGTGAACAATCACAGCATCTGATTTTAGGAAGCAGAAGACTTCTTTGTATTCTTCCTGCAAATCTTCTGCATGTTCGCAATTATTTCAAAAGAAATTGTGTTTAAAAATAAGGCTAAGAACCCAGGAGAATAAAGTTCTTCCTTTTAGCCTACAAACATGCTCAAACCTCTTCCACTCTAAACAAAGCAAAATAATGAAACCAGTGGCTACTTGCTGTTGCCACTTCCTCCCTGCTGGGCATCAGGATGTTAAAGAAACACCATTGGGCCTGGTGTCAGGAAACCTCTGTTGGAGGCTGGCTCTGCCACTCCCTAACTATGCCACTTTGGCCAAATCATTGAACCTCTCTGAGCCTCAGTTTCTTCATGAGGGAACAATACTATCTCCCCTACGGAGAGGACCAAGGGAGAGCAGGGATATGAAACCGGGCGATAAGCTATAATGTGTTTGACAAACACTAACTACAGGTGATCCCTCACTTTGACTCCTGATGGTACAGCACTATTGCTTCCACACCTTGCTAGACCGCCTCCTCTTCTAGGAGCTCAGCCTGCCCTCTGCAGGACAGTACACAGCAGATCACACACTTGGTCTCCTGATACTCTCTGATCGTGGGTGCCTTTCTTGCCTCTCTCTTGACTTCCTCTTCTCAACCCTGCCTGGCCGGTCTGCATGCCTGTCCAGGACAGCTACTCACTCAGACCTGGTCCTTTCCTCTTCATCTGTTTGGTCATTCTGGAATGTCTCACTTACTCCGTACCTTTGGGGGCACCTCTGTTACTATGCCCATGACACCCCCACTCACACCTTTTGCACTGGATCCTCCAGTCAGTATTTCATCTCTGGGCATCCCTGCAGGCACTTCAAATTCACCTTGGGCAACACTAACTGACTTGCTTCTCCTATGTTCTCTTTCTTATTTAACATACCACGCTCCCTCTAAATACTTGAGCTAGAAATGCACAGGTCATTTATTAGGGGTGCCTGGTGGTTCAGTCTAAGTGTCTGCCTTCAGCTTAGGTCATGATCCCGGGGTCCTGAGATGGAGCACTGCATCAGACTCCCTGCTCAGCAGAGAGCCTGCTTCTCCCTCTCCCTCTACCGCTCCTCCTGCTTGTGCACTGTCAAATAAATAAATAAATAAAATCTTTTTTAAAAAATCATTTGTTATTGTTGTTGTCATTTGCTTATTGAACATCTACTATTTTCTAGATACTAGGTGCTTTGCATTCTTTTTTTTTTTTTTAAGATTTTATTTATTTATTTGAGAGAGAGAAAGAGAGCATGAAAGGGGAGAAGGTCAGAGGGAGAAGCAGACTCCCCATGGAGCTGGGAGCCCCATGCGGGACTCAATCCTGGGACTACAGGATCATGACCTCAGCCGAAGGCAGTCGCCCAACCAACTGAACCACCCAGGCGCCCCTAGGTGCTTTGCATTCTTGATTTGCTTTTTTCCTTGAAAGAGCCCTCTAAAGTAGATCCTACTTCATCCCATCTTACAAGGCTGAAATCCAGCGTTCAGAGAGTTTAAATAACTTGAGTTCAAGGTTATACAGCTAATAAATAGTGGAAATGGGTTTTTATAATAGGCTTGTCTGATTCCAAGGTTCATTCTTTTAATCTCAATCATTATATAACACTGACTTCTTCCTGAATTCCCATATATAATTTCATTGATTCCTTTTAATTTTGTCACTGAAATGTCTCTTGAATCAGTTCTTTCTTTGTTCATTGATGCTACCTTTTTTGGACACTGATCTTGTACATATTGTACATATTTAAATATATATAGGTGGTACCTTTTTCTAATTATAAATGTGATACATATTAGGTGTTAAGAAAATTCATTATATGGGGTGCCTGGGTGGCTCAGTGGGTTAAGCCTCTGCCTTTGGCTCAGGTCATGATCTCAGGGTCCTGGGATTGAGCCCCACATCGGGCTCTCTGCTCAGCAGGGAGCCTACTTCCCCCACCCCCTGGGTGCCTCTCTGCCTACTTGTGATCTCTCTCTCTGTCAAATAAATAAATAAAATCTTTTTTAAAAATAAAAATAAATTTTAAAAATTCATTACAGATCTAGATAGTAAAAGTTCCCCAACCCTAATTTCTTCTTTTTTTTTAAAGTAGGCTCCACACCCAATGTGGGATTTGAACTCAGGACACCAAGATCAAGAGTCACATGCTCCACTGACTGAGCCAGCTAGGGGCCCCTCCCAACCCCAGCTTCTGAAGATAACCAGGCTAAGGAGTAGTATATATTCCTCAATTTTTTCCTGCATATATGGAAGCATATTACTCTTTTTAAATGGCATAACATCATATTGAAACTCACCTTTCTTATTTCATATGACAGCACGTACAGATCTACCTCACTGTTGTCCTTTTTTTTTTTCCCCCAGAGAGAGCCTGCACTCATGAGAGCAGGGGGCTGGGCAGAGGGGGAGACAGAAAGAGAATCCCAACCAGGTTCCACTCCCAGCCCAGAGCCTGGAAGGGGCTTGATCACACAACTCTGAGATCATGACCTGAACTGAAATCAAGAGTCAGACAGACCCTTAACCAACTGAGCCACCCAGAAACCGCCCCCCCCTTTTTAAAAGATTTGTTTATTTGAGAGAGAAAGAGAGAGAGCACGAGGGCGTGGGGCAGAGGAACAGGGAGAGAGTGAGACTCTTCAACAGATTCCGCTCTGAGCACCGTGGGGCGGGGTGGGGGTGGGGCAGCACACACACCAGGCTCCAAGATCACAACCTGAGCCAAACCAAGAGTCCCACTCCTAACCGACTGCCACCCAGGCACCCCACCCCCTTCTTTTTCAATTAGGTAAAATCGACACATGTTTTATACAAAGTTCAAAAGGCACAGAGGTGTATATTATGAAAAATAAGTCTCCCTTCACCCTTGTTCCCCAGTCACCAAAAAGAAATGATGTCACTAGTTTCTTGGGTAGCACTCAGAGGCCGCATTTCTTTGAAGAGCAGCATAGCTGCCCATTGTATGGACGTACCATATCCATGCCCCAAATTATTTTGGTGTTTCATTAGTGGGACATTTAGATTGTTTCTAACGCTATTATCCACAGGACCTAAAGTCCATGTCAATCAATTACTTATCATAGTGTTCCAGATTGTATAGATGCACCATAATTCATTTCTCTACTGATGAGAATTTAGGCTTAAATACCGTTTGCTCTGCTCCTAGGGCACTTGTACTATTAGGCACTTCTGCCATTTTGCGGGCAATGTAATTTCCTAGAACTCACTGCACTGTGAGCTCCTCAAAAGCAGGGGAAAGTGTTCATATTCATCTTTATAGCCTTATAGCCTAAATCCCGAATTTGGTACAGAGTATACACTCACCACGTTTGAGTGCAATAATAATCGAATCGCCCGCGCTGAGTTCTGGAATCGAGAGCGGGGAGGTGGAGCGAGGGGAAAGCCGCGCCCCTTCGAGCTGTCCCGGCCTCAGAGGGCCCGGAACCTTTGTTAGAAGCCTCATTGTTTGTGAGGGAGGGTTTTAGCCTCAGCGCGCAGCCCGCACAAGCATGGTTGTCACGCACCGGAAGTAGCCTGTTATTTTGCCGGAGTCCGTTTTTCCGCGGGGCGGAAAGGGCTTGTCAGCATGTGTCCCTACCATTTCCAGCCCCCTTTTCTTGCAGGACCCCATGAGTAAGCTGTGGCGGCGGGGGAGCACCCCTGGGGCTATGGAAGCCCCTGAACCCGGTAAGCGCGGGTCGATAAAGCAAGTTAGGCGTTCGCAAAAAAGGAATCCCATTTTGCTCTTCCGAGACTCCGGGGTACTTCGCCACAGGTGGGAAGGAGAGAGGCGGGTCTGTTGTTACGGTAACAGCGTGTCCGGCTGGAAGAGTGGGGCCCTTCGGGGGTATTGGGTTCTTCAAGGCTCCTCCTGTCCCGCTCTTGTCGTACACCGTTGACAGGCTTTCCTTACGCAGGGGAAGCGCTGGAATTGAGTCTGGCGGGTGCCCACGGCCATGGAGTGCACAAGAAAAAGCATAAGAAGCACAAGAAAAAACACAAGAAGAAACACCATCAGGAAGAGGAGGCTGGGCCAACGCAGCCTTCACCTGCTAAGCCCCAACTTAAACTCAAAATCAAACTGGGTGGGCAGGTCCTGGGCACCAAGAGGTGAGGCCAAGAAAGCCAAGGTTTTACTTGGGGAAATTTAGGAGCAGGCAGAGATAGAGGGAGAAGCTGGCTGGGCTTTCCAGTAGACAGAGGGTGGACACTGACTTAAGGGCCCAGGTGAAGGCAGAACCCAAGAGGGGGTAGGGGAATGCTGGTTGTAGCTGTCAGGCAGGAGGAGAGAACTGCTCAACTTACATAGTGGTTGCTTCTCTGCAGTGTTCCTACTTTCACTGTGATCCCTGAGGGTCCTCGCTCACCCTCTCCCCTTATGGTTGTGGACAATGAAGAGGAACCAATGGAAGGAGTCCCCCTTGAGCAGTACCGTGCCTGGCTGGGTGAGAAGAATCTGGAGGTGGGGAAACTGGGCTTCTCATTATATCTGGTTAACGGAAGAGGGTTGGTTCGGAGGAGGGTGAGAATTTTGAGTGTCTCAGTATTAATTTGGCCAAATTAGGGTTCTCCATCTGAACAATTCTACTTTTAGCTCTCCAACTTTGCTTTTCAGATGAAGACAGTAATCTGTCCCCCTCCCCACTTCGGGACCTGTCAGGGGGCTTAGGAGGTCAAGAAGAAGAGGAGGAACAGAGGTGGCTGGATGCCCTGGAGAAGGGGGAGCTCGATGACAATGGAGATCTCAAGAAGGAGATCAACGAGCGGCTGCTCACTGCTCGACAAGTAAGTTGGTTCATTCTTTGTTCACTGGCTAAATATATATTGAGAACTTCCTAAGTCTCAAGAATGTTGCTAGGCAGTGGGGATATCAATAGTGGAAGAAAGGAAAGGTTTCTGTTCTCATGGAGCAGGTGTTCATGTGTGTGTGTGTTGGGGGAGGGGGTAAGTAATTGTGAAAAGTATGGTTTGTAACAAAAATAGGGTGATGAAATGGAAAGTGGTGGGAAGAGACAACATTAGATAGGGAAGGCCGGGAAGACCTCTCTGATGAGATTACACTTCCAATACCAAAGGAGCTTTTCAGGCAGAGACCAGCAGGTGCAAAGACCTGAGAGTGGAACATGCCTAGTAGTTGTCAAGGAGAAAAATAAGTGTGACTAAAGCATGAAAGGATTGTCTGCGGGAAAATGATTTGATTTATATTTCAGTAGATTACTTTGGCTTCTTAGTGCAGGTAAGGAGTAGAAGCAAGACCAGCCAGGAAGCCATTGAAGTAGTCAGGTGAGAGGTGGTGGTGGCTTGAACCAAGGTGAATTTATGGAGGTGGAGGAAATCAGATGGATTCTGGATATGTTTTGGAAATAATTGTTGGGAGTTAGGGAGCGGGCAGAAAAGAGGAATCGAGGGTAACCCTCAGTTTGGGCCTTGAGCAATAATCCAATTGATGCTATCCACTTGAGATGAAAAGATTATTTTTTTCCAGGAGAAACTTTATTCAAATTTTGTGTCATTAGAATACTTCCAAAATCAGGGGTACCCAGGTGGCTCAGTGGGTTAAGCCTCTGCCTTCGGCTTGGGTCATGGTCTCAGGGTCCTGGGATCGAGCCCTGCATCGGGCTCTCTGCTCAGCAGGGAGCCTGCTTCCTCCTCTCTCTCTGACTGCCTCTCTGCCTACTTGTGATGTCTGTCAAGTAAATTAAAAAATTAAAAAAAAAAAAGAATACTTCCAAAATCAAACACAATATTAGTCAAATGTTTAACTAGACAGCCAAGGCAAAGCTTCAGGAACAAAACAAAAAATCTGAAGGACTTACTGCTAACAAAGCCATTCCCCTAAGTAGCACCTTATACTTGTCATAAGCCTGTAATTTTCTGTTTTAATTTACACACTATATTAAAAAGAAAAATATTTTTTTTTGAAATTTGTGTAATATGTTAGCAAATTGTGTAGCAAAATAAGTCCTCGTAATTGATTAGGAACATATCACTTTTTTGGGGGGAAAGATTTTATTTATTTATTTATTTATTTGACAGATCACAAGTAGGCAGAGAGGCAGGCAGAGAGAGAGAAGGAAGCAGGCTCCCCGCTGAGCAGAGAGCCCGAGATTCCAGGCTCAATCCCAGGACTCTGGGATCATGACCTGAGCCGAAGGCAGAGGCTTTAACCCACTCAACCACCCAGGCATCCCAAGGAACATATCACATTTAAAGGGAGAAGAAAGATCCCAGATCTATATATACAGCAGCACCACTATAAATACACTGCATAGTCACCCTGAGATCTATTTTGTTTTCAGTGCATATCAAAGTTTTCAAAAACGACAGCTTCTTGTGACTACATGCTCTTGATTTTCTCAAATTCTCTGTCAGTTTGGGTGAGATGCCACTTGTTTGAGAGCAGCTTCTGACTAACTGGACACATCTGTGGGTCCACTCTTAAATCTAGATCACCTCCAGACCCCCTTTCTTCAATTGTAGCATCATCTGGTGACACGAAGCAAAGATCTTTTCCCACCGTTTGGAATGAGATGAAAAGATTTAAAACAGAAAAAACAAAAACACCTCCAGAGAGGTGGTAAACAGAGTTTTGGTACTCAGGGCAGACAGGAACCATTAATGCTTTTCTTGTTTAGAGTCAAGGATCTGAAGATGAAAGTCTGGAGATCTGGGAGGAGGCAGTACTAAGGCTCCTGGAGAGGGTGCTCATCCCTCGCTTACCCTCGAGGCCAGTGTTTCTCAAGAGCCTGCTTTCCAGATCCCCACTGCCGCCCCCGCCTCCCCAACCCCGGTTTGGGCAGACGTCGCCCGCCTGACACCACTCGGTGTGTCTCTCCCCAGCGAGCTCTGCTGCAGAAGGCGCGGAGTCAGCCTTCCCCGATGCTGCCGGTCCCTGTAGCTGGGGGCTGTCCGGCCCCGGCCCTCACCGAGGAGATGCTGCTGAAACGCGAGGAGAGGGCGCGAAAGAGACGGTTACAGGCGGCTCGGCGGGCGGAGGAGCACAAGAACCAGACTATCGAGCGCCTCACCAAGACCGCGGCACCCAGTGGCCGGGGAGGCCGAGGGGCGGCGCGGGGTGAGCGCCGGGGTGGGAGGACCGCTGCCCCGGCCCCCATGGTGCGCTACAGCAGCGGGGCACAGGGTTCCACCCTTTCCTTCCCACCTGGTGTCCCCACCCCTGCGCCATTGTCCCAGCGACCGTCCCCATCTGGCCCTCCCCCTCGATGCTCGGTCCCCGGCTGCCCACATCCCCGCCGCTACGCCTGTTCCCGCACGGGCCAGGCGCTCTGCAGCCTTCAGTGCTACCGCATCAACCTGCAGATGCGGCTTGGGGGGCCCGAGGGACCCGGGTCCCCTCTTTTGGCTACTTAAGTCCCTGACCTGACCCGGACTCTGCGCCCTCTCCCCTGTCCTGTTTTCATTATGTTCCCCACCCTATTATTAAATTTCATCCGGTGCCTCGACTTGTACAGAGTTGGGGAAGTGGGGTATGGGCAGGCCAATGCCCGGTACACACATTTTGCCGTCACGGGAGATTGCGTTGACACATGGGAAACGGTCACTAGGCCGCAAGAACACTGGGGCACTGTTGGGACGCGCCCCGTGCCCCGCACCGCCTCTTCCAGTGGGGTTACCTGGCTTGGTCAGGCCTTCCGCGTCATCCCCGAAAATAGCGCTCAAGCCAATCAGCGGAAACTTTGCTTTTCTGGACGGCCGCTTATTGGCTGGCAGTTCCGAGCCCGTTCTGTTGTCCATATTGGTTATTGTTGCTGTCAGTCAGGGCCATGGTCGAACCTTGCCCCGCTCTTTGTCTGTGTAAGCTCCTGTTGTCTGGGAGAGTGGCGGAGGCGCTGCTGTAGATTGGTCCCTGGGAGAAACCTCTGGTCCGTTCCTATTGGCCCGTCCGCCGGCGGGCATCGCTGATTGGTAGGATCGAGCAATCTGGGTGCTAGTTGGCAGAGCTCTCCCCGGATGGAAGCTCCGGCCGCGGAGTGATGGTGGCGGCAGCGAAGATGGGCCGGGCAGGGACCATGGCGGTGGCGGCAGAAGTGGCAGGGGCGGGGCGCCTGGCGATAGAGGAGGCTGTGGTCTACCGGGGGCTGTAGGTGGAGGCATGGCTCAGGCCAGCAGCGGGAACGGCAGCGAGGAGGCCTGGGGGGCACTTCGCGTGCCGCAACAGCAGGTATCCCGACTGCTCCAAAAGCCTATCACGACAGCCATTTATTTCTCTTTCCCCTCTCCTTGTCCCTTCCTTTTGGGGGGTTGGGGAGGAACTCACGTAGCCAAAGATGCTGTGAAGTTCCTAAATATGTCCCTTCTACTCTTTGTCTAAACTTTGTAATGTAGATGCAGTTGACTTTGCCTGCAGCTTCTTAGACCCCCATCCCATGGCTGCAGTGGAAGCTTGCAGTGGCTCTCCAGTGACCAAAGGCATAGTGAGGCCCAGGGAAGCTCCCTCTGTCTTGCAACAGTTATTTGTGATGTTTTTCTGTGTGCCTGTTGTCACAACAGAGTCCGGCAGCGTCTTCTCTTGAGGGAGCAATTTGGAGAAGAGCTGGAACCCAGACTCGCGCCCTGGATGCCATCCTTTATCATCCACAGCAATCCCATCTGGTTGGGAGCACTGCTCTGTGTCTCAAATGGCCCTTCCTCTACCCTAGGAAGCCTGAGACCCAGGGGTGGAAAGATCCAGCGTGGGGGTGGGGAGGTAGCCCGTGGGGGGAGGGTGGATAATGAAAGCATCTTAGCATTGGAAATTGCCTTAAACCCCTTACCTATTGTCTGAGACTTTGAGGTAGCTCAGACTGCCCCCTGGCTTCTGCCCAAACACTCCCTTAACAGAAAATACCCTGGGAGCCAGCCCCAGTGTGAGAGAAGTCTCTGTATGCAGAACTGAAATCTGCCTCTTTGTATGTCCACACCTTGCATCTTGTTTTCTAGACAGATTCTTGTTATTCCAAATCCTCTGCCGTGTCAGCAGCCCTTCAGATATTTGAACACTCCTCTCACTGTCACTTTTCCCCTCCCCACAGATCTCTCTGAGCTCAACTTGGCTCACAGGGTGGGACTCTGTCCCTGCATGTAGGGGTGTGGGGGTGGACAGTGCCTGGGGCTGGGATCTCCTTTGGTTCTAAGTGCCTCCTTGCTCCCAGCTTCGAGAGCTCTGCCCAGGAGTGAACAACCAGCCCTACCTCTGTGAGAGTGGTCACTGCTGCGGGGAGACGGGCTGCTGCACCTACTACTATGAGCTCTGGTGTGAGTCTCCAAGGGGGCTATTCTCGGGTCCTTCTGCTCACTCTCAGAATTCCTCGGGCCTCAAAATTCCAACCTTCATGGACCTCTGTCTACCTGGGAGGTATCTAAGACCCTCCTTCCTCACCCCTTGCAGGGTTCTGGCTGCTCTGGACTGTCCTCATCCTCTTTAGCTGTTGTTGCGCCTTCCGTCATCGACGAGCTAAACTCCGGCTGCAGCAACAGCAGCGCCAGCGCGAGATCAACTTGTTGGCCTACCACGGGGCATGCCATGGGGCTGGCCCTGTCCCTACCGGTTCACTGCTTGACCTTCGTGAGTGGCTTGAGGCTCTGGGCACACTACCAGTGGCCCCTCCCAACCCAGAACCCTGAATCATCCCCACATTCCCTTTTCAGACATTTCAAAGCACACTTTCCCTAATAGCAAAGATACCACTATCCCACCGCTGGCTGCCACACCAACCATGCCATTCTTTCCTGCAGGCCTCCTCAGCACCTTCAAACCCCCAGCCTATGAGGATGTGGTTCACCGCCCCGGCACACCGCCGCCTCCTTACACTGCAGCCTCAGGTTGCCCCTTGACTGCTTCCAGTGACCGCACCTGCTGCTCCTCTGCTTCTAGCTGCCCTGCCCACTGCGAGGAAACAAATGTGGAAGGTGTTTCCTCCCACCAGAGCGCACCCCCTCATCAGGAGGGTGAGCCTGGGGCTGGGGTGAGCCCTGCCCCCACACCTCCTCCTTGCCGCTATCGCCGCCTGACTGGTGACTCAGGTATTGAGCTCTGCCCTTGTTCTGACTCCAGTGAGGGCAAGCCAGTCAAGGAGGCTAGGGCTAGTGCCACCCCACCAGATCTGGAGGACTCTTGTGTGCTGCCCCTTGATCCTGTACCCCAGGTCTCTCCTGTGGGGCTAGCTTCCAGTGAAGGGGACATCCCATAAACAGTTTTGGGAGGGTGGGTGAATTCCTTGCCCACTAGAAACAGCCCGGGGCCCAAATCCTTGAATTCTTCTTGGCCTCTCCCTGCCATCTCGAATCTACCTGAAAGGGGTGGAGTCCTGAGGAAGAGTGGCAGTGTTTGGGGGACTGTGCTAGCTCTACCCCCCAAAAACATACACAGGAGCCTTTGATCTCATTAAAGAGATGTGAACCAGCTGCTTGTGAATTTGGGTGGACTAGTGCTCAACTTGCTGCATTGCACTTGACCTAACTGGATTTGGAGGGGACATGTAATGACCACTTTTCCCACCCTCCTCTGAAGAACAGTAGGCAGTCCTAAGGTCTGGACTGAGCTAAGACCTCTTGGTGAGGCAGAGCTGGCAAAAGCAATAGAGTTTGTCATGGTTTTCCATTTATTTAGAAAAATAGACTCTGAATTCACATTCACCCCAGGGCTGTGTGGGATGACAGTAAGGAGACACCTGAGATGAGCTGAGGATGGTTTGAAGCACTAGTATCTGAGGGCTGAGAGCAGAAGCTAGAGACCTTGTCCTTCTATTCCAAAGTGCGGGCCTGCCACCCCTCTCAAACTCCCCTTAGTAGTCTTCAGCCATGGCCAGTAGGACAAGGCTGGTCCAGCCCTGGAAAGGGCGGCAGCCCATGCCCCGCCCATCCCGGTCACTGTACTGCTCCCAAAGGAAACCTGTGGTCTGATACTGCCGCCACACATTGCCCACCACATTGGTACGGAGCTCACTATGGAGCTTGGCAGCCCGGGCCTGGTGGGGACCGTCCAGATGACCATAGTGGTAGAGAGCCCCTAAGGCCAGGTAGTTGACATTGAGCCACACAGCACCCCGCCAGTAGGGAGGATCGTGCTCTGAATTGTGCTGGCCATAAAAGGGGCTGGAGGCTGCAAGGGAGCGTAAACCAAAGGGGCTCCAGAGATGGCGGCTGTCAGCTAGAATATCCAGCAGGGGCCCAAGGCGGGGGGA
Source organism: Martes martes (assembly GCF_963455335.1). NCBI lineage: Eukaryota > Metazoa > Chordata > Mammalia > Carnivora > Mustelidae > Martes > Martes martes. The sequence goes on from NC_137896.1 coordinate 89,974,824, forward strand.
GTTGGGGTCCAGCAGCCGCAGAAGCATGGGAAAAAGACTGACATAGCCCAAGGCATCCACATACTGTAAACGAGGGTGGGGCCGACCCACTACCCGCACCAGCCCCTGTGGGGGCCGAGGCTTCAGCTGCACTGCTCTTGTGTGGTTCCCAAAGTCTGCAAAGACTCCTAGCTCTGCGGCCCAGTGCAGCTCATCCAGGCTCTCTTCTGCCTCCAGTGATGCAGCCAGTGGGCCCAGCTCTGCAGCTGCCTCAGCCTCTCCTAGCTGCTCTGCCAGCTGCACCAGCACACGGGCCCCCAGGGCCACCCAGCACCGCAGGTCCAAGTGCCGCTCACTGGCCGAAGGGTGTGAAGCCCGGGGATAGTCATCCAGCCCAGAAGGTAGCGTCTTAGGGTTCAACAGGGTTGGCAAGGCAGGGTCCCGGCCCCGCCACCGATAAGATAGTGGCACTGGCCCTGCCTGGCTCTTATGGAGCCAGGAGAACCAGGCGCGCAGACGGGGAAAGGCCCTGCGGAGGAAGGCAAAGTCAGCAGGGTCACCACCCTTTAGCATGTGGGCTATAGGCAAAAGCAGGGTTGGGGGATTGGCATGGGCTGCCCTTTGCACCAGGAATTCTGGAGGCACCCGGGCTCGGGCCTCATCCCCCAGCACCTGCTCCCGTCCAATCCAGCCATCAGCATTGAGCAGTCCCAGCCAGTGACCTAGGACTTCCCGAGTAAGGCGGGGATCCCACCGCTGGACCACCAGCTGGTGAAAGCCCTCATCCCAAAGGAAACCTCGTGGGAAAAATGACCGGGAGGGCACTGCTGTGAAAAGAGGAACAGGTGGAAAGAGAGCTGGGTCCACCTTCTGCTCAGACCCCTCAACTCCCATGTCTGCCAACACTAGACCCTGTCCATAGAAGTAGCCAATCCCACCGAGGAGGCCACTGAGGGCAGCCTGACCCAAAGACTGCTCCTCAGGACTCAGGCCCTTCTCCTTCAGTTTAAAAGTCTTCTCAAAGTGCTCTCTAAAGGCTTCAACATGGCTCTCCAGGGCTTGGGTCAGCAGGCTGCCTGCCAGCTGCTCCAGGGGTTGGCTTCCTCCTGCCCGGGCACTGCCCGATTCAAACACCAACTCCACAGAAAAGGGGACTTTCAGTGTCACCTGTTGTATCAAGAATTGCCCTTGACCCTGTCCTTGCCCACTTGGGCCTCTGTCCTCCCACTTCAAAGATCCTGGCAAGCCGAGGTAGCGTTCGGGGGAAGCCCCTGGTGGCCGGTGCTGGAACCAGCTGTTTAGCCGGCTCTTCACCATCTCTGTCAGCAATGCAAGTCCTGGGTTGGAGGACCAGAAGACATTGTAGCTTGAAGGGAAGAAGATAAATAAGAAAAAATTACTCAGGAGAAAATGGTAAGGGATATACAGAGAAATAAGAGGAGATTGGGAGTCAGGATGGGAGGGTCTTGGCAGTGCAGGGGACATGGAGCCTGGTGAGGAGGGAAATAACTGATGGAAAGAAGGTAGACTGGGGGAAATAGAAATCAGGCCAAGTCAGCACCCATACCACCCCTACCATCACCCCCATACTCTTCCCCCAGTTACCTGCCATACTTGGGGGCAGTGTCCCCTGGATTGGTTGGTGCCATAAGTGTAAGGCGGAAGTCACCAAGTTCACTGGAGTGACCACTGATGAATTTCAACTGCCCCTTGGCCCCAACCTCTGGCACTAGGACTTCCTTGCCATCGGTCACCACATAGAAGAACAGGGACACCAAAGGGAGGGCAGAGGTACCTGAGGTCTGGGTGCCAAGGAGGACAGAAAAACACAGCATTAGATTGGCAGTATCTCCTGGAAATTCAGCCTTACTGAAAGGGGCACTATGCAGGAGCAACATGGTAAACATACTTCTACAGTGTTGAGGGTCAGTGATGGTAAGCACCCAGTGAGATAAGATATAGAGCTTTGCACAGGGTTTGCTAGAAATTATAATAGAGTGCTTTTGTGTCATATACTATCCTAAGAACTCTACATATCATTTATCATTTTCTTTCATTTTTATAATCCTATGAGTTAAGTGCTATTTGTATCTCCATTTTGCAAAAAGGAAACCATGGCTTATGGATAGTAAATAGAAATGGTCATACAATGTTTAAGGCAGGCAGCCAGACTTGGAGCCCCTGTCGTTAACTGCCACATCATACTGCATTTGCTGGCAGAAATGCCAGCAAAGAAAGGGTGGAGGGAGTCTGGGCTGGGGGAAGGGTGTCCTGAGGCCCTGACCTGAGACTCTACAGTCACTCTCCAGCTCCAGTCCCCTCCGTGCTGACCCCCAGGCCTCTTGACGAACTCAGTGGTGAGCCTTAAGGCCCCATCGTGGATGTGTTGCCGCCCGAAGGAGAGACCGTCGTGGAACTCCCAGCCATAGGGACCCACGCCGTCCCCCTGTTCACACGTGTGCCTGAGCTTAGGGGTCCCTGGGGTGGCGCCTTGCTGAGCCCACATCAGTCCTAGGGGTAGAATGGCCACGTAAGTCAAAGAGAGAGCAGGGGACCTGTCCCTTTGGGTCTCCGAGAATTTCAGGGTCATCCCTCCTCATAACTCTCCTGAACAACACCCCTCCCCACTCTTGCTCTGGCGTGAAGCTGGGGCTCCCAGGTTAAGAATCCGCCTGCCTACCCGCCCGTCCTGAGGCCCAGTTACCGGTGAGAAGGGGTTTCGGGCTGCGGGTCTTCATGCCGAAGTAGACGTGAGGGCGGTAGGTGCCCCAGAAGAGGTCCGGGGCCACGGCGGGGCTGGAAGAATCGGGAGGCAGTGCCGGGGGCGCGGAGTGCAGTGTGACCGCCCGCCGCGCACGATGCCACGCCAGCAGCCAGCATCCTGACAGGCCCAGGGCCAGAGCCAGGACCACGACGCCCAGAGCCGCTCTCCAGGCAGAGCCACGGGCCTCGCCGCCCCGTCGTGCCGGGCCGCCCCGAACCGCCCTTTCAGCTGTCCGCGTTCCGTCGGCCGGCGCTCCGCGGCGCCGCCGCTCGCCCCGAGCCATCCCAGCACAGAGGCCTGCGTTGCGGGAGCTCGGAGAGGCGGCAATGGAGCCCGGGTCCTGCTTCGCCTCCACTTGCGCGCGGCGCCGGGGCGTCCACAGATCTGTCAGCCGCACCTGCCGGCCCGCGCCTCCCGCTCCGCTTCCGCCTCCTGCCGGAAGTCCCGCCCCGCCACGTCAGATTAAGTCTCCGAGTCCGGAACCGCCGCCAACGGCGTGAAATATGGCTGGTTGTCTCCAGAGTTTATTTGCCATCCTCGCGGAGTTCACAGGCTAGTAGAGAAAAGTAATCTCACATTCGCTTGTTTTTAAAATGTATATCTGTTAAGAACCTGAGGTGCCATCCCGACTGTTTTACATTTAACTGCCCCAATAGGTGGTCGAAAACTGGCCTAGAAAGTTCAAGTAACTTGGCACTGGCCAGAGCCAGGAAGAGGCCAGCTTGGAGCCTGGGTATCTGAAACAGTCTGGATCACTTTGCCCACGCCCGTGACTTCTTTCCTAGTTAAGTGGAATGTGCCAGAGTGGACCCAAGAGGAAGCTTGAGCTCTGTTCCAACAGTGTCTTTAAACGACCCTCTGACAGTCTAGGACTCCTTATCTAGCTGAACCCTAAAAGGACCGTAATGGTGGTGCATGCAGTTTAGAGAATGCATTTCACCCCCCACCCCTTTTCTACAACCCAAGAAGCAAAGCAGCTTAGGGGAAGGATCAATTATATCCAGGGGAGGGAAGGCTGTAGGAAGTAGCACCTGCACCTCAGGGGGACCCAGGAGAGGTAACATCACAATTAATGGTGGTTCAGAAAAGCAACTTGGATTTAGTTACTTCTCACCAACAGCTTTGCATAAAAGACGTGTTCATAAAGTACAAGTCCCTATCATCCTTTAAAAAACCCTACACAACACCATGATGCTACTCTAGCTCCCATCCAAACTCATTATTTAAAGCTAATACCGTATGTTGCATGTCCACTTACTATTTTGCTATAATCTATTTGACACTGCCTCCTCCGCTGGTAGACTTTTTGCTCTTTCAACGATCACCTTCTGAACAATCCCAATCGTCACTCCTGTCTTTATCTTTCTTGCTACTATTGCATCTAGTTCATATCTCTATTGTAGCACTTATTACATCCCTGGGTTTCATTATTCATCTTTGTATGCCAGTACTAATCAAAGTTACAGGCACAAGGTAGATAGTAAATATCTGTCAATTCAACACATGTTTATTGCACACTATGTGTATCAGGGATTATGCAAAGTGCTGGGGACACAGAGAAAACAGCCCCAACCTCAAGTTCACAGTGCCAGCATTCAATCTACAGCAATGTCTGAACCATCCCCACTTTTTCAGACAAGAAGAGTGGTAAAATCTGGCCAGAGATTCAGTTAACCATCGAGCTGAGGAACAAATCTAGGCTGTCAGTATCCTTTTGGCTACAGCATAAGCCCTCTTAGACAACACTTTTGCTCCCAGTAATGTTCTAGGTGCTTTACAGGTATTGGCTCATTTAATCCTCTCAACAGTTCTAAGAGATAGGTACTATTATCCCCATTTTATCTGTGAGGGAACAGGCACTGAGACTAATTTTCCACAGTCACAGAGCTACTTAGGGACAAGAGTTAGGATTTCAACCCCAGGAATTCTGGTTCTTCACTACACCATACTCCCTCCTGATAGGCTGTTTGTTTTTTGGTCGTTTCTTTTTTAAAGGGGGAGGGGGAAAAACCAGCTCTTGAAGATAGCACCCTTTTAAGCAGAGCAGCACTGTAGTAACACTGTTAACAAAGTCATGGAAAATGTATTTGGCAAAGAATACAGCAGACAGTGTCTACAGATCCTTGATTGCCTAGCTAAGCATTCTGAAGTTCTTGAAACCCGTAGCAATCAAGCATTTTTCCTACAACTCAGGGTAGAAATAATTCTACACTGCAACCAAGTACATGCAGATACCCCCACATATAAATACTTCCTACTTTATATATGTATATTGTTTATAGGCTGCAAAATTTCTTAAAAGAATACTTCTCTCAAGGCACCTGGGTGGCTCAGAGGGTTAGGCCTCTGCCTTCAGCTCAGGTCATGGTCTCAGGGTCCTAGGATCGAGCCCCTCACTGGCTCTCCGCTCAGCAGAGAGCCTGCTTCCCCTCTCTCTGCCTGCTGCTCTGCCTACTTGTGATCTCTGTGTCAAATAAATAAAAAAAAATCTTTAAAAAAAAGAATACTTCTCATTCCCTGTGCCATGCACTGATACTATTCTACTTTACTTTGTTGTTAAAAGGCTGATTTATCCCCTTAAATTGATTTCATGATCCACACTAATGGGTAGCAACCCAGTATGAAAAACAGGTTAGGTACAGTGTGAAACAAGGAGATATAAAAACAGTGATGTGCTTTGAAAGATAAAGTTAAGCAGCAGCAAAAATAATCAGAAAAAAGGAGACTGGGTGGGAGAATACAATGATATAATTAGTGGGATATAAGTGAATGGAAATGGAGAAAACATTTCAGAAGCCTTTGTTTAAGAATATTCTGAACTTACTGACTGGATATACAGGGAAAGGGAGAGGGCAGAACCAGAGAAAATGCTGTGGTTTCCAGCCCTGGTGGCTGAGAAGATGAAATGCCTTTAAAAGGAATGGGGAAGTCAGGGTAAGAGGCAAGTATATGTGTATATAAGATTATCAATTCTATTTTGGACAGTGTTGTGGACTTTGGAGGTAATCAGTAGATTAGAGCCAAAGAAAAATGTAGGATTTAACAGGAGAGGGTAGCTCAACTTATGACAGAGGATGAGATGCCCCAGAAATAGAAAAGAAAATGAAGGACGGGAGTGGTACACTTTTATGGCTAAAAGGAAAAAGCCACAAGAGGAAGAGAAGTTCTACAAGGGAGTGAATTAAAAGTGGCAGACGCTACTGAGATGGAAAGGTGAGAATGGAGAAAAACAGCACTGGATTTGGCTGATAAGAGTAAGAGGTACCTTGGGTGAGTATGGGTGAAGCCAAATTCAAAAGGGTTAAGCGCGGGATGATGGTTAGAAAGTGAAATAAATTCAAGTTTGTCCAGACCCCTATCTGATTGTGTCTTGTTCCAAAAACGCTGGTTGTATCAGTAATCACATGGCTCTCTCGCTCTCTTTTTTTTTTTTTTTTTTTTGGCGCTCCGTGTCCCTCCAGATGGTGATTCGAGTGATTAAGTCTCTCAAGCTCTTCTCAGGTAGGTATCCTAGCCACCCCAAGCTAAAACCTGCTTGTTGGGCTATTTTGCGCTATCAGCGCCCGGTACTCGCGCCGGCCTTGTCCTCGCTCCCCGCCGTAGCCCTGGCCTGGATGTGGGAGGCAAAGGCTGTGAGCATTTCCTGGGCGGTGAGGTGAGCGCCGCGCATAATCAGGCGATGCCCGTCTCCTGGGGAAGAAACAAACGAGTCAGGAACTGGGAGGGCGGCGGGGCCGGGACTGAGGGCGCGCGGGCTGTCTGGCACCCCTCCCGCCCGCCTCCCCACCCGAGCCCACCGAACAGCACGTCCACGCAGGGCTCGGAGCCGTCGTGCCTCACGTCCGCAATCACCGAGCAGTTGAGGTTGGTGGAACGGACCTTCTCGCTGCTCACCGCCTGGAGGAAGGTCCTGCGGTGTGAAAACGTTTGAGCTCCCGGCCCAGGGGGCTAGACCCCCGGCGAGAGGAAGGCGCGGCCCCTTCCCGTCCCCGCTTCTTCCGCCTCGTACCTCGTGGACTCCACATTCTTCTCGAAGGGGCAGAACTGAACTCGAACCTGCTTCACCGACCGGAGGCCGAGCCGAGCCAAAGACGCAGCCATGGTGACCTCCGCGCCGGAAGGCCTCGTGCGGCCGGAAGTGTCCTCTGACGCAGCGCCCCGCCCCTTCCTGCCCCCCGCGGCTGCGGGGTGCGGCTCTCCGACCCTCCGACTCCGGAATCAGCGTTCCGTAGTGTTTGCGCGCCCCCGCCGCCGACCCGGGCTACTCAGCCCGAGAGGACGAGGAAGGCCCCAGGGAGGGAGGTGGTTCCACACAGAGTATGGAGGGCCCTGAAGTAAGCGGTCAGTAAATACCTATCAATAGACCTCTTGTACCACGGTGAAGACAATAAATAGTGCAGAAGCCCTTGCGCCTGGCTCCGGTAACACGCCCGTCTCCTGCAGCCTTTACCCCTTCCGTACGCTGTACGCTGCTGTGCTAGATCTAGGTTAACACCATCTTAAGCGCTGGTCCCTTCGGTGGGGACACTACCATGGCAGGGATTATATAGCTACGGGGGGTAGGGGGGACGCTACTCAGGTAACTGAAGATTAAACTTGTTGAACTCTGAGTAACGGCAATTTAAACGTGAAGGTCCTTTAGCCCAGTATTCTTAAGTGACTGAAAATAGTTACGAGACGGGGAGTGGAGGGTAATACAACTCCTGGGACTGATCTAAGTGTAGAAATGCCTATTCCACCTCTGTGGTTCCTGATGAACTAACTTTGTGTTTAGCTTGGCTCCTAGGACTTAAAAGGAAGTGGCATCCTGGTCTCTCTGCTTTGTACTGCTTTTTCCCTCTCCCTTTCCTCTGGGATCCAACACTATGGCCCTCCTCCCAGTGCGAGTCTTGAGAGGTATTCACTCCTGGGGTACTAGGCCTGAGCCTCCCGTGGATGCTGACCTCCAGGTTCCTGGCTGTGGTTTGGCCCTTTACTCTGGATTGCAGGCACTGGAGTGATCACGGATGCTTCACTTTAAGTCCAGGTTCTGTGTAGCTTGTGGTTCTCAGGTAGCCTTTCTTCTAAGCTCCCAAATGTAGGTTTTTTTAATATGCAGTTCTAAATATTTGGGCTTTTCCAGCCAGAGTTGGGGAGCTCTGACTTTGTGGCTCCTGGTCCTAGACTCTTTAGGATTCAGGACTGATCCCCAGGCAGGAAAGAAAAGACAAGTGCCAACGTGGGCGCTGGTGCTGCCTCAGGGCCAGCCAGGCCTGCTGATTTCCCACCAGGTAAGCCTCTGGGCTAGGTCCCCCTCCCCACAGTGTGCTTAGCAGCTGAGCTGTCTGGGCTGGGGGTGCTCCAGGCCGAAGAGGGGGCTCCAAGCTTTCTAGGCTGTTGAGGCTGCTGCTGGGCAGTTCGATGGACTGGACCTCATTGCATGTACCTGGGAAGGCAGGAGTGGAAAACAGGCAGTGGGCAGGAGGAGGGGTTTGACAACTATTGACAACCACAGGAGGTAACTGATGAGGATGGGAGGTAGGGCACATAAAGTAGCAAGGGGCAGGGCAAAGAGCCTAGAGTTGGGGAAGAGTGACTCACAGCAACACGGAGGCCTCCTCTGGACCTCAGACTTAGGCAGGGGCTGCTGGAATAGACACAGCAGGGCACCATCCAGCCTCTGGAAGATGCTGAGCGTGAGCAGAGTCTGGCGAAGTTCCCGGGACAGGCCCCACTGTTCCTCCTCCAACAACTGGCGCACCACTCCAAAGTCTTGTCTAAGCTGCAGCGCCCCCTGCAGGCTGAGTGAAGGCCAGGGTACAATGTGGCCATGGGCCTCTAAGGCCTCTGCAACTGCTCTGCCCCACTTATCCCCTCCCCTTTGCCAGTTCCATTCAGCCCTCTACCATTGCCTCCTTTTCTCCCCACCTGAACCGGATCCCGTGCGCCAGGATGTGGTCAAGCCAGGCACCCAGGATGGCTGTCAGTGCCTGGCCAAGGGCAGGGGCCTGCGCTTGAGGTGGCAATCCCTGCAATCCTTGCAACACAGGCTCCAGGACAGTGCGAACCACCAACCCAGCATACTCACTAGGAATGCTGGGGAGTTCTGGAGTGAGAGAAGAGAAAGGCCAGGATATGAGGCTATGGAGATCCACTGAGCCCCTAACAGAGTGTTTGGGGGAAGACGATAGGATTTGCAGGGGCACAGAAGGCAAGGACAAGGATGGAGACAGAGCAGTAGATCTAGGATTTGGAGGGGTCAGAAGACTATTACCCCTTGGGAACTGTGGAAGGGGATGCTGGGAAGAGGAGTTACCAGGAGAGAGACGATGCCGCCAGTACCGACCCCGTGGCATGTAGATTTCGAAGCCCTGTGTGGCTTGTTTATAACATTCTTGAAAAAAGAGACTTAGTGACTCCTCAGGCAGGAGCTGTGGATATATGGAAAAAAATGAAAGGGGCTTACCTGATAGGGACTTGCCAAGTTATGATGCTCTTCTAAATCTGAGGTGTTTAAACTGGCTTCCATAAAGCCCCAGAACAGAACTGTATGCATAATTCTACGGGCTTGGGCCATTCTGACAAGAGATACCCTAACTTTTATTGGGTCTTCCTAAAGGCCAGGACCCAGAAAAGATTATATAGACAATTGCCATAGGATTACCCTGCTTCCCTCAGCTTGGTTCAGCATCTAGAAGTCCTCCAGGTTAATTTTACTTTATAGGAACATCAAGAGGAAAAAAAACAGGGACACACCCTCACCACTATGAATGTTCCAAAGCAAATGCTAGAGAGAGGGATCTGCATGACCTACAGACAGGCAGAGGCTGAAGAGAGGGAATTGTATGGTCTTCCATCAACTGTGAAAGGCAGGCAGGAATTATATGCAGACCAGGAGCAACGACTTTAACTCTCTGAGATTCAGGAACCTTTGGAATGTCCTTAACACTGAATATTTTTTACACCCCACTTCCATTTTCCCAGAGTAGTGTAACCTATAAAGCAAGAAAAGGCCCATGTGCTGGTTTGGTTTCTGTGCTTTGATAGGTTATCTTTTTGGAATGGGAGAGCAAAAAAGAGGGGTCTCTTAAGCCTATTTTGGAGAGGAACCCCAATAAATGGGTAATGTGGTAGCAGCTCTGTAAAGACAAGGTGACTGGATGCCTGTTAGCCTGAAGAGAAGAAGGGGCCTGGGGGCCGGACAGGGGGAAGTAGAGCCCATGCGGCTCCTGGTACATATCCTGACAGCAGCCTATCCTAAATCCAATTCTTCCTCTCTTCTGAAAACCCAGACTCCCTCTTATTTATGCCAAGGAAATTACCCTTTTGTCAACTGACATTTGTTTGGAATCTCCCTGCATTCAATACTCCGAGGAAACAGAGGGTCACATTATGAAAGAGTCTTTCTGTCTGGGATGTTCCTAGAGGAACAAGGCATGCAGAGTCCTTCCCACAATGGTTAGTTCACATGGTGAGTACATTGTTCCTGTCCCTGTTCTCACAACTAGCAAGAGCTGGACCCTTCTCTTAGGTCTCCTTACCTCCCAACCTGACCGCTACAGCTGGATGAGACTCTATGACGGTCTCCACTGTTCCCCTCCTACTCCTCCCATGGCTTTCCATCTCTCATGAAACAAAGCCCAAATTCTGTGGGCTGGTGTTCAGTGCCCTCCACAATTTTATGCCAACCTGCTTTCTCCTCCACAGTCCCCCACCCAACCTTGGACAAAAGTGTGTGTGTGTGTGTGTGTGTGTGTGTGTATGTGTGCACACAGGCGTGCACACAGGGAGTTTCTGCTTTGATCAGTCATCTCCCCATTACTCCCTCAAGGAACTATGAACTTCCCATCTCCAGTAACCCCTGCCACTCTTCTGAGGCTGCATAGCCACCACCTTGAGCCACAGACCCTGTAGAGAGCTTCTGTAACGACATGCCTGCCATGGCCTGCCTTCCTCAGGGGATTCCCGTGGCCATCACTGGGCAATGCCCTCATGAGAAGCCTGCTTTGGAGTATGTTGAGTTGAAGGAGACAGCAATAAACTAAGGTGGAACAGGCAGGTGCAGATCGTAGATTAGGGCTAAACTACGCAGTGCATAGCACCAAGGCACTGTGAGTAAGCAGAGATGCGGAGAGAAAAGGAGCAGAGGGACAAAGCCTGAATGAACTCTATAGCCTTGCCCCTATTCAGGGCACAGGAGAAACTGGGGCAGGAAGAGAAAACAAAAAAACTGAAACATCTTCCATAGTAAGAGCAGATACTGTGCAAAATGGGGAAAAATAAAAATAAAAATATAATATTTTTCATAAGTTTAGAAGAAAATAAAATCTTAGAAAATAGGCAAGAATGGATGAAGCTTATCACTGTGGAACAGGAATAGAAGTGGGTTGGGGGCAATTAAAGTACTATTTTTTTCATTAGAAGGCTTCTAAAATAATATCCTACTTCATTTTTAAACTATGTACATGTATTACTTTAATAAAAATGTAAATGATAAACTTGGAAAAGGGGAGAAAAATCCTCTCAAATCTAGTAAGTAAGGGGCTGACTTCGGCTCAGGTCATGATCTTGGGTCCTTGGATCCAGCCCTCCACCCCCACCTCTGTGTGCTCAGCAGGAAGTCTATTTGTCCCTCTCCCTTTGCCCCTCCTCCTGAGCGCGCTCGTGTGCGCTCTCTCTCTCTCTCTCAAATAAATAAAAGCTTTTTTTTTTTTTTAAAAAAAAGCTAGTAGGTAGGGGTGCCTGGGTGGCTCAATGGGTTGAGTCTCTGCCTTCGGCTCAGGTCATGATCTCAGGGTCCTGGGACTGAGCCCCACTCGGGCTCTCTGCTCAGTGGGGAGCCTGCCCCCCCCACCCGCCGCCCCGCCTGCTGCTCTGCCTACTTGTGATCTCTCTGTCAAAAAAAAAAAAAAAAAGCTAGTAGGTAAAAGGAAAGATTCAGTCATTTATCTTGCTTTTTCTTTACAAAATATACTTCAAAGTAACCAAGTAACTAATGAGGGCAAATTTCTTTATAGGAGTAAGTACTAATAAATAAAGATATGATAGAATTGGAATATCACCACTTTGTACCCCCTAATGAAATAATGGATCTAGGCAGTGATCATCAGTGGCTGTTAACATCACAAAATGAGAGCCTGACATATAGATGAAACAAAATTGACCACAAGCTGATAATTGTTAAAGCCTCAGTGGTAGGAATATGGGGGTCCATTATACTCTTCTCTCTAGTTTTGTATATGTTTGAAGTTTTCCATAACAAGCTAAGGAAAGAGAGAACAAAAATGAACAGAGCAAGAAAAAATAAAATCAGCAGAGACTCCAAGCAGATTCCAAGTCACTGGAATGTTCCACGACTATCACCACCACCCCACCCCCCAAACTGGGCACAGAACTGACTCTTCAACTGCCACTGTCAGGGCCCCTGCTCTTCCCACCTGGATCTGTGAAGTTAGCTTCTGGATCTCCAGGCCCAGTTGCTGCTCCACTTCCAGGTCCAAACTTTCCTCTGCCGCCAGTCTAGACAGAGCTGCTGCCTCGTGCAATAGAGGCTTTGGCAGAAACAGAAAGTGAGATTTGAGCCCAGCCCAGGCTGCTCCCCTTCCCACTGGCTAGCTACTCACAGGTAAGTTCTTCTGGATCAGGACCAGGAAGGAACCTGGGGCCCATGCTGCCAGATGCTGCTGAGTTTTGCCCAGAAACCAGACCAAGGTGGTCTGCAGGGTACAGAGCCCCAGAGCAAGTGGTGTGGGACCTGGGGAGAGGAGGATGGAGTATCTGAGGGGTTGCAGAACCCCTCTGGGAGGAAGCAGGCTTCAGAACAGAGTAAAGGAATAACGGGGACATCTTCAACTGTTCTGTTCCTCCACACCCAGCACCTTGTCTCACCTGGAGGCTGACAGAGGAGCAGCTCTGACCTGGGTTCTCGAAGGGCATCCAAGAGAGGAGGGAAGAGTTGTTGCAAAAGTTCAGTGGTATGAGAGGATGACGCAAGGCTGCTCTGATCTTCACCAGCAGATCCCAAGGCCTGGCAGAAGCCTGAAGATGAGGGATAAGGTTTGATGAGGAAGGAGCAATCTGGGGCTGTTTCACTCCCAATGCCCCTTCCTTCTCACCTTGGTCCCAGCTCCAGGTAAGAGACTGATGAAATAGGTTGCGACACAAAGAAGCCAACTCCTTCTCACACTCCTGAGGCAGGGACGCTAGTGAGAGAAACGGCTCTGGAGCCTGAAAAGAAGGCCTCTCTTTTCCAGAACCACCACCCACTCAATGACGGGGGAAGAGGGGAGGCTGCCACCAAGACTCAAGACTTGAGTAGAGAGGAAGACTGGCCTTGAAACCCAGATGCTAGAGCCTATTGGGTCGGGAGAGGGTTAGAGAGGTGGGAGTAAGGGATGGGGGAGGTAGTGTTCATTCTAAAGGGCCTGCTTCTGCAGTCAGCTTGGCAGGGGAGTGACGTGGCTAGGGAGAAGAAAGAGACCCCGGTCTGCGCAAAGGCCCATCCAGGCCCCATCACTCACCCTGACCCAGTGCCTGACTCAGCTGTTGTGCCGCTGCCCTGCGGTCCCTCCAGGGTCCTAGACTCAGGTCCAGACTCTGAGCACAAGCTGCCCACAGCAGGGTCCAGTACCGGCTCCACAGGGCTCCAGCCCCTTCAAGCCCCAGTCCACTGGTGGCTGAATCCGCCACGCCCCCCAGCAGCCCCAGCAGCCCCGGCAGCAGCTCCCGCTCTTCTTGGCACCGACTGCGGAGCTCATCCCGCAAGCCCGCTCCCTTGAGCGCCTCACCCAGCTGACCCGCCACCTGGCAACCCCGCTCCCCCGTCAGGAGGCGGAGCACACGGGCCGGCGGGAAAGGGCGCGCTGCCCCGGGGACATGGCTCAAGGCTTTTTCCTGCAGCTGGTGGTAGGCGGGAAGCGCCAGCAGCACGTCGGCAAGTTGGGAAGACAAGCCCGGGCTAGCCGCCTCCCGACCCAGAGCCCGAAGCTGCATCTCGATGGCAGCATCCAGGCGCTGGGCGGCCAGTCCGATAGGGCGTGCCAGGAGTAACGGTACGAGAGTCTCCCGTAGGCCGATTCGCAGCACAGCTCCTCGGGAGGGGTGCGGTAGCAGGTCGCGGCACAGCTGAGGCCACCCCGGCCCCGGCGCGCTGGCACTCATGATCCTCAGGAGGCGCACGGCCGCCTGTAGGTGGCGGGCACAATCCCGGGCTTGGAGAAGCTGCTCCCGCTCGCGATGCAACCGCAGCAACACGGCCCGGAGACGCTGCAGCGCGGGAGGGATCGGGCGGCCTGCAGCCGCCTCCCGCCGCCAGTCCGCCGCGCCCTCGTCTTGGTGCTCTCCGGCGTCAGCCGGCACCGCCCACCACGGCCGCCCTCCCCGAGCTCCACCGGGCCGCGGGTCTAGGCAGGGGATGCTCCCGGCAACCGGCAGCCACGACCAGCCACGAAAGTCCCCGCCAGGAGTCCCCGCCTGCCTTCTCTCCCACTGCTCCTCCACAGCGCCTCCGGGTTGCGCCCTCAACGGCGGCACGGTAGGAAGCGGAGGCAGAAGACCACCAGAGCGAGATGCCTGGGCCATGGGGCGCCGTGTCCGGGACGAACCTAACGATTCCCACTTCCCCGCACTGCCCAACGCCCGCTGCCGCTGGGACTCCGCCCGGTCCCAAGAGCCGTCATCTCTAGCCCGGGAGCCGCCGGGACCGTCGTGGACTCTCTCGCGCTCCGTAAGCGGAGGCTTCCGCCCCTAACAAAGATGGCGGTCTACCCTGTGCTACTCCGCCCCCCCCCAACACCGCCCAACCCTCCCGGCGGTATCAAATACCAGGCGGTCTTTCACTTTCGGGTTACTGTTGATGGGAGATGGCGCCTATTCCGAGGGCAGTGGGGCGGATAAAGCTAGGTAAGCAGGTGTGACAAGACGACAAAGAGGTCCAGGAGGGGAGGGACAGCCCCACTTGGGTTTACCTGTTTTCAGTAGGGTCTTGTGCTTCACGGGGTGGGCGAAAGGCTCCGGCCCATCCTTCTCAAGTCCCTTGACGCGCCACCTCCTTCGTTTACTATAGACTGTCCTCTGCAGCCTGGCTGCCCGCTGGAGGTCGCTGATGTCCCCAAGCTCTGCCAGGAATTCGGTCCCGAGGACTACGGCGCGGAGGTAAAAGGACTTTTAGCTCCCCCTCGCCCCGTTTCTCTTGGTCACGCCTCTCTCCAGCCACACTGGGCTCGGAGGGCTCGGTAGAGGCGTAGCCTGGGGCTCGTGTTTGGAGGAGCGCGTGGCAAATGGAGGGTGGTGAAAGTGGGCAGGATTGGGCGGACGAGGGTCTGAGTTGAGAATTGGGGAGTGAATGGGAGTTCCTTAGGGGAAGATAATATGAATAGAGGGAAGAGTGTGAGCAAAGACACCAAGGCAAGGAAAAGTTTAGAAAACTTCACTGAAGTGAGACTTGAGTGGTTTGGTTGGAACTGCAAGAAATGAAGTGGTGGGGGGAGGCAGCAAGTGGCTTGAAATGCTTGGATGTCTTCAAGTAGGTGATAGGGTTATTGAGGAAGGGACAGGATCAGATTTGGGAGCACTTAAGAAGCTGTATTTCCAGCTGCTTCCTGGGTATCTCCAAAACCTCAAATTCAGCAATTCCGTTAGTTAATTCATCTACTTTGCAAGTTGATTGCTTTTCCTCTAACCTTAGTTTTGGCTAGTAACACAAACGGACATCCAGTTACTTAATGCAGAAATCTGAGAATCATTGTATATAATCCTCCCTTTCCTTTACCTCACACATTAGCCAGTCACTAAAATCCACTTTGGAGATGTCTCTCTCTCTCTCTTTTCAAAAGATTTTATTTATTTACTCATGAGAGACAGAGAGAGAGAGAGAGGCAGAGGGAGAAGCAGGCTCCCCGCTGAGCAGGGAGCCCCATGTGGGACTCCATTCCAGGACCCCAGGATCATGACCTGAGCCTAAGGCAGATGCTTAACTGATTGAGCCACATAGGCGCCCCTGGAAATGTCTCTTGACTGTAGCCCATCATTTCCATTCCTGCTTCTGCTGCCGCTGCCTTAGCTTAAGAATTCATTCTTTCTGTCATAGGGGCCTGCCAACTAAACATCCCACCCCTAGAATCATGTCCTCTCCATCCCCACCACAGTGCTGTTTCACTTGAGTGTTTGATTTGAGTGCTTCACTCCCTAGATCAGGTCCACTCCCATCCCTAACAAGACAAAGTCCAAACTCACTGGGTCACACAGGGTTCTTCAGAGCCAGCTCCTGGCTGCATCTCTAATAGAATAGTCTCCTCACCAATCACTCTGCCTTTGCTCATTCACCACACTTACTTAGCGCCACCAATGTACCAGTTTTAGGCACTGGGAAGACAGCAGTAAACCAAACACAAAAATCCTTTTAGTCAGTGAATTAGAAGCATCTAGTGGAGGCAGCCAGTCAACAAATAAACAATAGAGTATGCCAGATATGAAAAATACAAGGAAAAATAAGAAGGGTAGGGAGTGCTGAATGAAGTTGAGTTTCTCTTTTTAAAGGGAGTAGTCAGAAAGGGCCTCCTGGGAACGGTTTAGCAGGCAGGGACCTGAAGGGGTGAGCCATTCACTGGGGAAAGAGCATTCCAGGGAGAGGAAGTAACAAGGACATAAGCCCTGAGATGGGAACACACTTGGTGTGTTGTAGGACCTTCACAGACCACTGACCACTGTAGCTAGAGGCGGGACCAGAGGAGAGGAGATGATTCATGCAGGACTGGGGAGCCAGATCGTGGTCGGCCACATGGTGAATTTAGACAGTAGCACAGACTGTGCCTTGGGGAGAGGTAGAAGGTCAAGATCATCCTTTTTTTTTTGTTGTTTGTTTGTTTGTTTGTTTTTAGAGATGGCTAGACTGGGCCAGTTAGGATATTGAATTAAACCCAGCAGGAAACTGAATTTGAGAATGAGACTTGATGAAAGCCCACAGCAGTGTCAGTGAAGATGCTATTGAGTCAGAACTATCTCCTGAAGGATAGCCTACCTCTGAGACTGTTTAGAAAGTTGACCATACCTCCCTGATCTGAAGTCCTTCCTATGCATTCGTTTAGCACTCTGTTCTTTCCTGTGGCTTCTAAGTTTCTCAGTCAGTGGGCCACCACCTAGTCAGGGGTGCGCTCTGTTTACACCTGAATGGCCCCAGAAGGACAAGATGACTCCTGTCCTCCTCCAGAGCTGACACGAAACGAGGAATCTTGTAAGAACCACAGAATGTAACGGGCGAAGCCTTGAAGAGTCTTATCTCATGTTGTGAATGATGAAGCCAAGGTTCAGAGTGGTTAAATGACTTGTCCAGAGTCAATCAATCGCCAGGCAGTATGGCAAAGCCAGAACTAAGATGCAGGCAGCAAAGTGTTCTTTCCGGTCGCCAATTGAAAGCGCAATAAAAAGCAGTGAATAATAAGGTTCTAAATTGTATAACACAGACCATGTGAGTACAGCTTGGTTGAGTGAGAGCAGAGATCACTGGAGATGAAGAAGTTTGAGGGAAGATGGAATTTGAACTGAACCTTGAAAGTGAGACAGGTGTGGTGAGAAACTCAGAGCCAGGAGGGATTTAGGGACAGTTGGAGGGACGATCCCAACACTAGAAGAAATCTGAGAACAGAGGGACGACAGCAGCCAAGCAGGAGAAAATTACAGAGGCAGATTAGGAGGGTCATCCCGGGCTTTCTGGAAGGCTCCAAATCCCAGTGTGAGGAGCTAGACTCAATCCTGCCTATGGCCCTGGCAGCGGGGGATTACTGGAAGTTCCTGAGTAGGGAAGTAACTTCTGAGAGCTTGGTTTTGGGGGAAACAGACGACGTGCAGGGGAGAGGCCAGCCAGGGATGCTGCGCTCATTTCAGCGTGAGGTAGCTCCAGAGCGGGTTCTATGGGGTTACCCGTGTTCAAGGATGTGGCAGGGCGTGCAGCTGGAAGAGCAGGTAAGAGGGCTCTTTCTGGGCCTCAGTGTAGCTGACATAGTGACAGGTCAAGGGGAGATCTTATATGATAGAGAAGGCTGGGCTGAGGGCCACACAGAACCCTTGGGAAGCAGGAGGGTGGTGAAGGAGGTGATAAACCAGGAAAACCAGAGCAGCGAGCGTGTCTTCAGGCCCTGAGCAGGGGAGGTCAGCCAGTAAGGTTCTCCAGGCTGGGTGGCTGGGTTGTGGTCTCCATGGTGGAGCAGTCGACCCAGCCAAGTCCCCCGTTCTCTCCTAGAGCTCCCCCCACACCAACCTCCCCTCTCCTCCCCCTCCCAGGACATAGCAGATTTTCTTCAAAGGCTTGTGGCGAGTGATCCCCAGGGCCTGCACCGGATCCATGTGGACGGGAGCAGCGGGCGGCTACAGCTCTGGCACCATGGTGGGGCATGCAGGGGCTGAGCCCAGGGATCGAGGCTGGTACCTGGGGAGGGCTGGCCCTCAAATGTTCCTCTCTCTCATGTACCTTTTTCTTTCCCTTCTCCCTGTCCCTCCGGACAGATTACCTCCTGGACCATTTCTGCGATGAGGGGAAAACGCCTAGACAGAGTGACATGCCCAAGGGGGTCAAGGGACTGGGCACCTACTGTGGTCTCCGAAAGTCCTTCCTATATCCTCCTCAAGGGTCTGAGCCCTGCCCTCCTAGCCCCTCTGCCCCTTCCCCTGGTGGCTCAGACAGCCTTCTTCAGGTGGCCATGCCCCAGAAGCTCCTGCTGACAGAAGAGGTGAGAGTGTCAGCAAGGGGCCTCCCCTCGCCCAGTGCTCTTCTAATTGCCATATGCCCTCATCCGTCTGGCCCCTAATCTGGACCTTTCAAGGTCCTTCCATCCTGCTGGCCTCCCTTTGTTTTTCTCGTTCTCCCTCTCTCTCTTTTCCGGTCACCTGCCTTTTCTTTTCCAGGAAGCCAACCACCTGGCTGAGGAGCTGGTGGCTGAAGAGGAGCGCATGAAACAGAGAGCAGAGAAGAAACGACTCAAGAAGAAGGTAGCTGGAGGGCAGGAGGAGTGGGAACCCAGAGGGATTGGGGAGAGGGAAAGGGGGACACATTGTGAGGACAGGAAAGAACTTGGGGTAGCCCATAATGGATCCTCTTGTGAGAGGGGGCCGAGGGGGCTCAGAGCCTGGAGGGGAGGGTCTCATGGAAGCCCTATGATGTGATGGTTCTGGAGTCACACTGTGCCACCTGGCTGGATTCTGCCTCTTTCTTACTGGGGGACCTCTGCCTGGTGAGTCTCCTGTCTGCTTTTTCACCTGTAACACAAGGATAACAACAAAACCTACCTCATGGAGTTGCAGGGATCAAATGAGATAGTGTGTGCAAAGCTCTTAACCTGGTCATGACCTATAGTCTCTACTGTACATGTAAAGAATTGGCTTCAAGATACGGATTGTGTGTGTGTGTGTGTGTGTGTATTTACATGTAGTGTTCAAAACATATCATCAGCGTCAGCATCATTATCATTGCAGCGTCAAAAGGATCGCAAGCGACAGGAGCGCTTGGAGCAGGAGGGTGGGGAGCCCAAGGTGAGTGTCTCCAAGCAGGTATGAAGAACACTAGGTGCCAGGAGGGTGGGAGCTCAGAGGGCAGGCAGCTCAAGTGATCCCCATCTGCCTTCCCTCCAGGTCATGGCCACCCCAAATGGGGATGGGAGCCCCCCATCCAGTCCAGGGAACCCTCCTCAGGGACAGTGCGGTGAGGAAGAGGTGAGAGTCTCCTTCCTTTCTTGGTCTCGGGGCCCCCCCACCCCGCCCCTCTCTCTCACTACTCCAGGACATATTTCATCCCCACTCCCTCCTAACTTTCCTTTCTGCTCACAGGACTCACTGGATCTATCTAGCACTTTTGTGTCTCTGGCTTTGCGCAAAGTTGGGGATTGGCCTCCCAGTGCCCGCAGAGAGAAGGGACTGAGCCAGGAGCCTCGAGGCAAAAGCCGGAGCCCCCAAGAGAAGGTTGGCCAGGAGGAAGCGAGCTCTCCAATAGAAGAGAGCCCCAGGCAGAGTCCTAAGGCAGAGGTGAGGTGACCAGTAGAAGTGCTCTGGCTCTAGGATTAAGAGATATGGGTCAGGCTCCATCATGGACAGGGAAGGTAGGGCTGATCCCATCTTGCAGAACTGTCATGAGAATGACAGAAGTTGGGAAATTGGCAATAGTCATTGAACAAAGGAGAAGGATTTGGCGGGGTGCTGAGGCCTGAATCCTGCTTGACTTTGCTCCCCATCCCTAGGCATCTCCGGGACTGCTGGAAGTTGCCTTACAGCAGAGCCAGGAGCTGGCAAGTGAGATTCTCTCTTTCTCTCTCCCTCCTCACCTCACCCTCCCCGGGATAGCCCCATCTGAACCCTTCCACCTTCTCTCCTCCCCAGCACTGGGTACCAGCTTTGCCCAAAATGGCTTCTACCACAAGGCTGTGGTTCTCTTTACCCAGGCTTTGAAGCTCAACCCCCGGGATTATCGGTGAGTGGGGGCTTGGCTGCTGTGCTGGGAGGTCAGGGTGAGGCAGAGTGTTGTGGACTTTTGGTCACTTTGTCTTTACCAGGTTATTTGGAAACCGCTCTTTCTGCCATGAGCGGCTGGGTCAGCCCATGTGGGCCCTGGCCGATGCCCAGGTGGCCCTCACCCTGCGACCGGGCTGGCCCCGGGGCCTTTTCCGCCTGGGCAAGGCCCTGATGGGACTGCAGGTAAGGGATCTGAGTTTGGAAGTGTGGGTGGAATTTGGGTGGCATGGGGTAGGGATTGGGTCTGTACTGACATTTTCTAGTAAAGCTCCTGGTACCACAGTGTCACAGTGTTAGTGGTACTAGGAGCTGAGGCAAGTTTGAGGAAGGGGACAGTTTTAATTTCCTTCCCCTGCTTGATACCTAAACTTTCCTCTTTCTAATCGCTCTGGGACGAAAGCGTTTTGAAGAGGCAGCTGCTGTGTTCCAAGAGACTCTGAGAGGCGGCTCCCAGCCCGATGCTGCCCGGGAGCTCCACTCTTGCCTTCTGCACCTAGCTCTGGTAAGGGAACCAGGCCCACTGGCGGGCCCAGAGCGGGCAGCCGGAGAGCTGGCTGGGATTTCCACAGCGGGTGCTTCTCCTTTCATCAGGATAGTGATGGCAGGGATGGGTGGGAGGAGGGGCATGGGCTATGCTACTGGAAAGGAGGAACAGGTGCCCCTCTCTCTCCCTTCTCAGCAGAATCAGCGAGGAGGAATCCGGGAGCCACTTCTTTCAACTGGGTTCCCACAGCCATTTTCCCAAGCTGGGCCTGGCACCTCAAGCCTCCTGTCTGTCATTCATCCTCCAAGCACTGCTCCAAGAGCCGCTGGCCTTCTGTCTCCACCGCTGCATTATCCCCCGAATCATCTGAGCCACTGTAACTCGCCCCTTCCCCAGACTCAGAGTAGGAGACCCTACCCTCTCCATCTCCAGGGCACCTCAAAGGGCTCTGGTATCCTGGGACTTCGGCCCCAACATCTACCTCAGGCCAGATGATGGAGGACCTGTCCCTCATAGGACAAGGCCATGTGTGCCTCCCCTAGTTCCCTGCATATCTTGAGATCTTGTAGTCTAAAGCCATAATTAAAGATACCGCTGGTGGCCATTCCTCTTGCCAAAGAGACCTGATGACAGAAAGGAACCCCATGTCCACTGAAACAGCCTTTCTTTGATTCTGAAGCAGATGGCTTCCTCTGGGAGCAGTAGAGAAAAATAAAATCCACCAAGGCTAAGGAGAGAACTGTACAGAAGTTCAGGTTTTCAGACTATATCAGACCCAGAAGGGAGCATCTGGGGCCTGCTCTGATTTTTGGCTCTGGGCACCTCATGCACCAGCCAGAGATCTGTGCTCAGGAGCAGGTTCAGGGGATGCCTGAGGCCTGAGTCCTACTCTGCATCGTGGCAGATGCTCACATCTTCCTGAGCCCGGCCTCACCTTGTTCCTTCTAGCCCCAGCCCCTCATGCCTTGTTTCCTGTCACTAGGTGTACATTCTGACCTCCTCCTCTGACCAGGGGCCTCACCTTCTCCAACTGCCAGAAGGTTCACTGGGGTTTACATTTGGGAAATCCCTTACCAGGTCCTGCCTGGAGCTGGCAGGGTACACACATCTCCACAGCCCGCTCACCCGTGCTGGCTTTCCTGCTCATGGGACCCCAGCAGGCACCCCAGCTGCTGCTCCTGTGGCCGTGCTTTCTCCACTCTGGCACTAGGCGTTGTAATGAGCATTTCCCCATGTCAGTTTACTCAGTATTTCGACCAAGGGTCACTGCCCCCAAAGAAGGCTGTCATTCCCTGCTTCCTGTGTAAGAATCATGATCTTATGGTTTCTCCTTGAAGATCCTGACAGCTGCCCCTGGCTGCTTCCTCCCTAGCCCTTCCTGGGACTCTCAGCTCACTGAAATGTAGATCTGCAGGGGACTCAGGCCTCCCAGAATGCCTTCCCCGGAGGAAACATTCATCGGGAGAAATGATTCTTGCCCCCCTGTGGTCTTGCTCAACACCATTCACAGCTGTATAGGGGATGTTGAAAAACCTTCTTTATATAGGGCTTTCCCAGATTATTTTTGTTTACAGAGCAGGTTTTTCAATACTGTATAGCAGAATGAAGTCTGCCAGCATGAGCTGGGTCACCTTGGGCAGGTCTTAATGTCTGTGCCTTAGGTTCCTCATCTGAAAAATGGGGGAAATCCCTACCTCACAGGGCAGTTATGAGGACTGAAAGTCAAAGTGCGAGAAAATACCTACCAAGTGCCTGATACACAATGGGTGCTAAATAAATTGGTTTTTATCTGCAATGGTCCTACATACTCATGATTCTCCCACAGTGGAAAGAGGGGATTATGAGTGAATTATTGCTTATTTCACAAAATACAGAGCTCTGGGGCTGTGGTTCTCTTAAGTGCAGGCCCTGGACCAGCAACAACCTGGGAACTTGCTGCAAATGCATTCTCAGGCCCCACCCTAGAGCTTCTCAATCAGAAAGGACAACAGTGGGGAGCAGCAAGTTGCGTTTCATTAAGCCCTCTGGGTGATCCTAATGCCCACCCACTTGTTCTAGGACCTGGCAGAGGATACACCATCCGGTGACCATTTTGGTGGGAGAGGCTTGAGTTTTGTTCATCCAAGGATTGATTATGGGAGGTATGGATTATGGAGAGGAATTTAGGAGGCCTCAAGTGGAGGGAGATTACGGCTCAGAGCCAATTAACTTGACTAAATCACACCTTCCTAACAATTATTTGCTCTGGAAGCTCTTTGCTCATGCCTAGTTGGGGAGATGTGGTTGTGTTTGTTTGAGGGGTGATTATATTATGATGACTCCATAACAGGCCTGTTCGTGTGGCCATCTTGTTCTAGGCAGCAGGGAGCTACTTCCCTGCTTTGGGGACTCCACTAGGGTTCCTCAAAGAATGGGCACCCATCACCACTGTGTGGTATCTTTGCTTTGAAGCTGAGCTGGCTCTTTGCTTTTCAAGCCTCTCAAAGAAACGTTCCCCACCCCAGTATCCCTTGACCTGTCCTGGACTTGAATCTTCTCCAAGAGCCACAGAACTTCTGACACCTTGTCCCCATTTTGCCCCACACTCACACTGCTAACTGATAGGGTTCCAACCCAGCAGCCGGAGTTCTGAGTCCCTAGGGTGTAGAAGCACAGTGACCAATCATCCCAGTTTTCCTGGGATGGGGATTTCCTGGAGTGTGGGACTTTCCATACTGAAGCTGGGAAAGTCTTGGACAAACAAGAATGAGTCAGTCACTCTAAAGGTTCAAGAGAGGCAGCCCTTAGGAAGCAGATGAAGGGAATAAGGAGGGGCCCTGGACCAGAACCAGGGAGTGTGTGTGTGTGTGTGTGTGTGTGTGTGTATGTTGTCTATGTGTATTGAAAGGGCAACATGGGTGTAAAGAATACTTTTCACACATAACGGCTGACAAATTCTAAGATATACACCAGTAGTCATTATTTCTGTCCATGATGCCATTTTTCCTTCCAGTTGACCAGGTTTGTGAGGTGGTCACTGATGGATGCAGTCTTTGGTCACTGGGATAATCACACAGACTCCTCTTTCCTTACAGCCTCCCCCATCCCCCAAGTCTAGCCCTGAATCCCCTCAGCTCTTACCTTCCACAGTGGCCAGAGATCCACTCCTTCCTCAGGACCCTGCCAGTCCCTGGTCTCCCCTACACTTGCAGCCAGATGAGCTGGCTCCAACACTGGTCAACCTCTCCTCTCTACAATCTCCACCGACCAGGCTCGAGCTACGGTACAAGGCCTAAATTCCTACCTTTGGCTCTTTCTCCTCTGCTTTCTTCGTAAACCATTTTCTTCTTTCAGTTAGGCCCAGTCGCAGTTACAGGGACAGAGCCTGCAGTGGCCAAAAGCATGAGCCCGAGTCACCCACGCAAGCAGGTTAGTGCCAGCCCCACCACTTAAAAGCTTCATGACCAGGTGGTGGGGTGGTCTTGGGCTTCTGTGATTCAGTCTCTTTACACTTAAAATGAAATTAAAGTCTCATTATCTCCTGGGATAACTGTGAAGATTAATCCATGCAAATCCCTTGAATTGTGCTCAGTCAGGGGTGGCTATTGTCTAACAACACGAGGTTCCCTTCTGCCTTCCAGTCTTGTTCACTCTCCCTGAAAGAGCCTCTCCTGGGACCTCCACCTGCAACTCAGGCCCTAGCTGACTCCCCTGGGATCTTGGAAAGGTCACTCTCAGAGCATTCTTGAGAATGAGACTGTGGGATCTGGGCAGAAGCATGGAAAAGTCTGAGTGGGAAGGAAGGGCAAACACGGAGAGGGGGGAACTAGGAAAGAGCCTAAGCATGGTCTTGTGAAGATCAGCAGAAATGGCCCTGCTTAGTGGTAGGCCTCTTCCCTCCCCGTCACACTGCCAGAGAGTGATTAATTACCAGCAGAATAAATTAGTCTCAGAAATGTCCACCGGTGGGGGTAGGCTGTTGGCTTCACCCACAAGGCCCCAAGCCACTACTCCAAGCTCCACCTCAGTGGGCCTCCCAATCTTTCTGCCAAGGCCACCATCCTGGCGGGGACATTTCCTGCCCAAATGCAGGGTAGAAGTCACAGAAGTAGGGTTGTGGCCCTTCTCCCTGGGGGCTTCACTTAGCCTGTGTCCCAGTATCGGGATCTTTCAGCGGAGGTAGGAGAAGGGTCAAGACCCCATTAACAAGAAACCTCAGGGTGGGGAAAGGGTAGAATCAGGTGGATCATTGTCACTGTGGGGCCACCTAGAAGTTAGGAGTAAGGTCTCCCAGGGGGGGTGAGGGGCTGAGGGGCTGAGGGGGGTGGGAATCAAAGGCCTGGTGGAGTCCTGCCACCAAAGGCAGTCAGTAGGGGTGAGTCGCCCACAGCTACCAGAATCCCATCTCCTACCCCGGGCTCAAAGTTTCCAGAGCACTGTGGGGGCTGACAAGCACTGGCTCTGAAGCCTGGCAGGATGCATAGGTCCAAATCCTGACCTAGTGGCTCTTGCTTCATGAAATGGGCATCATTATATCACCGACTTTATAGAGTTGCTAGAGGGTTAAAGGAGACAGTTTAAAGCACTCAGCCAAACACGGAATCTGCACAACAATCACCGATTTTGCTCTCTCCACCACGGGGCACTGGGATTGAGGCCTCCTGCGACTGAGTCTCAATTTTATTCTCAACAACGGGGAAAACTGAGCGTCTGGACTGTGAGCCGGAGAAGGCCGGATCCACACCCTCCCTCCACCCGGGAACCCGGACAGGGTGCGGGGCACGGAGGTGAGGAGACGGGGCCCCAGAGCCCGGGCCAGCAGCGGCTTTGCCTTCAGTCGACCACCTGAATGTCTTCTTCTGTCAGATGGTGCCCGGGGTCCGGCGGGCCCGGGCCAGGGCCGGGGCCTGGGGCGCCATCCGGCCGCTGCAGGCCGCACGGGACTTCGGGGGACAGCGCGCTCAGCGAGGCTACGTCGGCGCGCATCTCCTCCACGTCGCGTCTGAACTTGGCGCGCCGGTTCTGGAACCACGTGACAACCTGTGAGTTGGCCAGACCGAGCCTCGCTGCCAGCCCGTCGCGCTCTGAAGGCGCCAGGTACTTCTGGAAGACGAAGCGCCGCTCCAGCTCCAGCACCTGCTGCGCGGTGAACGCCGTGCGTGACTTTCGCCGCCTGCGGCCGGTGGGGCCGGGGCCCAGCGCACCCGGGGCGGCGCGGCCTGCGAGGATAGGGCGGGGGTCAGTCTCCGGCCTGCAGAAATCGGGCTTCTGCCGGGAGGGGAAGCTGAGGCGGGGCGGGGGGTGGGGTGTAGGGCGGGGAGCTTAAGCCAGGGGCGGGGAGGCAGAGGTGGGAGAAGGCGGCCAGGCGCCAGAACCGGGGCCGCTTACCCAACCGGGGTTCAGGCGGAGAGTGAAAAGTGAAAAGGGCCACGTGGGTATGGGAGGCAGCAGGCTTGAGGGCATCTTGCGGAGGTGAGGGAGTGGAAGGAGGACGGGCCAGAGACGACCTGGCGCAGAGGCAGGCCATCTGGGGCGGGACCTTCGAGGCCTTGGGGCCAGCACCGAGGTGGGGACCACCGTGGACAAAGTAGGGGCAGCTGGCCCCGGACGATGAGTGTTAACAGGAACCGGACCAAGGCCTTCTAGAGACGCAAGGGTCACGATGGGCACTCTCGGTTTACACTTCTTTAATGACACGGCGCCTCCTCCTCCAGCCCAAAAGGGAGGTATGGGGGATCAAAGGGGTAAGAAGAGAGGAAGTTCGTGGTCCCCCGACCCTTGCCTCGGCAAGGACCTTCTGCTCCTGTGCGTTCTCCTGAAGAGAGCGCGGGCAGCGGAGCAAGGTCCCCCAGAGAGGCCCGAACCTCGCCTCCCAGCACTTTCTGCACCGCTCTTGCCCTAGCTCACTCGTTTACAGCCTCCGGCTCAGGCCTTTTGTCTCCTTCTCACCCGTCTCTCTCTGTCGCGATTGGCCCGCCTACGGTGAACAGACCCACGGGGCACTCAGTTCTCGACAGACCGACCCTTCCCCTCGGCGCTGGCAGCCTCCAGGAGCGGCCGCGGAGCCTGGGAACTACGGAGGGGAGGGGAGGATCGGGAGATGCAAATCCCGGCACGTTGGGTGAGGGCAGGGGGGCGGATTAGGGTGGCGGCCAGGGTGAACGAAGGTTCGAGACCCGGACCTGGAGAAGACAGATGGGGAGAAGGTCGAGTCATAGTGGCGTGACCTCGCCGGCGCTGTACCTTCAGAGGACACCGGAGCGTGCCCGTCGAGTCCGAGGAAAGTTTTACTGGTCAGCTCCTCCAGTGCGCACAGAGGCGACGTGGGACCAGGGCTCGACTCTGGAAGCTGAGACGTAGAAGGTCCTCGGGTAACCCTGCGCGGGCCTAGGATGTCTGCGATGCTGAATAGTGTCCGGGGTGTCCGAGGCTGGGGTCCCGAGTTCATGGCGGGTCGGGTTGTGGCGGTCCCGCCGCCGGCTGCGATCCGCTCCGCAGCTGCCTGGGCCCCAGCGCGCGGCTCCCGATCTGGGCCCCCCGCCTGGGACCCGCCCCCCGCGCTGGGCCCGAGCCCCGTGTGCCCCTCCTCCTGCGCCCCCAACCCCCAACTCGGGGCCGCGCGGTGGGTCTGGAGCTAGTAGATAACCCGGCAGCGGTATTTCTTCAGGGTGGGGAGGCTCGGAGAGAAGCCCCAGAACAACCTGCCGTACCGGGCCGCTTCGCGCTTCGCGCTGCGGGGTGCGGCGCGGTGCACATTCTGGCTGGACCCTTCCTGGACGGCCCCTAGTTTCTGTGTGTCACCGACTCCCCGCCAAGCCGCTGCTCTGGCTCATAAACTAGTCGGCAATAAAATTGCTTCCCCTGGCCCCAGCGGATGGGGATTTGCAAAATTCCGAGCAGGGATACCAGAGCTGAGTGTTCTAGGATGTCCGATCTCTCCTAGGAAGGACCTCAGTCTCCCGACCTAGCCCCCTCGTCCCCGCCCCACCCCTGCGGAACGCTCTTAAAGAGGTCCTGGCGGCTGGAAGTTATTAGTGCGGCGCGAGGGGGCTGGGGGAACTCGAGACTCGGCAGGACCTGGCCTGGCAGAGTGTCTGCAACCGGGAGCATTGGGGATGCGATGTGGAAGCAAAGGCAGGTGAGTGGACTCCTCTGGCTCTCTGGACCTAGGCCGGTCCACCGCGGCTCAGAGGCCCTGGGAAAGTCAAAACACATGGAGAAGCAGAGGAGACCTGGGCCTCAGGAGAGAGGACACAGCAGATCCAGAGCTAGCGCTACTGCCTGGGCTGGGTCTTTGCCAAGGAAGTCTGGCCTCCACAGAGACCCATCAGCCGATCTGTCTTTGCCTCCTTGTTAAGCTCCTGTAGTTCAAATAAGGATTCCCCAGCCTGGGAAGCCCAGAAACCACTGTGTAGGAGCAGCAATGGAAAGGGCCACTGGTCATGCCTCATAGAAAAGTGACCTGAATGCCGGACTTCATGGACCCAACCAGATCCTGGGACAGAAACCCCTGCCACCTCGGGGACAAACTCTAAGGTCTAGGATATTCATTCCTTTTTTCTTTTTAAGATATTATTTGAGAGACAGCACACAAGGAGGATCAATCCCAGGACTCCAGGATCATGACCTGAGCCAAAGACAGACACTTAACCGCTTAACTAACTGAGCCACTCAGGTGCCCCAGGGATATTCATTCCTTTCCGATTTGTGTCCTTTCTTTCTTTTCTCCCCGACCTGTTCTAGTACTTAGCTCATACCTAGGTGAGCACTCCACAGCGCTCCTTCGCAGGAAGAAGGCAGCTCTGGGAGAGGGTTGCTTCACCAGTGGAGGCCCAAGAAGGCATGTTTTGTTCACATAAACACTCCCAAATAGCTAGGGGATTCACAGCTGAGAGAGAGAAGCCCCACCACTCCCAAGGAGCTCACCATTCCTAAGGAACTTGCCTCCACAGGATTCTTCTGTTTTTTTCCAACAGTGTCAAGAAGTCGTCCCTCCTGGACTGGCCATCACGCCACCTCTGTAGACCTCTGCACCTCCCACCGCTTGTGCAATGACCCTCTGTGCCTATTCCCGGGGGCAAGTGGAGCCTGCAGCTGAGGTGCTCTAAACAGAGCCTGGGAGATCTAAGACACCTGGGCCGAAGACTCTAACAAGGACGAGAAGGCGCTTTGATGGTGGGGGTGAGGAAACCTCACATAGCCGAAGGCACTGGCCTGGCCCACCACCAAACAGAGATGGAGAAACACCAGGTCCTCTTGGTAAGACCCCTCCCCTCCCCCAGACACACTCAGACACTTGCGAGTATCCTCACAGCAGCCTGAGCAGCACACTCAGCCCAGAGGGCCACTGCTGGGGCTGAGAGCAGAGCCAGGCCATGGCAGTAAACCCAGATGCCTCAGGACCTTGCTAATTGGTTACTAATGGGGGGAGGTGGAAAGAGGCCAAGAGAGACCCTCCTGGCTGGAGGCCTCAGTCCTCTGACGTTTCACTTAATCTGCATTTAAAGAGGGTCTTGGGAGCCTGCTGGAATTGCCTAGCTCATGTCCCAAGCCTGTCACCAAACAGACACTCATGGGTCCTCTGTGTAGCTTTTAGGTCATCTCTTCCTCGCTTGCAGCTTTTAGGTCATCTCTTCCTCGCTTGCAGTTACTAGTGTATTTGTGGGGAGGACCCTCTCTCCGGAAGGGCCTTTGCCTTCCTCCTCTTCCATCTCTCCCGCCTACCTTCTCCCCCCAGCAACCAGGCTCAAGTAATGTGGTTGGACAAAGGAGTTGGGCGATCCGCATTTGGGGGATGAGAAAGAGAAGGAGAGACTAGTAAAGGCAGAAGGCCACTGACAACAGAGCCTGTTAAGGTCAGCCCAGCGGCCAGGGACGTGTCCAGACGATGGTGAGGCCACAGTAGGGGACTTCTTCCAGCAAAACCTCTGGAACCTGAGCTGGGAAGAAACTAGATCCGCTGATGGGGGTAGGAGGAAGGTGAATGATTAATGAGGGAGATTAAGAGATGAAACCTGGGTTCTGGGTTGGGGGTGGGGAGGAGGTTGTGGAGCTCAGCTGTCTTTTAGGCTTCCCTCGCACATAACTCCTAACCCAGGGTCCAACGCTCCCTGTCCCCTGCCTCCTTCACAGAGGGATTCGTAGATACGCACCCCCACCTCCCACCCCCGCCTGTGGTGGAGGTTTTCCTCTCTCAGGATTCTCAAGCAACCCCTTGTGGTCTCCCATCTCCTCAGATTCCCCTCATTGTCCTTTCAGACATTTGGGGTCCTCTGCTCCTTCCCGTTATAGAGATCCCCACATTCCAACTTTCACTCCCTCAGGAAGATGCCTCTATTCCTATTTAAGGATGCCTTCTCACACCTCTGTTCATCACCCCCTTTCAAATGTCCTTTTCCTTGTAGCCCCACCTTCTCCCTCACTCCCTGACACCGCACCTCTCAACCACCTTGCCCACCTCAGCCTCCTATCTGGTGGGTTCCCTGATCCAGGCTCACCCCAAATTGATGCCCCTCTTCTTGGCAGAGATCTGCTCAATAAACAACCTTCAGTCTCCAAATTTCCCTCCCAGTGCATTCCTTTGAATTCTGTGAATGTAAAGGGACGACTGGGGGATCTTCAGAATAACCCCTCAGGGAGGCGGAAGGACAAGAACAGTCATAGAGAGGTGCTTGGCCGCCCCTTTAGACCCTTAGGGAAGTCCGTTAGCCAACGAGAGGGAAGTGCGAGTTGAGGGAGGAAACTCCCGGCAGCGGGGCACCGGGGCGGGGCAGCCCTTCATCTATCACACTTTGGAGCTTGTTTTCTCTTTCAGAAAATGTTGCGGAAAAGAATTGACTCAGACACTTAACATTTTAGTTTCGTTTTTTGAAGGGCCTCCTCCGGTGTGTGATCCTGTGGCGGCCCTGTACGCTGGCTCACCGCCCCCGTTGTTCCGTGGTTATGGAGGTTGTGTGCGCCAGGGGAGTGGCAGGAGACTCAGACCCCATCCTACACACACACACCCGGAGACCCACTGCTCCACCACCAGTGAAGTCCCTTTTCCCTCTTTTCTGCCCACCCCTGGTGCTGGGAGAGACTGGCCAGGCTGAGAGGGACTGGTTCTCCGCTGTGCCAAAAGTGGGGGCAAATCTCGGTGCCCCTTTCCCCTAGGTGAGTGTGGACTGCCGAAATGGCTCAATGAGAAGGGGACGGGGCAAGGGCCAGCTCGACCCAGCAAGTGAGGACTGACTGACACCTCCAACCAGAAGTGCTGGGAGGTCAAGGGCAGCACTCCTGAAGAGGGCCAGCTGAGAGCTGGCCTCTTTGAACACAACCTCTTTGAACATAACCAAGTGACCAAGTGCATTCTCGGTTGCCCAGCTCAAGAGAACTGGGCTTGATTCTCCCCGTGGTGCAGATCTTAACCTGAGTGACCCTGGGGGACGGAATCTGTGAGGCACAAGCTAGGGAGGGGATAGGGGACCCATAAACAGAGGAAGAGCAGCACTCAGCCCTCAGCCCGCAGCTGGCCTGCATCAGTCACCTTGGGAGATGGGAGACGCACTGCAGCTGCCTCTGTCACGGCTGCTGACAGACACAAAGAAGGTTCTGCTGAGCAGGGGGCGAGGGGAGGCTGCCTGCTGCACCCCAGATCCCCGCCTGAGCACCTTCTGCTGCCCCTTGGCCTCAAGCCACGTGCTGTTAAAAGCCTCATCCTGAGGCCTGGTTCCCAGGTCAGCCTTATCTTCTGACTGGGCCTTCTCGATGCCAAGCTGCTGCCAAGCCCCAATCAGACTAGTCCCCAACTCCTGCAGCTGCTTGGGGACCCAAAATGTCTTTAGGAGCATTTCTACTCTCTTTCCCCCTCAGCCCACACCTCTGGGGGTGGTGGTGGTGGTGGTGTTAATTCCTTAAAAATGCCCTTTCACCTGCAAACCCCTGGAGAACAGCCTCAGTGGGGCATGCTTGAGTGGAGCCCATGCCGTGAGTCCCAGAAGACAGAGGGGGAGCCCAACTGATGCAGATATAATTAAACCCCAACCTCAAGATATATACTGGTTTAGAGGCAGGCACAAAGGGGTGCAAAAAGCCTGGGTTCTGGCGGAGAGAGGGTTTTCTGGAGGAGGTGATACTTGGGCCTTGAAAAAACAGCTGGGTATGGAGTGAGGGAGAAGTATTCTAGGCATGAAGTCAGAAACATGCGACGGTTTGGGCATCATGGAGATTCTGTCGGGCTGAAAGTTCTACAGTGTCCCCACCCTGGTCCTCATTGTCTGCCCATTACACTTGAGGGCTCTTCCTTGCTTTCTGCAGTCCCTCCACACTGTGCTCTTCTCATAACCTACAAGCTTCATCTGTGTGTAGGGAAGGCCAGGTCTATTGTGCACTGGTCGCTATGCTCAGGCCCCTCAAACATGCCCCCTTCCACCCCGGGATGCCCCAGTCTCAGGCTCTCTTAGCCAGTTCACACCATCTTCATGGAACTCCTCCCCTAGGTCTTGGCCACCCCATCTCTATCCCTGGAAGCTCCATGCCTTCAGCGCTCCCCAGCCATGCACAATGACCCCTTTGAATTCACTGGAGTCAGACTTGGGCCCATAGAAGACTTAGGCTTCAAAGTTGAGTTCTGGCAACATTTATGCTGCTGGCTCCTTTCCCATTCGTCCCAGATTCAGCCACAGCCCATTAGCTTCTTTCAGGAACTTCTTCCTCCATCTGTTACTGTCCCAGTCAGACAAGTTTCTGACTACCCTACTGAGAGGCTACAGAACAGGGAGACTGGCTTGAGTTTATGTCCAGAGCCCAAGGCTCATGGCTGGGCTCATAGAGACAAGGAATGTTTGCTGAATTAATCAAGGAAATTAACAACCTTGCTGCTTTCCTCTTGTTACCTGAAGTTGCCTTTGCTCTCCTGGGCACCACTTCCCTCTCCTCACCCTGGCTTCACCTAATCCAGGTACCTGAAGGCCTACTGAATCCTGTATGGTCAAGCATGTCTCCAACTCAACACCCTTGTGTTCCCTGTGTCCTAACTCCCTCTTTTTTAATTTTTTATTATTTATTAAAAGATTTTATTTATTTGACAGAGATCACAAGTAGGCAGAGAGACAGGCAGAGAGAGGGGAGGAGGCAGGCCCCCCGCTGAGCAGAGAGTCTGACGCGGGGCTCGATCCCAGGACCCTGAGATCATGACCTGAGCCGAAGGCAGAGGCTTTAACCCACTGAGCCACCCAGGTGCCCCGTAACCCCCTATTTTTAAAAAATTATTTTAATATATTTTTTAGATTCTTCCTATAGTGCAATGCTTTGGAATTTTCTTTAAAATATATAAATCTTCGGGACACCTGGGTGGCTCAGTTGGTTGGGCGGCTGCCTTCGGCTCAGGTCATGATCCCAGCATCCTGGGATCGAGTCCCACATCGGGCTCCTTTCTCGGCGGGGAGCCTGCTTCTCTGTCTGCCTCTGCCTACAACTGTCTGCCTGTGCTTGCTCTCTCTAACAAATAAATAAATTAAAAAAAATTAAAAAAAAATATCAATCTTCAGGGTGCCTGGGTGGCTCAGTGGGTTAAAGCCTCTGCCTTCGGCTCAGGTCATGATCTCAGGGCCCTGGGATCAAGCCCCACATCGGGCTCTCTGCTCAGCAGGGAGCCTGCTTCCCCCTCTCTCTCTGCCTGCCTCTCTGCCTACTTGTGATCTCTCTCTCTGTGTCACATAAATAAATAATATGTCAATCTTCTTCAGTCCTGCAGTGGCCCCTGTCCAACCCTAGCCCTACCCTCACTGCTCTTGAGTTAGGACACCTCCACTCAATCCTGCAGCATATGTTACAAAATTCAAGTACAGTGAGAACTCCCCTCCAGAAAGCCTTCCCTTCACCAAAGGGAAAAAAAAAAAAAAAGGCTGGTATGGGTAACCTGGTTCCACTTAGCTCACCTTCTGAGTTTTATATGTGTAGGGTCCTCTACCCCTCTCCTTTGCCTCTCCTTTGGCAATTCACTGAGGGACCACGGACATAGAGAGGCCCTCCTCCATGATGAAACTCAGAGGATTTCTGAGGGAAGCAGAACACAGAACAAAGCATGAGTATGTGGAAGGAAGAAAGGAAAAAAACAGATGCTTTTTAAAGTTTTTATTTCAAAAAATAAAGCCGCAGTTTATTTCACATAAATATCTGGGGAAGGAAGGGGACAGGGATGTAGTGGGGGCTTGGCCCCTACCTCCTCTTCTCTTTCACACTGTATTGTAAAAGCAAAGGGGATGGCTAAGGAGAGAACAAGCAGAAGAAGCAGTCAGTGGGAGTTTCTTACCCAAAACGCCCCCTCAGCCCATTGCTGCCCTGGGGACTGCCTTGGCCCCAGCTTACCTTGCCGAACCAGCGGGACAGCCATATCTGCTTCATGGTCATGTGATCTGGGAGAACTTCATTGTCAAAAAGGAGCTGTACCTAGGAGGGGAAATGGGGGCACAGCTTTAGAAACTGCTGTCTTCGGGTGCCTGGGTGGCTCAGTGGGTTAAGCCTCTGCCTTTGGCTCAGGTCATGATCTCAGGGTCCTGGGATCAACCCCACATTGGGCTCTCTGTTCAGCAGGGAGCCTGCTTCCCCCCCTCTCTCTGCCTGCCTCTCTGCCTACTTGTGATCTCTTCCTCTGTCAAATAAATAAATAAAATTTTTAAACCCAAAAAACTGCCCTCTCATGTAGGTCAAGAACTACCATGATCTACTACAGATTCTGTCCCTCCCTTTCAACCCCTTCCTTCCCCCAAAAACCTACTATAGAAATACTTACATGCTGGGGATTTAGCATTAAGCGGTGACACAGGACCCTCCGGAGATGACGAACTTCAG
This sequence comes from Martes martes, assembly GCF_963455335.1. Classification (NCBI taxonomy): domain Eukaryota; kingdom Metazoa; phylum Chordata; class Mammalia; order Carnivora; family Mustelidae; genus Martes; species Martes martes. The sequence continues at coordinate 90,009,332 of NC_137896.1, forward strand.
CTCTAACAGAACATCGGACGTATTTGTTCTGGGGACAGGGATGGAAGGCAAGAGGAAAGGTATGTCAGGGAAAGGCCACAGGGAAGTGAGTGTCCTTAGAGAGGCCCTCCCCTCAGCCCCTCTCACCTGCAGGATGCTTTTGTTCTTGTCTTTGCCAGAACTGGGGGAAACAGACACAAGTTAGGGAGTCTGATCCTTCCCAGTTCCACCCAGCACTACGGTATACTCTCTTCAAGGGAACAGACACTCCCTGACTGCAAGCCCCTCCCTGGTTCTGAGTCACTGACTGTTACTGCAGACAGTTCAGGACCTGCTCTTTACCTCAGCCGTTCCAGGCACAGGCTCAGCTGCTCATCATAGCGATAGTAGTGGGCTTTCGAGTGGTCAAAGCTGCTGAAAGGGAGGCCGAGGTTGCTCAGGGCTGGCTCTAAGAAAGAGTAGTGAGGACAGTGGCACAGATTCCATATTCCTTTTTTCCCAGAGAGCAAAACTGGGCAAGAGGGATGTTCTGGGGGCTTTATCTTACCCTCCTGCTGCCAAGGGACATACCTTCCCCACTGGGTTGGGTGACCCGGTCCAAGCCTCGGGACTGGTAGAATTCTCGAATCCGTTTCTCTTCACCTAGAAGGGAGGGGAGTGTGGGAAATAAAGTATTAGCCCTCCCTCATACTTTGTCCCCATGACTGTCAACCTCTTTACCTATGTGATTCCCACCAAAGCCCTTGTCATCTCCAGCATCAGTCTTCTAGAGGCCCCTCAAAGTTAGGTTGGTCACTCACTGTCTTGTAAGCCAGGCACTAGCTTGTACACGATGTCCTGCATGACCCGGTCCAGTTTTAGGTTGAGCAGTGGCTGTGTCTCGTGGATCTTGATGTTGCACATGGGGCAGTACTTACTGGTTTGGAGGTACTTCACAATACAACTCTTGCAGACTGCAGGAAGGAAAAAGATTCTCGGGCCCTCTGGGGATCGGGTTCGTGCGCTGGGTGGGGTGCCTGGGTGGTTGGGGGAGGCAGCCAGCAGTGTGGCAACCGGCCTGGTGGGGACTAGGGCCTGGAAGAACTAGCCAGGGTCCAGGGCACTCACACGTATGAAGACACTCTGTGATGGTGGTAGCATCCACGAAGTAGCCAGCGCACAGGCAGCAGACGATGTGCTCATTCAGGTCTTTGATCTTTACTCGGACCTCCTCCTGCAGATCCACTCTCCGTCACCGATCACCCCCTCCAACCCCAAATCATACGCCCTCCCAGCTCCGGAGATACCTTTCAACAAACCCCACGGCCAAGTCTGGCCAAGTCTCCCCGCGCGGTCTCCAAGGGATTAGTTCCCGGGAGCGGACACTCCCCCTCCGCCCAGCAGGGGGCTCCGCGCCCAGCGGGGGCTCCCTTCACTTGGACTCGCCCGACCTTCCTTTCCCAGGGGAGACTACACGACGTGGGCGGCACAATGCGCAAGCGTCCTAGCTCGGAGTTTGGCAACCCGACCGCAATCGCGCAGGCGCATTGGGCACCCTGTCTCTGCGCAGGCGCACTGGGCGCCAGGCCAGCCACCGCCCGTCCTCCAGCCGGCCCCAGTTCGCGCCGCTAGCCGACCACAGCAGTAACCCTGCCGCCCCTGCACCTCGTTCCGTAGCGGGTCCATCTTGTACACTGACTGGAGCTGGTTCCGAAGCCTCATCGCGATCGCAATCTGGCCCCCCTGAGGAGACGCCATCTTAAAGGCTGATCCCGGCCTGCCACTTCCGGTGCCGCCTGCGGGGCGGGACTTGTCGCCCAGCAACGAGGGCTTAGGTCTTTTCGGATTCGCTGACCCTCTGTAAAGCCCCGCCCATGTCCCTTTCTCCCCGTGTGCTCACCTGAGCCCCACGGGCCCCTCCCCCTCCTCAATCCGTAATTAGGGAGGGGGTTGTGGGGAGGGGGTCCTATCTCACAGACCTCTTGTAGTAATCATCACAATAGACCCTACCCTACCCCGGGACTAACTTTTGGAGGCAGCAAAAGACTGCCCCCTTCTACCCCAAAGGGCCCAGCGGTCTCCGCCCGCCGCCGATCAGGGTCGTCGACCTCCCGTGACCAGGACCCCGCTAGAGAAGCCCCTCCTGGGTCCTTTCCTCGTACTGTTGCCCTCGTCGGCTGACGCGTCCACGTTACGGATCTTCATTCGGATGGCAGGCCTTCTCCCGGCTCCACGGCGGGAGTTTCTCGGGGCTTTGCGGAGTCTTGAAGAGGGTGGCGGGGAGGGAGGGACCCCCAGGGACTTCGTGTAGTGATCTTATTCGCCCCCCCCTCCCCTGCCGCCGGGGCTTGTGGAGGGGAGGGGGGGCAGACCCTGGTTAATGATGATGATTCAATCATCGGCGCCTGCGGAGGCCTGGGACAGACTAATGCAGAGCAGATGCCGAAGGAGGAGGGGAGGAGGATTGGGACACTACGGCACATAGACACGCCAAAGCAGCCAGAGACTGCAGTAGCATAGGCCCAGTCCCGTACTCAGGAGAGTCGCAGGAGCTCTAGACCTTGTACACCGCGATCTCTAGGTACTTCCAGTGAGACTAAAAACCAAGGATAAGTTTACTGTGAAGTATTAACATCAAGTGTAGTTGGGAGACTCAAGGGAATGATCCCAGTGGAGACCACCGAGGGCGGTCTTCCTCTCTGGAAGAAGTGGGACTTTGTGTAGGCACAATTTAGAGAATAGGGTTGGGATGCGTGGATAAGAAATATGGTGGGGAAAGAAAAAAAGGCAGAGTGAAGGGGAATGACTGGAAAGGCGGACAGGAAGAAGGCCACGGTGTGGATTTGAGAGTAGTGATAGAAGCAAGGCCTCTTGGAGCTGGGACTTTAGCCTAAGGGCAATAGGGAGCTAGCAGACATTTTTTTGAAGGGAGGGAGTTACCCTATGAAAGAAACATTTTTTGCTCATTTATCTTTGAATAATTGGAGTGGATAAGCAGCAAAAAAATATGAGATTAGTGATTTTTAAATCAACCCCTTCTCACTACAACCACTGCTTACCTCCCCAGTCCAAGATACCATCATCTGTCCTCTGGATGATTGATTGCAGTGGCTTCTGGCCTGCTTTCCTTGCTCCACGTTTCCATATGAATAAAAAGGATATAAGGAAAGTTTTTTGAGTTGATGGATGTGTTTGTTATCTTGATTGTGATGGCTTCATGTGTGTACACATACACTTTTATACACTTTAAACATGTACAGTTTATTGTATGTTAGTTTACCCTAAGAAACTTGTTTAAAAAAAACCAATATTTTAAAATCAGGCATCTTTTCCTTAACCTAATAGTTTCCATTTTCAGAATAAAAGCCCAAGTCCTATAATGCTTCAAGGCCTTGCATGGTCTCTCCAGCCATACTGGACCCCTTACTGTTTGTTCCACAGATAACACCAAGATATACTTGCATTATCACCAACTTGAAATGCTCAGATATCTAAACAATTCCTTTCTTCCTCCAGGTTGTTATTCTGTGAGGCCCTCTGTGATCACTTTAGATAAATCACGACCCCTGTCCTTTCACTTTCCCCCTTTCCTTTATTTTGTTTTCTTCTTAGCATTTATTATTTAATATATGTCTTGTGTTTTACCTGCCTCCCCCACTAGAATATAAGCTTTGTATGGCAGGGATTTTTTTTTTCTTCTATTGTGTCTGCAGCTCTACTTCCAGTGCCTGGTGTGTGGTAGGAGTTCAATCAAAGTTTTCTGGATGAACAACTGAATAAATGTATGCTGTGGTGATGATGGCCTAGATTAGGTTGTATCAGTGGGAATGGGAAGAAAGGGCTGTATATGAGACATTTCAAAGGGAAGCATAGGAGGGAGTGAATGAGGAGCTTGGGAGGTGAACACCTCCTCCAGCCTGCTGGACTTTAAGGTGGCTGCAGCAAAGGCAGGTGGAGCTCACCAGAAGGTTAGGACAGAGGGTTGGAACACAACAAGTGTCAGAGCCAAGGATAGAGGTCCCATAGTTTTCTGAGTGGATATAATAGATGGGACTATTAGAACAGAAGAAACCTTCAGCAGATAATAGAGAGAGGGAAAGCTGAAGTTCGAGCTCTCAGAATGCTCAGTCTTCAGTGGAAAAAGCGAAGTCGGTGGAGAAAAAAAATGTAAGCCTTGACTACGGAGGCCTAAGATGTAAAATAAGACAGTATTACAGAAACCAAAAGGGATATTTCAAGAAATAGTTGGTAATCACCAGAGCAAAATATGTCAAGAAATCCTTGATAATAGACACTGGAGCTCTTTGAAAAAGAGTGTGGTAAAGCCAAGTTGTAGTGGATTAAAAGAATAAAGGATGAGGGGCACCTGGCTGGCTCAGTCAGTAGAGCCTGCTGCTCTTAACCTTGGGGTTGTGAGTTTGAGCCCCACACTGGGTGTAGAATTACCTTAAAATTAAAATTAAAAGAATAAACGATGAGGAAGTAGAGGAAGTGGTTGTGTGGAGCACAAGGAAAAGGAAAACATAATCTCTCTTGAAGAGTCAGGCAAGGATTTTTGTCCAGGTAAAATAGACCTAAGACAGTTGGGGGGTAGGAAGGACTAAGCTAATGAGAGAAATGATGATACAGAAGTGGGGACCATCTCATGGGAAAGATACTGCACAAAAAGCAGGAAGGAAGGGAGGACACTGGAGCACAGGCTGGGGACATGCCTCTTCCTGTGAAGCTGCAAGTTTGAAGGCCTGAAAACGAAGGTTGGGGACCACATGCATATAGGGGTCCTGTGCCTGGATGGAGGGGCCCTGACCTCCATCTTAGATATAAATTAGCAGGAACCACCTTTTCCAGGGAATCGGGATCAAAGAGCTGGAAACAAGCAGAGGAATTCCTAGGACTGTGGCTGACAGAATTGAATACTCTTTTTTCTTAAAAATAGGGCACTCATTTCTTTTTTTGTAACTCCCCAGAAGATGTGTATATATTACTGGGTTTGTGACCATTCTCTTCCAAGGGTCAGCTGGGCAATCTCTGGATGGCAGTGCCATCAGGGCTGACCTCAAAAGGCAGGGTGAACTGTCAGCAGGTATACAGGTCTTCCTCCCTCACTGATTCATTCAAAAAGGATTTATTCAGCCTGATTGCAGACACACTAGAGCCCAGCCTTTCCTCAGAGGCCCACACACTGGAGTGGAGAAAAGGACTGACAGATTCTTAACCTGCAGGCCAGCGTCTTTACTTACTTTGCTGTCTCCCTAGGCTCACCTTTCTCATTCAGGGGATCCAGCCCAAGTGGCCTCTGGAGGTTTTCCCTGCCTGAACAGCAGAAGTTTCATGGCCCCTAGTAGCCCCACTTCTTTACTGTTGAGAAAGGGTGCTTGGGCTTCTGTGACGGACTAGGGGAGGTGATAATGTCTGTCTTTCCCACCAACCCACCAAGATAACAACACAGCTACCAAACTGGCGGGAACCCCCCCCCCCCCGCCTTCAGAAGGGGCTATTTGCAGGGTCAGAGAGGGCTGGGGAAATTGGATAGTGGAAGTGGACAAGAATTTGGGGAAGGAAGTCACATATTACTGATGCTGCCTCCCTCCTCTATGGTTCACCCCCTTCAGACTAAGGCTTCTGAGAACTTTGAAGGAGGGGGTGGTGGCTTTAGTGGGGAGAGTCCATTCCCTTCGTTTTTTTATCTTCCTGCCCAGATGCCCAAATACCGCTCGCAGTTCCCTGGAGAGAAAAGACCCCTCACCCTGCCTCAGGCGCAGGGCTGCAGCCCATCTGCTGGTGAGAAAGGAGGGGCAGTCTTTCCCAGGAGATCCTGGAGAATCAACTGGAAGATCCGTGCACCGAGGGAGACCCATCTATTAGACTTGGAAGGCATTTCGGCTTACACGGGTAACAAGACGACTGGAGCTGAGCACCAGAGTGGGGTGGGGTCTAGGGGCTAGGGCTGACACAGCAGGGTGGGGTCCTTTGGCCACCCACGTGTCCAAGGCAGGCCGAGTGGCTCATCCGTGCCCACCCGTCTCGGAATGGTAGGAACAACCCCCCTCCCTGCGCCCAGTCTCACCGGCTCGGAGGCGCCAGGGCCCCCCCGGGGCCGGGGCGGGCCGGGGAAGGTAATGTAATTCCGACCCAGCTAACCCGATTATGGCGGCCTGCACCGGGCCGGGCGGCGGCGGGGGCGGGTCTAAAGCGCAGGGGCCCGCCGGGCCCGGGTCCCATCCCGGGAAGGACGCAGAGTTCACACACTCCCAGCTCCTGGGTCCCCGGCCAGAGGTCACAAGGTCACCGAGCGCCTTCAGTCTTTCCCCACCTCCCATCCCTGACACACTCCAGGCACAGTTTCTGGAGTTGGGTGGGTGAAGGAAAATGACGCGGCTGAGACCGCCGAAGGCTTCAGTGAGGACCCACGTGTCGCCTGTGGCGATTTTGTCCTCTCGCCTTTGAGGGGGAAGTGTTTGAGAATTGACTTCCTAGGCGCAGAGTGGAGCGGCAGAGTCCCGCGTTGGTGGTCCCCTGTGGGGGGCGGAACGCCACCCCCAGGCTCTCATCCGCCTGACTTAGCCTGGGTTGAGCCAATGGTACGCTTTACACCGATTTCAGAAAATCGAAATTCTAAGAAACACAGGGCACCGGTTACTGGGGTTCGGGGAAGAAGGTAGGGTCCCTACGGTAGAGGCCGGGAGGTGCCCCAGGGTCCCTGGCCTGGAGTGGTTGCTCCCCGCCCTAGCCCACTAGACGCGCCCCGCCACCCCCTTCCCACACCTGTCCTCTTCCCGAGCCTCCAAATCGCCGTCGCCGTTCCCAACCTCTTCCCATCACAGCCAGGAAGCCACAACGAGATTTGGTCTTCGAGGGCACTTAGGCGGGGGCCACAACGAATCTGGGAGTCGGCAAGCAGGACCCATCGCGAGGCGAAAATTGGGGGCTGTGGGAGAAGACACCTGCGAGGAAGCCGGTGAGGCCGAGGAAGCCCAAAGGCGGAGGCCAGCGAGGATGGAGTTGCTGTGCGCATCTCGCCTGACTCAGCGCGCAGCAGCCCTTGCTCCGGCCCCTCCCGTGCTGAGCCTGGTTCCTAACACCCTTGCCACCTCCCCCCCTTATCCCCACCATCCCCGCCCGCCAGTCGTCCCGGCGTTTGGCTCAAACAGGCGTCTCTTTCCCTTTAACGGGTACGGCCCCGCCCCTGCCCTACCCCCAGCCCCCACTATCCACCCAGTGCTGATCTGTCAGTCACTGCCCCATCCCCAGCCGGCCAACCCTCTCCACCCCGGACTCGGGCAGAGGCCCTGGCAGCCCAGCGTCCATCTGCGCTTCAGGGACAGCAAGGGCGCTCCTGGGGCCCCCGCCGGTCGCGCTCCCCCGGGATGCGAGTCCCTGCGCCGACGCCCGGCAGAGGCCGGCACGGGCGCGGCTACTCCCCGTGCACAGGGATGAAGCTGTCCCGGGGGCCCCGGAGACCCGCAGCGGCCAGCCCCGCGGGCCCCTGAGGCTGCCGCTCCGAGCGCTCCACTACTGGGTTCCCAGAGTTGCCTGGGGCGACCTCCCTAACCGCCAAAACTCCTGTGGTCCTCCTTGACCCGGACCCATGGAGCCGGCGGTCCTGGCCTCGCACAACCTCCCGCACCACGAGCCAATCAGCTTTGGCATCGATCAGATCCTGAGCTGCCCGGAACCCCCCGGGAGCGGCCTAGGCCCGGGTCGCGCCGGCCAGGGCCATGGGGAGAGTGCAGCGTTCTCGGGTGGATTTCACGCAACCTCAAGCTACGGTCCCGCGGGTTCGCTGGCCCCGCTACCTGGCAGCTCAGGCATGGGCCCAGGCGGCGTGATCCGCGTCCCGGCGCATCGTCCAATGCCAGTGCCTCCGCCCGCGGGAAGCGCGCCAGCAGTGCCTGGACCCTCGGGCTTGGGCGGAGCCGGGGGCCTAGCCGGACTCACCTTCCCTTGGATGGACAGCGGCCGCCGCTTTGCCAAGGACCGGCTCACGGGTGAGATTGCCCGACCCTCCAGCGTCCAGCCCCACATTGACCCCTTTTCCTCATCTTTGATCCTTCTGCTCCGAATCAAGTTCCCCGTACGCTCCCCGCCCGGATCATCCCAGGGGATCCTCCCCCAACATGTTTCTCTTGGTCCTGATGCTCAGAGAGGCAATGGGGAGGGAGCTGCCGTCGATGTCCGCGCCCTCCTTTGCAGCCCACTGTCCACACTGCGGGTAGGGCAGGGTGAAGTTCCGGGGGCTGTCTCTTCCTCACCCAAGGGGGAGGGCCATTTCTTCCGAGGCCCTTTCTTGTCTGGAGGCCTTTGCTGGGATGGCGCCGGGCTTCGGACACCTGGAAGGGCAGCCCTGAACACCCTGCCCTGTTTCTTCTTCCTCTCTGTAGCTGCACTCTCGCCCTTCTCCGGGACGCGGCGCATAGGCCACCCCTACCAAAACCGGACACCCCCGAAGCGGAAGAAGCCGCGCACGTCCTTCTCCCGCTCGCAGGTGCTGGAGCTGGAGCGGCGCTTCCTACGCCAGAAGTACTTGGCCTCGGCGGAGAGGGCAGCGCTGGCTAAGGCCCTACGCATGACCGACGCACAGGTCAAGACTTGGTTCCAGAACCGGCGCACCAAGTGGCGGTGAGGCTTGGGGCGAGCGAGGGCTCGCGGGAGGCGTCAAGTGGTGGCGCGGCGCGGCGCGGGGTTGGGGAGGAACCGCGGGCCCGGCCGGTGACGAGGCGCGGGGTGGCCGCGGGGTAGGCGAGGGCCGGCCTAGATGACCCCGCGTTTCCGCTCGCCTAGGCGCCAGACGGCGGAGGAACGCGAAGCGGAGCGGCACCGCGCAGGACGGCTGCTCCTGCACCTGCAGCAGGATGCCCTACCGCGGCCTCTGCGGCCGCCGCTGCCCCCGGACCCACTCTGCCTGCACAACTCGTCGCTCTTCGCGCTGCAGAACCTGCAGCCCTGGGCCGAGGACAACAAGGTGGCTTCCGTGTCCGGACTCGCCTCGGTGGTGTGAGCGACGCCTGCCCGACCGGCCGAAAGCTCTCTAACGGACTGAGGCGCCGTGCGGAGCGCCCGGCCCAGGACCATGGAGCGCGCGGCTGACCACGCTGTGGAGCCGTGGTGCCGTGGTAGCGGAGCTGGTGAGGAGGAGCTGGCTTTGAGGCTGTCGTCGAGGGCTCCGCGGCCGCCGCGGGCTCCCAGGCTTGCGTTTCGAGGTTGTGCCACGCGTTTAGACGTGGCCTTTCCCGCCAATTCCCACTTAACTGCGGTCGCACCGCAGCTGGAACCCGAGGAGCCCAGAAGGCGGGACTTGCGGTATGGTAGCCAATGAGGTGAGGGGAGGGGGCGGGCTGGCCAATGGGAGCTGCTCTCCCGAGGACTTTGGATTCTTCGGAGGGTGGGTTCAAGCTGGGGTTCTGGACCCACAGAGCAGGTTAAAGGTGGTGCTGGGAAGGGACGGCGGCAGCCCGGCAGCTCGCACGGCCTGGGTCTGTATCAAAGGTGCGAAGGAAGGAAGGCACCAGTGACAGCGGAATAATGGAAGAGAAGCTGGAGGGCAAGGGTTGACTGTGACAGGAACCAGAGGGTTATCCACACCGGGCATCTCATTCTTCAACTGTAAAATAATCGCTAAGGATACCTTTCTGACTTTGAACCTCATGTTGTGTGTGTTCAACCTTCTGACTCCCCCTCCTCCTTGAGCCTCACAACACGCCTGGGTGGATACTAACGGATACTAACGGATACTAACACACCCGACGCAACAGAGAATCTAGGAACACTAATACGGCTCTAGTCTCCCATAGGGACAGACAGAGGAAACGGGGAGGCAGTGGATAAAATTAATGGACCCCGTGGAGTTAGGGTGAGCAGATTTTGGCAAATAACTAGGACTATCCAAGAAGAATCAAAGGTAATTCCAGGGTTGGAGATGTAGAGCATGGGGAGATAAATGGTGTTGTGGATAATGAAGGGGAAATTGAAAGATTAGAGCAAGATAACTACAGGCAAAACTGAACGCCAGACCTAAAAGGAATACATTCTGGAAAAGTGCTTTTGGGGCAGGTTGGGTGACATCCACATAGGGGTGGAGATAGATGGAATGATGAGAACAGATAGACTCTCCAAGGGAAGACACTCTGAGGAGAGAAACAGAGTTCTGAGGATTAAATCTTTCTTTTCACCAATTTCTACAAACACATTTACAATGTTCAAGATGATGGAAGATATAAAAATTAATAATTTAAACGAAGAAAAGGGAAAGGAGTACCCAGCTGGGGAAAAAGGAAAGCAGGATGTCTCTGAAGTTGTTAGAAAAGCTTCAGCATGCTGGTGGGCTAGGGGCTGCTGGGAAGCTTGTTGGTGGAAAATTGAAAGTTGGGGGATGGCTTCAATAGCCTTAAGGTTTAAGAAGGAGCTGGATCTAAGTTGTATGTAGAAAACAGGGAAGATTTTGTCTGATTTCTTATAGCACTCTCATTCTTCCTCCCTGGTAGGTGGGAGCAAGATAAAGGCAAGTAAGCTTGGGGCAGGGTCAGAGACCATCTGTACTCAAACTACACATTTTCTGGGTTAGTGACAGCCAGATCATTTATACCGCAAAGGGTTGCCCACAGGTGGGGCCAGGCAAGAAAATGTTGCTGGGGGAGTTGGATGATACTGTGTCATTTCCAACTCATGGATCCTGTATGTGCTGCTGCAGAATGAAACACAAATTTGGCACCACAGAGAAAGAACTTTTATAGATCAAAATGAAGTACACAAAGATGGGTTTGGCATAAGTTGCAGGTTTGGGGGGTACATCAGTCATTCTCCAATAAATAGAAGAAGGCTAAGGAAAGGGTCCAACCTTATGTATACTGTGGCTTACCCAATCTCCTCTATTCTCAGTCCACCATTTCTTGAGACTCAGGTTCTAGGATTTACATTTGACCCTAACCTTTGGTTGGCTACCTCAGTGCTAGCCTGAGAGAGATCTAATGCCCTCAGATGAGCTCAGTTCCACTCCTTAGGCAGGTCACTGCAGGACACAGGCATCTCCAAACTCTTGGGTGGAGGAGGATTCACTCTCTACTGAAGAATCTGCCATTTCTTCTCTCAGCTGATTCAAGAGGTCTCTGCTCTCACTGGGAGGCAAGTTACTCAGGAAGTATGGAGGGGCCAACTCTACCAGCCTGACAGAGAAAGTCACAATTAGATGATTTCTGTACCCTCTCTCATAATGCAGATTCTTAAACTTCTTCCCATTCCTTCCACAAACCCTGTGCCCTCGAATCATATGTCACTGCAGACTATGAAGATATCCTCTTCTCCTTAAGGCTCTCTAACTCCCCAGCCATAATTTTGGCCCCAAGAAGAGGAATAGGCAATGTAAGAGGGGCATCAGGGAACTCACATCTGTGGTTGAATCTCAGAAACAATGGAAAGGCAGTTGTCTTTGGAAATGGAGAAAGTGTGGTAAAGAACCCATGGTGGGGGTCTGGTTGGAGACCTGCGGCTTCGGCTTCGGTAGCAGCAGTACGGGGAGAGCTGGGCCACGTGCTTATGGGTCAGGAGCAGATAATTTCCAGTCCCGTCTGTGTCTCGAGCCACCTCATTGAAAAGCAAAGACAGTGGAGGAGTAAGTGAGGGAGAAGAGGAAGGCAATAGAAAAAAGAAAAGGGGGGGGGCTGGGAAAGAATTAGGAAGGGCGGTGAGAGTATTAAAAGTAAAGCACCATCTCTAAGTGTTAGAGTCCCTGCCATATGGCATTTCCCATAGGCCCCTATACCCGAACGCCTCAAAGGAAAAGTTTCTCCTGGTTCTAAAAAATCCTTTGAACGGTCACCCAGACCCCAGTTTCAGAGGGGGCATATTAATTTTTGGCCCCCCTGCTATTTCCTCCTTTTATGACCTTCACCCCAACTCTTTCCCCTAACCTTAAGGAAGTATCCCGACAGCAGTGCTTTCTGAAGGTCTCTGCGATTCTGCTCAGAGCCAAAGGCTGGCTGGGACAGTGGAAGTTCAATTTGTTGCATGAGTTCTAGGAGGTCACCTCGAAGTTTCTGGGCTTGGCACAATGCTGCCCAGTTTAGCCCCCGAGCCTGGCACCAAGCCTTGTCTGCTCCACCTACAAAAGGAAAGGGAACAGCTACAGCTGCAAAGAGTCCCCCAAGAGAATCCAGCCCTTGGTGGAAGGGCCTCCTCCTCCTGGGCATAGAGATTTGCCAGCTGGTTGCACACCATTTCCCCTCTTTGGAAAATCTGGGATTTTATAAGAAGATGCAGAGTGGGCTACTCACTCTGTATAAAGGCTTCGTACACCTGGATCAGAGAACTGTGATCACCATCTGTATGTTCCAGGGCCCGACGCAAGGCAGCTTCTTCTGCAGAGAGTGGAGGATGGGTGAACCCAGGAGCAGCTGGAATAGAAGAGAGGAAGGTCGTTTTGGGGAATGAGAAAGGACAGAAGTACAGAAGGGTGAAAAGGTAGCAAGTGTCACTTTGGGAAATGTATTCAAGATACTGATAACTTTCTAGGTGCTCTACACTTTATTAGACATTGAGGATAAATAAATGAAAGACAGTCTCTGCCCCAAATAGCTTAGAGTCTGGTGAGAGAGATAAGCAAACCTGATCAGCACAACAGGTGTGTTGGCCAATATTTGAAGTTTTTTTTTTTAAAGATTTTATTTATTTATTTGTCAGAGAGAGTGCACAAGCAGGGGGAGTAGCCAGCAGAGAGAGAAGCAGGCTCCCCGCTGAGCAAGGAGCCTAGTGTGGGACTTGAAACTAGGACCCTAAAATCATGACTTGAGCTGAAGGCAGATGCTTAGCCAACTGAGCCACCCAGGCATCCCAATATTTGAAGTTTTGTTAGGAATTAGCTCAATAGAGAAGGGGCAGAGAGAATCTGAACTGTGCACATGGCTAGGCACAGAAATTACTAGTATGGCCTGTTGGAGACCTGCATGCACCTAGTATGGCTAGGGGGAATGGCATGTGTGGCAGACTGGCAGGAGAGAAAGCTGGAGAGGCAGGTATGGGCCAGGTCATGAGAGGCTGGATGTGCTGTGCCGATGAGTTTGCATTCTGTCCAGAAGATAGAGAATAGCTGTTGAAAAGAGTTTTGAGGGAAGAGAGTCCAAGTGTTTAAAGTTTACTTGAAAACTTAGGAGGCTAAAGGGATCCATGCTGAGTTGTGGTGAGGATCTAACATTGGCATTACTAGTGAGTGTTGAGACAAATAGATGAATTTTAAAAACATTTCGGAGATAAAAATGAAAGAATCTGGGGAAAGATTAGTCTAGAATAATGGTAGTGGAGCTGCAGAGAGGATGGCATGATTTGGTGGTAGTGGAGAGCGAAGAGTTTAAGCAAGTGCTTGACTTTGGTTCCTGGCTGGGGCACTGTGGCCAATTCTGATAGAAATGTCCATTAGGCATCGGATATATAAATCTAAGATTCAGGAAAATGGTACTGGCAGGGAGGTAGAAGGATTGGACATTTTAAGTGTAAAGATGGCTGTGCACGAACTTGCTCAGAGAGCTCAAGGAATGAGAAGGCAAAAGGCGCAAGGATGGAACTCTGAGGCCCGATTTACAGCGGAGGAGTAGAGGACAAAGAGCCAGGGAAGAGAGGAAGGGAACTGCTGGACAGCTGGAGAAGCAGGATTAAAACCTGGCAGAGCGAGTCATAGAGGTTTAGGGAGACAGCAGTTCCTTTGTTCCTTCGTTCCTTCCTCCCTCCCTCCCTCCCTTCTTTCTTTTTAAGATTTTATTTATTTAGAGACAGCGAGAGAGGGAACACAAGCTGAGGGAGTGGGAGAGGGAGAAGCAGGCTTCCCACTGAGCAGGGAGTCTGATGTGGGGGCTGGATCCCGGGACCCCAGGCTCATGACCTGAGCCAAAGGCAGATGCTTAAATGACCGAGCCACCCAGGTGCTGAGGGGGCAGTTTCAAGTCAGGAGTGGTCGGCATTTTCAAGTGTTAGAAGGTCATAAGGAATAAGGACTCAGAAGTATTCAGGAGGTTCAGCCTCCGTGGGGGTGGGGGGCAGTCCCGGCTGAGCTGTGAGATTTGTCAGTGCTGTGTGCCAATGGCTGTGATGCAGTGGGTGGGGACACCCCGGGGCCTGGGGTAGAGATGATTCTGTATAGTTGCAGGGGAGTGGAGTGTGGAGGTCTAGTAATAACAGGAGAGATTTACGCACCTTGGGGGCAAGAAGTAGCGTTGGGAGGAGGCTAAGGAGACAGGAGAGGGCTAAGTGGTTAGGGCTGGTTTTGTGGGCACTGCAAGGGGAGCAGAGGGGCAAGAGCTGGCATTTGGAGCACCAGAACACCAGAAAGGGCTGAGAAGGGCTGAAGTGGCGGCAGGAGCCAGAGAGAGAAGTGATTCATACCAGTGAGCATGGCAGCAAGGGTGAGCATCTCATCTACACAGTCAAACTCGCAGGAGGCCAGCAGGGCTTTGGCCAGCTCGGGGGGCAGCGGGAACTCTGACAGGATGACCCCCAGGTCTGACAGGTTCCCATCATCATCCAGGGCTGCCAGGTAGTCCAGGTCTTCCAGGGCCTGCATCAGGGCTTCTGGAGCTGGTGAAGAAAGAGGGCTGAGCGGGCAGTGAGTATCAGAGCCTGGAGGTCAGACAGCAGGACCTGGGGGGTGGGTGCTCACCAGGCCGGTCCAGGAAGTGACACTCCCCAGGCTCTGCAATCTGTCTCCTCTTTAGAAGTAACACCACGGGGCTCAGATTCTCCTCACATATCCTGGCTGTGGGCAGCAGGGGTGCCTCTAGTTCTAGGAAGGACTTAGGGTACAGGCAGAGGCAGGACCCTGAGGGGAGAAAGACCTGGGAAAGAAGGCCACTGCAGATTTCTTGGGTTTGCGTGTGGGGATTCTTTTCATGTTTGATCTCAGTAGGGCAAAGGTGCTTACCTGGTGGGAGCCCTCTTGCCCGCAGTCTTCTTGCCTCTGCCTGACACTTGCTGATTGGTCTCAGCACTTGGGATTCTGCTCGAATCTGAGGATTGTACACCTGTCACCGCCCCCCAACCAAGGCCAAGACAGATCAGAGTGGGCTACTTCTATCCTTAGCCCCCACATCCCCTCATCTCTCTCACTCACACTTCGAAGCTCCAGTCCTGAGTCAATGACATGTCGGATGGAAGGGAGGGAGAAGGAGAAGTCAGCCAGCCAGTGAGTGACCACGACCTTTCGGGCACCCAAATCTGTGTCCTCGTATGCAGCCTGAACAGCTGGGCCACATCCAGGGTGAAGGGGCAGCACCCGTGGTGGAGGGCCCCTGAGAGCCAAGGGCCCCACCTCCCTGGACAAGGATTCACAGCACAGCAAAATTTCCTGAAGGGAGGGGTGGGGCATTAAGGCAGTTCTCACATTTTTGGTGACAAACCCCTTTGAAAAAACCGATGAAAGCTATGGCTTTTCATTCTGGAAAAATGCACATAAAGTTGTCAAAATTTTAGGAATTCACTGAGCCATAGTCTCTGCATTAGATGGGTGGTCTTTACCCCCAAATCCTTCAGTTTTTCCTAAGGACTCCAACATAGTAAATACTACAACTTCAATGTTCCTAATAACCATTGCTCCAACTCCCCCAGGAAAGGAAGGCAGCATACGTGAGGACCTCCTTCTGCAGCCCATTTTTACCTCCTCACTGGGCAGGTACACCAGCACATCTCCTGGAGCCTCCTTCATACACAATTCAATCACAGCTTGGCAGGCAGCTTCCACTCGATCGGTAGGGACAGTGTCCCTGTATACAGGTGTGAGACACGTGCCAGGCAGTCTGGGTACATGCACAGTAGGAGGGTTGCCCCAGAAGGCTTGGAGCTTGGGTTCAAGGGCAGGGTCAGTAACCACAACCACTCTCGAGTCCCCTGGAAGGTTTCCCAGCCTGGCATTTCGCAGGAGCCCCTGGAGCAAGTCCGAGGCCACTGACCTCTCCTGGGCCTCATCCAGCACCAGCACGCCCCAGGCTCCTGTGCCCCGGGTTGAGGCTACCTCCTGCAGAAGCAGCCCGTCCCAGCAGAACCTGTTGACATTGGCAGTAGGCAGAGAAGTCAGGGTGGACACTGAACAGCTCCAGAAGCCCAGGGGAACATCTGCCTGGGGGGCCCAGATTTTGACAGCAAGGTCAGAAAAAAAGAACTTGTGAACCTGTATTGAGATCCACAACCTCACTGATGATGCTTTTGTCGAAAGCTGTACTCCAGTTGGGCAGGTGAGGCCCCTGACTGGAGTTAAGGGCTTAATTCAGCATTGTGTTGTGCATGATCTAAGGGGTAACATGGGCTGAGGGAGCATTGGGTGAGGTGTCAGAGGTCTGGGCTTGTTTCTACTGGGTGAGGAAAATCAGATTTGGGTCAGGCCTGCCAAGAGGCCTCACCTGAGCAGGGTGTCTGGCCCCGTGCAGTCCTCTTGGGGAATGCTGTATCCAACCTCATGACCCAGTGTTAGGTCCATCTCATCGGCCACCCGCATGGCCAGGCTCAGGGCTGCCAGAGGGTGGGGCTGAGTGACAGTCACTCGGCCTTCCTGGAACCCCCTGGCAAGTGCAAACTCTGCACACCACTGAGGGATCTGGGGTAGGAACAGGAAAGGACAAGCAGTCAGCAAGATGCTGGACTTCAGTCAGAAGTACAGGGGGAGCTGTGGCCATTCTCATTTGGGGAGTCCCCTGGTCCTTCAACAGCCCCCCGGGGCCAGTCTAACCCAGTCTCCCTTTGACCACTCCCCTGAAACCCCAAGCAGCCCAATCCCCACCTTGCCAGGGGAAGGACCAGTTCTTTAGTCCCTTCCTTTGTCTACTCCCAGAATCTCCCCCACCTGGGTGCTCTTGCCAGAGCCAGGCTCTCCAGACACCAGCACCACTCCACTGGGGCTACTCTCCAACTGCTCCAAGAAGATAAAGCGAGAAGCCCAGATGGGTAAGGCTCGGCGCTGCTCAAGCAGCTCGTAGTAGTGGGAAGAGAATGGGAGCCCATCAAAGGGGTTCACAGCCAATTCAGACTCCCCGGGATTTGGGCCAGACTCTTCTGCCAGCCCAAGACGCTGAGAGGCCATGGTAGCTGACTGGTAGTACCTACAGAAGGCAGGGCAGTGATTAAGGCCTTGTATTAGATGACTGACACCAACTTCCCACCCTTGATCCCTAACCTGTACCCTCAGGCGGTAATGCACTGGGATCCAGCCTTCCCAGCATTTCTTGCCTGCCAGGAAACAGTGGAGACTTGAGTCTGAAAGTGAGGGACGATCAGAAGTGGACTATTAACCTGTTAGTCAGGTAGTAAAAATCCTGTGACTAACACAGGCGGCCTCCAGGGCAGCAGGAATTATGGTAACCTGTGGGAGGTCCTGAGGGGAAAATCCTAAAGAGATAAAGAATAGGAGAAGGGAGAGGGTAGGAACCGGGGAGCAGGGCCGCAAGGATCCTGGATTCAAACCTGCTTGCAGCTCTGAGACGTGTCACAACGGCAGCCAGGTCCAGACCCACCCAGTTAGTCACCACCAACCCAGACCCGAGTGAAGTACAAAGGTAAATTCCGGCTCCACCCTGGGGCTTGGCTTAAATAGGAATCCTTAAGCCCGGTTTTGGGGTGTGGCCATTTGCTCCACCTTATTTAATCTGTCAGAAGCCTATGGAAAACAGGTTCCGGATCCCACACCCAGCATGTGTGTGCTACAGTGTACATTGTGTTTGTTTGTGAAAGGCATCTTGGGACTTGTAGTTTTGCAGCTGTGTCTTCACAAAACTGGGCTGAACACCCAAGCTAGCGTCCAGCGGCCGCTGGTCTTCAGTTCAGTTACACTTCCATAATATCACTCATTTCTTGACACAAAGGGGTGATTTCAACCACTTCTCACAGACCCACAAAGGGGCTCTCACCGCTGTTCCCCTCCAACCAGGGGAAAAGGAACCTGCTCAGTGGGCTTTTGAGCCCCAGAGAGGCAACAGAGACTTGAGTGAAAACCCTGAATTTAATGTGATTTTGTGGGGAGCCCCATCCCTCCCTTTTTACCACCCACCCTTCCAGCCAGTTGTAAGTTGGGTGAGGGCTGCCCCCAGTCTCCGTCCTGCGGCTCTGGGTGCCATCCTGTGCTCAGTCAGCCTCCTGGGCCTGTCTCTCTGTGAATCTCCTGCGAGACATAGGAAGAAGACATTGTGTGGGCTTTGCCACATTAGCCCTATAATTAGCTCTCTTCTCCAACCTGCCCCTTCCTACCCACTGTCCTCTAAGCCCCTCACCTTCTCGCATATTCATAGAGTGCCTGCTTGCGCTCCTGTAGGCTCTCCTGCCGGGCCCAGGAGGACTTGGCAAATGTGAGGGCTGTGGGCTGAGGGGTCACCGGGCCAGAGCTGGGGAACTGAGGTGATCACAATGTCAGAGGGCTTGCGAAGTCATCATCATTAAACAAGCATCCAACGCCTACTTTGCAAGAGAGGCACTGTGCTAGGGTCTCAGGATCAAAAGAGACATCAAGTATAGGGAGAATGTAGACTGCCCATCCCAGCCCTAGTCCTGGACCTAACCATTTCCTGGGTCTCACCTTGGGGGCGGAGGCTGTGGGAAGGGACTGGGTCCCTTCAGTGATATCTTCAGGCATGAACGCTACAGCTCCCTCAAGCAGATTAGTGATGGTCAAGTCTACACAGCCAGTTCTGGCTGGGGAGAAGGGAAAAGAGAAGAAGGGAGTCTGTTTTCCTGCTCACCTTCTCCCCTCACCACCCACTTTTCCTCTCTGTGTCTGTCTCCTGTGTGAGGCTACCCTTTCCCATACCCAGGTCTCTCTGGATGACGCCCAGTGGCACATGGGGTAAAACCTCCTTGACTCTCTGAGCCAGAGTTGCCAGCTGCACATCAGGAGAAGGGCCAGGGGAGGGAGGGAAAGAAGACTGGGCTGCAAAAAAGAAATCCGAAACATGGTGAGTGGAGAACTGGGAGGAAGGAGAGGCTGACTAGCACAGGAATAGGAAGGGAATCACAACAGGCTGAGAAAACCCAAACAACTTTATGTATAGAGACTACACACCTGACTGAGGGCGCAATCTGGGGTGTCTTTGTCGTTTCATGTGCTCTGCTTTGTCTGCTGGAGTGAGTCGTGTCCCTGTCTGGCCCAATTCTTTGGCTACCAGCTAGGGAGAATTGGAAGGTTGGAATTGTCAAGGTCTCAAGACTTCCTCCTCCTACTCTTAAAGAAAAACCCCACCTCCACCCTGCCTGTGTACCCTACCACCTGTTGTACACGGAGGGCAAACTCCTCATTCCCCTCCCCCAGCTGGCGATGAACAGGAGGGAGCCACCTGCAAAAAAAAAAAAAAAAAATCCAGGACCATGTTGTGTATGCCTGGGGTAGAGGCCGTCACCCTCTCCCCACTTTGATACTTCTTTTCATGTAACAGTTGTAATCAGGGTGGGAAAACAGTACACACTTTGTATTGCCTCTGTGATAGAACCTTGAAACTAAGATCTGCAAATGGACAGGGAAGAGACAACCTCCCTGACCTTGAGGTGAGCTTCTCCCAGCCACCAAAAAGTGAAGACAGTTAATACCTTACTTGATACACCGTGAAAGGAACGAAAAGTGACCACAGCAGTTCTGAGACCCAGGAGGCATCGGACACCGTCTGAAGGGAGGGCATGAAGTGCGGTCTAAGCCTGGGCCAGGAGTGGGAAACTTACCCTCCAAGCCCCAGAGATTTCCAGTCCAACACACACTCACCACAGAGACTAGGGGTCTCTGGACTCGCAGGGTAAGAGGCTGTACCACATCCTGAATAGAAAATGGCCAGGAACTGAAAGATGGAAGAGAGAATAGGATGGGATTCTAGCCAGCCGGTCAGCACCTGAGTCAGAACAGAAAACTGTCAAACGGTACGAGTAGATAAATGAGGAATAAAGAGGTACAAGAGAGAAAGAACTAAAAGCAAACAGAAAAGAAATCAACTAGGAGGGAAGAGGTAGGGCTGAAAATTGTGAAAACTCAAGGGGCCCCCAAGCTTGACCACCTACCCAGCTGGAGACGATACCTGTGTTCACCCACCTGAAGCGCAGGAGCCCCTCCCGGCCATTGGTGGCCTCTTCCTCAGGGAATAGCAGCAGAGGGGTGGGGGGAAGCCTCGTGGAAGCACAGAATCTCTTGAGTGACTCCACCAACTCCCCCCGCCCATCCATCTCCATGAAGCCTCGAGACCAGCACACAAAACTTGGGGGACTATTGAGTAGAGGCTGGGAATCGAGAAGAGAGAAGGCAAGAAAAGAACATTGGGAAGTGAGAAAAACTGACATGTGGCGGTAGAGAAGTGGGATTAGGGGTAAGGCTCAGTATTTCGTGGTCCCCAAGGGAAACGCGGGCGGGCAAGGGGGAGCCTCGGGCTGGGTCCCAGGGAACCGCCCCGTGGAGCTCTCGGCTTCGCCCCCCACTCACGGTGCTACAGCTGGTGAGCAAGTTGACTATGTTATGGTCGAAAGGCGTCACGTGGTTGGAAATGAGGACCCTGACGCGGTGATCCCGGAGTCCGGAGTCCTCCTGCCGGGCCACGAGCCCCAGCACCGCACACATGGTCCGCACCACGAACCTGGGGAAGCAGGCAGTGGTGACTTGACGGCCTCGGGCCGGACCCAGCCCAGACCCTCCCGAAACCCCGGGGTCCTTACCTGCGAAGGACACTGTCTGGCAGAGCGCAGCTGACCAGGAAGACGTGGATGCCAAGAAAGAGGCGCAAGACGAGGAGGCAGAACCCGACTGGAGCGTAGAGCAGCAGCGCGAGGAGCAGGAAGCCGTCACCCGGGAGCCTGGGGGCGAAAGGCGGGGTGATTGGGCGTCGAAGGCCGAGTGGACGCGGGAGCCGGCCTCTTTCAGCCAGAGCTCTTACCGGTGCGAGTCAAAGAGCCGCTCCGGCCCCAGCGCGGGGGAAGGATCCATCGCTGCTGCTTTAGGACCGTCCGGCCGCCGCCGCCGCCGCCGCCATCTTCGCGCCCCGCCGCAGGGGCTCCTGGGAAGGCGGAGTCTTCGGGCATCCGCCCAGGGTGCCGGCACCCGAAGTCTTGAGGCGCCCCGGAAGGGCTAGCGGTCCCAGCATGCCTCGCGGGCCCTTGGGCCACCTCATAACTCGTGTCCCGCGGGGACCACAATTCCCGGCATTCGCGCGGCGGGGGCGGAGTCGGACTCCTGGAATCCTGGGTCCCGGCGTGCACTTCTGGAGGACTTCAGGTACCGGCGTGCCCCGCGTCCCTCTGTCCGCCAGCTCGCGTCCAGGGCACCGCCTCTGTGTAGGGCGGGCGAGAAGGCAGCCGAGGCGGAGCTGATGGCTGCACTGAGGGCGGGGCGGGGTGCAGGCTGGAGCCTCCGGGGATGGCGGGCTTTGGGGGGGGTTCGCTGGGGGAAGGGACCCCTGTTGACCCCTGACCTCCGGGCCTTGCTGACGTCAGGAACTCCTGACCCTCGGGCCCGAGTGACTTATGGGACCCCCAGTCTCCGGGCCCGGTTGTCTGTGGGGGTCCCTGAACCACGGACGTGTCTGACGTCGGGGACTTCGGATTCCCGAGCACGGCTGACTGCAGGGACCCCAGATCCCAGGACCCGGGAGGTCTCAGGGACCCCTGGAACCCGTTCGCGCGTATGGCTGGCGGTGGCGCTGGGCGCTGGGGGGGCAGTGCTGTTGTTATTGTGGGGCGGGGGTCGGGGTCCCCCAGCGGTCCTCGCCTCGGTCCTTGGCCCGCCGCCCACCTCTCCTCGGAGCCAGTACAACTTCATCGCAGACGTGGTGGAGAAGACAGCACCTGCCGTGGTTTATATCGAGATCTTAGGCCGGTAACGGAGGGGAAGAGCAGAAGGCACCCAAGCCGCGGGCTAGAGGGCGGGCGAGCAGGGGTCTGAGCCTTCTTACATCCTTGCTTTCCCCCATACCAGGCACCCTTTCTCGGGCCGCGAAGTCCCTATCTCAAATGGCTCAGGATTCGTGGTGGCTGCCGACGGGCTCATCGTAACCAACGCTCATGTGGTGGCTGATCGGCGCCGGGTCCGTGTGAGGCTGCTTAGCGGCGACACGTATGAGGCCATGGTCACAGCTGTGGATCCTGTGGCAGACATTGCCACGCTGAGGATTCAGACGAAGGTGGGGGTCTGGACGGGCTGGGGCTGACTGAAGCTGTGAATTTGCTCACATCTCCGTGTGACAGGTCTGTTACATCCATTCTCCCTCAGGAGCCTCTACCCACACTACCCCTGGGACGCTCAGCTGATGTCCGGCAAGGGGAGTTTGTTGTTGCCATGGGAAGCCCCTTTGCACTGCAGAACACGATCACTTCTGGCATTGTCAGCTCTGCTCAGCGTCCAGCCAGAGACCTGGGCCTCCCCCAAACCAATGTGGAATACATCCAGACTGATGCAGCTATTGATGTGCGTTCTGACATAAGAAAAATGAAAACTAGGTTGGGGGCTGGGGGTGAGGCTGTGGGGTGCAGGCACCAACTGTGATAGATGGTGCATGAGCCTATTTACAGAGGTTGGGCTGGGAAAGGAGAGAATTTGGAGAAAGTGCCTACATCCTGGTCATGCCCCCAAGCATAGAGTCCCTGGATTTCTTCCATATTTTCTCCTTGTCCTGCAGTTTGGAAACTCTGGAGGTCCTCTGGTTAACCTGGTGAGTGGGACACCCTTCTTTCCAAGAATCCCTGCCCCAGGTCAGTGTGAGAAGGGGTGTGCTTCCCCTAATTCAGTGATTTTGGTTAAGTTTCTGAGCAGTCTCCTGCTGGCTATCTCCCAGAATCCAACCAGGTCTCCCCAGCTCCCCAATACTCCCTGCTACTCTTGTTCAGGTATCCCCATGTCCTAATAGGTGGCTGGGCTAGGGAATAGTGGGCTGTATCCCTGCAGGATGGGGAGGTGATCGGAGTGAATACCATGAAGGTCACGGCTGGAATCTCCTTTGCCATCCCTTCTGATCGCCTTCGGGAATTTCTGCATCGTGGGGAAAAGAAGAGTGAGCCTGTCTTGGGATGGGGGTGGGAATTCCTTTTAGTGGGAGGGGTGTTCACTGGGCTTTGCTGGGGGGGTGGTCTACTGGGAGGAAAGGGTGGGGGAAGGAAGGAGTTAGCTGGGTGAGGCTCATTTGTCCCTCTATCACAGATTCCTGGTTTGGAATCAGTGGGTCCCAGCGCCGCTACATTGGGGTGATGATGCTGACCCTGACTCCCAGGTATGAGCTTTAGGGGTAGTGACCTGTAGGACCACTAGTGTATTCAGTTGTGGGCAGCTGGCACTTCTGTTGAGCTTTGTTCTCAATTTTATGTTTATCTAAGATAAGTTGCCTCACACTTGGGGCTATCAGAAGAGCTGTTCTCTCTCATGATCTTGACTTTCTCACTCCAGTCCATTTTGTACACCTGCTACCAGATGGATTTCATCCTATTACTGCTTTGATTTAAAAACTTAAATCCATTAATGGGGTGTTTAGTGGCCATTTTCCATTTGTCTCCATTTTAACCATCCAGATATGGCTTCTTACACGAATATATTCTGTTCCAGCCAACCTGATTTCCTACTCCCGTGTTTTATTTATGTCATTCTTACTTTATATAGTTAAATACCAGAACCATTCTTCTAGGCTCAGCTTAAGTTCTACTCTCTCTTTAAAGTTTTTCTTAGGATTCTAGAATGACATTAGTGTTATTGATTTAATACTATGTATCACTTGGAATTAGTTACCTTTTATATACATGTCCCACTTCCTAACTTCCAGAAGGCAGAGAGCCAGTTGCCTTTGTATCCGGAGTATCTAGTGCATGGCCTTGTTCATGCAGTTGTCAGTGTGTTGATGCGAGATTTGAGGTGAACGCAAGATGGGGAGAGTGTGGTTAACAGAGTGATCTCTGTCCTTTCAGCATCCTTGCTGAACTACAGCTCCGAGAACCCAGCTTTCCTGATGTTCAGCATGGTGTGCTCATCCATAAAGTCATCCTGGACTCCCCGGCACACCGGTGAGGGAGGGACTGCACTGTGAGGTGGGGATGGGTGAGGTGTGCATGTGCCCTTGACCTGGGCTGTCTATTCCCTCCTTTCTTTCTGTGTCCATCTTTCACCATAGGGCTGGTCTACGGCCAGGTGATGTGATCTTGGCCATTGGGGAGCAGCTGGTACAAAACGCTGAAGATATTTATGAAGCTGTTCGAACCCAATCCCAGCTGGCAGTGCGCATCCGGCGGGGACCGGAAACATTGACCTTATATGTGACCCCCGAAGTCACAGAATGAGTGGGTCAGCAGGCATATGAGTCTCCTGCTCTGATTTCCACCTTGCTTTCCTGGCCTAGGCTCTGAGGGTACCTGGACAGAGGACTAAATGAACTAGTGGGGGGCAGGTCCCTCCAACCACCAGCACCAATCCCTGGGCTCTGAGGAATCATAAAAATGCTTTTTATATAAAATAAAATTATACCTAGCATCATGTTATAGTCAAAAATAAGGGGAGGTACTGATCTTTTCCCCCACAAAAAGGTTAGAGGTAAAGCTGTGTTCCCCCCTCCCCCTCAACTGAGGGGAGACACTGGAGCTGACCATTCTGACCTCCCTATTCAAGAAAACCAGCTGCTGCTGTCTGTTGTTCTGGGCAGTTAATCAGGTGCTGCTCTTTGTTGTGTGCTTGGCTCGGTGCTGGGCCCGGGATCAAAAATTCCCCACGCCTGGCCACAGATCCGGCAGCTGGCCTGGGAAGGAGGGCGATAACCTCGGCTTGAGAGTTCCACATCCATAGCACACACTGGATGAGTCCAGCCGGCCTGCTGATGTCAGGGGTTCCTTGGTAAGCTCCTGAGGTAATGGCAGCCTCAGACCCCTGCTCTTAGGGGCCAGTGGTGGTTTGTGGAGGAGGGTGGTGGCACCTTAGACGATCTGGTTGCTGGTCTGGCCAGGGTAGCGCTCAAACCTCCGGTTGGCCTCTTCACTGAAGGCATCACCTACAAGGTGAATGGGCAGCTTAGGTGGAGAAACAGACCCAATGTGGGGAAGGGTGGGTAGAAGCAGAGAGGCTGGGAGATCCAGAGGCGGGTGGGAAGACACAGAACCCATGTAGGCAGACGGGAATGATGGTCTTTCCCTCCCATTGCCCAGCCTCTCTGGGCTCCTCTTCCCACCAGATACCAATGTGGCAGTTGTGCACCCAGATGCGGTGCCCGTCGTATTTGCAGTTACATTTCATCGCATTGTTGGTGAAGTCACTTTCTGCTACTTCAAAATTGGGGTTGATGACCACCTGTGAGTGGGGGAAAGGCAGCATAACCCATTGCGTTCCTCAGATCCAAGGGTGTCTTTAACAAATATCCCTCCCCCTTGGCAGCTGGAACTCAGGCCCCTGGCACCTGCAGAATGTAGTTGCCTGGCCTCACGTCTGTGATGTCAATCCACTGGCAGTCGATGTCATGCCGGTACAGATCCCAGCAGCCCACGGTAATGCCCTGTTCTCCGAAGTTGGCACACTCATACCTCTTGGCGACATCTGAGAGGGATTGGCACATGTCAGTGTGAGGCACGGCTGTGGGATGGAGATACCGATGTCTGCTCAAGGCCCGACTCACCCTCCTGACATTCAGTGTCCTCTAGACAGAAGCTAGCTTTGTGGCCCTCAGCCACCTTGGTGCCATTGGGGGTCAGGATATCATAGTGAGTGAAGATGTCCATGCTGTGGTAGTGCCTGTGGGGACAAAGGGACCCCTGTTGCCTTCCCTACCCCCCGCAAGCTTGCCCCCGCGCCAGGGACCTTGCCCTTCTGCTTGTACCGCTCACCCGTGACACTCGTGCCACACCCAGGAGTGGCGCCCAGCCTTGGGCCTGAAGTCAGCTCGTCCCAGGTTGTGGATCTGGGAGGAGAACCGGAGGAGACGCCTGTGGCCATAGGGCCAGGGGGCCGAGCGGGCGGAGCGGGCCAGGCAATTCTCCTCCGCGGCGCAGTAGAGCATGTGCAGGGGCCGGTCCTCTATGTAGGCTGTCTCCTGCACCAGGGCCGAATGCAGTAGTAGGTCTGATGCAGCTGCCCCAAGGAAGGAAGCAGAGTGCGGGAGGTCACTGCTGGGGCAGCAGTAGAGGGGGAGATGGGAGGGACAGATGGAGGTGCTTCTCCTCCCCCTGTGGAGGGGGAGAGGCTGGTTTTTCACAGACAAGGAGTACCCCTTCAGCTTAGAGCCCTCTTTTTCTCTCCAAGGGGGTGGCCCCGAGCCTCCCTTCCCTGGCCTCACTCACTCTCAGAACAGATGACTCCAGCAGTGAAGCGGGTTCCTGTTCTCTTGCAGGCAATGTGGGTGCCATGATGAGCACACTGGTCCAGGGACAGCTCAGACCCTGTGCAGCGCACTCCACTCATCACCACCTCTGTGGTATTCCCTGAGTCCCAGTACCAGGTCTCCTGGGAATATATGTTGGTGTTTCTGTGAGGCCCTGCTGTCCAGCTTCTTGGGCCAAGGGATTCATTTCCACAGTCCTCTGCCCCAAACACAGGCTTTGGAGGCAATGGCCTTGGTTTCCCTCTCCTCACTCACCTGTAGGCCATGGTTGGCATAGCCCAGTCCAAGTTGCCTACAGACCACCATGGCCTCCAGTGTCCCCCAGTCATCCCCACAGATGAGGCCCCAGCGAAGGGACCCAGCTTCCCCTATTTGCACCTCCACTCGCCCCTCATGTCGGCTGCGGCCCCCACTGAGTCGGATCTGTAGTGACACAGAATGGCAGTTCTGGGTAAGTTTTGGGGGAGGGTAATGGGAGTCCGTAGCAGGCGTGTTTCTGATGGGTGATTCAGAGGCACACATGGGCTGGCGAGTCAGGGCGTCGGGTGGGAGCTGCCAGGTGGCGAGGGCCTGGGACAGTGGGCTGGGAAGCTGTCAGGCTGCAGATCATGACCAGGACTGGAGAGGATGCAAGATCCCTGAACCGAACTGGAAAGAAAACTGACCTTGGTCTCTACCCCAGTGTAGGGCAGGTTGCATCTGACTCCGGCATCCCGGCTGTGGGAACAGTCCTCGGCTGTGATGTTCTTGTGGGGGCACTTCCAGAGGGAGGGTTCCTGTCCAGAGCATCGAACTTCACTTAAGTGAATGGCACCCATACCTAGGGTGAGAGGTCAAAGATCAGGAGGTTATAACTGGACCTTCATTGTCTGCCTCGGGGTCTCCTTCCCAAGGGATGTGCCTCCCAGGAGAGTGTGTACCTTCTCCTTCCCTCTTCCACCCATCTTCATCCCCCTCACCCTGCCCCATGCGGGCACCACTCAGAGCCTCTCGAGCACTCCCGAAGCCCAGCTCCCGACACACCACGCTGGCTGCCTGCAGGTCCCACTTGCGGTCACAGACTGTGCCCCACGTGCTGGCCTTCAGGACTTCCACCCGGCCCTCTCCAGGGTGGGCCCCACCCTTTAGACGCACTCGGGTCTATAGAGGAGAGAGATGTGCCCAAAAGCAGTGAATGGAAACAGCACAGAGAGGGCTAAGTGGACCTGGGAGATGAATGAGATTCTGTGGGAGGGAGGGGGTGGTCTCAGGTCTGTGGCCCACCCCCTGGAGAGAGGTTCCTCTCTGTCCTCAAAGGTCAGGGCTGTGCTTGGTCAGGGGGTGGCTAGGCTGTGGGGACCTCCACCTGGGGTGGGGAAGGTTAGAGTCACTGTCACACACCTCCCCCTGAGGCTTCGACTGTTGTTGCTTCTTCTGGCCACTGGACGCTGCGTAGAGAGGGCCTGGCACACAGCTCACCACCGCAGGGGCCCCCCCAGGGCACCTGGTGGTGTCATTGGCACGATAGAACTCCAAGGAGCAGAGGGAGAGGTGGGCCTCGGTGCCCACGCACGCCACCCCATGCAGACCAAAGGAGTGTTGC
This sequence comes from Martes martes, assembly GCF_963455335.1. Lineage (NCBI taxonomy): Eukaryota > Metazoa > Chordata > Mammalia > Carnivora > Mustelidae > Martes > Martes martes. The sequence continues at coordinate 90,037,130 of NC_137896.1, forward strand.
TGCCGCTGGGCCAGCAGCCTGGGGGGACAGGAGTGGGTGCAACAGGGTAAAACAATGCTCCTCCCTCTCTGCCCCAAGCCCTCCTCCCTCCATGCCTCCGCCATCCCCCAACCTTTCGTGATCATTTCATTCATTCTTCTTCCCTCTTCTCTGCTGCATTTCCCTCCATAGAGACAAAGGGAATGGGCAAGTTTCCAGGCTGAAAAAGCCCAGGTTACCCAGACAGGAGGGTTCTTGGGGACCAGCGGCCGAAGTCCCCTCTGGACAGGACAGCTAGTCTTGAATTACCTGACAGAAACCTTGCTCCTAATGGCTTCAAGTTGCTGGCCCTAACGGAGGCTGGGGTTGAGGCTGCTGGGCAGAGAGAGTGGGAAGCCAGGACTGGCCGGCTGGAAGAGATGGGCAGGAGGTAGTGGCTGACACAAACAGGAGGCCTGAAGAGCCCACGGGAGCATAGAGCCTTCCGTTAGCTGAGGCTAAGAGAATGGAATCAGGGTCAGGATGCAAAGGAGTAAGTTTTGGGTCTAAATGGCTTCTCTGAGGCCAGAGGGCCTTCCAGGCCAGAATTTGATGGGTAGTTATGAGAAGAATATACCAGAAGGTGGACACAGGGAAGGACTGGGGCTGGTATGTGTGGGAATGAAGATGTAGAAATGTAAGACAGACAGAAGTTAGAGACCACATGACCAGAGAAGGAGAATATGCACAACAGAATGGTAGAGATCTCTCCAGACCTGAGCTAAGCTTTAATAAGGTCATCTATGGTTCTGCAATTTAAATGTAACAGAAAGAAGGTTCCTTAGCCACCCAAGCTTGAAAGTGGGATTAAACTAGAGACGTTAAAACTTAGAAGCACTTTGGAGAAATGCCTTGGGAGATGGAGGGGGCTTATTTATTGACACTAACAGAATAAAAGATGGCAGTGGGCCGCGTAATGAAAGCAGTGTCTAGAGAGGAGGGCTCGTAGTGGCGAAGTGGGCCTGTGATGCTGGCTTGGCGATGAGTTATTGTAGTAACGTGCTCATCACTTGATGTCAGAGGAAGGAATCTGATGACGTGAAGTTATTGGCTAGGAGACACAGAGAAGAGGGAAAGTTCATACATACAACAGACAAAGGAAGCCTGGAGACTTTACGGAATACCTTTGGAGGCCCAGGATCAGTGGATTCTGAAGCTCAGACACATCAGGTACTCTCCCAAAGTCCTGTGTGGCTGAAAATAAAAGCCAAAGAGGCCACAGGAAAAAAAAATCTCACTCTTCTAAACTTCCTCCTCCCCTTTCCCCACAAGGAACACAGTAAAAGCAGCAGTATGCACTTGAATTTGGGGTTCAGGGAAGACCAGAGCATGGCCATGTTGGGCACAAAGGACCCTTAGCTAGAAGGCACTACAAGAACACCCCCAAATTCCAAGCTCCTTTGAAGCCACCAGAAGGAGGAGCTGGGGAAGGAGGGCCCCCAGGGGACCACTGGGTGATGCTAGAATGTGCAGAAGAGAGGAGGGGATGGAAGAAAGGGATAGATTCTCTGTGTCTTCAGCCACTCCTGAAGAAGTTATCAGGGAGACTTCTCACGTACAAATGGCCTTTGGAAGCCTACTGAGGGGTAATCACTGGGGTTGGAAGCTTTCCACTCCCTTGAATTCCAAAGGAACCCATGAGAAAATTAGGGAACAGGGAGCCTAATTGTGTCAACTGGGCCAGAGACAAAGGGACTATAATGGGAACCCATCCCTGGCAAAGGTTCCAGAGGGGACCCCGAGTCTCACCTCCAAGCTGGTAGCACCTACTTTAAAAAAATTAATCAAATAAAGGTAAGCTGGGAACATTGATCCTTTAGGCAAACTGAACTTGAGGGAGACACAGGTATGGCATCTGAAGGACAGAAGTGCCAGAGGATCTGCTAGAATTCACTGGGGGAAGAAAAATAAGCATGTGGGACAAGGGTAGTCAGTAGATGAACTTCTATCAAGTCTTGCAAAAATCCTGTGATAAGCGTAATTCCCCAGAAACCAACATAAGGGCCAGCATCACTTTACATTTCAGTAAATCATCTGGAAGGTGGTTTGCAATAGCTACTGCCGCTCCTCCACGTCTTGGTGAGGGCCTCTTGGACCCCTTCCTGACCACAGCCCCATCGTCCTGACTCATCATCACTCTGCGCTCTCCCTCTCCTCACACCCCACCTGAACTTCATTTACCTCTTGATTGATCCCCTGCCCACTCGGGGTTTGGGTTTGACTTTAAGCTTGGTGAGTTGTCTGAAAAAAGGAGAAAGAAGTTAGTGGAGGTAGTGGTTAGGTATGTGGTCCAGGAAGGACCCTTGATGCAGAGCGTGGGAAGGAGTAAAGTGAAGGGGGCCAGATTTTCCACACACACGGATGGCTACACGGCACTGAACTCCATTTTAGGAACTCTGGTTGCTGTGTGGATTCCACAACAGTGATGGGAAACCTAGTCTGTCCAGAGGTGAGGGGAGAGGGGATAAGAGGTAATGGGAGGAGAGAGAAGGGGAATGTGGGTGAATTAAGGGGTGGGGGTGAAGAGTGGGGGGCAGGAAGCATGCAGGTGGCCGGGGCGGAGTCCAAGTTATTTGGGGGAAGTATAAGGATGAGGAGGCTTCTCCTCAACTATTGCTACATTATTTCCTCCTTGTGCACCCTAAGATCAAAGCTTGCCCATCCCCATGCCTGCTTCCCCACCCCCTGGAATGGCCATTTTGCGGTTACATCCCTAATTCGTCAGCTTGGGTTCTGGGATGGACATGGATAGGCTGCCTTCCATCCATCCACCTCCTGGGGCCACAGGGGCAAACAGGAGGTCCCGGGGCTCTTGCCCCATTACCTTCCAAGGGGCTTGGGGCGTCGGGCCGAGGCTTTGGCCGCTCGCTTCCTCAACTTTCTGCGAGGATAAGACAATAGCAGAGTCAAGATCAGTCTAGAACCAAGTGGGAAAGGCTGGTGCAGCCGGGGCCAAGGGCAAATTTCTTTTCCAACAGGGAAGTTGGAAAGTCAGTGGGATGTTATGAGATACTCCCAAGGCTCCACCCTTCACAGCTGTATGGCTTCACATGCCCATAACCAGGCTGATGAGCAGCGGTGAAACAAAGGGACTCAGGCTGTTAAAGCCCCTATATCAGCATCCACAGAAACTAGTCTGGGGCAGATGGGTCATGAGGACCAGGCTCAGTATCAGGGTTGCTCTAAACCTCAGGGGAGGACTTTGGGGAAAGGTATAAGTAGGAAGGTGTTAGGACTGTTAAGATTGTCAGACTGACCGGGCAAGGAGAGAGCTCTGGCCTGGTTATAGGGAGGCTGACTGTCTTTTATTCTTGGATGTTCTCTGACTTCTGGCATTTCCAGGTCTGAGGCCTGTGGACCAGGACCAAGGCTGAATGTCCAAGAACGTTAAATTGGTTTGACTGGGGAACATGAGGCCAGGCAGGTTAGGATGACAGCATCCTTCCTGCCTAAATTAAATCCCATATGCTTTAGTCATTCACAAACAGAGCTCAGCTCCCAGACTTACTTCCAGAGAAATAAGTTTAAAACTTTATTTCTTTTTAATTGGCCTAAATATTTGACCTATTTTATTCTTCAAGAGGTTGCCTTAAATCTAATGTCTGGAAACTAGGGCTGTCTCTCCTTTCGTTCTCCCTTTGATTTTAAAGACTTTAATTTTGCCCCCTCTCTGTCCTTTCTGACTGTGTACAGATGAATGCAGGTCTGGCCTGTCTGTTCTTTCAAGTTTATGGATCTCCCTGTCATCATCTTACTTATCCCTTCTTTAAACATGTTCTTACTCTGCTGTTTTCTCCTGAGGAGTCCTATCTGGACATAACATACTGTACGCAGATGCACTTGGGTGTTAATATATAGATTTGAGACAGCACAGAAGCTGCTTGATTTTTCCTGTCCTGGCTTCTTCCTGGGATGTATTTAGTTGATCTTTTTGCCAAAATATCCATTATGTCCAACATTCCTAGGAAAGTGTGTACAATAACTCTCAGGTCCCTTTCCTGAGACATTACTAAGAGTTTAGAAACTCTCATCATACAAGTACAGTGTGAAAATTTTTCTTCAAATGTCTTTTCCTCAGATCTGTCTAAAATGAAATATATTTTGTGTTCTCTTTCAAGAATATCTCAATCCTCTGACTAGTACTCAGAAAAATGCATTATTATCTAGAAATTTAGAAGTACTTCTTCTCTGTTATTTATAAGGTTTTTATATTAAATATCCTATGGCATAATTAGTTATATATAAAGTACAACATAGATTATATTAAGAACCTGGTGCTTGTTTAGGACCAGTACTGATACCTGTCTTTATTTACACTTCTTCATTCACAAATGTGCTTGTTCCCCCCACCCATCATTTGTTTCTTCAACCATCAAACATAAAAACCTACCTACATCTATGTGACCTCTTCTCAATCCAACCATCTCTCTTCTCTAAGTCCACTCCCCCCAATATTTCCGAATTCCATCCCTTAGGATCTTTTTTCTCTTCAGTTGAGAAGTCACGTACAATCTCTCCTCAACTGAATCATTTTAAACATGTTCAGATCTCTCCTACACACACACACACACCCACACACACCCTCCACCCCATTTCTCCCCCCTTCTTCATTGAAAGCACTGTCAAGAGTTGTCAAATGCTCCACTTTATATCCTCTCTCTTACCACTCATTCCTTAACCCACTCTTCTCTGGTTTTCCCCCTCACTCTGCAAAAATAAATCTAGTAGACGGTTTCAGGCTTTATCTTATTTACCTCTCAGAAGAACTGCTGTTCTCTTCTTCTCTCCTTCCTTGGCTGTCCTAACACTCCCAGTCTGGTTTGATTCCTAATTCTGTTTGCTCTCTCTTGGTCTTATTCACAGGCTCCTCCCCTAGCTAGTCACTTAAATTTTTGGAGCCCTGTCTGAGGCATTCTGCTCAGTCCATATCCTCTCTTTATATGTTCTCATTTATACCTAACCTTGTGTATTCCATTGCATTCTTTTTTTTTTTTTAAGATTTTATTTATTTATTTGACAGACAGAGATCACAAGTAGGCAGAGAGGCAGGCAGAGAGAGAGGAAGGGAAGCAGGCTCCCTGCCGAGCAGAGAGCCCGATGCGGGGCTCGATCCCAGGACCCTGGGATCATGACCCGAGCCGAAGACAGAGGCCTTAACCCACTGAGCCACCCAGGCGCCCCTCCATTGCATTCTTGATGTTTCTATTAGATGTCTCAAAGTGTTATAAAATGTAATGTAGGTCCAAAAAATAAACCCATAATATTTTCAGTAAAATCCACTCCAGAAACCTAAGAGTTAACCTTGATACTTCTCTTTTTGACTCCCAAAGTCAGTCCATAACCAAGTCCTGTCAGTGTTACTTCCTAAACAGCTCTCCAGTCCATCCACTCTTGTTCTTCTCCAAACCATTCTCAGAAATGCTGCCAGTGTGACCTTTTGGAGCCCCAAAACCTCATCACAGCTTCTCACACCCCTCTTTGTGAAAACACTTCACTTGTTTCCCAGGGCTTTTATTATAAAGACCCAAATCTTTAATGTAGCCTGTAAAGTCTTCCACAATCTCTTGTCACCTCTGTGTTCTCAGCACCTTGCACAGTGCTTTTCAAATAGCAGTTCAATAAATAGCTTTCAGCACTAAAGCTCTTAGAACCTCAATTTCTTTGCCTACAAAAGGACAGTAAATGATTCAATTATCTTTACATCCTTTTCCTCTTCTAAAATTCTATAACTTTCACATGTTCTAGGGTAGAACTATAAAACCAACTTGAAAAAATATTAAATGCATCATATTCTGATTTGCTCATTCTCAACATCTTACTGGCTTCCTCTAAAAGCTAGCCAATGTATCTTCTTTCTCTAAGGAAGGTGGAGTTCTTCATAACGTCCTTGCCTCTCCTTTATGATGGTATTATGTGTGGGAGTGCTCCCTCTGTCTGATGTGACCTGTGAAAGGCAATCTAGATCATATCCCCATCACAGAATCTCCCAGGACTCCTATAACCCCTTTTCTCACTACAAATGATCTCTCTACTCAGTATGTGTCCTTCTCCAGCCTTCATACCTCAGATTCAGTAACAGTTTGCAATGTCTACACAAATATTCCCGATCTCTGAACGTTACCTCAGACCTAGGGATAATTGCTGGGTCTCAGACTTGCCAAGGATGGCTCACTTGGTAAGCTGGTGGGTATAACCTTAGAGCCCAGAGATGACTGATGGCACACACCGTCCTCCTTTCCAGCAGCTTCAGGGTCATTTGCCATATGTCTTCTCTTATTTTCTGCTACCAGTCATCCTACAGGTCTTCACTCCCTCCCTCTTGGCTGTCACCCTCCAAATCAGCTTCACTTTTGTAATAAACTCCTAACTAGCCTTACTGCACCCTGAACCTCCACCCCTCAATTCACTACTATTGGGTAAACTTTGACAACACTGGCCTTATTTTATCAGTGTTCCACACAAATACTTTTATTTTTAATTGTGTCATAGAATAAAGATGAAACTCTCCAATGTGGCATGAAAAGCATTCCATTTTCTAGCTTTTAAGTATCCAGATCTTTCTTCCATTATTTTTCAGCACAACCTTCTACTCTAGTCAACCACTTTTGAAAAATATCCTCATCCCTGTCCTCTCTGTAGGTCAGCAATGACTCCATTTCGCTAAATCCAGATTTTGTTTCTCAGTCCTTGTGCTTTTAGACCCATCAGCAGCACTGAGTCAGGTGACCACTCGCTCCCTCTCCTTCTTGAAGCCCATTACTTGGCTATAGGCTACCACACACCCCTGGTTTTCTTTCTACCTCACTTCACTGTTTGCATGTTCAGTCTATCTTCCTGATCTCATAACATTTAAGCTCTCAGCTCAGTCCTTGGACTCCTCTTTTCCTGTTTACACTCACTCCCTTGGTGACACTGTCCAGTTTCAACACTTGTAATACTTTTATTCAACTGAACGCTAGAGTCATATACCCAATTGCCTACTCAGCCTCACCATTTCAATGTCTTAGAGAACCTCAAAATTAACAGGTCCAAGAGCAAGTTTTAATTATTCAATGTCCCCCACCTCCTCCCCACACAAAGTGTCCTCCACCCACTGTCTTCCTTATCCGAAAAGGCCAACTCCATACTGAGCTCAGGCTCAAAACCTTGGAATGAACCTTAACTCCTCTCCTTTTCTCGCACCACATTAAATCCATCCGCAAATCCTTTTGGTTCTACCTTCAACCATACACACAGAGTGATCATTTTTCACCACTCTCACTGGTCACCATCACCTCTCACTTTCTCTACTTGGCTTTCAGGAGACGATAACCCCCTAATTAATTTCTCTGCCTCCCTGACTCTACTGCATCCCTTACAGTCTATTTTTAAAGCAACCAAAATAATACTTTAATAATGGAAGTCAGATGTCATACCTCTGTTCAAAACCTTATCTTACACAGAGAAAAAAACCAGTCTCCCAAATGTCCCTACATGATCGGGCTCCCCATTCTTTCTGGATCTCTTCCTATATCATTTTCTCTCTTGTTGCCTCAGCTGCAGACACAGTGGCCTCTAGGAGCCTGACAAGAGTGCTTTCTCCCTCCCTCCATCCCTCCCCTGCCCCCTAGGATCTTTGATGATCTCTCTTCCTGTAAATGTTTGGCTAAATTTCTACACAGTTTGTGCCTTAAATCTTTTCTCGAATGATGCCTTTTCAAAGAGGCCTTCTCTGACTGCTTTATCTAAAACTGCAATCCCACTTCCAACGTCCTAACTCCTTCCCTGCCTTATTTTTATCGATTACACTCTTTGCTATTCTTGCATTTAAAAATTTTTCTATTTTCCAATTCTTCCTTAGTCCATGAGATCAGGGATTTTTGTTTTGTCTACTGTTGAATCCTTTTGTTTACTGTTGAATCCCTAGTGGCTACAACAGCCCCGGGCACACTGTAGACACTCAATAAACAAATACTGAATGAATGGATCTCTTCACCTTTGTTCATGCTAGCCTTGTCACTTGAAATCCCTGCTTTTTACATTGTACTAATCTTTCAGAACCTGATGTTTGCATTAGGGAAGGTGAAGAACAGCACAGAGAAAGAAATATAGTCCCAAGACAGATAACAGTGAAGGAGTACAGCACACAGGTATTTTAAAACCGTTTGAGTCTCTAGACCAGATAAAGTATATTACTTGGAGATGAAAGAACTTTCAGATGTGCAGACAGCCAAGGCAAGGAAAATCTGAGCAAGTCTGGAGAAGACCAGAGGTTGGATAATGTATTGACTTTCAAAAAGAAGAAAAAGGATTCCTTAAGCTAAATAATAACACTCTAGAATACATTACTAAATGGAAAGTTTGTGAACAGTGAGGAAAATATATGGAGATTCTTAGAAACCTAGAAGGATTTCAGTAAAAATTAGCTCAAACCACCATGATTTCCTTTTTTGACAAGATTACTAAATTGGAAGGCTGGAGAATGGCCATGAACATAATACACCTGGATTTTAAGGGAGACTAACAAAATGTCCCATGATTTCATTATAGATAAAATGGTGAAATGTTGGCTACCTCATTGTAGTGTTCAGTATGTTCCCAATTAGTGGAAAAAACATTTCACAACTAATGAGTAAAGACTTGATGGGTAATGAAGAGTTAGACTTTGGTTTTGAACATTTCGACAATTTTAACAGTCACTCTGATGAAGGCGGAAGGCATAGCTATCTTGTACATCCTCGAGAGGAAGCTGGGAGGGATGGCAAATTGAAAATAATGTCAAGAGTCAGGATTATCTATGGGTTCATCGTGGCTTTGTAATGGTTTTTCAATGATGTGTCCAACTAATTTAATAGGGTAAACTCAACATAGATTTAGGTTCAAATAGGCTTTTCTATTAGCATCAAGGATAAGGGAAGATCTGAATTGGTTTTAGATGACTACCGGTTCAATATGAACAGTGGGGTGTTTGCTCAACAGAAAGTCAATACCAAGTCTGGGCATGCTCTATCCAAAGTTGAGCATTTCTACTGTACCCTGCCCTGATCAGACCGTATCTGAAGTTGTGTACCCAATGCAAGGTCACCTAGATGTCAAGAGGTCTTTCGGCAAAGCTCAACTAACGAAGAGCTGAAAACAATTAGCATTTTAGCCTGCAAAATAAATTGCAGAGAGACTGTAAAGATTTCTAAAACTCCTCAAAATGACGGCAAAAGATTCTCCAGGGTAGCCAGGCGCTGTAAGCAGAGAGCCGTTCACGCATGGGATCCGTTACTCAGGAAGCCAGCGCATACACCCCGGCTCCAGGGCAGGTGGAGAGGACCGGGCACCTCCGCCGAAGGATATTCCGGAAAATTCGCCTAGGAGTCCCGGGGGCTCCCGAGGGCTTCCGAGGGCTTCCGAGGGCAGGGCCCCACCCTCCCGGCGCCCTCTGACCCTCAGGGATTGGCCCTCTGGCGGGGACACACCCAGGCGCCGCCTCCGCAGGGCGCGGCCGCGCGCTCCCTGAGCTCGCCCCGGGGTCGCGCCCGCGCCGTACCCGTAACCGCCCAGCGGACCACTGGCCGCTGGGCGTGGCCTCGCGAGGTTTGGCGCGCGCCCCGGGAGGCGGAGAGTCTGCCTGCCAACCGATGGCGTCATGGGCACCGGCCCACGCCCCGCGCCACTCGCCCCGCGCCACTCGCCCCGCGCCACTCGCCCCGCGCCACTCGCCCCGCGCCACTCGCCCCGCGCCACTCGCCCCGGCTGCGGGCCCCAGAGAGCCGAAGCCTTGTTTGCCCCAGTTCAGACCCGCCCGGAGGAGCCCTTCATGGTCCCACAAGATTTCTCAACTCTTCAGTTTGGAAAGGGCCTCCATATTTCTCCACTGCTGCAGAGCCCCGGACCCTCCCGGGGGTCGAGACACCAACCCTTTTAGTAAGCACCCCTCAATCCCAGCCCTCTCCACTCAGCGCCCACATCCCTTCACCTGTAGAAGGCCGTGTTGACCCTCTTTTCGCTAGGGAAGCCCAGCATCCCGCAGACCACGTGGCTGTTATGGGCACTCCAGCCTTTGTCACACACTTGAAACCAGCCATCGGGAAGCCTGACTTCGACCAGTCCCTCCGTCACTGGCAGGGGCCGCCTGCCCCGCCCCACGGCCGGTCGAAGTCGCACCTCCTCCACTTGCAGGTGCTGTTCTACCTGGGATAGGACCACAAGCAGAGGAAGGAGTCTCAGTAGCGCCTTTTCCATGTCCTCTCACCCTCACAGACCCCTGATCAGTGTGCTTGCTGTAAAGCCCATGGCGAGTAGGCGCTGGCACAGGGCTGAGAGGCATGCCTGCTCTCTGCAGTGAACTGACTATCCTGGACCGCCAGAGTGGAAGGGCATGTGCTCTGAGAAGCGATTGAGGAAGGAGCGCCCAAGTCGGCCCCAGCATGGGGCAACAGTTCGCAGAAGAAGTGGCGTGGAAGCAGTAGGAGAGATTAGGAAGGGAGATGTTCCCAGAGAGCAGGAACATCTGAAGGGAAGGAGAGCAACGGCTGCCCTGGGGACCAGGGATGAAGCTGGAGAGGCTCATGCCAGGTTTAGTGATGTGAATGCCAATGCTAAAACAAACCTGGGCTTTAATATGTCTAGCTCTATTCTTTGCCCACACCCTGCTAAGCTTCCCACTAACCCAAATTAGCTTGTGAGGCATATGGGATCCCCTACCCTCTAGTATCCCCTCCACCCACATAAACCGCCCTGGCCATCCTGGGTGGGATGTGTATGTTGCGTGTGCGTGCATATGAATGGCAGACCTCAATGACATTAGAATCTGAGAAGCCAGGGAGGCGCTGGTCCTTGCAGATGACTCCGGCATCCTCATCGTGGGTGCAGTCACTGTTCCCCCAGCCCCGGGAGGCACATTCAGTCACGCTCTGCTCAGTCCCACTGCAGCTCAGGTTGTCCAGCCAGATGCGGCCTGTGGAGAGAGAGAGATGGGGGAGAGAGAGACTTGTGGAGGCAGGATGGAGGAGGGGGGGAGGTGATAGGGATGTTGGGGAGAGTAAGCATACAGGCCTCACGTTTGGCCAAGATGATCCCATTTTTCAGCTAAGATAATGGGTGTGCAAGAGACAGGACACCCTGGGAGGAAAGGGAGCACAGGATTGATGGGAGGGCCAGTGGTGATCTCAGGGATACTCGAGAAGTTGGTACGGTGAATAAAAAATTGAGACTCAACACTGAATTTCTGATCAATCCTGACCTATTCAGTGATAGCTACAATTAATCAAGTACCTGTTGAGCGTTAGGCACTCTGCCATGTATGCATACACATGATTATTCTTAGAGCTGCTCCCATTTTACATAAATTGGAGTTCAGAGAAGTTAAGTAATTTGCCTAAGGCCACACAGCCAACACATGGGGACTTAGGGGTTGAAGGCATTTGTGAGACTTGGAAATCTAAGATCTTTTCACCTCAGCCTCACTTTCTCCCATGGGCCTGCCCTGCCTGCGCTGCCACATTGCCCCTTGTTTTTCTTTCTGCCTGGACCACATTGAAATGAATATCTGACTTCTCAGAGTTGGATGGACCCAAACCACATGGGACTCCACCCAATGTGACTTGTCTGTCACAGCCAATGGCAAGGACCCATCATGTACATCCTGACAGGACTTACCCAGTTTCTGCTGGGATGCCTACTTCCTGTTCCACCAGGCCACTGGAACCATCACAGAGTTCTCGTGACTCTTTATGACTTTCCCCCACCAGGTCTGATTCAGACCTTTGAGGCCATTCAGAAAACCCCCTCAGCCAAATGACTGTCTTCATATTTGAAGACAACCTTCAAGTAAGTGCTCTCCAAAGCTTTTTCTTTTCATACCAAACACCCCTGGTTCCTTCAGCTATTCCTTCTTGAAACTTGGCTTCCAATCTTTCACATCTGGGCAGCTCTCCTCTGAAAGCATTTTCATTTTCTACTGTCTCTCTTAAATGTGGCACCTACAAGGGACACTTTATTCCAGAAGTTGTCCAGCCAGTGGGAAGTGGGGGATGTGCTGCAGACTGCCTGGGCTTCTGGCCATCAATCCTACTGTGGGGTCATACAATGGAAGCATCTTCAGGTCTCAGAATTCCTCCTACGCTCCCCGCCCCCCAATTCATGTGGTAAGAGTTTACACCTTGTTCTTAGCCAGTTCCAGCTTGCTGGTTTCAGCTCTTGCCTATAATTTGATTTTGTCAGCTGCAGTATCTGTGATCCCTTCTGTTTGGGACATCCAGACACCATTTATCTGCTCTCAGGGCTTACCTGTAGGGCTGTCCTAACATGTGTCTTTGTGGAATCATACATAGGCAAAAGAAAAGAATTTAGTGATCACCTAGTCATTTTGTACCTAGGGCACCTGAAGTTCAGAGAAGGCACTGAGCAGCCTAAGGTCACACAGGCCTGAGAAGTGACTGTCAACCATGGGTGTACTTGTCACTGGCTGTTTCTGGTGTCCTGGCTTCCCATGCCTGCCCTGGTGTTCTCTCTCCCTGCATTAAGGCAATACCTGGGCCACACATGGAGCCTTGCTCACCTGTTCCAGGGCCGTATTTGGCACTGTGGGTCCAGCCCGTGGCCTCTGTGAAGCCCAGCTCCCGGCAGAGGACGTGGGCAGCCTGCAGGGTGAAGTCGTCATCGCAGATGGTGCCCCACTCGCCAGCTCGCTGGATCTCCACGCGGCCCTCAAAGGGCTTCCGGGGGAAGCCGGCCAGCCGGAACCGCAGCCCCTGGCTCCCAGGCCTCTTCTCGGGGGCCGTGGAGGGGGACGGAGCTCCCAGGCAGGAGCAGCACAGCAGGCACAGCAGCAGCCCCCATGGGCTCCACTGCCGGATACTGACAGGTCGCATGGCAGGGAAGGCCTGGGTGCCCCAGAGAGAGAGTGTGTAAGACAAACCAAGACCAAGCCAAGCCTGGATCCCAGAGAAAGGTCAGGAGAGGAAGAGAGACACTGAAGAAGGACAGAGACAGAGACCGTGTGAGAGAAATACAGGGACCCAGGGACTAAGTGAGAAACACAAATTCAGTAAGAGCAGAAACAGAGCCCGAGAGGCACCGACTAGGGAGGAGGGAGTGAGAGGGAGAGAGACAGAGACACAGAGATAGAGAGGTTCTCCCTCAGCATCAGTTGTTCTGTCCCACAAGGTCCTTCCCTAGCTGTCGTTATCACCTCCATTAGCCCCACCCACTGGTCTAAGAGACCCAAAGATCAAAGACAGTGATTAGAGACCAAGAGGCAGAGAATGGTTGAGAGGAAGAGATAGAGACTGAGCAAGAGGGACACCCAGACAGGATGTGAGAGGAAGGGAAACTGTGGGAAAGAAAGGGGATTAAACAGAAAGAGACCGTAGAGAGAGACAATGTGGAAGATAGATAGAAGGTGACCGTGAGAGAGGCAGCACACAGAGCAACAGAGAGACGCAGGCAACAGGTAAGGAGAGGGCCTGGCAGGAGCCAAGGAGGGGTGACAGCAGGGATCCAGAGATTCCATTCAGCCAGTCAGACAGAGGACAGATAGCTACTGATTGTGGAGAGAAGCAGGTGAGGCGGCTTAGGAGCCCCTCAGACCTTAGGTTCCCTGATTGGCAGCCAAGCCCAGAGTCCTGTCTGGGCAGATTCCACGGCAGAGCCCAGGGTGCACGGAGAACCCCCACCGCACACCCTATCCACGCAGGCTCTCACATGCCCTGCGGGGTCAAGGGGCCCAGAAGGGCCAGGCCTCAAGCTGGGAGGGGGAATGGGGTGGGGTTGTTCAAACCTCCTGCCAACACTGCCATCGCTGTCACCGGGCAACTGGAGGCCAGGGCACCAATCAGCTCCTCAGCCAAGGCCTTCCCTCTGTCTGGGACTGAGAACAGCCCCTCTCCAGCAAGGGGCCCCCTGAACATGCTTTCCCCAACTCAGACAACAACACAACAGGACAGCTTTGTTCTGGGGACATTTTGGCTTGGGGGCCCAGGGGTAGGGCCTCATAGAGGAGCCTCCAGCCCCAGGGCCCCAGCGGCTGCCCTATTTGGAACACCCTGCAGCCCTCTACCAGCCAAATATTTGCCTCCTCTCTCCACTCTTCTTGTCTCTCTCTCTCTCTTTTAAACAATGATAGAACCCTCTGTTGGTTGGTTTCCCCTCGACCCCATCCTGCATCACCCCTTTTCCGTGGTCCCGCCACCATCCTCTCCATCCGAAACTCCCCTTCCTCCCGCGGCAGCGTGACTCCCCCTACCTTTGAGCGGGACTCTAGGGGCTGGGAGAAGAGTCCAGGTCCTGGAGATCGATCCTAGGACTTCCCAAAAAAAGTGCTCGGCCAGGGGAGACTGGACCCCCCCTCCCTCCCCCCTCTCCTTTCGTCCCTCCCACGTCCCCTTGAGCCCTCCCACATTCCGCCTTCTCCTTCGATTCCTCCCTGGCCAGTTCCCTCCTCCTCTTTTGGTCCTCCCCTCCCCCGTGGAGCTGGCCGCGGCCGCTCCACCTCCCCCCACCCCCCACCGCCGACCCTCCCCGGCCTGCTCAATGAAGCTTTCTTTTCCCGCGGGTTGGAGGCCGGGCAGCTGCGGTCAGGGAGCTAAACAAGCGAGAGGCCACGGGGCCGCAAACCGGCCCGGGCGGTGGCCCCTGCTCAGCTCCCGGCTCCGGGAAGTCTTCCAGTCCCCAGCCCCCAGCCCTTCCCCCACGTCCCGGGCTCCGCGGAGTGTAAACAGCTGTACTCCAACCGGGCTAGGGGCGGGTCCGGTCGGAAGAACTGAGGCGATGAAAACCCGCATAGTCCCTCCGGTGCCCCAGGGTGCCCACTGGCATTTTCGGGATGACGTCACGGCCTTCACTCTGATGTCACGTTGAGCATATGACGTCCTACACAGCCCATAAGCCCAGGCGCCAGAGCCTTCTGACCGAAACCTCGAGGTTTCTCGGGATGGAGCCACTTGTGCGCGTCCCAGGGCTGTGGGAAGGGGTCTGAAGGTGGTGCACCGCACAACTTATCTCGGGACTCCCTCCCCTTTCTTTTTGCTGCTCTTCTTGCTCCCCCTTCGCAGTCCGCGGGGGCCGGGGGAGGGGCGGGAACGCCTCCGGTGGCCCGGCCCCGCCCCCGCCCCGCCCCTAGCCCGCAGGGCCAGGAAGCGCGGAAGGAACCGCCGGGGGCCATGGACGGAGCCGTGATGGAAGGGCCGCTCTTTTTGCAAAGTCAGCGTTTCGGTACCAAGGTAGTCGGGGGCAGGGGTTGCGGAACCCCATCAGACTTAGGAGTGGACTGTAGAGCCCAGAGGGAGGAGGGGGAGGCAGCGGGTTGGAGCGCGGGCCGGGAGCTGGAGAGCCCTATGACGTTCCCGCGAAGTTGATTTCACACTCGGGAGAAGGTCCGCTGGCCTCAGGGTATGCCCTCTCTGGTCCTGGGGAGACGGAGCTGCATCCTTATCGGGAAACTTCGCCCCCTGTCGGGAAGCTGCAGACCCGAAGTCGGCCCGAGTCGGTCTCTCCTTTCCCGTCGGGGCCCTGACCACCGGTGCTCGCCCGCTCCCTCCCCAGTGTCTCTCTCTCTTCCCAGAGATGGAGGAAGACCTGGGCGGTACTCTATCCTGCCAGTCCCCACGGCGTAGCGCGGCTCGAGTTCTTTGACCACAAGGGGTCGAGCTCTGGAGGGGGCCGAGGGGGCTCGCGCCGCCTGGACTGCAAGGTGATTCGTCTGGCAGAGTGTGTGAGCGTGGTCCCTGTGTCAGTGGAAAGCCCCCCGGAGCCTGGCGCAGCAGCTTTCCGCCTGGACACCGCGCAGCGCTCCCACCTGTTGGCGGCGGACGCGCCGTCCAGCGCTGCGTGGGTGCAGACATTGTGCCGAAATGCCTTTCCGGTGAGCGGGCCCGGGCTGCCCTAGAGAGGCTGGGGCGAAACGCACTGGGCCCTAGAGGAGATGCGGGGTTGGGCGGTTACAGCAGTAGAGCGCCTAGGCTGGCTCGGACCCTGGGAACAGCGGTGAGGGAATTGCAGGGTCCTGATACTCTCTGTTCTTACCCCAGAAAGGCAGCTGGGCTCTGGCGCCTGCGGAGAACCCACCCAAGCTTTCTGCCCTGGAGATGCTGGAGAACTCGCTGTATAGCCCCACCTGGGAAGGTAGATGCCTGAGACGCCTGGGCAGGGGTGGGGTGGAAAGGAAGGGTGTCCTTGGGAAGGGAGTGATAAAGAAAGGTCAGGGACCCCTGGGGAAGTAGGTAGCTCCTGAAGCTGGTTTCCAAGTGACTGTTTGGACAACCTGTCGCCACCTCCCCAGCGTCCTAACCCACCAGTCCTGCCAATCTAATTGTGTATTCCTTCCAGGATCCCAGTTCTGGGTGACAGTGCAGAGGACGGAAGCCGCTGAGCGCTGTGGCCTGCAGGGCTCCTATGTGCTGAGGGTGGAGGCCGAGAGGCTGACTCTCCTGACCATGGGGCCTCAGAGTCAGATACTGGAGCCGCTCCTTTTCTGGCCTTACACTCTGTTGCGACGATATGGCCGGGACAAGGTGCGGGGGCTGTCAGGGAGCACCGACTTTCTGGGTTGGCTGTGGGGTGAGTGGGGGGCAGGACTGGAAGGCAGGAAGCTCTGTCCTCTGGATAATGGTTCCTTGCTTAGCCCATGACCCCACCTCCCTCCCCAGGTAGTCTTTTCTTTGTAGAAGCTCTATACTAGGGCAGGCCCTGTGACTCATCTCCTTTCATGGCTCCTGGTAACATGTTTTCCTCCACATCTTCTTCAGGTCATGTTCTCTTTTGAGGCTGGTCGCCGCTGCCCTTCAGGCCCTGGAACCTTCACCTTCCAGACCGCACAGGGGAATGACATCTTTCAGGCAGTTGAGACTGCTATTCACCGGCAGAAGGTCCAGGGAAAGGATGGGCAAGGGCAGGATAGTCTCAAAGCTGATTCCCATGAAGGAGAAGTGGCAGAGGGGAAGTTGGCATCCCTGCCTGGCCCTCAGGAGCTCCTGGGCAGCCCTCCCACCGTGTATGCTGAACCCTTAGACTCCTTGCGCATTCCTCCAGGCCCTTCCCTGGATTCCCTATACTCAGACCCCCTGGACAGCACCCCTGCTCGGGCAGGGGAGGGAGTACAGTTCAAGAAACCTCTTTATTGCGACTTGTACGAGCATGTGCAGCAGCAGTTGCTGAAGGCCAAACTGATGGACCCCAAAGAGGACCCCATCTATGATGAACCCGAGGGCCTGGCGCCGGCTGCTCCCCGGGGCCTTTATGATCTGCCTCAGGAGCCCAAGGATGCATGGTGGTGCCAGGCTCGGATGAAGGAGGAGGGCTACGAGCTCCCCTACAACCCTGCCACTGATGACTACGCTGTGCCACCGCCCCGGAGCACAAAGCCCCTCCCGGCTCCCAAGCCCCGGGGCTTGGCCTTCCCTGAACCTGGAGCTGTAGCTGGTGGTGGCAGCAAAGGCCACAGCTCAGACACTGTCCTGTACAGCCAGGTCCAGAAGAGCAGAGCCTCAGGAAGCTGGGACTGTGAGCTGTCTGGAACAGGGGCTGACAGGACAGGGGTCAAGTCAGAGGGCTCCACATGACAGGTGGGGCCAGGCTGGGGTTGCTGATAGGACCACCACGGGAAGGTGGCACTGGGGATCAAAGAAACCTATTAGAATCTGCAGGGACCAGAAGGCTGGAGGATCCTGTGTAAGCCAGCCAGGGGACTGGAGGGATCAGGGGAGTCAAGGGGAGGATGAGCAATCTCAAGAGGTCCTGGAAGTGGGACAGATGGCAGGGGTGAGGGATGGGACCTGGGAGAGACCAGCACCCCCAAGTTATCCTCCCCAAAGGAATGGACAGCTGCTGGACTAGGTCTGTGAAAAGGGGTGCTTGGTCTGAGTTGGTGCAGTTAGAGGGGCCTGCATGGAGGCTCTAGGGTGATGCTGGACTGTGCCCGGATCCTCACCCCTGCATTGTTCTTTGCCAGAGACCTAGATTTTAAGAAGTTTTTTCTCATTAAAGTCAGCTTGGGTTTA
This sequence comes from Martes martes, assembly GCF_963455335.1. Classification (NCBI taxonomy): domain Eukaryota; kingdom Metazoa; phylum Chordata; class Mammalia; order Carnivora; family Mustelidae; genus Martes; species Martes martes. Next base: position 90,055,114 of record NC_137896.1, read on the forward strand.
AGAGGTCTACGTGTGTGAATAGTCACAGAGGGGCATGGTGGCAGGGTGTGCTGGGTGGGTGTGGAGGGGGTCAGAATGTACCAGGGGCCAAAGAAGGAAGAAGGGGTCCCAGGGAGGTGAGTTGAGCAGTGTGGAGGGTGAGAGCCTGGGTGGTCTAGTCAGGCCCACTTGGGCTAGAGCCTGTTTCTGGGACGCTGGGCGAGTTGTATAACATCTCTAACCCTCAGTTTCTCTCAATGCCCCTCTGTAAAATGGGAAACCCAACAACAGACTCTACTTCACAGGGTTGTTTGTGTGAAAGGAGTTAAGTTTCTCAAGTACTTAGTGCAGTCTGAAGCACAGATTAAGCATTTTATAAACAGTGGTTATTCCATGGATGGGGAGGGTCAACAGAAAGGTGGACATGCATGGGGAGAGGAGAATAGGAAGGGAATAGCTCTTTTTCACACCATCTTTCCCTCCTATTCTCAGCTATATGACACCACCTGCCCCAACACACAAAAATACACACACACGCGCTCATATACATATGCACACATATGCACACACTTTACCTATAAGTACTCAAGCACCAACCACTTTTCTCTTTGAAGGTTGAAGGGAACTGCTATGTGGTGGGTGTAGTGGGAAGAGCATAGGCTTCAGAATGAGGCTTAAATTTCAATTGTACTTATTTTTCACGAGCTCTGAAAACCTTGTCCTTGCCTCCTGAGCTCCAGTTTCCTGAAGTTGACCTGACCTCATCTACTTGCTCACAGGGAACTACGAGGAGAAATTCGGGGTTGGGAATGCTCCTAACAATGGTGGAGACTTACTGGGTATTTAATCTTCATCTGTGTTAAAGGTATCAAATGATCCAAAAGAAAATGAACTCCTGCTTGGAGAAGGAAAAAGTTCAGGTGTGTCTCTTCTGGGCCTGAGTGGTGGGGCGGGGGCAGTGGCAGCACTGAAGACAAAGGAGGGGAAGGCTCTGTTTCCCAGTCACCTGGAGATCACGGAGGCTCAAGTGGACAGAAAGCAAGTCTGACTACAGAAAGCCATTCACTGTATGAGCCTTCGTATGGCTGTGGTTGAGCAGGGCAGGGTGGCTCTGGTGCTGGGAACTCAGGGTCCCCAGGAATACTCCTCCTCATTCTTCTCCCCCGCTTCCTCCTCAGAAGGCCAGAAGAAGGCTTCTGAGGAAGACTTGCTGGCTGCTGGCATCTGGGGGGCTCTGCCAGGGGTTGGAGTCATAGGCAGGGGGGCCACTGTGGCTCGAACTCTGTTTGTCTGTAACTGCCCAGCCTGCAAAGAAAGCAAGCAGACTTCTCTGAAGCCCAGACCACAGTTCCTGATCTCCCATCCTGTTCCCTGTTGGGCCTCATATCCTAATTCCTTCCCATGCTCCATCCCTTGAGTGACAGCCTCAAGCCCTAGGGCAGTTGAGTCCCCTGGGCTCCTCTCCACAGTGCCCATCTCCTGGCTGAGGGTCCCTCCTCTGTTAGCTTGCCTACCAGCTAACTCACATAACTCACAGTGGGTTCTGCTCCCATCTCTAGACTGACTATAGTTTGGAAAGCTCTTTCTCTTGTAACTTCAGCTAAGGCAAAGGAGGAGTTTCTAAAGTCTCTGTTACTGAGAAACGAGGAAAAGATAATTAGGGGCAAAGGGAAATATTATAGAATATGAATTTCAGAAGAATAACTCCACCCTCAATTCCTTTTCTCTCTTTAACCTTCATTGCTAAAGCCCTCAATCTAGTTAACTAACCTTGGTCAGCCTCCTTTTCCTCATCTGTAAAACGAGCATTAATACTTACCTTGCAGGGACGCTGTGAGGATTAAATGAGAAAGACACATGTGAAAGCACTTGTCACAAAACCTGGTAAATGGCTGGTATTCAGTAAATGCTAATTTCCTTCCCTTTGGACATTTCTTTTTCCACCGTCCATTTAGCCTTTTCTTTAAACAGAAGCTGTGGTCTCAGTGCTGTCAGTTTGCTTAGTGGGACAATGGTCTGTTAAATGACTAATGAGTTATCATAAGTGCTACAGTTAAGATACCTAAACATTACCATATGTAAACACCCAGTGCCAGGCAGAAAAGCGTCCCTATCGGGCAGGGCAGGGGTTCTAATTTCCTTTGTCTAGGGCAAAGCGCTGTTCTCTTTCTTCTCCTGTTGGCTTGGTTCTCCCCTCCACCAGGGGAGATCCAGGGAGGAGGGCTACTCCCTTGGTTGCAGGGAGTGGGGAGTTGGGGACAGGGAAGGAGGGCTCTCTGGGATTCTGGGCATCGTGGGGAGGAAGGGTAGTAGGGAGGGAGCCGTACCTTTCTCAGGGCCTGGCTCTCCCAGCTTGGGTGGAGCCGGCCCTGAGGCTTGATGAAGGTGCTGCTCAGGTGTGAGTACAGATGGCTCCAAGCCTGCAAGGGGTTGTAAGAGGGCTCTAGTTCCAGGCTGTCCAGCAAGCCCTGAGGAAGAGAGAAGAACAGCCTTACCCAGGGAACTTGAAGTCACAGAACACAAGATTGAGGCAGAGACCTTGGAGTGTGAGAAGCTGGAGGATGTGTGAAGACCCAGTGCTTCACTGAAGACTGAAATAGATGTGGGTCCCATTGGGTGTCCTGGCTCCCAGATCTGCGTGCTTGTGATGATGTACAGTTCCTGCAAGAGTGCAACCTTGAATAGTTAGGGACAGGATGTACTCTGGCCCCAAGAAGTGAGTCATGGGATCCTGAGAGGAGTTGGAGTGCTGTGAGGGTTATAAGGGAGCCAGTGAGCATGGCTGTGATCGAGGCAGTGTCCCAGGCCTGGGGGTGCTCCCAGTCTGCTCGGTGAGTACACTGAGTTCTCTGCCTGGCTTGCGAGGTGAGCACAGCCTGAGGACACACAAGCGCAGCATTCCTGAGCAGTCAGGTTTTCCGGCCACAACATCCTGTGCCAGGAACCACTGGCCCTGAAGTGAGACGCTGAGCGAGCCACGGCCACTCGTGCCCACCTCTCTCTGTATGCCCATGGCCGCCAAGGCAAGAACACAATCCCAGGCTCTGTCCTCTCTGCACGTAAGCCAGAGATCCAGCAGTGATGTGGTTCCAGTTCTCCCTGCCCAGAGCCCCTCCTTCTGCCCTCAGCCCAGGGCAGGCAGAGGAAATCCAGAATCCAGGTCCAAGGAAGAGAGGGGGAGGAGGGGGAGGAGCGGGAGACGGGGGAGAAAATAGCCAGCAGCACAGTTCCCTCTGTTGCCTGGGAGTCTCATTTTGAAGCCCTTCCTATCCTGGGGGCCTGCATTGGCTGTCTTTTCCTCAACAAACATAGATGCTCACAAACAGGTACACACCTCTGCACACACACAATGCAGAGAAAGACCGGTGGGAACACAACATCACACAGACACACATCACATTACTGACCTTCTGCCACCTTCTTGGCAAAACCACTTCTCCCTCTGCACCCCAGTCCTTTCCCCCACAGGCTCACCCTCTCCCTCATCCCTTTCTCCGACCCCCAACTCTTCTTTCCCTCTGTCTATCCCATGAGATCTGAGCTCCACTTGCCTCCACAATCTTAAGGCTGTCATCAGGTGGGTCCTCAGGCAGCAGCGGGAAGGGGCTGGGCAGCATCAGTTCCCGTGTGGCCACTGCCTTCACCAGCAGAGTGGGGGAGCGTGATGGCACAATCACATAGAAGGTGCTGGCAGGCTGCCTCAGGCTGTGTCCTCCGCTCAGGGGCTCCCCTTTGGCCAACAGCAGCCATTCTCTTTTCTGAAACAAGGACATATGTAAATGCTGGTTCACCTTCAGTCTTTGGCATGTTTTAAAGATCAATCCCCATCAAGACTCTACCAAGTTCCTCTGGAGGTGTCAGGGAGGCCCAAACCATTTTACTCTGGCCTGAGAGAGAGGGACTTCCTGGCTGAGTTGCTAGTGCCCCAAGGTACTGCTCTTCCTCCCAGCTTGGAGTTGTACACAGAAGGGTTAACGATGCAGAGACAAGTTAAGAGATGCCCTTTAACCTGAAGTAGATGTTCTCTCCAGAGATGGCTAACATATTACTCAATGGTAAATGCAGAATTTTAAGAATTTTAATTCTTTTTTTTTAAAAAGATTTTATTTATTTAATAGATCACAAATAGGCAGAGCAGCAGGCAGAGAGAGAGGGGGAAGCAGGCTCCCCGCTGAGCAGAGAGCCCAATGCGGGCCTTGATCCCAGGACCCTGAGACCATGACCTGAGTCTGAGCTGAAGGCAGAGGCTCAACCCACTGGGCCACCCAGGCAGGCACCCCAGGTGTGCTCTTTTAAATCAGGCATAGGAATAAGGCAATTTGCTGTGGTAGTGCTTTGAGGGAAACCACCAAACTCCATGAAATGTGGAGTCAGGATTGTTACAATCATCTGTAAATTGTGCCTCTTGCTGGAGGTGATCATCACTTACACCTGGCACAAACATAACAGCCTCCCTGCTACAGAAGATGAAAGAAAGCACACTAGCTCTACCCCACTCTTAACTTACAAAAAAAGTTGGAAAAAATAATATGAGAGGAAAGGCAGACAGAGGAAAAAAGATCTTCGGGGATAAAGGAACATTAGTGTCTTGTGGAAGACAAGTGGAAAGTGACACAGAGAAGCACACTAAAAGCCTTGCTGTAGCATTAATGTTATACCCCAGGGGCAATGTGCTGGGTGGAGGTGGTGTGGAAGATTCTAGACATTTAAAAGCAGTGTCGTCATTTTGTGCAGCACAGAACTCTGAGGAGGTCTGGTAGGCTGGGCAGATGGTAGGTACCTTCCGAAGTGTATCCTTCCTTAACACTTTGCTTATACTTGGTAATGTGCTGTCTTCTTGAAGAGCAGATCCAAAACAAGATGGGAAGTCTACTTGATCCTTCTCAAATCCATTCAATTGTAAATAGATGATGTAGAAATCACAGTTTGTTTATGTGTGTGTTGGGGTGGGTGGGGGGATTTGCCCCTGTTCTGAGGACATGGCCTCTTTAAGCCTGGAAGGGATGTTCTCTGGAAGGGATAAGTAGCAAGTGGCAGGTCACTCCATTTCAACTGGCTCAAGTAACTTCTTTTTTTAAAAATTATTTTTATTAACACATAATGTATTATTTGCCCCAGGGGTACAGGTCTGTGAATCATCAGGCTTACACATTTTCAACTGGTTCAAATAACTTCTGACGTGGACCAGGCTTGGATTATTACAGTTATTCAATATTCTATTTTTATGCTGGTTTATCCATTGTTTGCAAATTAGTTTATCTATTAAGAATGTATTGATTCTTTTTATTTTTTATGTTTTCTGACTTTATATCTTTTTTATGTTTCATGACTGTTTATGTCCCAAGCACTAGGCATGAGTATATAGAAATTTATTAGATGTGTTCCTTGCCTCTTGAGATCTTATAATATAGTAAAGGAAAAGTTCGTAAATTAATGTTAGTCCAGTATTTAGGATGACCAACTGTTCTGGTTTGCCTATTTCTAGTACTGAAAGTCCTACATCCCAGGAAACCTCCGGTCATGGGCAAACAGGGGTGATCAGTCACCCTTCTAAGACTTCACAGAGCATAGAATATCTTGGCACAGTGGCAAGTCCCCTGGGGCTAAAAATATGGGAATAGGCATTTTTTTGGTCTTTTTTTTTTTTTTAAAGCAATGTGACATTCCTTACACCTCAGTGTTATGGAATAAGTTCATGACTGCTATATTGTGGGGTTACTAAGAAACTTTGAATGTTGCACACAGAAAAATTATGATCCCTAGAATTTGAGCATCTAGGTTTTGAGACAATAGCTAAGTTTCTATTAGAGAAATAGTATGCAGAATTGAAAGAAAACTCTCAGAAGTAACTCCTGATGTGTGGAAAATCAGAAGACTGGCAAGAGATCAAGTTGAAAGGATTTTACAGAATGCTAAAGAACATCTGGGCTGATTCTCATTTACAGAGAGGTTAGCAGAAGGCTCTGGAAGTAAAAGAGGCAAATGCACTTGTTAGAGTTTGATAAAAATATTAATTTATCTGTAATTCCTAGGAGCATTTGGGGAAAGGGAGAGATGGGGAAGTTGAACTTTAAGGCCCTTATTTTGGACTCTGAATTTCTAACCCCTTCTTGGATAGCATAATGGCACTAGAGATCTGAAGCACACGATCCAAGCTTGAATATATTACCCAGGTCACGGGTTGACTTGTAGGTACAGGCAGTTGTACCTATGATGGAAATGGTTAGTTGCCAGAGCAGGTATGCGAGGCTGAGAAAAGACATAGGGATGTCACAGAGGACTAGCTTTTGGGGTCCTCAATGTGAACAATGCTAAATGATGGTAGATGACAGGATATGCTTTTGCTCATCTATTTTTTTAAGATTTTATTTTTAAATAATCTCTACACCCAACATGGGGCTTAACTCTAAACCCTGAGATCAAGAGTCACATGCTGTACTGACTGAGCCAGCCAGATGCCCCTTTGCTAATTCTAAAATAAGGAGAATGATTAGATGCTGAATTTACCAGAAAGCCGTAAAAATGTGTCTGTATTTGTTGTGTTTGTTACAGAAGATGCTAGGGAGCTTAGATTTTATTTTTATTTTTTTAAAGATTTTATTTTTATTTATATGACAGACAGAGATCACAAGTAGGCAGAGAGGCAGGCAGAGAGAGAGGGGGAAACAGGCTCCCCGCTGAGCAGAGAGCCCGATTCGGGGCTCGATCCCAGGACCCTGGGATCATGACCTGAGCCAAAGGCAGAGGCCCTAACCCACTGAGCTCCCCAGGCTCCCCGGGAGCTTAGATTTTAGAAGGTGGGAACTGATTCTGTTTAGAACAGGTATGCACAGGGACAGAGTTTATGGGCATACCATGCTCCAAGCTCATTCTCCCCCATCTCTGCCTTAACTTTTGATTTCTAAAGCTGTGAAAGAAGGTGTGGTAACCACTGTTGGTTGACTGGCCACTACTTTCCTGCCCCTCTCCCTTCTCTCTGCACATTTTTCAGTCTTTCAGTGATTGGTGTGGGGTGACATGTGACCTAGATTTAAATAATGAGACATAAGCAGAAGTTGCTGTGTGAGACTTCTGGAAAAGCTTTGTAATATGCTGGCAGGGTTTTTGCCTCTTGACTGTACTCCTTTTTCCTAGGACAGGACTTGATCTTAAGGCACAATAGCCACATGAGGATCAGGCATAGGATGAAGCACATTTGCTATGGATGCTGCAGTAGAAAAATGCAAAGATCCTGGGTCTTTGATGGTATCAGTCTCAGAATTGTTTGTCTCCACACTTCTTGTTATATCAGAAAAATAAATGTTTAAAATTACTCAAGTTAGAATTGGATTGGCTTTCTATTAGTTGCATCCAAAGGAATCCCTTACAGATAGCAAAGGAAAAGAAGAGGATATAGCTAATTGGGAGACAGCAGTAGAAAGGACAAGTTTAATGGCACCGGTATAGGCCTTGCTAGGATGGATGGGAATTTATTATAGCAGGTAAAATCTTTAATCTCACCAAACTGACATTTCCTTGGTATGTCATCAATATGATGTCCTGGGACCAAATTCAGCAATTAGTTTTTGGGAAGTCAAAAGTTATACATGGATTTTTGACTGCATGGGAGGTTAGTACCCCTAACCCCCTATGTTGTTCAGGGACCAACTTTATATATCACAACCACATGGGACTTATCCCAGGAATGCAAGGTTGTTTAATACCCCAAAATTAAACAAGTAATATACCATGTTTCTAGAATAAAGGGCAAAGACTACATAATCATCTCAATAGATGCAGAAAAAGCATTTGATAAAATCCAAAACCCTTTCATAAACAAATTAGAAGCAAAGTGGAATTTAACTTGACAAAGGGCTCTATAACATCATAAGTAGTGATGAAAGACCAGATGCTTTGCCCCTGAGGTCAGGAACAAGACAAAAATGCCTGCTTTTGCTACTTCTATTCAACATGTACTGGAGGTGTACTGAAGATAAGAGGCCTCTTTCCCACATTTTCTGGACTATTAGGACTCTAGGATTCTGAGTATGAGCCAGAGAGAGACACTAAAAAATATTGAGTATGTTGGGGCGCCTGGGTGGCTCAGTGGGTTAAAGCCTCTGTCTTCAGCTCAGGTCATGATACCAAGGTCCCGGGATCGAGCCCCACATCGGGCTCTCTGCTCGGTGGGGAGCCTGCTTCCTCCTCTCTCTCTCTGCCTGCCTCTCTGCCTACTTGTGATCTCTGTCAAATAAATAAATAAAATAAACAAATAAATAAAATCTTTTAAAAAATTTAAAAAAATATTGAGTATGTCAACATCCTAGTTCTTGGGGATTAATATTTTCTAAAATTAGGTTAGAAAAAATATAATAATATGACATTTTTCATATCAGAATACCCTTTATTACTGCTGTGAAGGTCAAGATAGATGTGAGAACCAGGTACATGGGTGGGTAAAAGACAAAAAAGATGAATGGGTGCAGGCTGTGATGGGGAAAGAAATAGCTTCCTAGTGAAGATATTTAAGCAGAATCTGGAAATAATGGATAGATATTTGTCAGATAAAGGCATACTGGCATACTGTTCCCTAAGAGTATGAAAAAAAAAGTATGGAGGTATGGGGAAGTTTGGCATATTTGGGGGACATTTAGCAATTTATTAGTGTGCATGGAGTAAAGGATGCAAGGGGCATGGTAAAAATTGAAGCAAGAGAAACAGACAAGGCTGGGTCACAAGAAGCTCATGGATCCCATACTAGCCTGCTGTCTATTCTAGCATCTGTCTGTTTCCCATGCAGCTCAACACTCTAACTTCATTCTAATTTTTTTTTTTTTATGGCTTCTGACCTGCTATCACCCCACTCTCAGCTTGGATTTTTATACTTGACTCTTCGCCTAATGTAACCAAGGACTTTCCATTTCCCCACCCATTTACAGCCCAACCAGGTCATTGCCTATCTAGTTAGACTCCTGCTGGACACATCCTGGCTTGAACTCTGTCACTTCTGTGGCCAATTAGGACAGACATGGCCTGTAAAGCTCTGTAATGTTTCTCCAGAGACTCTGACATTTTAAGTAGGAAACTGAAAGACCTAGGTGGTATTTTCATTTCTTTTTCTAGTTCATACAGACATGACTTTGTAAGAGAAATGAGGATGTGGAAAGTGAGTCATTAGCTGCATAACTGAGACTACACAGTAGGATTTGGTAATTGAAATTATGTTTTCCTGGTGGTGGATAGATTCATCTCATAAATACTTAGGAAAGTTAATTATATATATTCTCTACCACATTCCAAAAAGCAGTTATGCCAGTTTAGAAAAATGCAACAATCCAAAAAAGATAAAATACACAAGGGATTGGGCAAAAGAAAAATAGGGTAGGGCAAAAAAAGAGCCAAGATTAGGTAAGCTCAGAGAAATGCAAACCACCCACTTTTGCTAAAAGGGAGCTCCACAGCTTTTCCTGATAAAAGTGTTTGGGAAGTTATCTTATGGGTCCTTACTGAGTAGTAAATGTACTTCAGAGAACTCCTGCAATCAATATAATGAATTTCATGTGGCTATAGAGTGGTTAAGAGTTTGGGTCCTAGAGTCAACAATTTCTGGATTCCATCCTGGCTCTACCAGCTGTGTAATCTTGGAAAACTAATTAACCTCTCTGGGCCTCAATTTCTTCATTTGTAAAATAGAGATAATGATTCCTACTTTAATAGATAGTTATGGAGATTATATAATTTAATATTTGTGAAGTCTCTAGAACTGATTCAGGCACACACTAGGCAAGTACTGAAATTTTTAACAAAAACATATTGAATAATTATAAGATAATTTTTACTAAATTTTGTGAAATTAGAAGTAATTTATAATTCTTAGATATAGATCTATGAAAGTTCCAGATAATGAAATAAAAACACATTTTTTCTTCTGTGGTCTGGATTGATCTAAGAGTGAAATTTATGGGAATGGATGGATGGCAGACATCTTTCAGGAAGGGCCTGGGAATGGGTTTATCAAGAGCCTTGCTTATCTGATGAAGTGATATTCTTCTGAGGAAAAGGAAGTAAAATACTCAAATTAAACAAAATCACCTACAAGGAGGATGGAAAGATGTAATAGTCAATTCTCATGTAAGAAAATCAGGGGATGGAATAACACATAAGGCTGAAGTTGACTAAGATTTAGAGAACATGTAAAGTGTAATTAGAAAAGTTACCCAACATTTATAGTTGATGAGGATGGGTGGGCTGGCACTAATGACTAGAATTTAATTATGGCAGTGTGGACTTTGCTTGGAAGAACTACTCTAAAATAAGGGGCAGAGGAAGAGACAGCATTGAAGGAACTGACCTATGCCTATAATTGTAAGAAAACCCAGGAACCTGAAAATGAAAACTTGGTGGAGCCAGCCAACTGGCTGAGAGTAAACCAGAAAATGTATTACAGGCTGCCTAGCCAAATAAGAGATGAAAAGTGGGGGAATAAATGAACATTTAATAAATACCTCCTTCTGCATCCATGTGGGATGGAAAGGCCAGAAGCACGCTTGTTCTTTTGCCTAGAACAACTAGAGAAGCTGGAATATACAGAAACCATTTGTCTGAAGGCATGAGGATGTGCTAAGACAATGAAAATGAGAGGTAGCTAAGTTTCTGGAGAGGAAAGAATCCAGAGAGATGAGGAAATTACTGCAACTGCTTTTACCTTGAGGGCACATGTTGATTCTGAGTTGGAGGGAGAGCAGCTGGTAGCTGAGAATCTAGGATTTGCATATGCTGAGGCACTTGCAAGGGAAGAGAAAAACCAGCAGATCTTTTGGTGGAGACCAGTCAGGGGTGGGTGGGTGCTCAAATCAATTTTTCTCTCAGCACATTTACCAAATATGGAGGCTACATGGAGCAAGAGGCAAAAACATCCAAGAGAAAGCCTTTAGAAGCAGAGTATTTTAACAGACATGGTATGGAGTGATTACAGTTGGAATTGTCCAAGGGAAAGGGATGCACATAATAGATCAGATTTCATTGGAAAATCCTGGAAGGCCAGGAGCAAACCAGGGTTAGACTGAGCCTTAGTAGGATCACAGTCCAGCCTGGACTCAGTACAGCTTCTTAACAGAATAGGAGGATTTGTCACCACTCTATCTGCATAGCACAGGTCAGGATGGACCCTCTCTGGAGGTATACCAACTGGAGCCTCCGCAATTTATTCAGACACACTGAGCATCTTTCATTAGAATATTACCAGGTGCACCAAAAGACAGGCCCACATGTCTGAAAATCAGAAGAAAAAAGAGAGCTAAAACAAAGCCACAGGTGATCCGGGTATTGGGATCAGCATACAAGAACTTCAAAATAGCTGTGATTAGTATGCTCAAGAAAATAGGTGAAAAAAGATACTTTGGGTGGCTCAGTTGGTTAAAGAGTCTGCCTTCGGCTCAGGCCAAGATCCTAGGGTCCTGGGGTTGAGTCCTGCATTGGGCTTCCTGCTCAGCAGGGAGTCTGCTTCTTCCTCTGCCTCCTGCTCTCCCCGCTTGTGCTCTCTCTCTCTGACAAATAAATAAATAAAATCTTTAAAAAAATAGGTGAAATATGAAGAATATCTCCAGAGATTTAGAATCTATTTTAAAAAAGAAACAAATGTAAATCATAGAACTGTTAACCAACCACTACATGCAAATCATATGCCAGGCAAAAGCTAGGTGCTTTAAACATGCAATATTATTTAGCAAACTTAAAAACTATATGACATATATCTTATTGTCCCTATACAATATGTGACAGGGACAAGAGTTACTAATATGTGTCTGTCGTGCACCTTCTCCCTTTTTTCCATTCTCCCCCACTCTACTTCTACTCACAAAAGGAGAAGGCTTGTGAATTCTATGCCTGGATGTTTTAAACAGGAAGAAACAGACAGGACCTGAGGGGGAGGCAGCCCCTCTGGGCTAAGCCAATCTATAGAATATGTATATAGCTGAGAGAGGGAGGAAGAAGGTAGAGGAACAGGGACTGGTGATGTAGACAGTTTTATTTTTTTAAGTGTGTGTGTATGTGTGTGTCTGAGACAGAGAGAGAGAAAGAGAGAGAGAGAGAGAGAGAAAGGCTCTTGGAATAGCCCCTGGTTAGATATAACTGAGGAGTGAAGGACGAATATTTGAGAAATGTCATTGTGGGCTATGAACTATTTCCTCTTTGGTGTTCTTTGAAAGCACAAATAAATTTTAAAATTACTTTTTGGCCTCTGGATAGTGCTTCTTTGTATACCATTTATGCAGAGATTAGCCAAATGGGGCCACTAGGTTTGTTAAGGTTTCAAATAAATGAATATACTACTGTTGCATGGAGAGGTTAAGTATGTTGCCTGAATTTACACAGGTGGGGAAATAACGAAACTGTCAGGAACCTAGGGTCATCTGATTCTGATGAAGTCCATGCTTTTCATGGACAATACAGACTACATCTTACCTCAATAGATTAGAAGGCTGCCTTGCCTTGACTTCTCAAAAAGAGAGGAGAGTTTCTACTCTGACCTAACTTTGACTAAGGCTCAGAAATTAGTTGGTAAAATGGGAATGTGGTAGAAATGCCAGGAAAAGGCCATCCTGTTATCTTGGAGTCAGGTAGTCAGACTTATATCACAGACTTTAACCCAAATCATAAGACTATATATTTGAAAAGCTAATAGAAATATGCTTTTCCCTAAAAAGAAAATAGAGCACACAAAGGTCTAATGATAAATAAAGGGATTCAGAAAGACCTCATTGCAGAAGTACCATCTGAGTTGAGTTTTTCAAGTTGGAGTAGGGTTTGAACATATAGTGAGAGAGGAGAAGGAACAACATGAACAAAGTTTCAAAGGTGTGGCAATTTAAAGCTTATATATTAATTTGGCTGGACTCTATGGTACACAAAAGGGGATGATGGGAGATAGACTAGAGTTTGAAAACTGGCTAAGGAATACAGACTTCAAAGTATAATCAATAGTAAGCCACAAAATATCTTTAAGCTGAACAGTGGCAGGGCCAGTGTTGTGTTTCAAGAAGATTAATCTTGTGGCAGTATATAAAATGGACTGGGAAGGGAAACACTAAAGGCACTGAGACAAGAGATTGTTGCAACATTACAGGGAAGAGGTAAACAGACTCCAAACCAGGATAGTGATGATAAGAATGGAGAGGAGAGACACATGCAGCAGATGCTATGGGGAGAGAACAGGCAAGGCTTACGTTGCTGGGTATTGGCACTTCCAAAAAACATGTGGCAGTCAGGGGGAGTGTTTCAAGAAGATTAACGTGGTCTAATAAACAGGGCAAATTAGAGGAGGGAGAGACTGGAGGTAGGGAAACTAGTTAGGAGTTTACACAAGTTTACAGCCTTGGTGAGAATAAACAGTGGGAACAGGAAGGAAAAGACAGTTACAACTCATGAGAAGAAAACTGATATGACTTAGTGATGAAGTGTGTGTAAAGGAAAAGAAGCCTACAGGTCATGAGGTTTCAAGCCTGGGTGAGCAGACAGTGGCGGTGCTGCTATTAACAGAAAGACAGAAGTTAGAATGAGAAGTTAGCTAGAGGGGAAATGTCACAGTAAGAAACAGAAGATGAGAGTTACACAGGGAGCTGAGGACATCAGATTTTAAAAGAACATATGAAAAAGGTGTAAGAAAGACTAGAAAACCAAGGAGTTAGTGAAGTGCTGAAAACTTGTAATATAGGATCAGAGAGGTTCAAACTCTAAATAAGGTCTGGTCACAGAGTAGGTACTGGAAAAAGGTTTATTGTTGAATGCATCAGAAGAGGCTTGTGGGGCATTCTCCCCTCTATAAGTAGGTTCAAATTCTGACTTGGCCACTTCAGTAGCTATGTGACTTTTGGTAAGTCACTTGATCTCTATAGACTTTGGTCTTCTACATGTGTAAAAATGGGGACAACCATCCCTATCACACAGAATTATTGTGAGGATTGAGTGAGATAAATTATACAAAACACTTGGTTAAGTGACTAGCCCCTAGTAAGTACTCCAAAAAAAAGGGTAATCTATTAGTGATGGGTCAACCACACACTTGTGAATTTCCATGATAGAGGAGTGATAAGTAAGAGTCTCTCTGGCCTGTAGAATGGTACCTGGCATATAGTGCTCAACAAATATTTGTTGAAGGAATAAATGAATAAATAAATAAACAAATAAACATTAGATCTTCAAATGCCAAATTCAGAGGCAGGAAGAGTCTGATTTATATATGTAAAGCCATTTTTTATTTATATATGTAAAGCATATTTATATATGTAAGTCAGGAGGGACTAAACTATTCCTTCCCATCCTTATTATTATTATTTTTAGATTTTATTTATTTATTTGACAGAGAGATAGAGATTACAAGTAAGCAGATGGAGGGAGGGGGAGAAGCAGGCTCCCTGCTGAGCAAGGAGCCGATGTGGGGCTCCATTCCACCACCCTGAGACCACGACCTGAGCCGAAGGCAGAGGCTTAACCCGCTGAGCCACCCAGGTGCCCCCCTCCTTTTTTTTTAATGGCTACATAATATTTCATTACTTGGCCAAATTATTGTTCCCATAACCTTTCCCTTATTTTGATTTAATCATTTCTCTATTTAGGACATTTAGGTTGTTTGAACTTTTTTACCACTGTAAATAACACTGGGATAAGCACGCTGGTCTATATATCTCTGTTCCTTTTGCTCATTGTTTTCCTGTGCTACCTACATTCCCAACAACCGAATTAAAGTTTTGAAGTAGCTATCACTTTCCAGAAAATTTACACTCCTTCCAGCAGGGTACTGAAATGCAAATGCCTGTTTAAAATATCATGTATTTTAAGAATGTAGGGAAGCCACTTGAGGGAAATTCCTCTCGAGTGATGCAGCATCTCTGAGATCCTGAGGAATGGGGTGGAGTAAAGAGTCAACTGAGCTGTTGGGCTCTGATGGTCAGGATGTGTCTGTTGTCTCTTCTCTGCTGAGGCAGGGGATGTGTGTTCTTCAGATAGGAAACAGGAACTCTGTGGGTGGGCCTAAAAGGGAGTGTGGGCTTTGAAACGGGAAAAAAGCCTGCATCTGATAGTGAAAGAGACATTGCTGTGCTGGTCTAATCATCCATATGCTACCAGGTCAAACTGTTTCTCTATTTCCACTCACAGTTAGACCTGTCCTAGATTATATTTGCAGTTGTTTTATTTTGCTTTCTAAGTGTTTCATGCTCTTTTCTAAGTGTTTCTAAGCTCTTTTATTTTTTTCCATTTCAGGAAATGGGCATCCACTAAGATAATCAAATCAGAAACCAAGCAGTTATTTGATAACTTCTTCTTCCTCACTCCCTACATCCAATCCTTCACCAAGTTCTGACACTCTCACTAAAATGTCTTTTTAAAAATGATTTTATTCATTTATTTGACAGAATGAGAGAGAGAGCATAGGAGCAGGGGAGGGAGCAGAGGGGGAGGAGAAAGGGAGGGAGGAGAAGAGGGGGAGGGAGTGGGAAGTGGAAAGAATTTCAAGAAGACTGCCCACTGAGCAGGGAGCCCGAGGCAGGACTCCATGTGGGGCTCATCTCACAACCCTGAGATCACAAACTGAGCTGATGCCAAGGGTCCAATGCTTAACCAACCGAGCCACCCAGGCGCCCCTAAGATATTTCTTTAATTGGTTTACTTTTCTTGACTTCCAGCATTCTAGTTCAAGCCACCATCATCTCTTGCCCAGACTACAGCAATGCTCTCCCACCTCATTTTCTTGTTCCCATTCTTGCTTCTGCCAGTTCATTTCCGATGCTTGGTGTAAGTAATCTTTTAAAAAACTCAAATCATCTCTCATGATTTCTTTCTGTACTTAAAATCCAAGGTCCTGAACTTGACCTACAAAGCTTTGCATGATTTGATCCCTCCTCACTTCTCCAGCCTACCTTTTGGCTTTCTCTCCCTCGCTTTCTTTATTTCAGTCACAATGGCCTTTCCATTCTTGATTCTTCTCTCTTTCCAGCCTTGGGGTCTTCACACATGCCTTTCCCAGGCATACTCTTTCTGCCACCCTTCACTTGGCTAATTTCTATTCCCATAAACTGGTGGGTCTCAGTTTAAATGTTCCTTTCACAAAGAGGCTTTCTGGCAGCAGCCTCTTCTTTTCCTTCATAAACTTCTCACAATTATTTATATTTATAAATTACATTTTATAATTATTTAATTTATATATATAAACTTCTGAATTATAATTATATATTCTATGCTTATTATATATATAAATATATATATATATAAAATTCTATCTCTTTTTATTACAGAGTAAGTTTCTTGAGGCCATGGATAATGTCTATCATGTTACCATTGAATATCTACAGCTTAGCAAGATGTCTGGCACAGTCTAGGTGTTCTTCATTTAAATAAACCATAATGTCTAGCCCAGAGTTAGAGAAGTCTTAAAATACAGTTACGTATGGAAAATACCGTTTCCACTTAAATGTACAAAATTAGGGATTTTCTTTTTTCTTAAGTTATTTTATTTTATTTATTTATTCATGAGAGACAGAGAGAGAGGCAGAGGGAGAAGCAGGCTCCCAGCTGAGCAGGGAGCCCTATGTGGGACTCGATCCCTGGACCCTGGGATCATGACCTGAGCCAAAGGCAGACGCTTAACCATCTGAGCCACCCAGGCATCCAAAATTAGGGATTTTCAAGCTTAGTGTCATATAACTGAGTTCGGGAAGTATTCTCTATTGCATGAAACCAACAAAGGCAAGTCATATTTAATCTGCGTTTCAGAATATTTCCAGTTTTTTCCTGTCCTCTTAAGAACTGGGACAGGTTTGGGAGCAGGGCAGGATTACTTTTCTGTGGTACTTTTCTGTGGTTGGTGCCTTAACACTCTTCTTCTTCCTCATGTGGGGACATGGATACTCACCAGCAGGCTGTGACACAAGGCATGGAAGTGCTGCTGATTTGTCTCCAGCTCATCCCAGTCCAGCTGCCAACAACTTGTGGGTCTGAGGATGAAGGGCAGTCCATATGTCAATGACTCGCAGATCCCACTGGAATTTAGAGCCCTGGCAAGAGACAATGGCCGTGAAAGTCTCCTCAGTGATAATGTACAACCTTGACACCAGATCAGCTTAAATTCAGCTTATATCTAAGACTCTACTGTGAAATCCCTTGGGTTAGGGCCTGTGAATTAATCACCTTAGCATGGCCAGCACCTAGCAAGGTATCTGGCACATAGCAGATTCTCAAAGCCTGTTAATCAGTGAAGGAAGCACCATCATGAAAAGCAATCTGATGGACGTTTCTTCTCTTGATCTTATTTAATTCCAAGTGACTTTTCTGGGGATACTCCCAGAACACCCCTGCTATAATAACCATGTAACATGATAGTATGCTAACCATCTGCATCCCAGTCCTGGCTCTCTTGCGGCAAGTGCTGAGAGAAGATGCATTTAAGAAGAGGATGAGGGGCACCTGGGTAGCTCAGTTGGTTAGTCGTCTGCCTTCAGCTCGGGTCATGATCCCAGGGTCTTGGGATGGAGCCCTGTGTCAGGCTCCCAGCTCAGTGGGAAAACTGGTTCTCCCTCTCCCTCTGTCTGCTGCTTTGCCTACTTGTGCTCTCTATCTTTCTGTCAAATAAATAAATAAAATCTTAAAAAAAAAAAGGGATGAATTGGGGTGCCTGGGTGGCTCAGTCAGTTAGGTGTTGACTCTTGATTTTGGCTCAGATCATGAACTCAGGTTCATGAGATTGAGCCCTGCATTGGACTCTGCACTGGGCATGCAGCCTGCTTAAGATTCACTCTCTCCCTCTGTTTCCCTCCCCCCCACCCCTTCCTCCTGTTTGCTCTTGCTCTCTTAAAAAAAGAAAAGAAAGGAAAAGAAAAGAAATTTAAGAAAGTTCCCCAAGCAGCATCTGCAGTCACAAACTGGACAAGCTTACCTAGATACTTGAGCACAGACATGGTGATAGGAACTAGGAAGCAGTAAAAATGGTCTTTGCCATCATTGCTAATTCTACCCAAGAACTAGTTCCTCTGGAAGCAGAAATTCTAGTACTTAGAGAAATGGCAAGGCAGGAGTAGATCCTATCTAACCCCTTGTTCCTTGAAGGTCAGACCTCTCTCCTGATGCCTAAACACAGTAAGGTATTCAATACGCAGTTGCTGAATGGATAAACACGGCTGATCTTGTTTTTCTTGGTGTTCAGAGACTTTCTGGATTCACAATCCTCATCCAGGCTTTAGAATATCCTACTGAGGCATATCTTCTACCATCTGGCCGTTAGTCTCCACATGCTGGGCAGCCTGAGCTTGCTCTTTCACTCCTATAACTATAGTTTCTGCTTTGGAACTGACTCCCACCTGCCTGACACTTGGAGATGCCCTCTACCTCTGGACTTCCTAGCTGGAACCGGTAAGAATAGGCATTTGCATGGGTGGGGGAAGTTCTCTTGTCCCATACTTGATCACCCGGAGCTTGTAACGAGAGGCTGACGACTGGGAGGCCATCTGGTAGAGTGTGCTGAAGTCTCCTTTGGGGTCATCCATTCTCAAGGAGCCATCAGCTGTACCAGGGAGCAGGGATGGGCTGAGGAGTCGCTCTTGGAGATCACATTTCAGGCACACTACAATAAAAATGGCATTGGGGGAGGGACAGTTTGTCACAAGTTACCTCAGGCTATGTGATTAAGACACAACATCTGCTACCCATTCCACATTCACCAGGCAAGTAAGGCTTGGGAGGAGGCAGGGGAGTAGAAACAGGAAAGTATGACTGGTTTGGAAAGGCAGAGCAGGTCTGGACCTACAGAGTTGCTCAATACGATAGTTAACTTATTTTCTGTGTCTGATACGGTTCTTACTTGTTTTACTTCTGGCCTGGCTGAGCAGTTGCCTCATAGTGAGAGATCTGGCTTATGATCCAGTCTGAGAGGAACATGGGCTCTCTGTGGAGGAGGCAGCTAACACTATGATATGCAGAGGCCCTTTGCAATCACAGATGGAAATCTTGCTGCTGCTGCTTCCCTGTAGCTAAGCTTTGGCAAGACTATAGGTCAGATGAAGGAAGAGCAGGAAAGCAGAAGTCAGGGAGTCAGGTGACAGCTACTGTTTCTCTGTGGGCTCTTCTAAGGACATTCAGGGGAGGGGGAGGAATAAGTTCCTGAAATGGTTTATTTTTTAATTCCCCAAAGAAACCTGAGAGTAGAACCTTCTGCAACCATTCTGAGGGGGCTTCACCTAGGTATGAATTATTCATCAAGGTATTTTCGCATGCCACAGTGTATAATGTGCTATTGCTCTAAGCTTGTAGCCTTGATACTACAAAGTTTTTCAATAATGTACACCAGGTTTGAATACTGTTAACAAACATGATGTAAAAGCAGAAGTAGAAATAATGTAGAAAAGGAGATAGGATAGCAGAATAGAGGTCAGATCCAGCTGGCCTCCTGGGCCCAGCAGTTAAACGTAGACATTAATTCTGGGTAAGACAGTTTTGGCTTGATGTGTCTCAGAGCCCAGGAAGTCAGTAGGAGGGGCTTGGTCTTGGACTCCCCTCATTTCTTCTGTGCCTGACTTCTCTATTGTTAGATATCTGGGCTTTAGGACTGGACAGCTGTGTTCACCTGGCTGAGATTCTCAACTCTGGTTGCCGTAAGAATCACCTTTTCATTAAGGAACTTTTATTTTTTTTAATATTTTATTTATTTGACAGACAGAAATCACAACTAGGCAGAGAGGCAGGCAGAGAGAGAGGAGGAAGCAGGCTCCCCACAAAGCAGAGAACCCAATGCGGGGCTTGATCCCAGGACACTGGGATCATGACCTGAGCCGAAGGCAGAGGCTTTAACCCACTGAGCCACCCAGGTGCCCCAAGGAACTTTTATTTTTTTAAAAAAGACTTTATTTATTTATTTGACAGAGATCACAAGTAGGCAGAGAGGCAGGCAGAGAGGGGGCGGGAGAAGCAGGCTCCCCACTGGGCAGAGAGCCCGATGTGGGGCTCAATCCCAGGACCCTGGGATCATGACCTGAGCTGAAAGCAGAGGCTTAACCCACTGAGCCACCCAGGCATCCCACATTAACAAACTTTTAAAATATACTGATGTCTGGGCCCTAGCTCACACTAGTGAAATCAGGATCTCTGGAGATGGAATCCAGATACTGGTATTTTTAAAAAGTCCTTCATGTGATTCTTACTGCAGCCAGGGCTGAGAACTACTAGCACCATAGTCTCAACAGTGTTCTGAAGCTGGGAAAGCTGTCTTAGCAGAACTAGAATCTAGAATCAGGTGTGCTTCTCACCATGCTGAACCCAGATGCAGAGGTGACAGACTCCAGATCCACAAAACGAGAAAAGATACTCATCTGAAGCTAACTGTGCACTCTGCCAGGAGGAGGCCTCTGAGGGAAGCACCTAGAGAGTGGAGTGAAGGGCCCTGAGCAGCTATAAAAGGTGGAGTGGATAGAGAACCTTGTAAGGAGTCAGAGTGAACATCTGAAGAGCAGTCCTCAAAACATTCTAGAGTAGGAGAGTGTTCTGTATTATTCTGTTTCATTTTTGATAGTGAGCCACATTTCCAGAAATCTAGTGTGGTAATGAGTCAGTTTCTCTTTTTTGAACAGTGGATAACTATAGTATGGTCTTTATTGTACTTGTATAAACTCTCAGGTGGGTCGCACCCTCCCTGGAGGAGGGCTACTTTCCCCAGACCTTACTCCAATTGTGCCTGAGCATCTGGATTCCAGTGTTGGCCTCCCTAGTAGAAGAGCTGATGAATCTGGATCTAAGTTCCAACATGCACCTAGAAGACCTGCAAATTACTGAAAAATGACTGCAGATGGAGATAAACATTCTGGCTCTGACCCTGGTGCTGAAAGCCATGGAACGAGGGAGGGAAAAGGTAGAAAAATTCTCCACTATATTATGGGAAAGTGCTGTGCAACAGTTGAAGAAAGGCTGGTTGCTGGAGTTCCTGGCCTTGGAGGGCCCCAGCCCTCCTAATGAAAGAAGTGCCCAGCATGAGGCAGCATCTTTGCTCAGAACTGCCCAGCATGAAACAGGTTTTGTAGTAGGTAAGGGTCCAGGTTCTGGAGACAGACCTGGTTTTTGGGCTGAGTGTAGTCAAACGTACAAAAAATAAACTTCTAATCTTAAGCATTAAGAGTGGGTTCTGGAGTTGCCTAACTTCAAATTCTGCTATTAATTTTTCTGTGCTGTCTTGGGAAAATGTCTAATTTCTCTAAGTCTCAGTTTTCTCATCTGTAAAACAGGGAGATAATATTGGTATTTAATTGACTTGAAGACACATTTTTCTCCCCACATACTAACATCTCACCATGTATCTTACAATTACCATTGGCCAGACACACACTCCAAACACTTACTACTTTAACTTCTCAGTAAGGATAAAATAATATTTCTAAGGGAAAGAAAGCGTTGTATCATGTTTAATTGGCAGTGTTTTTCTTTCTTAGTGGTACATAAATAATGGTGTATCTCATAACTGATAGCATCTGAGATTCAATGACATATGGTAACAGTACCTGCTTCATGGTGGTGGGTGAAGATGAAATGGTATAATACAGAAAAGGAGATGACAGAGTGCTTGGGGAAAAACAGATATGAAGTGGATTCCAGAAGATGGGACATGGAGGAATTGGCACCATCAGCCTTGGACAAAAGAGTGGAAAGGAGGTCCAGGGAAGATTTACACACCAAGGAAAGACACATTGAAATCAAGGTAAGTCATCAAATGCATCCCAGGCCCTTGGTTGAAATGGGGGCATGGGAAGGGGTGGGCGGGTAAATATCTGATGGCTATCCCCAGAAAGAAAGGGCCACCATGTGTCTTCCCCTTAGGGGGTAGGAGTCTATACCCATATTTCTCATTAAACTCCTGCCTCTATTAGTTGGGCTACTAGTTGTCCTCTGTGGGGCCTGCTTCTTTAGTTGCTTTACTTTACCTCAGTTTGGTGTCTTCCTATCCAGAAGACCTCTATTTAATCTTGGTTCCTTACCTTCTCACAGGCCCTGTTGATAATTGTTGAGGTACCAGCATGCCTCAAGTTAATAATATAGTCAATTATATTATATTATATTAATTATATTATTATATATTATATTATATTAATTAATATAGTCAATAATATAGTCAATGCCTCAAGTCAATAATATCTACTATAATTCAAAATGAATTATTTGAGAAAAATAGATGATTCATTGTGCTCTTATTTAGTTTATGTGCTGCCCTATAACTGAGGTATCTAAGTCTTTGCTCCTAAACTAATTGGACCTTGCTGTCTAGGCTTAATTAGGTTCAGTTTTTCTAACTGTGGTTACTTTTTAGAAATTATTTTCCTACTCCTTGTACTTATACTACACAGCCTCCTTCAGTCCCTAAACCTCAACTACTGTGTATTCTGACAACTCACAAATCTAGGGTCTTAATCTGAGAGTAGGATAATCATAGGCTATATATTATGTCTTTTTGGGGTGTGTACTTGAATCATCTCTGGCTTTGGAAATGTTGCTGGAACACCGTGAAGGAAGAAGAAGATGGATATGTTCTTGGTCTGTTCCACTGTTATGTAACCAGGCTTTGAAGAAAATCTCCATGCTGACAACATCGTTGTCTATAGTTTGAAGGTCAATGTCAGTTCCCAGGATAGAACTCTCTGCAGAAGAAAGGGAATTAGCGGGTAAAGTATTTAATTCTTTAATTGCAAACTTTGAAAAATGTAAACATTTAAATGCACCCATCTTTTGACCCACCAGTTCTATCCTCTAGATATCTAGCTTAGAGACATTCTTATTAGTACACATGGACACATATGCAAAGATGTTCAGTACAGCATTGTTGTAATAACAAATAATCAAAACCTTAAACAGGAAGCAATTCAAATATCCATCAATAGGGTAATGTTTAAATAAATTACAGCACACTCAACCTTTGGATAATTACACAGCTGGGATAATTACACAGCTGTTAAACAAAGTAAAGCTAAATGTACTGGCAGGGAAATCTAAGAATGGTAAATAAATAAATAAAGTTGTAGAACAGATGTATGAACACTTTATATAAAAATAAAATAAAATAAATAAAAATCAAACCCTTGGCCTAAGTACATACATATGTATGTAAATGCCTTTTACAAAGGTCTGGAAGGCTACCATCAAACTGTTAATGGTGGGCAGGAATGGAAACAGGGCAGAGTTCTGAAGTATGTTTTTTTTTAAAAATTATTCATACTTCTATTCTGTTTTAATTTTATTATATTTAAAAAACATTCTGGAATACAAAAACAGCCAAAAATAATACACAAATGGAAGTTAAAGACTTAGTTAACAAGGGAGAGCTTCAGCTTCTTCAGTTCTTTCTATTTAAATAAATAGTTCTTTCTATTTATTTATTTAAAAAGATGTTATTTACTTATTTATTCGAGAGAGAGAGAGTGAGAGAGCACAAGTAGGGGGAGCAGCAAAGGGAGAGGGAGAAGCAGGCTCCTCGCTAAGCAGGGAGTCCAATGACGATGTGGGGCTTGATCCCAGGACCCTGGAATCATGACCAAGGGAAAGGCAGACACTTAAACAACAGAGCTACTCAGGCGCTGCTTCTTCACCTCTTATTTCACAGTAAAAATGTAGTCAATTATTACTTCTGCTGTAAAAACCAAATTTTTTAAAAAAGTAAAAGAAAAAAAAATAGTGTACTCCCGGGCTTCACCTCAGACACAGATTACACAAGTTTGTCATTGGCAGGCTGTAACTCACAAGTGTGATTAGCAGCCGGGAAGACAGAAATGTTCTAGTAGAGTGTGAATTGATTCCAAATCTGAGTGAATGGAACTAGGTATGTTGGGTGATGAGGCTTTGCTGGTCTACTTCCTGTTTTAGGCCAACACTTGCTCAGGAACTGGGTCTGGGTCTACAGGTAAAGGTTATCAGTAAAAGCCAAATATAAGGTAGTAGAGGAAGCACAGAGAGAGGAAATGAGGCAAGAGCTGGAAAGAAACCGAAGAGGAACCTCATTTTTTTTTTCCTTACCATGAGGGACTCTCTGAAATACTTTCACAAAGAGCCTAAGAAAATTGATGAATTAACTTCTGTGTATGACTCATAGACTCCATGGAGAAGGCTGGTTTATTTCTAGAACGACATTCCTGAGGACAAGGAGGCAGAGGTGGCAGACTCTCCACAGGGAACAAAGGGCTTCAGTCCAGCATGCTGGTACCCACACAGGGGAGGTGTGGTGAGACTCAGATGACTTCATGTCATATTAATGACTTATTCTGTGGCTGAAAAGGGGCACTAAATGCATTTCTCTTTGACCAGTATGATTAAAACTCTGCCATCTTCCATGAACAGTTCTGAGGATTCATTAACCAAGTATTTCATTCATTCCACCAAGCAGTAATTTTTATTATATATTATATAGAAGATGAAATATTGTACAGGGTACAAAGATTATACGTAAAGGAGTTTGTAAAGCTACACCATTCTCTCTTTTTTTTTAAAGATTTTATTTATTTATTTGACAGACAGAGATCACGAGTAGGCAGAGAGGCAGGCAGAGAGAGAGGAGGAAGCAGGCTCCCCGCTGAGCAGAGAGCTCAATCCCAGGACGCAGGGATCATGACCTGAGCCGAAGGCAGAGGCCCTAACCCACTGAAACACCCAGGTGCCCCTACACCATTCTTTTTAATTTTTTTTTTTTAATTTGACAGACAGAGATCACAAGTAGGCAGAGAGGCAGGCAGAGAGAGAGGGAAGCAGGCTCCCCGTCGAGCAGAGAGCCCGATGTGGGGCTCGATCCCAGGACCCTGAGATCATGACCTGAGCCGAAGGCAGAGGCTTAACCCACTGAGCCACCCAGGCGCCCCTACACCATTCTTTTTAAAGAGTTTTTTTGTTTTTTAAAAGATTTTATTTATTTATTTATTTAACAGAGTGAGAGAGAGAGATCACAAGTAGGCAGAGAGGCAGGTGGGGGGGCGGGGGGAAGCAGGCTCCCCGCTGAGCAGAGAGCCCAATGTGGGGCTGCATCCCAGGACCCTGGGATCATGACCTGAGCTGAAGGCAGAGGCTTAACCCACTGAACCACCCAGGTGCCCTGCTACACTATTCTTGACCATCCTCCTCAAACTGTCATCTGCCACATTATGTTTTAGGTATTACAGTGATAAATACAAAGTCACTGCCCAAGAAGTGTTACTTGTGAGTAAAGAGAAAGTATCTTTTTTTAAAAAGATTTTATTTATTTATTTGACAGACAGAGATCACAAGTAGGCAGAGAGACAGGCAGAGAGAGAGGGGGAAGCAGGCTCCCCGCAGTGCAGAGAGCCCAATGTGGGGCTCGATCCCAGGACCCTGGGATCATGACCTGAGCTGAAGGCAGAGGCTTTAACCCACTGAGCCACTCAGGTGCCACAAAAGAAAGTATCTTTTTAATAATGTGAATTTTATTCTGTCTCAGGCAAAATGAGAAGTAATTTAATTTTACTGAGCCTGAGGCCTGGACTTCAATTTGAGTAACAAGTACAGAAAGAACTGAACCCAAAACTTCAGTGAGGCAAAAATCACTATTAAAGCATGAAAAGGCAGATATAAAACGAAAGAAATGGAATTGAGTGAAGGATCTCTGAAAGTGGAGAGGATAAGAGAGAGAGAGGGAATATAAGCAGGGGGTGTGGGAGGAGAAACAGGCTTCCCGCCCAGTGGGGAGCCCAAAGTGGGGCTCCATCCCCAGACCCTGGAATCACCACCTGAGCGGAAGGTAGACGCTTAAAGACTGAGCCACCCGGGCACCCCGTACCAGTTAATTTTTCTAAAACGTGGTTTCCTCAGTTCTCTCCTTCGCTAAAGAGCACACACTGCTTTCCTTGATTATTTTCTTTATTTCCCTCACTCACCCTGTACCACTTGGTTCTACTCATTATTCATCAAATACCCCACTCTTCCCTTCTGTGATGGCTCATATGATTCTTTCCCACCCTTGCCTGTTGAGATCTTACATGCCCATTCATTCCCCATCCCCTAGCTCAGTAGCTAGCTTAGAGCTGAAGCCTAGCAAATGCCTGTTGAGCTCAACATTTGCTCCCCCTCCTCAGCTCTCATTACCTTTTCCTGTAACTCTTCTGCTTCAACTAAATTAGTCTCCTTGCCACATGACTTCCTTCCTTCCTTAGTGCTTTTATTACTCTGTCAATCCATGGCTCGCTCCTCCCCCAAAACTCACCTCCAAACTGACTCTGTCCGGAAGTTATGCTTAATTATATCCTCCCTTATTTGGGTTTAATCATCAGCTCCTGGGTATCGGTGGGCTTCATTTAGGCAATACTAATTACTCTTGCTAATCTGTTTCTTCAGAAGGGTTTTCTTCTCTTTCTATGAGTTTATGAAAAGTGGTGGGATATGATGGAGAAAGGAGGGTTTGAATTGCCACTTGGAATAGTTATGTGACTTTGGACAAAGTAGGGATATTACAACCTATTTTGTAGTTATAGTGAAGCATAAGAAGTGAGATGATTATCTATGAATGGCATGCCTAGGTCCAACAAATGGCATTTTCTTCTTTTTCTCTCATCAACAAAATGATTTGCTCTTACAGGATAAGAATGTGCTTTCTTTTTTTATAAGCTCTCCCCCCATCACTTCCCTTGGCGACTGCTTTCTCCCCACCACTAACATATGTAAGAACACCAAAGACAGAGAACTGTGTTCCTCACAAATACAATGAAATGTGCTAAACCAGGCACCTAGGTGGCTCAGTTGGTTAAGCGTGTGCCCTCTGCTCAGGTCATGATCACAGGGCCATGGGATCTAGTCCCGCATCTGGTTCCTGCTCAGCGGGGAGTCTGCTTCTCCCTCTGCCTCCCTCCCCCATTTGTGCTCTCTCAAAAATAAATAAAATCATAAAAAAAAAAAAAAAAAAAAGGAGGGGCGCCTGGGTGGCTCAGTGGGTTAAAGCCTCTGCCTTCTGCTCAGGTCATGGTCCTGGGGTCTTGGGATCGAGCCCCACGTTGGGGGTCTCTGCTCCGTGGGGAGCCTGCTTCCTCCTCTCTCTCTGCCTGCCTCTCTGCCTACTTGTGATCTCTGTCAAATAAACTAAAAAAAAAAAAAAAAAGGAAATGTACTAAACCTGGGAAATGGGGAAGAGACTTGTCACTTCTCAGAGATTGAAGAGCAACTCTCACCTTGACTGGCGAACAGTAATGAGCCAGTCCCATTCACAGTATGAAACAGGAAGGTTATGGGAGTGAGTGTGGCTGGGAGTGTTTGGGTGGTGAGGACAAGGAAGGACCGGTTCACTGCAGCAAGGCTGCAAACAGCATTCACATTCAGTGTTTGGATCTGCTCTGCCCTCCTGTGGCCACAAGCAGTGATACCTTTTACTGAGCCCTTGCAGAAAGGCCACAATAATAGGAAAAATTAAGAGAGCCAAATGATTGAAAATAAGGCAATGCCTAAAGCAGTCCTTCTCAGAATTCAACCCTGCAAAAAGGTTACAGGGAGAATGTAACACTTTTTTTTTTAAGATTTTATTTTCTTTGTTTATTTGACAGACAGAGATCCCAAGTAGGCCGAGAGGCAGGCAGAGAGAGAGGGGAGATCCAGGCTCCCTGCTGAACAGAGAGCCCGACATGGGGCTTGATCCCAGGACCCTGGGATCATGACCTGAGCCGAAGGCAGAGGCTTTAACCCACTGAGCTACCCAGGCGCCGAGAATGTAACACTTTAATACACAAACAGACGTAGAATATCTAAAGTAGAGACTTAGGAAAATTGTGCTCCAGCTCAATCCTATAGATCCTCCCCTGTCCTACAAAGGCCTGGACCTATAAGCCAGACCTGTTCCTTTCCAAATGGCCCTCCTATGGCCTGTTCTTGAGTAGGATAGGCTTTAGGGGTTCTGGAAACCCCCTGAAATTGTATATAACTTCACCTGTACATGTATAGTTGTATTCTAATAGGGTGGAAGAGGGGGACACGTCCTTAGCTTTCATCAGATCCTTGAGAGTGTTGTGAGTCCAAAAAAGGTCAAGAGCCACTGTAAAAACTGTGGGACTGTGATATCTCAGCCTCTCTGGGCCAGTTTGCAATCTTTGCTGTCTAGCTTCTGAATATAGGAGTAGTACAGGATGTTAATAACTAGGATAAGTAATCAGAGTTGACAAAGTTTGCTCAGGAACAACTGCGCGGAGTCATTTAACCACTGTCTTTAAATCAACAATGTGCTATTAGAGATTATCTTCATGCAATGTGCTATTAGAGATTATCTTCATGCAGATAATCTCTAATAGCTCACACTGTTGGGAGAAGTCTGGCTTGTCTCTGAGCTCATGTGCCTCATTTATGGAAGTGATGCTTGGACCCTGGGAAAAAGGAGAAGCTCCTTGAAAGGAGGTAGCAGGGTAGTGGTGATTATGTGATGCAGACTCTCTAGAGAAGTGAGTGCAGGACTGACCAAGCGGTGACCATCTTCCTAGGGTTCCAATCTACAAGACAGCAAAACTAGAAGTGTAATGAGAATAGACAGACTTTATTTCCCAGAACTATTCTCAGGGAGAGAAGAGATGTCATTCATTCATTCATCCTTTCACTCAGTTCATTTGTCTTTCAAATAACTATTTATTTAATGCCTTCTAATATCCAGGCACACTTATTGTGTCAACAATGAAAGAGACAAATTATCTACTTTTGTGGGTTACATTCTAGTGGGAGAACAAACAATAAACAAACAACAGAAACAAAAAACAATTACAGATAATGGTAGGTACTATGAAGAAAAATAAAACACAGTAAGGGTATGGCGTGTATGTGTGTATCTTTGTGTATGTGTGAGCGAGAGACAGAGAGAGAGAGAGAGTTTTCTCTTCAGGAAGTATATGATCCAAGTTGTAAGAAAACACATTTTATCTAAGGCCTTAAGAGCTCTATTTTCATTTTACAAAAAAAAAAAATGCAACCCACATGCAAAAGAAGCTGGTCCTTACTGATTGAGATATACCAAAGTCTAAATATAGTTTGACTGGAAAACACTAGACTTAGAGGTATTTAGACAGTCCTCTTTTTCTGCACAAACGTATTTATATTTACTATAAACAAAACAGCATGGAGGTTCCTGAAAAAGTTAAAAATAGACCTACTCTATGATCCAGCAATTGCACTACTAAGTATTTACCTAAGGAATACAAAAATACTAGTTGAAAGGGATACGTTCACTCCACTGTTTACAGCAGCATCATCTACAATTGCCAAACTATGGAAACAGGCCAAGTGTCCACCAACTGATGAATGGATAAAGAATATGTGAGATATATTTATTTATTTATTAATTTTTTAATGGATATTACTCAGCCATATAAAAGAAATCCTGTCATTTGCAGTGAAATCTTGCCATTTGCCATTGGATGGAGCTAGAGACTATTATGCTAAGCGAAATAAATCAGTCAGAGAAAGACAAATACTATATGATTTCCCACATATGAGGAATTTAAGAAACAAAATAAATGAGCATTGGGAAAAAAGGACAGGGAGCAAGCGAAGAAACAGACTCTTAACTATAGAGAACAAACTGATGGTTACCAGAGGGAGGTGGGGAGGGATGGGTTAAACAGGTGAGGGGTATTGAAGAGGGCATTTGTGCTGAACATCAGGTATAATATGGAAGGGATGAATCTGTATACCTGAAACTAACATTACACTATATGTTAACTAACCAGAATTTAAATAAAAACTTTAAACAAAGACTAAAATAAAAAATAAATGTTCAATAAGTGAATCAACAAAAACAAAACAAAAAGTAAATGCACATGGCATTTTGTTTGATATTGCCAAATATCCCTCCAGAAGGGTTGTGCCACTGTGCATTCTACCAGTAATGCAAATATGTTCTCATAATTTTTAACTTTGGCAAATCTAATAGATGGGAAGTAGTATGTTGGTGCAGTTTTATAATTTCTCTATGAGTGAGGTTAAGCATATTTTCATATATTTTTTTAATCTTCATATGTTTAAGGGCCATTTAAAAATACCCTTTGAATTATCCACTCATGTTTTTGTCCATTTTTCTGTAGGGTTTTTGGTCTTTTTCCCCTAAGTTTTCAAGTGTTCTTTCTCTATTAGAGATATTAGCCCTTCCTCTCCATGTTCCCACCCCCCATCCAAGACATAAATTGCAAATACTTTCTCCAATTTTTTCAGTTGTCTTTTGGCTTTATTTATTTAAAATGTATTTTAAAAATATATTTATTTTTATGTATAAAATAATAAATTATAAATAATAAATAATAAAATAAATAAATTACTGCACATGGATTTTGAGTCACAGGTAGAGAAACTTTCCCTATTCTAAGATGATAAAGGCATTCACCAATGTTTTCTCTTACTACTCTTGAAATATTATTTTTTACATTTAGGTCCCTGGTACACGTAGAATACTTTCTAGATGGTAACCAGTTGCCTGGTACCACTTTTAGAACGATCCATCTTTGCCCTTGTAATGTAACAGGCCACCTTCATCCTATACTAAATTTATATCTGTACTCGTGTTTAATTCTGTCCCCAGTTAGTCCTTGTATTGTGCTAACTAGTGCTCCAGTGCTAGTTATATGGTGGGGCTGATTTCAGATGGGAAAGTGGCCAGATTGTCCAAGGATGGGAGGGAGTAACACCAGGCATTTGCCAAGTAAAGCAGGAGAATGTACATCTGTAAGTGTTAGGGGATGAGAAGGAGAAAGGAGGAGCAGAGAAGACTTGGGATTTAATCAAAAGAACTTTTAAGTCATAGTCTTGTAAAGACAGAGAGAAATGATGGAGCACTTGAGCTTACTGAAGTGAATGGAATGTAGAAAGGAAGTAAAAAAGAAAGAACCAAACTGATCAACAGTGAAGGGGGACTTCCAGTCTGGTTGGGTTCTTATTTCCTTATAAACCATAGCTATAAACTCTAGATAATATAGTTCAAAAAATAAAACAGCTATCTGAGATAATATATTAAAAAATAAAACTATGTGAGGACAGCTATATGAAGACTGTGGAGACTGAACAAAGGTAGATTTCAGAGAGGAACTGAAACTTGGGAACAAGTGACCAGCAAAGAATGAATTCCCCCAAGGGTGGCCTCAGTTGTAACAGTGTGAACCTAGTATAGCAGCTAAAACTTTAATAGAAAGATCTCTGTCTTTCACTGGCCTTATCAGGGGGAGGAGCCAGGGGCAAGGAGAGCCTCCAGAAAGTGAGGAAGAAATCCAAGAAGGGAGGGAGCCTGAGAACCCTAAATTATGTGTTTAAAACTCAGTCCAGGCACCTTGCTGACCCTTATACCACACATGTATGGGACAAACTAGAAGCAGCTCATAGTGGAGGCTTAACGAATGCAATGGAGATCTGAGTTCCTGACTACTGCAGACCATAACTAGCTGCAGTTTGCATCTAACAAAGTTAGCTGTCTACCAAAACAAACACTTTTCAGGGTAATATACTAGAATCCGGAGTCCCTGTTGTTGTAACAACATTCACAAAATACAGCCCAAATGTGTCTGGCATACAGAGTCAGAAAATGTGACCCAGTCTCAAAGGAAAATACAATCAACAGATGCAAACACCAAGATGATAAAGGTATCAGACTTATTAGACAAAGATTTTAAAGCAGCATAATTATATAACTATACCTATAACTTATAATTATGTTCAATGAGGAGTAGAAAATATGTTCATAGTGAATGATGATATAGGAAATATCAGGGAAATAGAAAACATAAAAAATATAATATGGAAATTTTAGAACTGAAAAATACAGTATCTGAACAAGAAAATTCACCACATGGGCTTGGGAATGAGAGATGAGAGACAGTGAACTTAAAGATAGGTCAATGGAGATGATAATTTAATCTAAAAAAGAGAAAGAAAAAATTTTGAACAAAATAAAACCAACCACAGAGGCTTGGAAAACAGTAAAACAATTTTAAAAGTCTTAACATGTGGGTAACTGGAGTCCCAGAAGAAGAGACAAAGAGAAATGAGATGGAAAAAATATTTGAGGAGATGATGGCAGGAAATTTCCCAAATTGAATCAAAGATATACATTTATAGGTTGTGATACTGTGGCTTATAATAAGAGGTATATATTTGATCTTTGTCTTGTTTCTGGCAGAGCTCCTAAAACCTTTGGAATTTCCTAAGTGAGAGAGCAATAAAGGTATCTTTCCTCATGTTAGTGAGGTGACTTTTGGGAAGCACCTAAGGATGGGGTCAGTTGCCAGAAAAGTCAGTCCTGTGTTTAGAGGGTTGGAACTTTCAGCTCCACACTGTAACCTCTGGGGAGGAAAAAGGGAACCAGAAGTTGAATCACTTGTCAATGGCCAGTGATTTAACTAACTGTGTCTATGTAATGAACTCCCCATGAAAACCCCTAAAAGGACGTGGTTCATAGAGCTTGTGGGTTGATGAACATGTAGAGATTTGGGGAGAGTGGTGTATTGGGAGAGGGCCTGAAAGCTCTGATCCTTTGTCCTCACACTTTGTCCTATGCATTTCTTTTATTGGGCTGTTCCTGAATTATATCCTCCTGTAATCTAGTAAGTAAAATGTTTCTCTGAGTTCTGTGAGCCGCTCTAACAAATTATCAAATCCAAGGAGGTAGTCACTGGAAGTTCTGATCTATAGCTGATCACTCAGAAGCATAGGTGACAACCCGGACTTGTGATTGGTATCTGGTATGTGTGTGTGTACATGTACACATGTGTGAGATTTTATGGGACTGAGCCCTTAATTTGTGGATCTGATGCTATCTCCAGATAGTGCTGGAATTGAGTTAAGTTGTAGGACTCGCAGCTGGTATAGAATTGCTTGTGGGAAAATGCCCCCACACATTGAAATCGGGTACAGAATGGTTATAGATTCAAGAAGCTCAGTGAACCCTAAATAAGAAATCTGTGCCTAGTCACATCATTGTAAAGCTGCTGAAAAACAAACGTAAAGTGAAAATTTTTGAAAGCTGCCAGAGAAATGAACCTTTACATACAGTGGAAAGTGATTCAAGGACTGTGATATTTGATTAGAAACCATGGAAGACCAGAAGATAGTGGAATAACATTTTTAACATGCTGAAAGAAAGAAATATTTGGTCAACCCATAATTCTATATACAAGAAAAATACCCTCCAAGAATGAAGTTGAAACATGCATTTTTGGATAAATAACAACTAAGAGAATTTGTCACCACCAGAACTAGCTATACGAAATAAAAAAATTCTTTGAGCTGGAGGACATAATATCCAAAGGAAACACTTCAGGAATGAATGAAGAGCACTGGAAAAGAAAAGAATATTTTTCTCTTGATTTCTTTAAAATACACATGACAATTTAAAGCAAAATTTATAATAATGTCTTATGTAATTTATAATGTAGATGTATCCACATAGCAACTATAAAATAAAAGACTCTGTGTGTGTGTGTGTGTGTGTGTGTGTGTGTGTGTAGGGGATAAATGAACCTACATGGTTGCAAAGTTTCTATATTTCACATGAAATGGAACTATATTAATTCTAAGTAGGCTGCTGAAAAGTTAAAAAATATCTTTTAACCCCTGTAAGGTTTCCACATTTTATGTAAAATATTATCATCTTATTTTATTTATTTTATTTTATTATTTATTTGAGAGAGAGCACAAGCAGGGAAGGGGGGCAGTGGGGGGAGTAACAGAGGGAGAAGGAGAAGCAGGAAGAGAGACCTGGGGCTCCCTGGGATCTTGACCTGAGCTGAAGGCAAACAACTGACTGAGCCACCCAGGTGCCCCTCTTACTTTATTTTTTTAAGTGATCTCTATACCCAGTGTGGGGCTCAAACTCACAATCCTGGGATCAAGAGTCTCATACTCCACTGAATGAGACAGCTAGGCACCCTAAAGTATTATAATCTTGAAGCTTCAGTGTTTTATGTTAAGTGGTACTATACTGACTCTGAGTAGACTATAAAAAGTTAAGAATCTATAACATAATCCCTAGAGAAGCCACTAAAAATTAATGTAAGGAAATATAGCTAAATGACAAAATATTAATTAAAACAGAATTCTAAAAATATTTAATAATCTAAAAAATGTGGGAAAGCAGGGAAAGGGTTAACAAAACCCAGAGAAGACAAAAAGTAAATAAAATGGTATACCTAAATCCAACCATATCAATACTTATGGTAAATGTTAATGGACTATATATTCCAAGTAAAAGGCAGAAATTAGCAGAATGGATTAAAAAGCAAGACCCAGTTACACACTGTCTATAAGATATACACTTTAGTATAAAAACATAAATGGGCTGAAACAAATGGATGAAAAAAGGTGAACCATAAATACAGTAAGACCCAAGAAAAATAAAAACATGTCATATAAAGATTTGTTTATGGATATTTGCAGCAGCTTTAGTCGCAATACCCCAAAATTGGAAACAAGTGAAACACCCATTAACAGGTGGATGGTTAAACAAAATATTCATACAATATACTGCTAGTCAGCAATAATAAGAAATTATGGTTTAAACAACAACATGGATTAATCTCAAAGTCTAAAAGAAACAAGTCAGTATAAAAGAATATGTACTATACGATTCCATTTATATAAAATGCAAACTAATTTACAGACAAAAGGCACATCAGTGGCATACACTAGGGAATGAGGGAGGAAAGGAGTGTAAAGGGGCAAAAGGAATCTTTTAGGGATGATAGAAATGTTCTGTATTTTGATTGTGGTGATGATTTGTGGGCATATACAACTGTCAAAACTCATTGAATTTATACTTTGAATGGGTGCAATGTACGGTATGTAAATTACTCCTTCAAAATGTCGGAGAGGACATTTTTTTAAACCTCCATTTTCAAATATCTTTAGATTTTCTGTTAACTCTAAAAAAACCTTTAATTCAATTTCAAAAAAGGGAAAAACTAACATTTTCTGAGACCATGGCTTCTGTTAATGAAATAAGCACATGTCCCTCTGTGTTGAAAATCTTTAGGTAATAAATACAACAGTTGTTCTAATTTAGTCTTAACACTACAGGGAAATGACTTTAATGTGGTTATCAAAGACAAACTCAATGAACAACTGCATTTTCTGGTATATTTTCCAAGACACTGGAAGGGGGAAACAATTCATTTGTGGAGTTTGACAACTGCACTGAAGCATGAAGCATACAATAGGTTTTTTTGTTTTTGTTTTTATTTTTTATTTTTTTCTGGACTCCTTTAGGAAGCAACGAATCTTTACCTTCTATGTTTGGGTTGTTAACATTTGGTGTTTCCTGAGAACACATATGGATACAATAGCTTTCCAAAAGAGCTGACATTGATCTCTAGCAAAGGAAATACTAAACAGATGGTTTGAGAGCACTTAGAAAGGGAACCTGATATCCTTGTGTACAAGGCTGAGAAGTGCAGGCTGGCTGACAGCATCGTTAGGTTGATTTGTAACTGGCTGAAAGACTTACATACTCAACCAGTGCACTGCTGTCAATCTGGACAGATGCCCTTTGGATACCAAAGTGCGTTGATCATACCAGCCCTTTTAATTTTGGCATATTTATTACTTAGCCATTCTTTAGAAAGCTATTATAAAATTTTTATTATATGCAAGCGAACACATGCAACATATATGTTAAGCTACAAGCATAACAGCAAAAGGAACATTCATGAATCCTTTATTCAGCTTAAGATGTAGAATATCAACAATACTACTAAGATATCTGTATGTTTTTTTTTTCCTGATCTTCTGCAAGGGAAAACTTGTCAAATTGAGTTTTTTTTTTTTGTTTTAAAGATTTTATTTATTTATTTGACAGATAGAGATCACAAGTAGGCAGAGAGGCAGGCAGAGAGAGAGAGAGAGGAAGGGAAGCAGGCTCCCCGCCGAGCAGAGAGCCTGATGTGGGGCTCGATCCCAGGACCCTGGGACCATGACCTGAGCCGAAGGCAGAGGCTTTAACCCACTGAGCCACCAGGCGCCCCTGGATAGTCAGTGTTTAATAAATGTTGCTATTATTATGATCCATAAACAAAAGTTAGTGTAGGTTAAGAGACTAGTGTTTTCATTTCATATATCTTCTCCTTGAGGCTCAGAACTTAACTTAAAAATGAGTAAAGCTATCAGCATTATTCCCTCCACCAATGGCTCTTTTATGGTGTTAACTTTGGCTGCTGGAGTTGAAAGGCTCTCCTAGACCCTAAATTTATGATCGAGATCCAGGTTTAGGGATCTGCTTTAATGAGCAGGGTTGGTATATGTGTAAAGAGGGCATATAAAGATAAAGAAGGCCGCCAGCTTCCCCGTGAGAGGTATACGTCATCATAACTCTATTTCAAAGACTAACAATTCTAGTCCTCTTTTAAGAGCAAAAGAGGAACAAAATGGATAAATAACAGAAAAGAAAGGCTACCAAACCTTTGGGAAAGTTTTATAATACTATGTTACATGAAAACAAAATACCATATATGTGAATTATAACTATGTAATCTAAACATGATTATGAAAACCAAGAAACAATGTGTAAAAATAAAATCAGTATATTGGGATAGTTGGATTATAAATGGTTTTAAATTTAAAAATTTTTTATGGTCGTATCTTCTTTTTCCATAAAAATTTATTAGAGCTTGAAAATTTTCTCAGTAAAAAGGCATATATAAAAAGGTTCTATTATTACTACTATTTTTAAAAAGATTTTATTTATTTGTTTGTCGGAAATAGAGAGTGAGAGAGAACACAAGCAGGGGGAGTAGCAGGCAGGAGAAGCAGGATCCCTGCCAAGCAAGGAGCCTAACGCAGGACTTGGTCCCAGGACCCTGGGATCATGACCTGAGCAGAAGGAAGACACTTAACTGAGTCACCCCCGCATCCCATACTGTTACTAGTACTAATACCACAGATAACATTTATTTACTGCTCACATATGCCAGGCACTGTTCTAAGTGCTTTACATGCAAGGTGCATTTAATCTTTCTGATATGAGGAATTTGAGAGACAGGGCAGGGTGTTATGGGGGGTAGGGAAGGGAAAAATGAAACAAGATGGGATCGGGAGGGAGACAAACCATAAGAGACTCAATCCCATGAAACAAACTGAGGGTTGCTGGAAGGTGGGGGGGGCTAGGAATAGGGTGGCTGGGTTATGGTCATTGGGGAGGGTATGTGCTATGGTGAGTGCTGTGAAATGTGTAAGCATGATGATTCACAGACCTGTACCCCTGGGGCAAATAATACATTATATGTTAATAAAAAAAATCCCTATGAGGCAGCTGCTCTTATTAGCCCTATTTTGTAAATGAAAAAAATTGTGAAATAAGAAGTTTAAATAACTGTTCAAGGTCACACAGTTCTCCAGTAAAATGTAAAAACCCAACTGGATGGTTGAATAAATAGTGATGAATTTATACAGTAAAATGCCTCACAGCTGTTAAAAGGAATAGATTAGTTCTTTCTGTGTATATATGAAAAAAAATGGATAATTAACCAAATGAAAAAAATAAAAATGCAGACAGAATAGTGAGTACTGTATAGTTACATTTTGGTAAAAGTATTGATAACAGTAATAATGTTACATGTATGTCCATATCCATGCACATGTAAGGAAAATTATTCAGCAGAATGTGCGCTATGCTACTAATGGTGGTTATCTCTGGAGAGCAGAATTTTGAATCATTTTGAACAGTTTATATTATATACTTATACAATGTTTAAATTTGTACATTTTTTAAGAGATCATATTGCTCTTTTTTTTTTTTAAAGATTTTTTTTTTTTATTTGAGAGAGAGAGAGAAAGTGGGAGAGAACATGAGAGGGGAGAAGGTGAGAGGGAGAAGCAGACTTCCGGTGGAGCTGTGAGCCTGATGTGGGACTTGATCCCAGGGCTCTGGGAACATGACCTGAGCTGAAGGCAGTTGCTTTTATCAACTGGGCCATCCAGGCGCCCTAAATTTGTACAACTTATAATAAAAAATGGTAAAATGACCAGACAAAAGCTACTACAAAGAGAGCTAGGCTGGAACTTTTTTTTTTTTTTTTTTTTTTTTAAGATTTTACTCATTTATTTGACAGACAGAGGTCACAAGTAGGCAGAGAGGCAGGCACGGGGTGGGTGGGGGGGTGGGGATTAGGAAGCAGGCTCCCTGCTGAGCAGAGAGCCCGATGCGGGGCTCGATCCCAGGACCCCGAGATCATGACCTGAGCCGAAGGCAGAGGCTTAACCCACTGAGCCACCCAGGCGCCCCTAGGCTGGAACTTTTAGCTAAATTTTAAAATAAAGAAAAAACGCACCAGTTAGACCAAACAGGAACAGATGAATAAATGCACCATTTATGGGACACCTGGGTGGCCTAGTCAGTTAAGCTCTGCCTTCAGTTCAGGTCATGATCCCAGGGGTTCCTGCTCACTGGGGAGTCTGGATCTCCCTCTGCCCCTCCTTCCTCGTGTGTTCTCTCTCTCTCTCTCTCTCTCATGGGTGCGCACACACACACTTGCACTTTCTCACTCAAATAAATAAATGTAACCTTTTAAAAAAGAAGCACCATTTATGTGGTTGAAAGAAAATATAAAATAGGCTATATGGTCTGAATATTTATAGAAAAACTGATACGAGTGTGATTTAAAGTTAATCTTTTCATTTTAGATTTTGTTAAAAAACTTTCTAAAATGTGCATCTACTTTCTTCATTTCTTTTTTTTAATTGTAACTTTCTTTTAAGATTTTATGTGTTTATTGAACAGAGAGAGATAGCAAGAGCAAGAACACAAGTAGGTGGAGTGGGAGAGGGAGAAGCAGGCTTCCCGCTGAGCAGCTGGATGTGGGGCTCCTTCCCAAGACCCAAGGATCATGACCTGAGCTGAAGGCAGACATGCGACAACTGAGCCACCTATTTTCTTCATTTCTAAATTCATTCTTATTTTGATGATTCTGGATCTTGCACTCTCCAAGTCATCTTTATAATTAGTTCTCACTGGGCAGGATTGCACTAAAGGAGGCAGAATTTAAAAAAAATTTTTTTAAACATATAATGTATTATTAGTCCCAGGGGTACAGGTCTGTGAATCGCCAGGTTTACACACTTCACAGTACTTACCATAGCACATACCCTCCCCAATGTCTATAACCCCATCACCCTCTCACTACCCTCCTCCCCCTGGCAACCCTCAGTTTGTTTTGTGAGATTAAGAGTCTCTTATGGTTTGTCTCCCTCCTGATCCCATCTTTTTTTTTTTTTTAAGATTTTATTTATTTATTTGACAGACAGAGATTACAAGTAGGCAGAGAGGCAGGCAGAGAGAGAGGGAGGGGGAAGCAGGCTCACTGCTGAGCAGAGAGCCTGATGCGGGGCTCAATCCCAGGACCCTGGGATCATGACCTGAGCCGAAGGCAGAGGCTTTAACCCACTGAGCCACCCAGGCGCCCCTCCTGATCCCATCTTGTTTCATTTCTTCTTTTCCTACCCTCCAAGCCCCCCACGTTGCATCTCCACTTCCTCATATCAGGGAGATCATATGATAGTTGTCTTTCTCCTATTGACTTATTTCGCTAAGCATAATACCCTCTAGTTCCATCCACGTTGTCACAAATGGCAAGATTTCATTTCATTTGATGGCTGCGTAGTATTCCATTGTATATATATACCACATCTTCTTTATCCATTCATCTGTTGATGGACATGTAGGTTCCTTCCGTAGTTTGGCTATTGTGGACATTGCTGTTATAAACATTCGGGTGCACCTGCCCCTTCCGATCACTATGTTTGTATCTTTAGGGTAAATACCCAGTAGTGCAATTGCTGGGTCATAAGGTAGCTCTATTTTCAACTTTTTGAGGAACCTCCATTCTGTTTTCCAGAGTGGTTGCACCAGCTTGCATTCCCACCAACAGTGTAGGAGGGTTCCCCTTTCTCCACATCCTCGCCAACATCTGTCATTTCCTGACTTGTTAATTTTAGCCATTCTGACTGGTGTGAGGTGTATCTCATTGTGGTTTTGATTTGTATTCCCCTGATGTCAAGTGATATGGAGCACTTTTTCATGTGTCTGTTGGCCATCTGGATGTCTTCTTTGCAGAAATGTCTGTTCATGTCCTCTGCCCATTTCTTTTTTTTTTAAATAAAGATTTTATTTATTTATTTGACAGAGATCACAAGTAGGCAGAGAGGCAGGCAGAGAGAGGAGGAAGCAGGCTCCCTGCTGAGCAGAGAGCCCAATGTGGGGCTCGATCCCAGGACCTTGGGATCATGACCTGAGCCGAAGGCAGAGGCTTTAAGCCCACTGAGCCACCCAGGCACCCCCTCTGCCCATTTCTTGATTGGATTATTTATTCTTTGGATGTTGAGTTTGCTAAGCTCTTTATAGATTTTGGATACTAGCCCTTTATCTGATATGTCATTCGCAAATATCTTCTCCCATTCTGTCAGTTGCCTTTTGGTTTTGTTAACTGTTCCTTTGCTGTGCAAAAGCTTTTGATCTTGATGAAGTCCCAATAGTTCATTTTTGCCCTTGCTTCCCTTGCCTTTGGCGATGTTCCTAGGAAGAAGTTGCTGTGGCTGAGGTCGAAGAGGTTGCTGCCTGTGTTCTCCTCAAGGATTTTGATGGATTCCTTTCTCACATTGAGGTCCTTCATCCATTTTGAGTCTATATTTGTGTGCAGGAGGCAGAATTTTGACTGACTGAAGGACATACTCTCATACTTTTTATTATTTATTTTATTTATTTATTTTAAAAATATTTTATTTATTTATTTAATAGAGAGAGAGAGATCACAAGTAGACAGAGAGGCAGGCAGAGAGAGAGGGAGCGAAGCAGGCTCCCTGCTGAGCAGAGAGCCCAATGTGGGGCTTGACCCCAGGACCCCGAGATCATGACCCCAGCTGAAGGCAGAGGCTTAACCCACTGAGCCACCCAGGTGCCCCTCATACTTACTTTTTAAACGAGTCTGCATCAACATTTCCCTGTAACTGGTCTCTCTAAAAGTGGAATAGAGATACTTTCCCTTTAATAGATGATCATGGTTACAGAGTTAAAAATACACACACACACACACACACACACACACACACACACACACACACACACATATATATATATATATATAAATAGACTCAAGAAGTGCTTGAATTAAGGTGTCTGGGTGGCTCAGTCGGTTGAGTGGCTGCCTTGGCCTCAGGTCATGATCCCAGGGTCCTCAGATCGAATTCCGCATCAGGCTCCCTGCTCAGTGGGGAGCCTGTTTTCCCTCTCTCTCCGCCTGCTGCTCTGCCTACTTGTGCTCTCTATCACTCTGCCAAATAAATAAATAAAATCTTTAAAAAAAAGATAAGAAAAAAGTGCTTGAATTAATTTATGATATTCATGGGTTACAAAGGGAAGCTGAGTGTTTGACATATGAAACTATTTGGGTTGATGTAAAAAAGGGAGACCATTACCTCTCCCAAATCATTTTATTTTTTCCAATCATTCACTTATTTTTTAAAGAAACATTTATTGAGAATCTGCTATGTGCAAGGCTGGATGATACATGCTGGTGATACAAAGATGTGTTAGATGTAGTTATCCTCAGGTAACTTACAATGCACTTGGGACCTGGCCATTAAAAACAAATCTCAGAAATATTAAACCACCCATATGCAAAAAATTTCAGAACTATTAACAAGATTAGCTGACTTTTACTGAACATTTATCATGCACGAATTAACACACATCATCTCATTAAGTCTGTACTATTGCATAAGGCAAGAATTAGCAACTAAGGCTTAAACAGACTAAGTACCTTCTCAAAGTTGCACAGCTAGTAAGTGATAGAACTGGGGTTTATACTCAGACAACCTGATTCTGGAACACTCATCTTTTTGAGAATGAGAGAAGTTGCTTTTGCTAATCTCTTCATAAGGACACCAAGATGAGGCAAACATCAATGGAATGAAATAATTACGAGGAAAGTACAGGTAACTGGGAAGATCTCAAGATATGAACCATACATACATATACTTAATCCGCAAAGAGGAATTACAAGAAATTTATGGGATGATGTATTATTTATAAGCAAATAGGAGGTTACTGGAAGATCATCAGGAGCGAC
Source organism: Martes martes (assembly GCF_963455335.1). NCBI lineage: Eukaryota > Metazoa > Chordata > Mammalia > Carnivora > Mustelidae > Martes > Martes martes. The sequence goes on from NC_137896.1 coordinate 90,097,146, forward strand.
ACAAGGTAGAAAACTGTCTTCCTAAATGTAAAAGTTCTTCTATATGGCTCTAGACACCAACTACTCTAAATAAAGACATCAGGTGGCCTCAGAGTACTCTGAGCTCTGTGCCATTAAAGAGACAGGAAATTCTTACTGGATACAGTCACTGAAGAGGGAAAAGGACATAGTCCAAGCCTGACATATCCATTGCCAAAGAGAAAGAAAAGGAGCTTCTCTCTCATAGATTCAGTTTGAGAACTTACTAGGGAGGATTCTAGTGGCGTGAGGAACTATGATGGCTTCACCGAGGTCATGGCCCACTCTCTGTGACCATGAAAGTAAAGTGTTACTAGAGAATGGGGATTCAGCGGATGCTGGGCAGACCAAGAGCTATCTCCATAGGTATCACTGTCATCAATTCATTCAACAAATATCACCTGTAATCTAGAATATTCTACACACTAGGACATAGAAATGAGTAAAACAAATTCCTAATCCTAAGGTACTTAGAATTTAATCCAGAAAGAAAAGATATCAAGTAGTTTCAGATTAGATGAGAAGACAAAATTATCACCCAGTGGTGAACAGTTCTCCATGGCATATAATAAAGTGCTAAAATGTCTGGTATACACCACAAGACTATTGTTGTTCTAAGGAGAGGAAAATCAATATAGTAATCAGGAACATGAATTAGGCCTTAAGGAAGAAGATAAGGGAAGGAACTCAGAGGAAAGAAGAGGGAATTCAAAGGAAAAGACAACAAAAAGTGAAGAGATGGAGAGAGAAAGAAAGACATTCAGTGAGGAGACTGACTTGAGAAAAGCAGAGTGTGCCAAGTGGGTAACAGCTCATAAACGACATAGCTAAGGCTGGTTATCCTCCCTCCCGGACCAAAACAAAGTCAGTGGCCTCATGAAGCTGGAAAGATCCACATGTTTCAGGTTTGGAGTGAAACCACACCCTTAGATTTAACTCTCTCACCTAATTAGTGTGTTACCCAAGTGTGACCAGAAAGGGATCAATGGTATCAGAACAGGGGCTCCTCCCATATGTATAACTTTGGAGAAGGCCAATACATGCAGAAAGGACTGTTGAAGGGTGAACAATAACTTGAGTGTTGGATAAATTGAAACTGGTTAAAAATATCTTAAACTCCATAATTTGGGGATCTCTCCTTGACTTTCTGACCAAAATCTTTTCATAAATTTCCACTGCCTTAGAATGGCATATATGGCCTTTCTTGATCAAATTCTTGCCTACCTTCATAGACTTAACTCCTGCTTCTGCCTGACCTGCTCTAGTAATAAGGAACCATGGGCACTTCCCTGAAAGTTGATTAATCTTGCTTTCTCATGCCCCCATGTCTCCTTTTTGAGTGCTCTTGTTTTTTCCTCTACATGATTAATTCCTATATGTTCTTTAAGACTCAGTTCAAATATTTTCTGCTCTAGGAAATTTAGAATTATTAGTGATTTATGTAGGATTTATTGGCAGGGACATGGGCTTTAGTGGTTGCCGGGTTGGGGTAGGCAGGTTGGGGACACAAGAGCTGGGAAACTAGCAACTAAGAACCCCATTATGGGGAGGTGGGAAGGACATAGGAGGCAGGGCGTATGTGAGCTGAGACTCTAGTTCCCTGGCACATGCTTCATTGTTCCATCAAACTTCACTTATAAAATATAAATCCAAAGATAAAATTATTAAGAATTTCAAGAGAGCAACCAAAGAGCATTAAATCCCAAGCGTAGGGTGTTTCTGAATGCCAGGCCCTGTGTGACTATATTGGTCATAAGTCCATGAAGCCAGCCCTGCACATAAGTCTGTTTATTCAGCATTGGCTATAATAGCAAAGTGTAATAAACAAAATTGTTCATTAATAAGTGATTAAACAAACTATGATCCAACCACACAATAAGAAAATCATATAGCCAGTAAAAAATAAGACAGATCTATAGATACTAACAGAGATGGCTATCCAACACACAAAGAAGGTTATAGAATATTACATATATTATGATTCTGTTAAAATACTAAATATATACTTAATATATATTAGGCCTATATATGCACTTAGAAACACCTGTCTAAACTGTAGAGAAATCTGTTGGGTTCATTTAATTGAAGAACAAAAAGACCATAATCTTCCTGACTACTCATTAAAATTCTTTTTACCTTTTCTTTTAATTCTTACCATCGCTGCTAGGCTCTTCAGCAGGGGATACTGAGTCCATATACTCTAGGTCTCCCTTTGTGATCTCAACCACCTGAAGTCTCCTGACCCTGACTAGGTCTGTATCTTTCAAACCTTCCTCCAATTGTTTGATCACCTCCTTTCCAGGCTGGGAAGTCAGAACAGTAATCTGGAAATAAATCCAAGAATCAATGTGTCTACTTTGAGGTACACAGTGAAGAACATAGTTAGATCTGGAGGATAGACACAGCAGAAGTCTGTGCCAGTGGCTATTGTCTTTGAAGCAGAGAAGATTTTATGGTAACTTACAAATCAAATTTCATTTGACAGATTCTGGTGGAAGAGGTCTGGTGGGACAAATCATTACAGGACCCTTCCAAACAGGTGAGGCCTATCCCAGAAACCAACCAGTGAGAAGTCATCCCTATGTTTTAATTTTTTAAGATTGCTTGAGGCACTGGTAGCATTTCTCAGGCTCAAAATGCTTCAGTTTTATAAGGCAAAAAAGGAAATAGAATCCTTAAATTCCACTCACTGAATGTGTACTAAATATCAGAGAATCTCTATGCTTCTTTCTCATGGTGGTGCTTCCACATAGATTTCTCTCCTTGTTCAACCTGGATACAGATGAGCTGTTTCTTCTGCTTTCTTAACTCTAAAATGTACTCACTCTTGATCAATATATCTAACCTGAAGGGATACTGAGGTGTTTGTTTATAATCTGAATATTTTATTTCACCTGAGTGAATCTGCCAGATGTTTTCTTTTTTTTTAAATGTTCTTTTTTTTAAAAAAAAAGATTTAATTTATTTATTTGACAGATGGAGGTCACAGAGAGGCAGGCAGAGAGAGAGGAGGAAGCAGGCTCCCCACTGAGCAGAGAGCCCGATGCGATGTGGGGCTCGATCCCAGGACCCCGGGATCATGACCTGAGCTGAAGGCAGAGGCTTTAACCCACTGAGCCACCCAGGCGCCCCTGCAAGATGTTTTCATTAGCAGTTTTGTCTTTAATTTGAGAATCTGGAAGGCAAATATTAAATATGTGCTATTCTCTTTTGTACTTACACATTTATTTTTGGTGTTTGGAACGTTTTTTGGGGGGAAGAGTGAGTGAGAGCACGTGTGTGTGTGCATGGAGAGGGGAAGTAGAAAGAGAGAGGGAGAGAGAATCTTAAGCAGGTTCCACCACCAGCATGGAGCCTGATGCACATAGGGTTCGATCTCAGGATTCCGAGATTGTGACCTGAGCAGAAATCAAGAGTCAGGCACTTAACCAACTGAGCCACCCAAGTGCCCCAGTGCTTAGACATTTTTGATTAATGAAGGATGCAGATAAAAGCACAGTTATTTTTAAAAAATATATCTGTTTGATGCCTGAGGTTTCCAAAGACTGAATGTGTTTTAACTCATAGTCATTCATGCACCCAGTGGAGTACCCAGGCATGACTTACTTATATTTTTTAAGATTGTCTTAGTCTGCACTAGAAGTTTAGCAATCTTTAAATTTGCACATTTGCTAAGTCCAAGAAAATTTACTCAATTTGATGCCAAGATTTGATTAAGAACAACTTTAAATTCTGAAGGGTGCAAAGGAAATATAAATACAGACAGCAATCTAGGCAGTTTAACAATTACTTTACAAGCTCCAAAAATCCAGAGGCAGATGGCATATTCAGATTTTGATTTCAGTTTTTCATCATAATTCACTTCAGCCCATATTTTTAGCATTTCTCTCTATGCTGGCTCTGTATAAGAATTACACAGGCTATAGGAAAAAGAGAACATATCTCTTGCCCACAGGGAGATGAAAATCTAGACTTGAAAATTACCATCAAAGTGTATGAAACAAAGAACAATATAAGGATGATAAATAATGAAGCATCTAGATGGCCCGCAATGGTCTTAGAGTCCTAAGGCCAGTATCTCTTACCTCCAGGGAAGTGAAGCTCAGAGATGCACCTGTGGTCACGTGTCTGCTGTACTGTTTAAACTGCTGAAGCCCATCCTGTACTGCCAGGTGCAGGGAAGTGCTATGTGGCCTGAAACAGCCTTCTCTCTGCAACATGCGGAGTTCTGAGATGCAGGCCTTCAGCCTAACAAAGTTCCCTTTCACTTGCTGCAGAGAAAAATGAACCAAAGATCTTTAGTGACCCAGGTTCCGGATTAATGGGCAGTCCATCTTCTTTATCAATTATTCCTCAGGGGTCCCTTCCCTTCCTGAAGATTTTTTATTTGACCATATATATTCAATGCCTACTATGCTTTAGGCACTGCACTAAAATCTTCCCTATACCAGAAGAAAGAAAATTTGTAGCCAAAGGGCTTTGATTATGTGGAGTTACCAGGAACAGGAAAGGAAGTGTTTGAACTCATTCACTCATCCAAATGGAAGTCCAGTTGTGATTGCTGAGTTTTACTTTGGGGGGCTCTGCAAACTGGAGGCTTAGTAGAATTACTCTTAAATATTATTTTCATTTCCTAGTCAGTCTAGGCACAGGGAGCCTCTCTAGTTTCCAGAAATGAGGATTTTGATATGGTTGGTCATTCCAGAATGGATAAGGTCCTATCCAGTCTGCTCCTCAGGATCACTTCAATAAAGAAGAGATGCTTGACTTAGTCTGCAGTCAGCTCAAGGAGCCAACATGTAAACCTCTTGGTTCTATCTAGCCTCCCTTTATAAAAAGTTACTATCAGGAAGTAATCTAATATAATCTGATTCTATATCAGTGGTACCTCTCCTAAGGATGTATACATTTTGAATAAATGCGGAATGCTAATATGTGACACTGTTTGAATTCTAAGCATCAATAGCAGATGGGGGTTGGGTGAGGAGGAATTATATTTGGGATGAGGAAACCACCCTGACAAAGGGAAGAACTGAGCAATATTTGCAAAATGCACATAAAATTCATGAGCATGAGCTGCCATTATGCCAGCTTACTTAAGTCAACCCCTGCCTCACTCAATTCCACAGTTGCTTACTTTGGTAGCATGCTCCTCTCCCTGAGTCTATGGGAAAAACACAAAAAAATAGGAAGTAATTCTTACACAAAGAGAATTTGTAATTAAGTTGGGAAGACAAGAAACCTACGCAAAAAAGAAATGAAAACGAGACCATATGTATAGACTAGTGGCCTTCAGAAATCTCTTTTCATGTACCCCCTAAAAGAATCTGAAGACTGATACACTTTGTCTATCTATCTATCTCAAGCTTTTACTTAAATTCCAGTTAGTTAACATACAATGTAATATTAATCTCAGGAGTAGAATTTAGTGATTCATCCTTTACATATAACACCCAGTGCTCATCACAAGTACCCTCCCTAAGCCCAATCACCCATTTAACACCCTCCAACTCCCCTCCAGCAGTCTTGTTTGTTCTTTATAGTCAAGAGTCTGTTTTATGATTTTCTTCTCCACCCCATTTTCCATCTGTTTTGTTTCTTAAATTCCACATGAGTGAAATTATATGGTATTCCTCTTTCTCTGACTTATTTTCCTTAGCATAATACCCTCTAGCTCCATCCACATCATTCAAATGGCAATATTTCATTCTTTTTAATGGCTAATATTCCATTTTGTGTGTGTGTGTGTGTGTGTGTGTGTGTGTGTGTGTGTGTGTGTGTATTCCCAGTAGTTCATTTTTGCTTTTGTTTCCCTTGCCTCAGGAGACATATCTAGTAAGAAGCTGCTGTGGCCAATGTCAAAGAGGTTACTGCCTGTATTTTCCTCCAGGATTTTGATGGTTTCTTGTCTCACATTTAGGTCTTTAATCCATTTTTTAAAAGTAGGCTCCATGCCCAGCTCGGGGCCCAACTCGGGGTCCAAACTCACAACCTCGAGAGCAAGACCTAAGCTTAAGAGTCAGATGCCCAATCAACTGTGCCACCCAGGTGCCCAGTATTTAATCCATTTGAATTTATTTTTGTGTGTGGTGTAAGAAAGTGGTCCAGTCCATTCTTTTGCATGTTGCCGTCCAGTTCCCCAACACCATTTATTGAAGAGACTGTCTTTTTCCATTGGACATTCTTTCTTGCTTTGTTGAAGAGTAATTGCCCATATACTTGTGGGTTCATCTCTGGGTTTTCTATGCTGTTCCATTGATCTATGTGTCTGTTTCTGTGCCAGTACCATACTGTCTTAATCACTACAGCTTTGTAATATAATTTGAAGTCCAGAATGGTGATGCCTCTGAGAAAGGGACAGGTGGGGCTAGGTAGGGAGAGATAGGTAAGGGGGCTATGTGACCAGGTTCATAGAAATTCCAAAAATGTGGAGGTATAAGGAAACCAGAGATAAGGGAACACTCCAGGCCACCCTGCCCTAGGTGTCCAAGGGGAAAGTCGTACTATTTTTTTTTAAGATTTTTAAAAAATTTATTTGACAGAGATCACAAGTAGGCAGAGGGGCAGGCAGAGAGAGAGAGAGAAAGAGAGAGAAGCAGGCTCCCTGCTGAGCAGAGAGCCTGATGCAGGGCTCGATCCCAAGACCCTGAGATCATGACCCGAGCCGAAGACAGAGGCTTAACCCACTGAGCCACCCAGGTGCCCCGTTTTTAATTTTTAATTTATTTTTAATTAATTAACTTTTTAAAGGGGAAAGTCTTACTTATGACAATCTCCTGTGGTAACAGAAAATAACCAGAACCTAAAAAGAATGAAGCCATTAAAGATGTTAACGCTAGTCCTTAATCAGTGGTGCTACCAGTAGAGAAGCCAAAAAGATTTAACTTCCCTGGATAGCTTTTTATAAAAGACCAACTCTAAAAGCCCTCAGTGGCAACCCTGTTGGGATCCCTCTCACTCCTGAGAGCTTTTTCTGTATCTTTGCTTAATAAAACTCAACTGCTTTACTCACTCCTTTTGTCCATGAGATTCATTCTTTGATTCTGTGAGACAAGAACCTAGCTCTCTCACTTTACCTACAACTTTGCTTCTCTTTTTCAAGATTGCTTTGGCTATTTGGGGTCATTGGGGTTCCATACAAATTTTAAGATTTTTTTTCTAGCTCTGTGAAAAATGCTGGTGGTATTTTGATAAGGATTGTATTCAACGTGTAAATTGCTTTGGGTAATACAGACATTTTAACAGTATTCGTTCTTCCAGGGTGACTGGGTGGCTCAGTTGGTTAAGGGTCTGCCTTCAACTGAGGTAATAATCATGGATTCCCAGGATCGAGCCCTGCATCAGTTTCCCCGCTCAGTGGGGATTCTGCTTCTGCCTCTGCCCCTCACCCCACCTGTGCTCTCTCTCTCACTGTCTCAAATAAATGAATAAAATCTTTAAAAAAGTATTTGTTCTTAGAGTCCATAAGCATGGAATGTCTTTCCATTTCTTTGTGTCATCTTCAATTTCTTTCTTCAATGTTTTAAAGTTTTCAGAGTCCAGATCTTTTACTTCTTTGGTTAGGTTTATTCTTAGGTATCTTATGGGTTTTGGTGCAACTGTAAATGGGATGATTCCTTGACTTCTCTGTCTGCTATTTCATTATTGGTGTGTAGAAATGCAACAGATTTCTGTATGTTGATTTTGTATCCTGAGCCTTTATTGAATTCATCTATCAGTTCTAGCAGTTTTTTGGTGGGGTCTTTCGGGTTTTCTGTATAGAGTATCATGTAATCTACAAAGAGTGAAAACCTGACTTCTTCCTTGCCAATTGGGATGCCTTTTATTTCTTTTATTGTCTGATTGCTGAGGCTAGAACTTCCAGTACTATGTTAAATAGCAGTGGTGAGAATGGACATAACTGTCTTGTTCTTGACCATAAAGAAAAAGATCTCAGTTTTTCCCCATTAGGTTATTAGCTGTAGGTTTTTTGTATATGGCCTTTATAATATGTTGGGGTTTGTTCCCTCTAACCCTGTTTTGTTGAGAGTTTTTTTTTAAATCATGAATGGATGTTGTATCTTGTCAAATGCTTTTTCTGTGTCTATTGAAAGGGTCATACAGTTCTTATCCTTTCTTTTATTAATATGGCATATCACATTGATTGAACCACCCCTGCAGTCCAGGAATAAATCCCACTTGATCGTGGTGAATGATTCTTTCAATGTATGGTTGGATTCTATTTGCTACTATTTTATTTAGAATTTCTGCATCCATGTTCATCAGGTATATTGATCTGTAGATCTCTTCGTGGAGTCATTGTCTGGTTTTGGTATCAGGGTAATGCTGGCCTTATAGAATGATTTTGGAAGTTTTCCTTTCATTTCTATTTTTTGGAATAGTTTGAGAAGAATAGGTATTAACTCTTCTTTAAATTTGGTAGAATTTTTAAATTTGGTAGAATTCCCCTGGGAAGCCATCTGGTCCTGGACTTTTCTTTGTCGGGAGATTTTCTTTTTTTTAAAGATTTTATTTATTTATTTGACAGAGAGAGTACACAAGTAGGCAGAGAGGCAGGCAGAGAGAGAAGGGGAAGCAGGCTCCCCGCTGAGCAGAGAGCCCGATGCGGGGCTCGATCCCAGGACCCTGAGATCAAGACCTGAGCTGAAGGCAGAGGCTTAACCCACTGAGCCACCCAGGCGCCCCTTGTTGGGAGATTTTTGACTACTGTTTCAATTTCTTTGCTGGTTATAGATCTGTTCAAGTTTTCTATTTCTTCCTGTTTCAGTTTTGGTAGTTTATATGTTTCTAGGAATTTGTCCATTTCTTCCAGTTGTCCAATTTGTTGGCATATAATTTTTCATAATATTCTAATTGTTTGTATTTCTGTGGTGTTTGTTCTTTCTCTTCTCTCATTTGTGATTTTATTTGGGTCCTTCTTTTTTCTTTTTTGGTAAGTCTGGCTAAGGGTTTCTCAATTTTATTAATTTTTGCAAAGAACTAGCTCCTGGATTCACTGATGTGTTCTATTGTTTTCCTAGTTTCTATATCATTTATTTCTGCTCTAATCTTTATTATTCTCCTTCCCTTTGCTTTGCTTTTCCTCTTTCCTGCTTGCTGAAACACAAGCCTAAGAATGGCCAACTTGGTCTACAAGACAGTATCTGTGTTGCTGGTGGTAGTAAGATGGTGGAACAATGAGCCAGGAGGAGCCTGGGTCCTTATTGATTATGGAGTTGCCACACTAGCCCTGGACTGATAAAACTATTTGAGAGAGAAATAAATTTATATCTTATTGAAGACACTTTTATTCGGGGGTTTCTATGACTCACAGCTGAGCCTAATCTTAACTGATTCAATGTTATTTAAAAAAAAATTCCTCAGGGTGCCTGGGTGGCTCAGTGGGTTAATCCTCTGCCTTCGGCTCAGGTCATGATCTCAGGGTTCTGGGATGGAGCCCTGCAGTATCAGGCTCTCTGCTCAGCGGGGAGTCTGCTTCCTCCTCTCTCTCTGCCTGCCTCTCTGCCTACTTGTGATCTCTCTCTCTTTGTCAAATAAATAAATAAAATTTTTAAAAAAATTCCTCAACTTTCTTTTTGGTAGTGTTTTGGGAGGAATCAACAGTAAAAGTGTGTTTCCAACAGTCAACTTTGCAATGATCAAAAGACTATACTTTTCTACATTTATGTTTTCTAAAATAAAAACTTTTTTATCAGAAAATGCATTTCTATTTTGAAAACTGAAACAAAAAGCTTAACTTACCTCCTGTAATTAAAATGCAAAAAAAAAGGGAGGAGTCAAGATGGCGGAGAAGTAGCAGGCTGAGACGACATCGGGTAGCAGGAGATCAGCTAGATAGCTTATCTAACCATTGTGAACACCTACAAATCCAACGGGAAATCAAAGAGAAGAAGAGCAACAATCCCAGAAACAGAAAATCGATCACTTTCTGAAAGGTAGGACCTGCGGAGAAGTGAATCCAAAGCGACGGGAAGATAGACCTCGGGGGGAGGGGCCGGCACCCGGCAAGCGGCGGAGCGACGGAGCACAAAATCGGGACTTTTAAAAGTCGGCTCCAGTGGGAGACATCGCTCCAGAGGCTAAACTGGGGGGAAACCCAGGCGGGGTCAGCATAACCCCAGGACCCGTGGGGTCACAGAAGGACTGGGGGTGTCTGAGTGCCGCAGAGCTCGCAGGTATTGGAGCGGGGAAGCCGGCTATAGCGACAAAGCCGAGGAGTGAGCTCTAAGCCCAGGGTTACCTTGTGCCGGTCGCAGGCTGGGTGGGCTCGGAGCGCGGCCGGAGGCCACAGAGACAAAAGCGACCCGGCGCTTTTCTCCAGCTCCAACAATTGACTGCTTTCCTCGAGGCGCGACCGCAAGCCAGGGAGGCGGGACTGTTGGGCGCTTTGCTCTGAGAGCGCACTGAGGAGCGGAACCCCAAGCTCTCGGCTCCTCCGGGCCGAGAGATTGGGAGGCCGCCATCTTCATTCCTGTCCTCCGGAACTCTACGGAAAGCGCTTAGGGAACAAAAGCTCCCGAAAGCAAACCCGAGCGGATTCCTTAGCCCGGCCCCTGGCAAGGGCGGTGCAATTCCGCCTGCGGCAAGGACACTTGAAAATCACTACAACAGGCCCCTCCCCCAGAAGATCAACAAGAAACCGATCCAAAACCAACTTCAGTCACCAAGAACAGCGGAATTCCACAGTAGGAGAAAGCAAATCCTACCTGGACAAAATGACAAGGCGGAAAAACTCACCTCAAAAAAAAGAACAAGAGGCCGTACCGAAGGCTGGAGACCTAATCAATACAGACATAGGTAGCATGACAGATCTAGAGTTCAGAATGACAATTCTCAAGGTTCTAGCCGGGCTCGAAAAAGGCATAGAAGATATTAGAGAAACCCTCTCCGGAGAGATAAAAGCCCTTTCTGGAGAAATAAAAGAACTAAAATCTAACCAAGTTGAAATCAAAAAAGCTATTCATGAGGTGCAATCAAAAATGGAAGCTCTCACTGCCAGGATAAATGAGGCAGAAGAAAGAATTAGTGACATAGAAGACCAAATGACAGAGAATAAAGAAGCTGAGCAAAAGAGAGACAAACAACTACTGGAACACGAGGAGAGGATTCGAGAGATAAGTGACACCATAAGACGACACAACATTAGAATAATTGGGATTCCAGAAGAAGAAGAAAGAGAGAGGGGAGCAGAAGGTATATTGGAGAAAATTATTGGAGAGAATTTTCCTAATATGGCAAAGGGAACAAACATCAAAATCCAGGAGATGCTAAGAACGCCCCTCAAAATCAATAAAAATAAGTCCACACCTCGTCACCTGATAGTAAAATTTACAAGTCTTAGCGACAAAGAGAAAATCCTGAAAGCAGCCCGGGAAAAGAAGTCTGTAACATACAAGGGTAAAAACATTAGATTGGCAGCGGACCTATCCACAGAGACCTGGCAGGCCAGAAAGAACTGGCATGACATATTCAGAGCACTAAACGAGAAAAACATGCAGCCAAGAATACTATATCCGGCTAGGCTATCATTGAAAATAGAAGGAGAGATAAAGAGCTTCCAGGACAAACAAAAGCTGAAAGAATTTGCAAACACCAAACCAGCTCTACAGGAAATATTGAAAGGGGTCCTCTAAGCAAGGAGAGACCCTAAAAGTAGTAGATCAGAAAGAAGCAGAAACAATATACAGTAACAATCACCTTACAGGCAATACAATGGCACTAAATTCATATCTCTCAATAGTTACCCTGAATGTTAATGGGCTAAATGCCCCAATCAAAAGACACAGGGTATCAGAATGGATAAAAAAACAAAACCCATCAATATGCTGCCTACAAGAAACTCATTTTAGACCCGAAGACACCTCCAGATTTAAAGTGAGGGGGTGGAAAACAATGTACCATGCTAATGGACATCAGAAGAAAGCTGGGGTGGCAATCCTTATATCAGATCAATTAGATTTTAAGCCAAAGACTATAATAAGAGATGAGGAAGGACACTATATCATACTCAAAGGGTCTGTCCAACAAGAAGATCTAACAATCTTAAATATCTATGCCCCTAACATGGGAGCAGCCAACTATATAAACCAATTAATAACAAAATCAAAGAAATACATCGACAGTAATACAATAATAGCAGGGGACTTTAACACTCCCCTCACTGAAATGGACAGATCATCTAAGCAAAAGATCAACAAGGAAATAAAGGCCTTAAATGACACACTGGACCAGATGGACATCACAGATATATTCAGAACATTCCATCCCAAAGCAACAGAATATACATTCTTCTCTAGTGCACATGGAACATTCTCCAGAATAGACCACATCCTGGGTCATAAATCAGGTCTTAATCGGTACCAAAAGATCGAGATCATTCCCTGCATATTTTCAGACCACAATGCTCTGAAGCTCGAACTCAATCACAAGAGGAAATTTGGAAAGAACGCAAATACATGGAGACTAAACAGCATCCTTCTAAAAAATGAATGGGTCAACCAGGAAATTAAAGAAGAATTGAAAAAATTCATGGAAACAAATGATAATGAAAACACAACAGTTCAAAATCCGTGGGATACAACAAAGGCAGTCCTGAGAGGAAAATATATAGCAGTGCAAGCCTTTCTCAAGAAACAAGAAAGGTCTCAAATACACAACCTAACCCTACACCTAAAGGAGCTGGAGAGAGAACAACAAAGAAAGCCTAAACCCAGCAGGAGAAGAGAAATCATAAAGATCAGAGCAGAAATCAATGAAATAGAAACTAAAAAAACAGTAGAACAAATCAACAAAACTAGGAGCTGGTTCTTTGAAAGAATTAATAAGATTGATAAGCCCCTGGCCAGACTTATCAAAAAGAAAAGAGAAAGGACACAAATAAATAAAATCATGAATGAAAGAGGAGAGATCACAACCAACACCAAAGAAATACAAACAATTATAAGAACATACTACGAGCAACTCTATGGCAACAAATTTGACAACCTGGAAGAAATGGATACATTTCTAGAGATGTATAAACTACCACAACTGAACCAGGAAGAAATAGATAACCTGAACAGACCCATAACCAGTAAGGAGATTGAAACAGTCATCAAAAATCTTCAAACAAACAAAAGTCCAGGACCAGACGGCTTCCCAGGGGAATTCTACCAAACATTTAAAGAAGAATTAATTCCTATTCTCCTGAAACTGTTCCAAAAAATAGAAATGGAAGGAAAACTTCCAAACTCATTCTATGAGGCCAGCATCACCTTGATCCCAAAACCAGACAAGGATCCCACCAAAAAAGAGAATTACAGACCAATATCCTTGATGAACACAGATGCGAAAATTCTCACCAAAATACTGGCCAATAGGATCCAACAGTACATTAAAAGGATTATTCACCACGACCAAGTGGGATTTATTCCAGGGCTGCAAGGTTGGTTCAACATCCGCAAATCCATCAATGTGATACAATACATTAATAAAAGAAAGAGTAAGAACCATATGATACTCTCAATAGATGCTGAAAAAGCGTTTGACAAAGTGCAGCATCCCTTCCTGATTAAAACTCTTCAAAGTGTAGGGATAGAAGGCACATACCTCAATATTATCAAAGCCATCTATGAAAAACCCACCGCAAATATCATTCTCAATGGAGAAAAACTGAAAGCTTTTCCGCTAAGGTCAGGAACACGGCAGGGATGTCCGTTATCACCACTGCTGTTCAATATAGTACTAGAAGTCCTAGCCTCAGCAATCAGACAACAAAAAGAAATTAAAGGCATCCAAATCGGCAAAGAAGAAGTCAAACTATCACTCTTTGCAGATGATATGATACTATATGTGGAAAACCCAAAAGGCTCCACTCCAAAACTGCTAGAACTTATACAGGAATTCAGTAAAGTGTCAGGATATAAAGTCAATGCACAGAAATCAGTCGCATTTCTTTACACTAACAACAAGACAGAAGAAAGAGAAATTGAGGAGTCAGTCCCATTTACAATCGTACCCAAAACCATAAGATACCTAGGAATAAATCTAACCAAAGAGGCAAAGAATCTATACTCAGAAAACTATAAAGTACTCATGAAAGAAATTGAGGAAGACACAAAGAAATGGAAAAATATTCCATGCTCATGGATTGGAAGAACAAATATTGTGAAAATGTCTATTCTACCTAAAGCAATCTACACATTTAATGCAATCCCTATCAAAATCCCATCCATTTTTTTTAAAGAAATAGAACAAATAATCCTAAAATTTATATGGAACCAGAAAAGACCTCGAATAGCCAAAGGAATATTGAAAAAGAAAGCCAAAGTCGGTGGCATCACAATTCCAGACTTCAAGCTCTATTACAAAGCTGTCATCATCAAGACAGTATGGTACTGGCACAAAAACAGACATATAGATCAATGGAACAGAATAGAGAGCCCAGAAATAGACCCTCAACTCTATGGTCAACTAATCTTCGACAAAGCAGGAAAGAATATCCAATGGAAAAAAGACAGCCTCTTCAACAAATGGTGCTGGGAAAATTGGACAGCCACATGCAGAAAAATGAAATTGGACTATTTCCTTACACCACACACGAAAATAGACTCAAAGTGGATGAAGGACCTCAATGTGCGAAAGGAATCTATCAAAATCCTTGAGGACAATGCAGGCAGCAACCTCTTTGACCTCAACCGCAGCAACTTCTTCCTAGGAACATCGCCAAAGGCAACAGAAGCAAGGGCAAAAATGAACTATTGGGATTTCATCAAGATCAAAAGCTTTTGCACAGCAAAGGAAACAGTAAACAAAACCAAAAGACAACTGACAGAATGGGAGAAGATATTTGCAAACGACGTATCAGATAAAGGGCTCGTATCCAAAATCTATAAAGAGCTTATCAAACTCAATACCCAAAGAACAAATAATCCAGTCAAGAAATGGGCAGAGGACATGAACAGACATTTCTGCAAGGAAGACATCCAGATGGCCAACAGACACATGAAAAAATGCTCCACATCACTCGGCATCAGGGAAATACAAATCAAAACCACAATGAGATACCACCTCACACCAGTCAGAATGGCTAAAATTCACAAGTCAAGAAATGACAGATGCTGGCGAGGATGCGGAGAGAGGGGAACCCTCCTACACTGTTGGTGGGAATGCAAGCTGGTGCAACCACTCTGGAAAACAGTGTGGAGGTTCCTCAAAAAACTGAAAATAGAGCTACCCTACGACCCAGCAATTGCACTCCTGGGTATATATCCTAAAGATACAAACGTGGTGCTCCGAAGGGGCACGTGCACCCGAATGTTTATAGCAGCAATGTCCACAATAGCCAAACTGTGGAAAGCGCCTAGATGTCCATCAACAGATGAATGGATAAAGAAGATGTGCTATATATACACAATGGAATACTATGCAGCCATCAAAAGACATGAAATCTTGCCATTTGCGACGACGTGGATGGAACTAGAGGGTATCATGCTTAGCGAAATAAGTCAATCGGAGAAATATAACTATCATATGATCTCTTTGATATGAGGAAGGGGAGATGCAAGGTGGGGGGGTTTGGGGGGAGGTAGGAAAAGAAAAAATGAAAAGATGGGATTGGGAGGGAGACAAACCATAAAAGACTCAATCTCAAGAAACAGACTGAGGGTTGCGGGGGGGAAGGGGGACGGGAGAGGGTGGTGGGGAAATGGACATTGGGGAGGGTATGGGCTATGATGAGTGCTGTGAAATGTGTAAACCAGATGATTCACAGACCTGTACCCCTGGGGATAAAAATACATTATATGTTTATTAAAATAAAAAATTAAAAAAAAAAAAACAAAAAAACAAAAAAACAAAAAAACAAAAAAAAAATGCAAAAAAAAAAAAAAAAAGATGACCTCCTGATGTCTCTGACAGCCAGGTTACAATAACCTTTAGGAAAAGGAAGTGATCTTCTAACAAGGTTTGAAAATATTTCCTATTTGAGTAATTTTGCCAAATGCAATAGCTTTGGAAATATTGGAAATTAAGCTGTTCTTTCTTACATTAATCAAATAATAGGGTCACTTATTGCTCAAGAGCACTCCTGGTTGATAAACTCTTGTAGCAAGAGGTCATGTGCCCAAATCTTCTAAAAGATTAGATCATCATTCAGAAACAGCTGAATAGAAAGTAGGCTAAAACATAACTATATATTATATCCCTTGAAAATGGTATCTGATCTCTCAGGTACTCATTTTGATTCTGGAAGTGATTTTAAAATGCAGGCTTTGCAGAAACATTAATTGCCTAGAATGTGAAGAGCTCATATAGCTTGGCCGGAAAACAATTTCTATATATCAAAGGTTGATGATTGATGAATGCTACAGAAAGTCTTACATTATTAGCTTTTTTCCTCATGAAATGCCTCGGCAATATTCCATACAGCAATAGTGTAAATAGTTCAGACTTGTGTTCCAAACCCAAAAGGTGGGGCCAGGGATCTATAGGGACCTGTTAGATAAAGAGGGAGAAAATGGATGGTAGGAAGATAAGACCTGGTGTCTCTCAGCTGGAGTTGTGCCATTACCTGCAATCTGCAATCTGAGCAGTCAAATGTCATAACTTCTCCTCCTTCCCCTTTCCTGGATGGAAAGTTTGGGATTTCCACTGTGGAAGATTCAAATGTGCTTTCAGAAGTTACTGAGTTGAAATGCAGCCTGGTGAATCAGGTACTGAAGTTGTCTACAACATTGTTTTGAGTTATTACCTCTTATTATCACAAATTCAGGTTCTTTGTCTTAGATATCTGGGTGAGTTTCAAGGTGCAGAGTGGAGACCTTGATTCAGTTAGATGGGATTTTCACAGAGAAGTGGAAGTTGGGATGAATGGGTAAGGACTAATGGATCCTCACTGCATTTCTTCCTTTCTTTTTTTCTCACCTCATTTCTTTCAGCTTTTTGTGTAGACTAGTTGTACAAATATGCCTACAGGATGTTCTCTCCCTAAATCTAGTGCCAGTGTGTTCTCCTTGGTCTAGGCAGTTTAGGGCAACTCAGATTGATGTCTTATTGGAAATCAGATGAAAAAAGTTAGAACATAGTTTAGGTCATTGATTTTCAAAAATATTTTTATCAGTAGAAACTTATATAAAAAATCAAACATTTGGGACGCCTGGGTGGCTCAGTTGGTTAAGTGGCTGCCTTCGGCTCAGGTCATGATCCCAGCGTCCTGGGGTTGAGTCCTATATCGGGCTCCTTGCTCGGCGGGGAGCCTGCTTCTCTCTCTATCTCTGCCTGCCACTCTGTCTGCCTGTGCTCTCTCTCTCTCTCTCTGACAAATAAATAAATAAAATCTTTAAAAAAAATTAAAAATTTATGTAGAATCTCCATATATGGATTGAATTTTATTAGCACAAATGTATTTTCAATATTTTGTTTTTATTTATTTTCAATATATAATACATGCACATGATTCAAAATTTAAAGGTTATAAAATTATATGTGGAAAAATCACCTTTCACTCATCCTTCAGCTAGGCAATCTATATTGGTAGCTTGTTGGATATCTTCCCAGAGATTCTTTTCTTTACATGAAAGAAAATATAAAAGATAAATTTGTTCTTCTTACCAAAATAAAATAGACTATGATAGGCTTTTATATCTTGATCTTATTGCATAGTGTACTTGGGCAATCATGTCATTTAATAGATAAAAATTGTCTTAATTTTTTTTAAAGATTTTATTTATTTATTTGATAGACAGAGATCACAAGTAGTCAGAGAGGCAGGCAGGGAGAGAGGAGGAAGCAGGCTCCCCGCTGAGCAGACAGCCCGATGCGGGGCTCGATCCCAGGACCCTGAGACCATGACCCGAGCCGAAGGCAGAGGCCCCAACCCACTGAGCCACCCAGGCACCCCAAAAATTGTCTTAATTTTTTAAAAGATTATTTATTTGAGAGAGAGAGAGCACATGAGTAGGGGAGAGGGGCAGAAGAAGAGAGAGAAGGGAGCCCAATGTGGGGCTCGACCCAAGGATCCTGGGATCATGACCTGAGCTGAAAGCAGAGGCTTAACTGATTGAGTCACCCAGACTCCCCAAAAGTCTTAATTTTTACAGCTACAGAGTATTCCACTAATGGATGGAACATAATTTTATTTAACCAATTCCCTATTGATTGACATTAGATTGCTTTCAATCTTTTGCTACTGCAAAGAGTGCTGAAATAATACTTAAGTCATTTTTCCACATATGAAAATATATCTGTAGGATAAGTTCTTAAAAGCAGACTTGCTAGGTCAAAGGGTATGTAAATTGTGATACTGTCACCAAATTGCCCACCCTTGAAATTGTGCTAATTTATATACCCATAAATGGCATGTAAGTTTGGTTATTTCTTTAAAACCTCATGAACATTAGGTTACTAAAAAACAAAACAAAACAAAAAAACCCCATACAGGTGAAAAATAATAGTATCTCAATGTACTTCAAGTTTTTTTTTCATTTCTTTTATAAGTGAGATTGAACATATTTTGATATGTTGATGGGTCATTTATATTTCTTTTTCTGAAAGCTATATATGTCATTTCTCATTTCCTTTTGGATTATTGGTCTTTACCTTATTAATTATGCACGGTTGGTTTTGTTTTTTTTTTTTTTTTGCCAAGCACATATTTTCTATTTTTTTCCAGCTGAGTTTTTTTTTTTTTTTTAAGATTTTATTTATTTGATAGAGAGCATGCACAGCAGGGGGCACAGCAGGGGGAGAGGGAGAAACAGGCTCTCCACTGGGCGGGGAGCCCGATGCAGGCCCTGATCCCAGGACCCTGGGATCATGACGTGAGCTGAAGGCAGAGGCTTAACTGACTAAACCACTCTTTTATGTATAAGGTGCCCTTATACAGCTGAATTTACTAATCTTTCACTTTTGGAATTTTGGGTTTTATGTTATGGTTAGAAAAGCCTTTCTTACTCTGATATTTTCCTCCATGCTTTGTGAGCTAATTGTCAACTTACTGCCTCTAAGATCTAATTTACCTTTCAATAGATCGCTGCAGTAATGGACAAAACCCCTTTAAACATTTCTCCTTTACATGGACATGATGTTAAACATTTGAGTAGCGACCACTGGAGGAACACTGCAGGAGGAAGATGCTTTCCTGCTGAAAGCAGTGGGGTATGAGAACATCTGATAGTGCCTCACACTAGCAGATAGTGCCCCAAATTAACAGGCCCTTGAATTTAGAGACTAAATGTTTATGTTCCCTTAAAATTCATATACTTAAGCCCTAACTCCTACTGTAGTAGCATTTAAGTGAGGCCTTTGAGAGGTAATTAGATTTAGAGGAGGTCATAAGGATGCAGTCTCTGGTGACCTTCTAAAGAAGAGGAAGGACACCAGAGCTCTCTCTCTCTTCACATACATGCACTGAGGAAAGGCCGTCTGAGCAAACAACGAGTCTACTGTCTGTAAGCCAGAAGAGGGCTCTCACCAGAACCTGGCCACGCTCACACCCTGATTTTGAACTTCTAGTCTCCCCAAATTTGAGAAAATAAATATGTATTGTTTAAGCTGTCTAGTTTATAGAATTTTGTTGTTATGATATCCTGAGCTAAGACACTGCAACCTCTTAGCCCTGGCTTGGTGATCACCTTTCAGCAGTCCTTTTGGCACAGACACTGCCTGCTTCAGGTCTCCTGCCCGCACAAATGCCTCACTCCCTCTGCTCACCTCAGAAATTTGTCTCCTATGGCCCTCCCAATGATGCTGCAATTTCCACATGGACGCTGTCCGGTCTAGGCATCCTTTCTATGTTGATATCTCCACTCTACACACTTATGCACCAGTCCCTGATTACAGCTCACCAACATCTGGAAGATTGCATCCTGCTTTCACAGTAACCACGGACCAGCTCTGGCTTGGAAAAACCAGTGAACTTCTTTGTATCTGGTCAACTGCAACTATACTTTATCGAACTGGTCCTGAACTCCAGCCTTGGGAAAGGAGTACACTTTTCAAGTTTGTCCTTCCTAGGGATCACTACCTCAGCCCTAAGGTACCATAGAAAGTTCTCATATCTTACAGTTGCTTTATTATCATAGTTTAATATGTTAAATGATGTTAAAATTTTCCATATAAACTTCCTTTGTTTAAATCACTGTGTGGTTTCTCTCTCCTGATTGGACTCCGACTGATAAGTCTGTTCTCCTACATATATAGTATCAATTTTTACATTTAAAACTTTGAACTATCTGGACTTTATACTGATGTAAGCAATGTATATGGATCTAACTTACTTTTTTCCTACATGGTTATCCAGTTGACCCAAGCATTTACTGGATTATTATTTCCAATAAATTATATTATTTTTTAATTTTTAATTTTTTGCTACATTTATTTATTTTTAGTGATCTCTACATTCTACATGACATTCAAACTCACAACCCTGACATCCAGAGAGTCTCATGGTCTTCTGACTAAGCCAGACAGGTGCCCCTCCTATTAATTTAAATTAATTAACTAATTAATTAATTAAAAAGAGGGAGAGAGAGGTGGGCAAGGACAGTGGAAGAGCAGAGAAAGAATCTTAAGCAGGCTCCACCCCAGCATGGAGCCTGATAGGGGGTTCAATCTCACAACTCTGAGATTATGACCTGAGCTGAAATCAAGAGTCAGATGCTTAACTGACTGTGCCACCCAGGCGCCCCCCACTCCAATTACTGTTAAATATCATCTTTATTATATACAAATTCCCCCATATATTTGGGTCTTTTTCTGGATTTTAAATTATATTACATTGCCCTATCTTTTCAATCTCCAGTATCACACTTTGAATATGTTTAATATTTGAGAGGAAGAGTTCCTAGCTATTTTTTGCCTTTTTTTTTCTTTTGCTTCTAATTTGAAGTTTATTATTAGGATGTCCAGTTTTGGGGCACCTGGGTGGCTCAGTGGGTTAAGCCTCTGCCTTCGGCTCAGGTTGTGATCTCGGGGTCCTGGGATCGAGTACTGCATCAGGCTTTCTGCAAGGCAGGCAGCCTGCTTCCTCCTCTCTCTCTGCCTGCTTCTCTGCCTACTTGTGATCTCTCTCTGTCAAATAAATAAATAAAGTCTTAAAAAAAAAAGGAGTCTAGGATGTCCAGTTTTCTTGTTGGAAATTTCATCAGGAATTCCATTATACTTACAGATTAATTTAGAAATAATGGACATCTTTCTGGTCTGACTTTTCCCCAAAATTAATGATTTTTAATTTGTGCAATCTTTTTTTGTGTTTCTCAATAGCATTTTAATTCATGAGTCCTGCACATATGTTATTAATTTCAATCCTAAGTGTCTGATAATTTTGGTTATTGTATGAGATCTTTTCTGCCACTTTACCTTCAAACCTGTTGTTTGGAATATATGAAGAGTATTAATATCTGTATTAGTTCTTGTACCAGACTATTGTCATGAGTTCTTTCATTGTTTGAAATAATTTTCTAGGGCACCTGGGTGGCTCAGTGGGTAAAAGCCTCTGCCTTTGGCTCAGGTCATGATCCCAGGGTCCTGGGATCAAGCCCCGCATTGGGCTCTCTGCTTAGCAGGGAGCCTGCTTCCTACTCTCGCTCTGCCTGCCTCTCTGCCTACTTGTGATCTCTGTCTGTCAAATAAATAAATAAATAAAAATCTTTAAAAAAAAGAAAAGAAATAATTTTCTAGTTTATTCTCTTGAACATCACTAATCTGCAGATAACAATCATTTTTTATCCTTCTTTCCTATCTTTATATTCTAATTTATTTCCTTTGTACAATTCCATCAGTGAAAATCTCTGGAATACTTTTAAGTAATAGTGATGATAACACAGGAATATATTTAGTGTCTTCATTAAGTATGATTTGACTCTTGAGCTGTCATAAACCTATATTGTGCTCAGGGATAGTTACCTATACCTATTATATTAAAATCTTCTAAAAACAAGACTGGATGTTGCATTTTATTAAATGTTTTTTTCAGTATTTATGGAAATGAACATGATCATATTTTTTCTTAGATGTATTAATACAGTAGACTATATTAATGGATATCCTAATATTGTACCATTTAAAAAAAATTCCTGGTATGTGATCTTTTTAAATATAAGCTGAGGGTGCCTGGGTAGCTCAGTTAGTTAAGCCTCCAACTCTTGATTTCAGCTCAGGTCATTATCTCAGGGTTGTGGGACAGATCCCTCTGTCAGGCTCCGTGCTCAGTGGGGAATCTCCTTGAGATTCTCTCTCTCCCTTTCCATCTGCCTCCCTGTCCCTTCTCTCTCTCTCTCAAATAAATAAATAAAGCTTAGGAAAAAAAATATATGGCTGGATTCTATTGCCTGTACTTTATTTGGGATTTTGAATACTCATAAATGAGACTTGCTGTGGCTTTTTTTTTTTTTTAAGATTTTATTTATTTATTTGACAGACAAAGATCACAAGTAGGCAGAGAGGCAGGCAGAGAGAGAGGCAGAGAGAGAGGAGGAAGCAGGCTCCCTGCTGAGCAGAGAGCCTGATGCGGGGCTCGATCCCAGGACCCTGGGATCATGACTGAGCCGAAGGCAGAGGCTTTAACCCACTGAGCCACCCAGGTGCCCCTGTGGCTTTTCTTTTTGTGCAATATTTGCTGGGTTTTAGTATCAATATTATGTCATCTTCAATAAAAGGATTTGGAGGATTTTTCTTTCTTGTGCGATGAAACAATTAAAAAACACAATAATGATCTGTTCTTTAAAAGTTTAGTATTACTCTCCTTTAAAATCATTTGGTTTCAGTACTTTATTTTGGAGGAAGGCAGCTCTTGGGCAACTTTGTTTTATGGGAAATGGTGAGTTTAGATTTTTCTCTCTCTTCTGAACTTGATTTTGGTAATTATATTTGCATGTAGAGTTATGCATTTCACCCAAGTGTATGTGGTTCTTTCCCCCTTATCATATTTTGTATATAGGCACCTTCTCCTCAAACTAAGTTTACTAATGGTTTATCTGTCTACTACTCTTCCCCCAAGGTACACATTTGGGTTTATTAATTTGTTCCACCATTTTCCATTTTCATATTCATTATTTTTTGTTTTTATTTTTACTATTTCCTTCCTTCAGCTCTCCTTAGTTTTTTTTTTTTTTGTCTTTTGTTGTTAAGTTGCATGCTTAATTTATTTACAGTTTTTCTTGTTTACTAATGCAATTTAAAATAAATTAATACAGTTTAAAGATATAAAGTTTCCTTTAGTATTGCATTTTTTTATAACCCATAGGTTCTGATATGTAGTATTTTATTGTTATTATTATTTCCTACACATATTGCAATTTTAGTTTGGATTTCCTTTTGACTCCAAATTTATTTAATTTAATTTTAGTTTGGATTTCCTTTTGACTCCAAATTTATTTAACAGTTAAAAATTTCCATTGCGGGGGTGCCTGGGTGGCTCAGTGGGTTAAAGCCTCTGCCTTCAGCTCTGGTCATGATCTCAGGGTCCTGGGATCGAGCCCTGCGTTGGACTCTGCTTAGCAGGGAGCCTGCTTCCTCCCTCTCTCTCTACCTGCCTTTCTGCCTACTTGTGATCTCTGTCTGTCAAATAAATAAATAAAAATCTTAAAAAAAATTTCCATTGGGTAGATACTTTTTTCCTCTGCTTTTGTCATTTATTTCTAGCTTTACTGCAGAGTGTTCAGAAAATGTTGACTGAACTATTAACGTTTTTGGAATTCATTAAAGTTTTGGATTTATTTATGGCTTAATATATGACTGACTTTTGTGAATATTCCATGAGCACTTAAGGAGGGTGGAGATTTCATACATATGTATGATCATATTTCTCTTAAAAATGTTGGTGCTTTGTTATTTGGTACATAGGTACTCAAAACTGATATATTTTCTATAGATTCCCCCTCCAACAAACCTTCTGTACTGAATATCATCCATATGCATTCATATTCTCTACTCTTCTCTGTGTCTAGTGTTAAAGTGACATTCTTAGTGTCATTTAGTGCTTTTTGCTCCAAATTCAACCTTGTCTGATATTAAGATCATGTCCTTTTTTTTTGGTGGGGGGAGGTTCATTTGCCTAGTCCTTTGCCCTTTCTTTCATTGTCAACCTTTCTGAATAACTTTGTTGCTGCTGTCTCTTTGTAACACAGCAGAATTTTTTTTTTTAAGATTTTATTTATTTGACAGAGACAGACACAGCAATAGAGGAAACACAAGCTAGGGGAGTGAGAAAGGGAGAGGCAGGCTTCCCACTGACACGGGGGAGCCCAATGCGAGGCTCGATCCCAGGACCCTGAGATTATGACCTGAGCCGAAGGCAGATGCTTAACAACTGAGCCACCCAGGCACCCCAACACAGCAGAATTTTTAATAGGTGGGTTTAGCATACTTATATTTATTGATATGACAGATATATTTGTTTTTATATTAACATATACTCTATTTTCATAAACTTTTTTTTTTTTTAGATTTTATTTATTTGACACAGAGAGAGAGCTTGCTCACAAACAGGGGGGAAAGGCAGGCAGAGGGAGAGGGAGAAGTAGGGTCCCTGACCAAAAAGGAGCCTGATGCAGGGCTCAGTCTCAGGGACCTGCTATCATGACCTGAGCCCAAGGCAGAGACTTAACAGACTGAGCCATCCAGGCGCCCCACATAGTTTTTTTTTTTTTTTTTTTAAGGTTTTACTTATTTACTTAGAGAGAGAGAGAGAATGTGCATGCATGTGCACTTATGCAAGAGCTGGAGGAGGGGCAGAAAGAGAGGGAGAAGCTGACTCTCCAGGCTCCCCACTGAGCAGGGAGCCCAGCAGAGGTCCCCATTCCAGGGCCCTAGGATCACGACCTGAGCTGAAGGCAGATCTATTTTCATAGCTTTTGGAAAATCACTACACTGTATATCTTTTTGTTATACGTAAGCTTTTACTGTCATAATTAAAAAGGTTTGTATTTGTTTTAGTATTTATAACTACATGTTTATATAATTCCCTTAAGTTATTTCTTTAGTACTATCCATTAATGAATAACAAAGATCTTCAAAATAAACAATGACAAAATTTATTTCCTTTTCTTACTCTTCTCCTCCCTCTCCCGTAGCACTCAATAATAGTTTAATATATTATCTTTATTGGAGTTTACTTTTATCCTGTTTAATGAAATATATCCTTGTTATCTGTTACTTTCATATAATTTCATTTGAATGTTAGCTATTAAGGATGAGGAAGTAAATGTTATAGCCAAATTAGACCACTATTAGTCCTAAAATTCCACTGTAGATTATATATGATTTAAATAATTCCTTTGTTCTCATGAAAAGATAGAAGAATTGGTAAGATATTCACTGTAATTCTTCCAAAACTCTGCTTTGAGAAGAGATTAATCATTTTGGTCAGATTTATTTATATTAAGGGCACAATGGATATAAAAGGAATTCTAATATTTTAATTATGATTCCTCTGTCATTATTCCTTATGAAAAACTCTGGGTTATACTCAGAAATGGAATACTCAGAAATTAAATATGAAGCGATATATTGAGGTATTCATCTTGGGCAAGATTTCCTACCTGCTATATTTTACCATTGTATTTTGAGCTAACTTTGTGGATAGAAAATGTTAGATACTTATATAGGTTAGAGACAGTGGATTTAAGATAACATTTTTCCTTAAACAAAGATCGGGTTGCTCTATACATAAGGTAATGGCATTGTTCCAGTAATTTTCTTGAGCTCGTAAATAGGTTGAACTTACTGTTCTTTTGGAAGGATTTTTGACTTGAAGTTTTTCCTGAGTAACTAGTCAGTGATTTATAGTCTAGAAATGTCTGTCATTCCCAATGAAATGATTAAGGGATCAAGGGATTTATCTAGGGTTAAATGTACTGAGGAGTGCCTAAGGTATACAACATAGCCACTTGAGAAAGGGGGAAAATCCTTTAACTTTTGGTACATGAGCTCATCTCTCAAAAAACCTCCTTATGCTGGATATCTATCTTCATTTGCCCTTCTAGATAACTCTACTTTCTCTACCCCTATTGCCTGACAGAAGATAGAAAAAGCCAAATGTGATCATGGGACAGACATGCACAAGGAAAATGGCACAACAGAAGAACATACCTGCCACATGGCTGCAAATATCACTACCACGTTCCGTTGTGCCCTCAGTGTACTGATACGGTATATATAATCACAGATTACATACAGTGAGAATTATACATTTCTTAAAAAGATTTTATTTATTTATTTGACAGACAGAGATCACAGGTAGGTGGAGAGGCAGGCGGGGGGGGGGGGGAAGCAGGCTCCCTGCCGAGCAGAAAGCCCGATATGGGGCTCGATCCCTGAACCCTGGGATCATGACCTGAGCCAAAGGCAGAGGCTTTAACCCACTGAGCCACCCAGGTTCCCCAAGAATTATACATTTTGTTTATCTATTCACCAGTTAATAGACATTTAAACTGTTTCCAGTTTGTGGCTATTATGAATAATGCTGCCATAACATTCATATAAATGTGTTGGTGTGGATTTCTGTTCATTTCTGTTGATTAGATTTCTGGGGGTGGAACTGTTAGGTTACATGGAAGTTGTATATTTAACTTTTTAAGAATTTGACAAACTATTTTCCAAAGTGGTTGTATCATTTTACCTTACTGTTAGCAATGAACAGTAAGTTATAGTTTCTTCCCATTGTCACCAACACTTGGTATTGCTTGTCAGGATTGCCTTTTTCATTGTAGCCATTCTAGTGAGTGTGTAAAATCACCTTTGTTTTTCTTTAGCTTTTTGTTTTGAAATACTTATAGATCCACAGAAAGTTGCAGAATTGTAGAGAGGTCCTATATACCCTTCATCTAGTTTCTTCCAGTGCTTCCGTCTTACATAACTATATAGCTTAATTTTAAAACCAAGAAACTGACTTTGCTACAATGTTTGCTTTGAATTCTATGCCATATTACCACTCTTGTAGATTCACATCTTGCTAGAGGCTTGTCAATGTTAACTGATCATTTTGAAGAATCAGCTTTTTGTTTCATCATTTTCCTTTTCTCTGTTTTCAATTTTATTCATTTATATGTTTTATTATTTCCTACCTCCAGCTTGCTTTGGGTTTTTGTTCCTCCTTTTCTAGTTTCCTGAGGTGTGATCTTATGTTACTGATTTTGAATTATATATTTCCATTTCTCTTTTTAAACGATTTATTTATTTATTTGACAGAGAGAGAGAGAGAATATAAGCAGGGGGAGTGAGAGAGGGAGAAGCAGGCTTCCTGCTGAGCAGGAAGCCCCTTGAAGAGCTCGATCCCAGGACCCTGAGATCCTGACCTGAGCTGAAGGCAGACACTTAACGACTGAGCCACCCAGGTGCCCCTATATTTCCATTTTTAATGTAAGCATTTAGTGCTATAAATGTTCCTCTTAGCACTGCTTTAGCTGGATTCCACACATTTTGATATGTAGTATTTAAATGTTCATGCAATTCAATATATTTTAAAATATTCCCTTGCCATTTCTTCTTTGATCCATGAGTTATCTGGAAATGTGTTGTTTAGTTTCCAAGTGTTTGGAGGTGTTACGGTTATGTTTCTGTTATTGATTTCTAGTTTGACTCTACTATGGTTAGAGAACAAATTGTGTATGACTTCAAATTCTTTCAAATTGGTTGAAGATTCTTTTATGGCCCAGGATATGGTCAATAAGTGTCCTGTGGGTGCTTGGAAAGATCGTGTATTCTGCTCTTGTTGAGTGGAATATACTATAAATGTTGATTAGATCCTATTGGCTACTTGTAGATTTTTCTCTTCTAGTTGTTCTATCAATTGTCAAGAGGACATCTGAAGCCTCCAAGTATAATTGTGGGTTTGTTTATTTCTTCTTTCAGTTCTATCAGTTTTTGCTTCACATATTTTGCAGCTCTTTTGTTCAGTGTACACACACGTAAGATCGCTATTTTTTCTTCTTGGTTTGATTCTTTTATCATCATTTAATATTCCTTTCTCTACCTGATATTCTTTGTTCTGAAGTCTACTATATTAGATATATAATATAGCAACTTCTGGTTTGTTTTGGTTAATGTATCAGGGTATATCTTTTTCAACCCTATACTTTCCAACCTAATTCTGTTGTGTTTGAAATTAGTTTCTTATAGATAGCATATATAGCTGGGTCATTTTTACCCTCTGCCAACCTATGTCTTTTAATTGATATACTTAGACCATTTTCATTTAATGTAACTATTGGTATGTCAACCTGCCAATTTATTTGTTGTTGTTTTTGTTTCTCTTTTTTTTACCTATCTGACTGCGGGTTACTTAAGTTTTTTAAAGAATTTTTTAGAATTCCATTTTGATTTATCTATAGTGTTTGAGTGTCTTTGTATTGATCTTTAAGTGGTTGCTCTAAGTGTTACATTATATATATATTTTATGTAGAAGGTCTCTTTACTTTTCCCTGTTTATAATGCAATTATTTTAAATATTTCCTCTATATACATTAACATCCACATCAGACAATGTTACAAATTTTGCTTTAACTGTCAAATATAATTTAGAAAACTCAATAGAAAGTCTATTATATTTATCTATATTTTATTCTTTCCATTGTTCTTTCTTCCTTCTGGATATCCCAAGATTTTTTCTTTTATAATTTCCTTTCTGTTTCAAGATCTTCCTTTACCATTGTATTTCAAGCAATACAAGCCTTTCTCAAGAAACAAAAAAAGGTCTCAAATATACAACCTCACCTTACACCTAAAGGAGTTGGAGAAAGAACAGCAAATAAAGCCTAAACCCAGCAGGAGAAGAGAAGTAATAAAAGTTAAGCAGAAATAAATGAGACAGAAACCAAAAGAACAGTAGAACAGATCAACAAAACTAGGAGTTGGTTCTTTGAAAGAATCAATAGGATTCATAAACCCTGGGCCAGATTTATCAAAAAGAAAAGAGAAAGGACTCAAATAAATAAAATCATGAATGAAAGAGGAGAGATAACAACCAACACCAAAGAAATACAAACAATTATACGAACATATTATGAGCCACTATATGCCAACAAATTAGATAATCGGGAAGAAATGGATGTATTCTAGAGATGTAGAAACTACAAAAACTGACCAGGAAGAAATAGAAAACCCGAGCAGACCCATAACCAGCAAGGAAATTGGAGCAGGAATCAAAAATCTCCCAACAAACAAGAGCCCAATGCCAGGGCTCCCAAAGGAATTCAATCAAACATTTAAAGAAGAATTAATACCTATTCTTCTGAAACTGTTCCAAAAAATAGAAATGGAAGGAAAACTTCCAAACTCGTTTTATGAGGCCAGCTTTACCTTGATGCCAAAAAAAGACAAAAATCCCACCAAAAAGGAGAATTACAGACCAATATCCCTGATGAACATGGATGCAAAAATTCTCACCAAAATACTAGTCAATAGGATCCAACAGTACATTAAAAGGATTATTCACCACGACCACATGGGATTTATTCCTGGGCTGCAAGGTTGGTTCAACATCCATAAATCAATCAACTTGATACATTACATTAATAAAAGAAAGAATAAGAACCATATGATACTCTCAATAAATGCAGAAAAAGCATTTGACAAAGTACAGCATCCTTTCTTGATTAAAACTCTTCACAGCATAGGGATAAAGGGTACATACCTCAATATCATAAAAGCCATCTACAAAAAAACCACAGAGAATATCATTCTCAGTGGGGAAAAACTGAGAGCTTTTTCCCTAAGGTCAGGAACACAGCAGGGATGTCCACTATCACCAATGCTATTTAATATAGTACTAGAAATCTTAGCTCAGCAATCAGACAACAACAACAAAAAAAACCAATCAGCAAAGAAGTCAAATTCTCACTCTTTGTAGATGATATGATACTTTATGTGGTAAACACAAAAGACTCTACCCCAAAACTACTAGAACTCATACAGTAAAGTCACAGGATATAAAATCAGGATATAAAATCAATGCACAGAAATCAGTTGCATTTCTATACACTGATGATGAGACAGAAGAAAGAGAAAGTAAGGAGTTGATCCCATTTACAGTTGCACCAAAAACCATAAGATACCTAGGAAAAATCTAACTAAAGATGTAAAGGATCTATACTCAGAAAACTATAGAATACTCATGAAAGAAATTGACGAAGACACAAACGGAAAAAAGTTCAATGCTCATGGATTGGAAGAACAAATACTGTGAAAATGTCTATGCTACCTTGAGCAAGCTACACATTCAGTGCAATCCCTATCAAAATACCATCAACTTTTCCCACAGAAATGGAACAAATAATCCTAAAATTTGTGTGGAACCAGAAAAGACCCTGAATAGCCAGAGGAGTGTTGAAAAAGAAAACCAAAGCTGATGGCAACCGGACTTCAACCTCTACTACTAGGCTGTAATCATCAAGACAGTATGGTTCTGGCATAAAAACAGACACATAAATCAATGGAACAGAATAGAGAACTCAGAAATGACTCTCAACTCTATGGTCAACTAATCTTCAACAAAGCAGGAAAGAATATCCAATGGAAAAAAGACAAGTCTCTTCAACAAATGGTGTTGGGAAAATCAGAAACCACATGCAGAAAAATGAAAGTGGATCATTTCCTTATACCGTACACAAAAATAGACTCAAAATGGATAAAAGATCTAAATGTGAAACAGGAATTCATCAAAATCCTTGAGGAGCACACACACAGCAACCTCTTCAACCTTGGCTGCAGCAGCTTCTTCCTAGACACAACACCAAAAACAAGGGAAGCAAGGGCAAAAATTAAGTATTTGGACTTCAACAAGATAAAAAGCTTTTGCACAGCAAAGGAAACAGTCAACAAAACCAAAAGACAACTGAAAGAATGGGAGAAGTTATTTGCAAATGACATACCACATAAAGGGTTAGTATCCAAAATTTATTTATTTGTAAATAAATAAAATAAAAAAAATTAAAAAAATAAATTTATTTATAAATTTATAAATTTATAAAATTTTCTTTATTCACTTATTTGCCAGAGAGAGAGAGAGACTGAAAGAGAGCACAAGCAGGGGGAGTGGCGGGCAGAGGGAGAGGGAGAAGCGGGCTCCCTGCTGAGCAAGGATCCTGATGTGGGACTCTATCCCAGGACCCATGAATCATGACCTGAGCCAAAGGCAGATGTTTAACCAACTGAGCCACCCTGGGATCCCAGTATCCAAAATTTATAAAGAACTTATCAAACTCAACACCCAAGGAACAAATAATCCAATCAAGAAAAGGGCAGAAGACATGAACAGACATTTCTGCAAAAAAGATATCCAAATGGCCAAAAGACACATGAAAAAGTGCTCAACATCACTCGGCATTGGAAAAATACAAATCAAAACCACAATAAGATACCACCTCATACCAGTCACAATGGCTAAAATTTAGTCAGGAAACAACAGATGTTGTTGAGGATGTGGAGGAAGGGGAACCCTCCTACACTGTGGATGGTGCAGCCACTTTGAAAAACAGTATGGAGACTCCTCAAAAAGTTGAAAATAGAGCTACCCTATGACCCAGCAATTGCACTACAGGGTATTTACCCCAAAGATACAAATGAGTCATCCAAAGGGGCACCTGCACCCCAATATATTGTGGATATATCCATAATAGTCAAACTATGGAAGAGCCCAGATGTCCAACGACAGATGAATGGATAAAGAAGATGTGGTATGTATATGTATGTATATATATATATATACACACACACACACACACACACACACACACACATACACACAGATACATACATTGGAATAATTATGCAGCCATCAAAAATAAAATCTTGCTATTTGCAACAACGTGGATGGAACTAGAGGGTATTAAGCTAAGTGAAGTAAGTCAATCAGAGCAAGACAATTATGTGATATCAATGATAAGTGGAATTTGAGCAACAAGGCAGAGGATCATAGGGGAAGAGAGGAAAATGAAACAAGAAGAGAGGGAGACGAATCATAAGAGACTCACTCTCAGGAAACAAACTGAGGTTGCTGGAGTGGAAGAGGGTGGGAGGGATGGGGTAGCTGGGTGATGGGCACTGGGGAGGGTATGTATACTGGTGAGCACTGTGTATTACATAACGCTGATGAATCACAGACTTGTATCCCTGAAACAAATAATACATTGCATGTTAATAAAAAAAAAGTGCTGGCTCTCTGCTAAGGCCTTCACTGACATCACTCTGCCTTGGAGGTAAAAAGGTACCTCATGCGGAAGCCGCTTTTGGGTGACAGGCTTGAGCAATGGAATATAAAATGAGGCAAAAGGGCCCACACTGATCCCAACCCTTGGCTGAATACAGGCAGGTCTATCAGGAGATCCACCTCAAAATATCCATAGGCCATAACTGACAAATGGGCTACTTACAACTAGGCACAGTTACCAAAAACAGGAAAGTTTTATACATCCCCATACCTCCTCACCCTCCTGCTTTAAGTATAGTCCCACTCACTGCCTCCTTGCTGAAGTCTCTCCTTTTCTGTCCCATTCCCTGCTCCCTTGCGGATGTATTCAATAAACTTCTATCTTTGTTCTGTCTCCGGTGAATCCTTTCATAGCCCATGCCCACTTCCACCCTCACCGCCCATGCCCACTTCCATCCCATAGGTTTGCTTCACATTTGGGGGGCCCCATACGACTGAGACAGACACCACACCTTACTGTAGCTCCCGTAGGGCCTCCACTCAGTCTCCTCAGATAACACCTCTATAGAGAGGGGCAGAGATATCCAGTTATTGTCGGGTAGGTGGGTGGGAGTCCAGGCTCTGTTGTTTCCATAGACCCTAGGGGGAGGAGGTCTTATTCCCACCAGGTAGAGATAAAAGTTGTGATTTTCCACTAGGCCTTCTCTGACTATCCCAGCAGCATGGTGACCTTAGGAAAAGGATGCACTAGAACCTCTAAAGTCTTTCCCACCCCTGTGATTCTGAACTTTATATAAGTGAAGATTTGCATTTTTAAAAAAATATTTTTTAGTGATTTCTTTGAAGAGGAGGAAAGACAGTTGTTGAAAAAGCTTCATAAAAGCATCCCCCACCCCCGGGCCCAGCATTTGCCTTCTGAAATCTTGGAGGATTTTTCACCTGAATCCTATAGGGAACTGTAAAGAAAATACTTTCATGTGTCTTCATAGTTAGACTTTCTGATCAAAGAAAGCTAGAACCTCTGTTAAAGGACAAGTCTTGGAAATTAAAGGGTGATTTACTAGCCAGAGACCTCTGAAGACACTTGACTTAGTTCCCTGTATTTGCTTTTCAAAAGGGGATGAAAGGAGTGGGTTGCTTACATTCCAAAGGACTGTAAATGCCAAGATTTCTCTCCATCTAAGGAGAGGAACAGGGCAAGATGCGACCTATTTTTACTCTCAGATTAATAATTATGGAGTTCCTCTTCTGCAGTATAAACTGTGGTGTCTCTCTTGATCAGATGGGGGCCCCCAAATGTGGGGGTGACAATCAGGTGGAAGCCAATGTGAGGCAGACAAAGGAGATAGAAGTTTATTGAATACACCCAAAAGGAAGCAGTGGGCAGGACTGCAAAGGAGAGACTGCCTGCAAGGAGGGAGTGAGTGGGGCTGTACTTAAAGTGGGAAGGTGAGAATGTATGGGGAACGTGAGGATGTATGGGTTGTATGGAATTTTCCCTTTTTTGGTAGCTGTGCCTGGTTAAGTAGCCCATTGGTCAGTTAGGGCTTATGGATGTTTTGAGGTGGGTTGTCTGATGGGCTTGTCTGTTTTCAGCCAGGTGGTGGCTGTGGGCCCTTCTGCCTTCATCAACTTTCCATTGCTCAAGCCTGTGGCCTAAAAGCAGCCTCTACATAAACCCTTCGTGTGCAGGATGGCATCTGTCTCTCCTGCGTTGCCTGTGGGGTACTGGGTGTGAGGTATGAGCATAGTTATTACCGTAAGTAATAATAACTGTGATCTCTGCCCCAGAAACCTCATATTTATTTTCAGGATAAAATGATCAAATATAGATATACTCACCACAAAGGGAAGGATACACTCGTGCTGATTTTGTACCACGTATAAGCTGAAGAGGGACATACGACTGGGACCCATCAAGCTGCAGGCTAGAGAGAAAAAGTTCTGCAGAGCCTCACAGAGGTTGGAGCAGGTGTTGCCCCAGGATGGTAGAGCAACCTGCACAATGAGAAGCCTTGGAGGTTGCTGGTAAATCTGCGTGGGAGTGGAGGGTCCTTTACCAGTGCTTCGCCCATGATACATGGTAACCAGACCAGAGGTGGAACTGCAGCCACTACCTGGATATTCTCTATACCTACAGGGAAAGAAAGAGAAATCATTGGCTTTCATAAAACTAAATTATGCTTGGTTGAAATGATGAACATAGGCTTAGCAAATTAAGTCTAGAAAGGAGTCAGACTGGGTACTAACTCAAGTTCTCTGGGCTACCCCATATTAACAGCTCCCAGGGATCTCCATGTTTACCTGTAATGTAAGGCTGAGAGTGCTTGCAGATGCTGAGTGGAACTAAACAAAAAGAGACACAAAGGCCAAATTTCAGCCTCAAAGTATATGCTCTCATAAACTTTATTTCTTTTTCAGGATTTATTGTACTGTATTCTATAATTTGTTTCTACGACTGCCTCTCCCACTACATTGTGAGCTTCCTAAGACTAAAGAACTTGTCTTGTCAACTTTATCTACCAATGTTTAGCACAGTGTTTATTTGGTACATAGTAATTCTTAAAAATAAAAACATGACCAAGTTTTCTCCCACAAGATCCATTCAAGACCCTTTATGACTTGACCTTCAGCCTTACTGAAGGCTATTCTTCACCTTAAGCTTTTCATTGACTAAAACCAAATATACCATTCATTTCAGTGTGTTTGCTCATACTGTTTTCTCTATCTCCAACACCCTTGTTTTCTTTCTTTTTGGCTATTCACATCTATCCCCAGGGCTGAGACTCGGAAAGGAGAACAATGAAAACATAGAACCAATATTAGGACTGAGAAGGGGACATCCGTATGTATTTGTAAATGCTGTAAATTGTAAATGGAAAGGATTATGGAAAGATGTAATTTACAACTTTATGCCAATAAATTTGATAAAGTAGAAAAATCACTACAAGAATATATCTAACCAATACTAGATCAAAAAGAAAATTAAAAAACCTAAATAGTCTGTAACTATTGAAGAAATTTAATTGGTAGTCAAGTATCTCCCCACAAAGTAAACTATAGGGCTGGATGATTCCACTGAAGAGTTCAATCAAATTTTCAAAGACCAAGAATTGCAATGTTAAACAAAGTCTTTCAGAGAAAAGGAGAATTACCACCCTATTAGTTTTACTAGTTTAACATAACCTTTGGTACCATAATCAGATAAGAATATTATAAGGCTGTGGGGCAACCTCATCCACAAACCTAGATGTAAAACTCCTGAACAAATACAAACAAATTGAAAACAGCAATACATAAAACAAGTAATACATCATGACCAAGTTGGGTTTACTGCAAGAACAAAACATTGATATGAAGTTAAACAGTCACTGTAATTCATCATGTTAAAAGATTACATGAGAAAAATGATATGATCATCTCAT
The DNA here is from genome assembly GCF_963455335.1 of Martes martes. NCBI lineage: Eukaryota > Metazoa > Chordata > Mammalia > Carnivora > Mustelidae > Martes > Martes martes. Next base: position 90,132,711 of record NC_137896.1, read on the forward strand.
TAGATGCAGAAAAACTTTTGTTAAAACTTAACACTCATGCGTGATAAAGACTCAAACTAGGAATAGATGATAGAAATAATCTCATAAATATGTTTACAAAAATCTAAAGCAAGTATCTTTTGGGGAGGAGGGGTAGAGGGAGAGAGAGAATCTTAAACAGGATCCACACCTAGAGCAGAGCCTGACATGGGGCTTAATCTCACAACCCTGAGATCATGACCTGAGCAGAAATCAAGAGTCAGATGCTTAACTAATTGAAATACCCAGGTGCCCCAAAAGCAAATGTTATTCTTAATGGTGATGTTGAAAGTTTCCATCCAAGATAAGAGGACTGCTCTCATTACTTCTATTCAACACTGTAGTGAAGGTAGCAATAAGGCAAGGTAAGTAAATATAATGCATTGCAGTGGAAGAAAGAAAACTGTTATTGTCTGTAAATGATATGATTGTATATACGGAAAATCTAAAAGAATATACAATTTTATAATTTTTCCCAAAGGTCTCATCTTTTTTTAAATTTTATTCTTAGATACTTATGTTTTTGTAGCTTAAAAAGTTGTCTTTATTGGTTTTTTACTGCCTCACAGAGAGAGCTTATTTTTTAAATGTTAATTTACATGACATCTTTTTAAATTTCATTTTTAGTTTGTTGCCAATATATAAAAATAAAGTTGACTTTTGTATATTTTGTATTTCACAAACTTGCTGTACTCGCTTACTAATTATAATAATTTATCTGTAAACCCTTTTGGATTTTTTGTCCATAATCATATAACCTGTGGGGCGCCTGGGTGGCTCAGTGGGTTAAGCCTCTGCCTTCGGCTCAGGTCATGATCCCGGGGTCCTGGGATCGAGCCCCGCATCGGGCTCTCTGCTCAGCAGGGAGCCTGCTTCCCCCTCTCTCTCTGTCTGTTGCTCTGCCTACTTGCAGTCTCTCTCTGTCAAATGAATAAATAAAATATTAAAAAAAAAGAATCATATAACCTGTGAATAAGGACATGCACTAGGACACATGAACAAAATCAGATCATAGCAGCAAAAGGCTATTCATAACAGTCTTGTTCACAATTACTGCAAACTGCAAACAACACAAATGTCAATCAATATTAGAATGGATAAATTCTGGTATATTTACACATATAGCAATAAAAATGAATGAAACATGGGCACCTGGGTGGCTCAGTCATTAAGCACCTGCCTTTAGCTCAGGTCATGATCCCAGGGTCCTGGGATTGAGCCCCACATCAGACTCCCTGCTCAGCAGGGATCCTGCTTCTCCCTTTCCCTCTGCCTGTACTCTGTCTACTTGTGCTCTCTCTTTATCGCTCTGTCAAATAAATAAACAAACAAACAAACAAACAAGACCTTTAAAAAAAACGAAAGTAGTTACATATGACAACATGGATGACTCTAAGAAACATAAGCAAGACACAAAGAATACATATAGTACAATTCCACTTACATAGATTTTAAAAATAAGCACAAATACCTATATTGTTTAGAGATATGTACATAATAGTTAAACCATTTTTAAAAATCAAGGAAATAACTATCATAAAATTAGGGTAGTAATTTTCTCTAGAAAAGAAGGGGAGCATCATGATGAGAAGGGACAGAAGAGGAGGTTTTGGGGTACTGTCAATGTTCTATTTTGACCTTGTGATTACCTATGTGCTCACTTTATAATTATTAAGCTGTAAGTTCATATTTTATGAAATATTCTCTATACATGTTATATTTAATCATAAAATATTTCAAAAAGAACATTAGGATGATCATAAAAGAAAACATTTTTTAAAAAGATTTTATTCATTTATTTTCGAGAGAGAGAAAGAGCACATGTGCACACATGAGTGGGGAGAGGGGCAGAAAGAGAGGGAGAAGTAGACTCCCCGCTGAGCAGGGAGCCCGATGCAGGGCTCAATCTCAGGACCCTGGGATCATGACCTTAGCTGAAGACAGATGCTTAACTGACTGAGCACCCAAGTGCCCCAAAGAAAATATTTTTTAGATTAAAAAAATCCTCTCTGGGAACTGAAATAATTCTATATAATTGCCTGTTAGCTAAAGAGTGCAGGGATAATAAAAACTTATTTGATTTCCCCAGGTCCAAGAGAAATATAATATTATTTATGATAATTTTCAGAAACACTTCAGAATTTAGGATCTTGAGAAGTGATCTAAGAGTGCACAGATAAATGTGTTCCTCAAAATTAACCTGTGAAGTTATTCCCCTTCAAACTTTCCTTTTTGGTTAGTGGAAATCAGCATCTGTTCATTCACCAATTTTTTATTGGGCTCCAATTATGTACTGGGTACAAGTGAACAAATAAGTGAATAAATATGCTATCAATTATAAGTAATTTTGAACTAGAAATCCAAATCAATGACTAATGTATTCAACAAGAAGCACATTATATCTTTTCACTGTACTTTTAAATTAAGTGCATGGGATCAATGTAATGCTGAATTTGAGACTAGCACACAGATTCACATAGACAGGCACCCAGACAGAGTTATTATTTAATGTAGAATGAGCTTCTACTTCCCCTCCCCTTGCCATCTTCTCTCACATCTGAAGCTCTCGTCATTTTAGAGTACAGGAAGTTCTAAGTTTGCATGGTTCCAATATATACAAATCTATTACTATAGTTTAGTTAATTAACACCAGTCCCCATCAACATAGTTCAAATTTTGGTTACCATGGAATATTAACTGTGAGTAATTACATAAAATATAAATCACAGCTAGCTCTTCAGTCCACAAATCACTACAGAAGTAACAGACGCTCATCATGATCAGTGATCAATTATGTCACTTTTTTCAGAGTTTGTCGGTGACTGGTCCCTGCAGATGCTTATTCAGTTTAAGCACAGACAACAAAGTGTGTAGTTGTTTTACCTTGTCTGCTAGTGGTAAGCCCATGTGACATTTTACAAATGGATAATTTAAAGAGGAGATTGGCCAAAACTGGCCATTTCAAGATGAAATTTGAAATGATTTCAAGATGAAATGTACCAAATGGCCAAAACTGGCATTTCAAGATGAAATTTGAAATGATTTCAAGATGAAATGTACCATTTCAAGTACAGCAAATAAATGACACGTGGTAATGCTAAAAAGTCAAAGTTGAACATAAATGGAGTTACAGAAGAAAAAGCTGATTGTGAGAATGCTGACAATGCCACCATTTGATAGGCTCTAGATAAGCAGCTAGAGGACTCTGTGAAGGTGAACTTAACATAAATGGGGAAAGTGGTTGTGACAAAAAGTATGAAGATGGCCCAGAGAAAGTGTCACCAGCAAAAAAACCAAAAACAAAACAAAAAAACCCCACCTTCATATTAAAGGAACTCTTGGAGCTATTTTAAAAAATTCAAACCACAAAGGATATAATGTTGGAAGTGGATCCAAACTTAGAGAGGAGTATGACAATTAGCTAAGGCATAGAAAAGATGCTTGCTCGATTATAAATTATACCATGAGAAGAAGACAAGCACAAGGGTTGTTCAAAGTACTCCTGGTAAGTTTTTTTTTTTTTTTTTTTTTTTTTTTACAAAGAAATAGAACATTCTGATATCCAATATTTCCAGTGTTTTAAATTACATTATGCTGGATAGATACTAGTTTTACTATTTTTTATTTCCCACTTACAGCTGATAGTAAGACAGATTTTAACATTTTGACAATTTGAAAGGTCCTGGAACAAATCTAACTTTTCCCCGTTGATTGTTAAGATCACTTTGAACGGTTTCAGCTTGCACAAGTCATTTTTAGATCTCACATTGTGTGCAATTCCAAGACTGTATTTCAAATGAAGTAAGAGACAGCTCTCTTCCCTCTACTCTCAAACATGATCAATTTATGCATCTGATGCATCTGGGCATAAGGCTAAGCAGGATCTGACTACTTTTGATCCTGTACTCACCATTTTTGTTCAAACACCCACTTATTGGTGTCTCTCTGCAAACTGGTTAAACCTGGAACTGGGCCTTGAACCACCGAAAGCCATCAAGTTACTCCCTTACTGAAAACCCTTCAATGGCTTCCAATTACATTTGGAACAAAATCCTTATCCTGGCTCTGAAGTTCTGCATGTATCTCCCTCCCAAGTGTCCACCCTCATGCCATGCCATCCCCTGCCCAGCCCTCTCCCACCCTAACCCACCCCCAAGGCACCTTTCAGGTCCACAAACCCGTGGGCCTCCCATTGTGGCTCCTGCAGCTGCTGAAAGTTCTTTTCTATCATTACCCTCCTTAACCCTACTCATCCTTTAGGTCTCTGACTTTAGGCCTTTATAGGTTAGGGCCCCTTTAGGTTCCCTCACAAAAGAGCCTTTATATATATACTATGACTTTATAGCTCTTATGACTCAGTGTCTGATAAATGATTCAAGGGTTCTCCCTCCCGCAGGGCCGCATTAAAATTTCTTGAATCCTAAGCACTTTTGCCTTCGTGAGGCACTTCTTCATCAAAAAAATAATAATAAAAATTAACTAACAGAAATAGAAAAAAATCAAAACAGGTTTTTTGACCCTAAAGGGCCACTGTTTTCTCGACTTTACAAGAAGGTCAAACATTGTCGGCTCCCCCCCAAAGCGTCGAGGGGCCTAGGCACCGCGCCCACTGTGCAGGAGGATTGGCAGCCCAGCCAGTCGCCGCCCAGCCGAGGTGGCGTCGCGGTCCTCAGACAAGTGAGTGGAGAGGCGGCCTGGGCCCACGATGGGCGTCGGTGCTGCCCCGGCCTGGACCGCCAAAACCTGCCTGAGGGTGGCTCAAGCTCGGCCTGAGCCCACCCTGTGAGGCGCTCTTCCCCCGCGCACTCTCGGCGCCGTCTTCCCGCTGAGGCCCTCAGCCCTCCTCTGCCCAGAGGCAGGGAAGAGTGAGGGTGTTCCCACTTCCTTCGGAAGGCAGAGACCCCATTACCTTGTCCTCCCAGCTCTCGAAGCTTGCCTGCACCACGCCGCGTCAGGCGGGCTGCGACTGCGCGGTGCTGCTAGCTGCGCGCGCAGCCTCAGGGGCCGCCTCAGGGTCTACCTCAGGACCACAGTCTCCCCAGTCCTTGGGCGCCAAGGAAATGGCTCTGCTTTGGCCCTGAGGTAGAGTTTTGGATCTCTGTTGAGAATGCTATGCTAAACTTGGTACTTCCTTGTCAGCTAACTTCTACCCTCAGTTAAATATTCCAGCAACGACATCCCCCCCCCCCACATTCCAGTGGCACCCCCACTGTGTCCTTAGCTTTAACCTTTCTCTTCCACATCATTCATTCACTTAGTCAGTCACTCTTTTATCCAATAAACACTTGTTGAGGGCAAACTACGTGTCAGGCACTGTGCTAGGCTTGCGGTTCAGTGGACACCCTATGGTCCCTGCCCTGATGGAGTTTAGTCTACTCTCAAGAAGTCCTTTCAAGTCTTCAAACCTCTACATTCCAAGAGGGTCTGCTCCTCTCTACTCACGCTCATTCTCATTTGCTTGCTGTTGATTCCTACAGTACCTTTGACAAAATCCAGTGGAGATAGGAGTGTCCTGGTGGCTTGCTGTATCAATCTCAAACGTCTATTTTCCCTTGTAGACTAAGCAATTTGAAATCGGGAACCATGTTTTGTGTGTCTTTGCTCAGGGGCCGTGCTACCCTTCTCTGTATTGTCACTATTTCAGTATATGTGCTGCCCAAGCGAGCAGTAGAAACCGTATCTTAATCTTCTTCTTACCTCTGGTACTTTAAAAATGCCTAGCGCATAGTAGGTCCTCAATAACTAGTGAATGAATAAACCAGAATGGGCACTTTAGAGAGATTACCCTGATGGCAATCTGGAAAGGGAGAGATTGGAGGCAGGTTTTGTTGTGTTGTTTTTAAATGAAACTATTGCACAATGTAGGTGAACAATAATAAGGTCCTGAACTATGATGATAATGGAAAGAAAAAGACATATTTATGTTATTTATGAAGCAGAATTAACAGGATATGATGACTGCTTACATGTGGACATGGTAGCCAGCCTCCAGGATGGACCCCTGCAATTCTTGTGTTCCACTTTTGTGTAGTCCTTACCCAGAGTGCATCAGAGTTGTTCTGTGGAACTGACAGAATATGGCATAAGTTATTATATTTTACTTCTGAGACTAGATTATAAAATACACTGTGACTTTCACCCTGCTTTTTTGGATCACTCGCTCTGAAGAAGTAACACTATATTCTGAGGACGTTCCAACAACCCCATGGAGAGGTCCATATGGAAAGGAATTGAGACTTACTGCCAATAGCCACTATCAACTTACCAGGCATGGAATTAAGCCATCCTGGAAGTGGATCATCCAGCCCTAGTCAAACATTCATGTGACTGTAGTGCCATCCAACATCAGGACTACAGTTGTTGTTTTTTTTTTTTAGATTTTATTTACTTATTTGTCAGTGAGAGAGACAGAGATAGAGAGAGCGCACAAGCAGGGAAAGTGGCAGGCAGAGGAAGAAGCAGGCTCCCTGTTGATGGAGAAGCTCCAGGTGGGACTTGATCCCATTCCCCCGGGGATCATGACCTGCGCTGAAGGCAGATGCTTAACCAACGGAGCCACCCAGGCATCCCAGGCCTATAATCTCTTGAGAGATTGGGAGCTAGACAACTCAGCTAAGTTATTGTTGAATTCCTGACACAGGGAAACTGTGAGAGATAATAAATGTTTATTGTTTTAGGCCACTAAATTTTGATGTTAATTTGTTACATTTGTTATTTAGCCTAGATAACCAAAGATTATCTAGGGGATGAAAGAGGAGAAAGAAAAGACTACCTACAAAGCTATAAACTGGAGTACTAAGTACTTGAAGAAGGAACAAGAAGAGATTGGGATGAGATAGTGATTATTTTCAGGCTCGTGTTTGTCTTGTCTCTAGGATTTCCAAGCGTTTATATCCATATTAGTCTTTGTCCCTTGCTCTCAAAGGCCTACTCATCCTTGAACACTTAGTTAAGATGTCACTTCTGTGAAACCTTCCTGATTCGCTCAGGCAAAACCTAAATCTTCTGAGCATTTATTTCACGTTATTATAGCAACCATAAATCACTTTGCATTGCAATTATCTATTTGCAGTTATTTGTTAAATGCTTGCTAAAATAATACTTTTGAGAAATTTGGTGTGTGTACCCATTATACACATATTTTCCCTATTAGTACAGGTAACAGGCACTCGAGCTTTTGGAGCCCACTGAGCAAACCTGCCACTGTAAGACCTGGAGCCACGCCTCCAGCCCGGTTCCGAAGCAGAACTCCCACCTATACCTAGGCTTAACTCCTCCTGTACCTGCGTTGGGCTTCTCCGCCCCTTAGCTCCGCCTCCACCCTACCCCGATTGGCTGGAGGAGGAAATCGGCCCGATCATTAGTCCTTTCTTGAAGGGGCGGAGCCGGGTTGCGTTCTTGTCTGGCCGACGCAGGCCGAACCGGACCGAGGAGATCCGAGTTGGACCGAGGCCGGCGGAGCCGCGGCTCTGAGCGCAGGTGGCTGGACGCGCCCCACCCAGCGGCCAGGCGGAGCCAAAGATGCTGGCTTCTGCCACGCTGCCCCTCCTGGGCTCCCTGCCACCTCCGGCCTCGCCCTTCCCGCTGCTGCTGCTGGCGGTGCTGAGCGGCCCAGTATCCGGCCGCGTCCCCCGCTCGGTGCCCAGGACCTCGCTTCCTATCTCCGGTAAGGCGTGGGCGCCCCCGCCCTCAGCCCTTCGCACCGCGCCCAGGCCCCGCCTGCAGGTGCCCGCACCCACCTGCTCTCCCTACGGACCCGGGCAAGCGCAGTGGGGCCCCGCGCCGCAGCGCACCGCGTCTCGCGCCGCCCACGCCCCACCGGGACCAGGGCGGGACCCCCACGCGGTGCTGCCCCTCCGCATCGCTCACCCGCTTCGCGCTTCGGCTCCTAAGACACGCCCCGGTGGACCCCGCGGCCCCTTACTCGCAGAACAGAGAGAGGGTTAAGCCCCTCACCAGGCAGACGCGGACCCTGAGCCCCGGGCAGGGGATGGGGAGTTCCTGAGGTCCTCCATTTGAGTTCCCTCTCCCTTATTCTGTCTTCCCAAACGTACACCGATGTCCCTCACGCCAGCTTGACGCCTGTTCTTCTACCAAACTCATTGGTCTGTCATTCTATTCAAGCCGCCCATCCTTCTCCAGCTCAGCATTTCCATCTGCTCACTTCTCAAATCCATTCCCTTATCATCGTTTATATCTTTCTGCAAGCTTTTTGCCCTGCTGGTAGCCCTCTTCTCCCTAACCCACTTCCCAGGCCTCTCACAGCTCTGACACAACTCCCATTCTCTGGACCATGATCCATCCTAACCCTCTCAACTCCTCAGTGTTGCTTGCTCTCTACTCGTTCCCTACACTGAATGTTGGGAAACTGTTCAGTGAGTTGATTTAAAATTCTGTTTAAATGATTTCTAAAATCTTCAGAAGGAAAAAAAAAAGGGAAGGAGTTGAGGAAGAAGGCAGAGGATGCCACAGGGTTAAAAATGGTCATTGGAGTGATTCACACTTTTTTTTTTTAAGATTTTATTTATTTATTTGACAGAGATCACAAGTAGGCAGAGAGGCAGGCAGTGTGTGTGTGGGGGAAGCAGGCTCCCCGCTGATAAGAGAGCCCGATGTGGGGCTGGATCCCAGGACCCTGGGATCATGACCTGAGCTGAAGGCAGAGGCTTTAACCCACTGAGCCACCCAGGTGCCCCTGATTCACACTTTAATGGCTTTCTGCTGAGGTGGGTGTGAGCATGGCCACTGACCTTGTTTTCTTCTCCGTGGACAATGAGTGTTAGCTTCCTGTGCAGACAGAGCTAGTGAAGCTGAAAGGACAACCTATTGGCAAAACCTCAGAAGTGGGCAATAGTAGTGTAGAGTCTGAACTTCAGACTAGTGACATTTAGGGTTGCTATGAATCCAGAAGACAAACTTGTGGTCAGAGACTGGGGATTTGTCTGTGCTGGAGCAATAGCCACAAGATAGAATTGAGGTTGTCTGGCTGGGTTGATAACCAGAAATTCAGAGAAGTCTAGATAGCAGAGTGAAACGGAGCTGGGGATATGCAGGGAATCTGGGTGTTCCAGGACTTATAATGAGCATGAGAGTATAGGCAGGTACAGCATAGACTTGAATTTGGGTGTGGGAGGATGGGGTGGGTGGGGCCCCATACATCAGCACAACTAGGAATGAATGGCTTGGAGCCATTCTGTCTTGAGGGTGGCTGAGACGGCAAAGCACGTAGAGCTGTGTTGGTGCAGGGATAGGGGCCCCAGAGTGAGCTAAGAGGGTAAATTCATGCTAACTTATTTGTCATCATCTTTAAATAGAGTTTTGAATGATGATATGAAGTTTAGGTTTGGCCCAAATGGAGCACATGCCTAGGTAAGAAAGAAAGGAGCCATTTTGAAACATGTAGTACATGTCAGTTGCTTCCACATATGTTATCTCACTTAATTCTGTCAACAAGCCTGGTTGTTGGTGTTTACAGGTGAGGAAAGTGATGCTCAGGGCAAGTAACTTACTCAAGATCATACAGCTGGTAAGTGACAGAGCCACATTAAACACAGGCTGGTCCATTTCCAAAGCACACACTCTTGTCTACCCTTTACCTCTTTGGGTGGAAATGGGGTGGGGTTGGGAAGGACAAGAGCAGTGGGAGAGATAGGGGATAGTCTCCTAAAGTGTTGGTGAAAAGAGTGAATTGTTTCCCTTCTGAGTAAAAAGAAGTTACTAATAAGTAATAATTTAAAAAAAAAAGAAATTGAGAGGGAAGTACTTACACCTTCTATAGGAACTTTCAAATTATGTATCATATTGCTATGAATAGAAATTAGACTTAATATTTATGCTGTTATTTTAATAAAGTGTTCTATTTTTATAGAAAAAGCATACTTGACTGCATTGTGTGCTAAATATTCTGGCCTTCTCAGTCCTCTCTCTTTGGGGAGGTTTGATGGTTGGCCTGTAAAAGCTCTATTTTTCACCCTCCTGGCTGCTAAATAAATGGTACTTGGAAGAAAACAGAAATTGAGCCCTTGAGCTTTGCTCTTGTGGACCCAACCCTTATGAAGCAATGGCTGATATCACTCTCCCCTCTCATCCTCTCTTCCTGCCAGAGGCTGACTCCTATCTCACCCGGTTCACTGTCCCTCAGACATATAATTACTCTGTCCTCCTTGTGGATCCTGCTTCCCATACGCTTTATGTCGGCGCCCGGGACACCATCTTCGCTTTATCCCTGCCCTTCTCAGGGGAGAGACCCCGCAGGGTGAGAGATGAAAATGGGGAGGACCCCAGAGCATGTGGTTAGATACATAGTTTTTTGGGATTGGTGGGGGGGGTATTCATAATAACCAAATATGTAACAGTGGTGATGGTAGGAGGGGGAGTGTTGGTGAAAATGAACATAGGAAGAATATTCATTATCTTCGCTAAAAGTGACAGCGGTGGGGGGGTGACTGAGGAGGCTATGAGGGAGGTTCGTGATAGGGAGGAGGACACAGTGACCAGGTTTCAGGTCACTGTGGGCAGAGGAATCATTAGAATCACCTTTCTTTAGGGCAATAGCTTTTAAACTTTTTTGACCACCCCTTAGTAAGAAATATTTGATGCATTTACCCAGGACAGGAAGTATGTATTGAAAGAACCCTTTCTTGAAATAATATCTACTCCCCTATATGTGATACATTCTGATATATCCTATTTCATTAAAAATAAAAGCAGTTGATTTTATTACTCATTAATGGGTGGAGATGTCCAGTTTAAAAAACAATGCTCTGATCAGTGGTGGTGGTGGTCGGGGTCCGGATGGGGGTGGGGGGCTCTGCAGTTCTCAAATTGAGGGAGGTTGTGGAACTATTTGACCTACTCTGACTTGGGAGGAATTTGGGGAGAATCTGGAAGAAACAATTCTTCTCCTTTCTCAGATTGACTGGATGGTGCCTGAAGCCCACAGACAGAACTGCAGGAAAAAAGGCAAGAAGGAGGTAGGTGTGAATCTTGTCCTGGTCCTGAGTGTCAGTTGAGACCTAGTTCCAGCCCTGACTCTTGTGTCTGTCCTCTGCAGTGCTCCCATCCCAGTGGGCCCAGGCAGGGACTCTAACGCCATGTCATCACCAGTCATCTCTGATCCCAGAGCTGCCTCTAACTGTCCTACCCTACCTTTCCTTGTACCTGCTGCTTCTAATTCTCTCTAATCATCTCTGACCCCCAGGACGAATGTCACAATTTTGTCCAGATTCTCGCCATTGCCAATGCCTCTCACCTCCTCACTTGTGGCACCTTCGCTTTTGATCCGAAGTGCGGGGTTATTGTGAGTGACGGGTGGGAGGATGGGAAGGGTCTTCTGTGAGTGACCATGAAGGGGGGCATGCTTAAGGCAACACTTGTGCATGATACACATTGGGGGTGAGGGATGTCCTCACAGGGTGGAGCCTTTGTCTGCCATGGGAGGGGGAGGAGGTTGTCTGTAGAAGGTAAGGTATACAGAGTGTGGAGAGAGGAGGGATGGTGAAGGGAATTAGGGATGCTAACTAAGCCCCGGAGAGGATAAATCCAGGAGAGACTTCAGAGGCCAGTAACTCATGTTTCCTTTGCTCTGTGTACGCTTTGTCCAGGCAGCCTAGGTCCATTTCTTAGTCAGCACAATCCATGCCTGCTTCTTTGTCCCAGGGCATGTGACTCTCTCTCACTCCCTTCTCCCACTTCCACTGCCAACTTCATTCTGTGTGGGCTGTGACCCTCTGCTCTCATGGCTTCTGAGGTCATTACCCACTAATACAGTACCCGGATCTTGCCTTCAAAGTGGGCATTCTGTCGGTTACCTTTTCTTCTGGGTCCTGTTCATTGCTGCTGGAGCCCTGGGCATCTCTACTCTCACGCTCAGGCAGGCTTGGGACATGTGTTCCCCTGATCACCTCTAGTCATGGCTTCTGGAGGTAAGGGGACTGGTGGCATCCCAGGAAGGTCTTGATGTTTTTGAACTCTCAGCTTTTCCCATCAGTTATCCAGCAGTCCTCTGGATAGCTCTGGTCCTCTGCCAGCACACGCTTGTGACAGGAACCTAGGATGAGTCAAAAGCCTCCCATGTTCTTTGTATTCAGTGGCTTTCCTTTCTGCTCCAAGGAGCAATAGGAGGAGTGCAATGACTCCCTTTCCCGGCCCTGATCCTTAACCGTAGATTCTGACTTACCCCTTCTGCAAACTGGAGCACTCCTTGCCAGCTGGATCTTGTCAGTGCATTTGTCCAAACCCCTCCTTATTGAAGATGATCCTCGTATCTCTGGCTGTAATTTATACAGAGATGTAAATTATGCTGTAATTTATACGTTTGATTGCCCCAGTCAGTCCATCTAGGCTGCCCCCGAGGTTAGCCGGTCTTTGGTTGAGTCCTTTTCGTAATGTGGATGAAAGACTCTTCACTGGGGTGTGGATAGCTTCCTCATCTTGGGAAGGTTTCCAGTTCGGGGTGGTATTGAAAATCTCTATATCCCATCAGGTGATGTTGAGGGTATGGTTTCCTTGCAGTTCTCACAAAGCTTGGGAAGTAATGGTAGAACTACCCTTGCCACATAGGTCTTCTTCCGGCCTGCACACACTTGGGGACCCTGTGGGTATGAATACTGGCGCCATGGCTCAGAGACAACATGATCACTTTCAGTTAGTCTCCTAGAGCTTTCTATTCTTCCTTGGCTCCCTGAGGGGACCCTAATGGTTGTTAGATTGTATAGACATAAAATGTTTTCTGTACATCCTGTCAGGATTGGACTTCTATCCATTCATGAGAAAATTCAGCAACCAGAGTGAAGTACAGGGTCTGCCTTTGCACTCCCATGACTTTTGTCTTGTTCTCTGAACTCTCCTATCTAGCAGGTATTTGAAATGAAAAACCATCCTTTGGCCAAAGTGTGTTTGTAGGAAAATATAGGGTACAGCACCCTGCCCCTGAAATCAGCTGTGTTAACTCATCAAGCCATATACAAAGACTGCCCTCTAGACATCCTCAGTGCTCTCGTGCCTTTACTGTTTGATCCTGCTACCTGGCAACTCCTTTCTGTTTAAGCAAGTTCTTGCCTTATCCCTAGTGCTGAACCTCTCACGTCCCAGAGTGATGACTTTGAGACCATGTATAACTATTATGTGCAAGCTTTGACCACTCACTCAGAGTTGATTGCTCAGAGAAATGCAGATTCTTACAAAAGGCAATTCAAGCACTGGACCTCCCCAGCTCTAACAATGTGGAGTGCTGCCATTCCGTGACAGCTCGTTGGACATTGGAAGAAAATATTTTAGTTGGCTTTGTTGAGGGAATTTTAGCAGTTAACAGAGGAGAATGCTAGACTTAACAATAGCAATGACAAGACTTCCTGTTCTGTTGACGATGTACTCTGTCCCAGACGTGGTACTACGGACTTTATATTTGAGACTGAGTTTAGTTCTTAGCACTGCACTGTGATATTTAGGTATTATTTATATCCATTTTTCAAACAAGGCAATGGAAGTTCCAAGAAGTTAGGCACCATGTCTAATATGTAGCTAGCAGAGGCAGAGCCAAGATTTAAATCCAGCTATGTGTCGTTCTACCCCACAACCCAGTTCTTCTAATCCAGCCTGCAGCACAGAAGACCTTATCTGGTTTCAGTGTCTTGTGACATTCGTTCTGTTTCATGTGACAGGGACCATCTTTTCTTTTTTTCCTCCTAACCACCTGGGGAAGATGCATTCTTATTCTCAAGAACTCTTGGCCAAAGCCAAAGGTTGGATTCCAGCCCTACAGCTCAGTGAGAGCCTTCCTGCCTAGCTCTGTCTTTCATCTGGAGGGACTTGGCCTCCACACCACTGATGATACAATGAGGAATCCCAACCTTCAGCAGAGAATGTAGCGGAGGGGTCTTATCCCCTTCAGACCCTAACTAAATGTCACTTTGATGAGACAGTAAGCATAACCTATCTAGTTAATAGGAGCCTCACTTGCTCAAAAATTATAAGCCTACATAATATAGTGATGCCATTTGGGGAAACTGGATGAGGACTCGTTTTGACCTACTGAGTTTTAAGGGGCTCATAGGCCATCTGTGTGAGGAAGTCCAGCTGCCAAGTGCAGACACAAACCAGAGATTGGAAGGCATCAAACTTTCAGAGAATTTGAGGAATAATTTGCACAGAAAGTCTAACTGGAATTGTAGGAATGAGTGAGGTCATTGGAGTATATGTGACGAGGACTAAGGATAGATTTTACATAGTTAGGATCTAGAAAGGAAAATAGAAACAACCAAAGGAGATAGAGAAGCAGCAATTAGATAGGGGAGGATGGTAGACTTTCAAAGAGAAGACAGACTATTTGAAGGAGGGGGTGAGCCAAAACTACTAGCTGCACCATAAAGATGAAGAGGATGAGGACTGAGAAAAGGGGTCCTTGGTGAAACATAAGGGGGTAGTCTTTGGCATGGGAATGGGAGAGCGTGATTTGTTTTCTGGGAATACCAAGGGATCCAGGTCTGGTTGGAAGAAAGTGTTCATTTTGAGCAGTGGAAAGGAAGTAATTTGGGCTAACAGGTTTGTATTCTAGGCAATGGGGAGCCATTTTGTCAGTCTCTTGCTCAAAAATTTATCCAGGCAGTGACTGATACTGCAGGGATATTAACCTGTGGTGTAAATTGCAGGCATGGCTAGGCAGTGTGGAGAGGAGGAGCTTACTGCTGCCTTTCCGGGGACAGGTAAGAAGAACCCTGGCAGCACGTATTAATCTTTGTCCAAAGTGCCCAAGCATCTTGGTAATCTCTCACTGAGCTGTCATCCATCTCTTTTCTCAGGTTAGGCTGCCCCCACTCCCACACAGGTGGGCTGCTTGTGCCCCTGTGGGCTCCCTCATTCTGGAAGACTCTCTTCACCCAGTGTTCCCTTTTTGGGGACCTCAGATCACACCTAATTTTAACAGGCCCTGTTCAAGGCTATCTTGGTAAAACAAAACTGTATTTGTGGACAGTAGTTACTAGACAAGTGGTCAGAATGGGCCCATAGTATACTTACACTCAGGGGCTAAGTGTGGTTCCTCCATCCACCATCGGTGTAATTGTGCTCCAGTGACACCATATGCCCTCCCTAGTGAACTGGACGTGTCGTGTCTGCCTCTTCCATGCCATAACTTCTATTCCTAACCAGCCACATTAACTTCTCTGCCCGTCTCTGGTTGAAGTCATCCCTGGTTTCCATTTTTGAATGTTATCTTGAAGGCTGGCTTAGTGCTGGTGCTCAGGTAAGGTAATTTCTGGCTAGTACTGGCGGACTTCTCCATCTTTCACCTCCTGTCCAGGTCAGTTCTGCTGTAGTCGCTGAATGAAGAAGGTGGTTACTTGCCAAATCCTCAAATTCTGACCTGAGTTTCAGGTCTTCGCTAACTTTGCGGATTCCCTTCCCCCTTTCTATGTATCCTTGACTCTGGTCCTGTCCTTTATCCTTGGGGTAGGAGTAGAGGGAGGAAGGCCCTTCTCTCTAAGCCTCTGGGCTTCAGATGATCTTATATTAGCCTGCACTCTTCTTTACCCTTCCTAAGAACTCCAGCCGTCAGGAGGCCTGTTCTCTTCCATTCGTCCTCCCTGTCCTGTTACATAGACCCCAGCCAGTTGCAAATCCTAGCATTTTGGAGGAAAGATCTGCCTCTCGGCCTCTTAGTGTCTTCTAGGACCATCCGTGGGGTTCCTTCAGCAGGGCATGTGGGTGTTGGTACTAGGGGAATAGTGGGAAGAAGAATAAACTGGCAAGAAGGGGGATGGCAGAGGTGGGAAATGCTGGAATGGGTGGGTGAATCAGAACAGCAGACTGGGAGTTATGGGGATAGTAGCAGACGAATGGGTGATGAATGGAAATTGAGCTTTTCCTTCATCTGACCATCTTTGTAATTCTTACCATGAGCCTGTCCATGACCCTAAACCAATTGCCCCCTTCTGGTCTGTAGGATGTGTCCAGTTTCCAGCAGGTTGAAAGACTTGAGAATGGCCGGGGGAAATGTCCTTTTGAGCCAGCTCAGCGGTCAGCAGCTGTAATGGCTGGTGAGTGGGGAGAGCCCAGAACCTGTGGCTCCTTGCTGTAATTGCCTCCTTCCCCACCCCTGCTGTTGGGATTTCTGTGTCTTTCTTTCCTTTCCTTGCAATGTCTGTTATTCCTGTGTCTCTTTCTGGCCTTTCCTGTTTTTCCCACAGTGCCTGTGCCCTCCTGCTTTTCCCCAGATTCTTCCCCTAGGTTTTCTCTAGAACCTATTCTCTGCACCTCTAGTGTGAGTGTTTGCTCTGTTAACCTCATTTTCTTTTCTCATAATGCTCTCCCTCCCACCCCCATTTATACGAGGAATCTACTACAATGCATATTGTAATACATTTAGAAGAAGTATGGAGAAGAACCTAAGAAATCTTGTAGAAAGGCACTGTCCAAATGCACTTTGTGGGACAATAGAAATGTTCTACATCTGTGCTGTCTAAAACGGTAGCCACGAGCTACACGTGGCACTTGAGCCCTTGGACAATGTGAATAGTTTGACGGGAGGAAGGAATTTGAGTGTCTGGTATTTACCAGCTTTACACAGTTCTAGGGTATCAGAAAACCACTGCCAATAGTGTGGGATATTTCTTTCTAGCTTTTAAAATAAATGTGTGTGTGTCCTTGCATCTGCACTTGTGCATATAAATTTTGCTGGCCAATCCTTTGTTGCGCAGAGGAATCAGTAATCGGTAATGACTATTAAACAAATTCCTGCTCTTACTTCCTTTGACCAAGCTGTATACAGTTCAAGTGTGCAATGGTTCAATCACAGTTGATCCCTAAATCTTTTCTAGAGAATGCGTAATCCTGCAGCAACCACAAAGTGAATTGTTTGTGTGGCACATAGCCTATCTTTTAGGTCAGACTACCCCCACGTACACCCTTCAAATTCAGTGATAGTCTAGCCATTTTCTCACAACAATGTAAAACAAACAGGTAAATAGAAATTTTATGAGTGTGTGTATATTGTAAAACTTTTAAATGTCATGCCACATAGATTTAATTTTGAGTTTTGTCATGAAACTTTATATCATAGGCATTTTTATGCAATTAAAAAACTTTTTAAAGATTTTATTTATTTGAGAGAGAGAATGAGCAGTGGGGAGGGTTAGGGAAGGAGGGAGGGAAAGAGAGAGAGAGAGAGAAGAGAGTCCCCGCTGAGCAGGGAGTTAATGCGGGGCTCGATTCCAGGACCCTGAGATCATGACCTGAGCCAAGCCAAAGACAGATGCTTAACCAACTGAGCCAACCAGGCATGTCCGATTTAATAATTTTTTGTGAAGAAAAATTTAATAATATGATGCTACCCATCCTGTGAACATTCCATAATTTAATTAAGCAGTCCCAAGTCACTTATATAAGTTTATTTGATTTCCAGATTTATTTATTTTACCTCAAAGTTTTTGCTAATACCCGTAACACTGTAATAAACATTTTTGTGCATAAATTTTTGTCCTCATTTTAGATTATCTCAAGATTCCTGGAAATGGATTACTCTCAAAGGGTGTGAACATTTTATGGCTCATTATTTGTTGCTAATTGAGTTTTTAGAAAGAGTGTACCAATTTACACTCTAAATCAGCGGGAATGAGAGTGTTTTGTTTTTTTCTCACATAAATTTCACTAGAATACTATTGTTGTCACTTTGAAAAATCTTTACTAATTTGAGGCTAAAAAATGGCACCTTGTTTTAATTTGTATTTCTTTGAATATTAGGAAAGTTAATATTAGGAAGTTTTCATATTTTAGTACTTATTTTTATTTCTTCTTTGGTAGATCCATATATATGCACACCTATATATAGATCCAAATATATATTCTTGGATTTGGTAAATCCAAGAATACTCATATTCTTGGGCCAATTATCAGATGTGATATGTGTTCTGATCTATATCTCTTCCTTTGTGGTTACGTTTGTCTTTAAGCTAAATCCTTCTTCAGTTAGTGAGCAGATAAAAATTTTTCTTCTTACAGATTTTTCCCCCAAATGTTTAACTCTTTGATCTGTTTGGAACCTACTTTGATGAATGGCATGAGGTGAAAATCTAAATTTATTTTTCCCAATTAGCTAATCAGTTGACTCAGCAGCATTCATTGTACTGCTTTTTCTTTCTTTACTGACTTTTGCTGTTCATTATTGTAAAATTAATTTTTACCCATTCTTTTGGGCTACATTTTATGAAAAACAAAAGTTGAGACACAAGATCTAACAGTGAAATTTTTTTCTTCCTTGTGGCTTTATAGAAAAAGTTTTAAAAACTAGCTATACAAGTTACTTAGTCCTACAGTTAATGACTTCCCTTTTTGGAAAGTAATAAAATAACAAAAAGTTTTTGGAAATGAACATGAACTCTCAATCTGATAAATACAAAATTCGTCATTTTTATCATTCATCTGCAGTTGAAATTAATGAGACCTTGTTTATAGTCATACATGTTTTCATAGAAACAGTTTAGTTAGTAGTTTTCTTGGCTTTTTATCTAGCATCTTTGGCAAAACTCTGAACCAGTCATTGGGTCATTAAGAAAGTTCTTTCAGGGGCGCCTGGGTGGCTCAGTGGGTTAAAGCCTCTTCCTTCGGCTCAGGTCATGATCTCAGGGTCCTGGGATCCAGCCCCGCATCAGGCTCTCTGCTCAGCGGTGAGCCTGCTTCACCCTCCCTCTCTCTCTCTGCCTGCCTCTCTGCCTGCTTGTGATCTCTGTCTGTCAAATAAATAAATAAAATCTTTAAAAAAAAAAAAAAGATCAGTTTTATCGGTTGTCTCTTAATTCTACATAATTTTTTTATCAACAAAATGACTTCTTAATTATAAACTCCAAGGTAATTAATTAACATACTATCTTTATTTCAAGCAGTAATATTTATACTCTGTGTTCTGCCTGTAATCTCTGTGTTCCAGTCAGCAGGTGAATTCATATTAGCATGTGGTTTAAGAACACAACTTTCATAAATAAGATCATTGTATGACAAAAGAACATTTTCAAAAAGGAAAGGCATTTTTCAAAAGGGTTTTTTTTTTTTTAAGGATTTTATTTATTTATTTGACACAGAGAGAGAGATCACAAGTAGGCAGAGAGGTAGATGGAGAGAGAGACGGAAGCAGGCTCCCCGCTGAGCAGGGAACCTGATGTGGGACTTGATCCCAGGACCTGAGACCATGACCTGAGCCGAAGGCAGAGGCTTGACCCACTGAGCCACCCAGGCGCCCCTCAAAAGGGTTTTAAATCTTTTTTGTTTTCAGGTTGCCTTTCATCTGATAACCGATGGAAATGATCAGAAGTCACTTTGTAACTATTTAGAATGGCTAAATTCGATCCAAATCACAGTCAATACCAATATTATACATTTTCCTCTGAAGTTGGTACTTTATAGGGCTATAATTTAAATTTCTTTAAACTTGACCTAAGGACGAGTATTCAGTTGGAGCTTTCAGTGTTGATCTGTTATATCCTGCTGCCCCTTTGTTTTGAAAATAGCAGTATAGAGAGTAGTGACAACATTGTGTAAGAACTAGAACTTAAATTCCCAGTTAGGATTTATAAAAATGTCCTTGAGGATAATAGAGGTATTTTGAAATAGAAAGAAGAGCTTTTAGTAATGAAAATATTATTAGAATATAATAGCAGAGTATTTCTTGTTTAAATTTTAAAAATTACAGTGTGCATTGTGGATAATTGAGAAAATATAGAAATATATAATGGAGGAACTGAAAAGCCAATTGTAATTCAGTTATCACCAGGTAGCCTCTAATACTGTTTTCGAGTATTTTCTTCTACTGTGTTTGTCTGTGTGTATATTTGTAATACATTGGCATTATCGTACATATGCCACTTAATTTTGTATACTGAACATTTTCTCATAGAATTAATTACTCAAAACATGATTTTCAGTGATTGCATACTCTCCCATCACTTGAATTAGCACAGTCTATTCCCATATAATTATACATTCAAAATGTAAGATAAATGATTGCTTTTATAAATATTGCTGCAGGAGAAATTTTTTCACATAAATGTTTATGTAAATCCCTTACACAAATCTAATTAATTGCATATGAGTCCATCCAGAAAGTAGAATTGCTGGGCCAAAGAGTGTAAAGGTTTTTATGGTACTCAGTGGATTTGGCCAAATTGCCCTCCAGTTAGTCCCACCAGCATTGACAAGAGGGCCTCTTTCATTGCACCCTTGTCAGTCCCAGGGAATACAGTTAATAAACGTACAGTTGGGCGCCTGGGTGGCTCAGTGGGTTAAGCTGCTGCCTTCGGCTCGGGTCGTGATCCCAGGGTCCTGGGATTGAGTCCCGCAACAGGCTCTCTGCTCCGCGGGGAGCCTGCTTCCCTCTCACTCTCTCTGCCTGCCTCTCTGCCTACTTGTGATCTCTCTCTGTCAAATAAATAAAATCTTTAAAAAAAAATAAACATACAGTTTATTATGACCTCCCCCAGAGCCCAATTTTATGTATTTTTGCTTGCATCTCCATGAGTGAGGTTGAACAACTTTCCATGTGTTTATTAGTACTGGCATTTATTTAGGGAAAAGCCTTAGAAATCTTGTCTTCAAATATGACATGTATTTGTACTGCACTTAGATAAAATTAACATTTTCTCAGTGTCTCTTTTTGCACTGTTCCAGTTTGGAAAAATGCAGATAATTTGACAGTAATGTTCACATTAGCCTAAGAACACTGGCACTTCCTTCTGTCTCCTCTGGAGGGTCTTTGTCTTCCACTCATCCTTTCAAGGTTGGGGTTCCTTGGACCCCCTCTCAGGGTCCTGTTCTTTTCTCATTCTATGTGGTTGTGGTCTCAACCAGCCTCACAGATTTGTTTCCACTGCATTCTGATGCCTCCCAGACGTTATCTGGAGCTATAGACCATGTATCCAGCTGCTTTCCAGACATCTTCATGTAGTTGTCCCACAGATCTCAAAGTCAGCATGTCCCAAACCAAGCTCATCATCCTCACTCTCCTCCCCCAAACCTGCTCCACCACCAGAGTCCCCTCCTCTGAGTGCACAGTGCTGCTACCTTCCCGTGTACCCCAGCTGGAGACAGCAGTCAGTTACCCTCTGTTCTCCTAGCAACATCCTGTAACAGATAGGGCTTTTATTGAGAAGAGCGGGAGGAAGGAGTATTTGTTCTTTCTCTTTGGGACTCTATCCTGTGTTTAATCATCTCTGTTTGCTCGCATGGTATCTTGCGATGACTGCATCTGCCAAGAAGCACTGCAAATGTTCCCGATATACTGGGTGCTGCTGGCATTTTGGGGTCAGACCTACCTCTTTTTTTTTTTTTTTTAAAGATTCTATTTATTTATTTGACAGAGAGAGATCACAAGTAGGCAGAGAGGCAGGCAGAGTGAGAGGGGGGAAGCAGGCTCGCCGCTGAGCAGAGAGCCCGATGTGGGATCATGACCTGAGCTGAAGGCAAGACGCTTTAACCCACTGAGCCACCCAGGTGCCCCTTAGACTTCCCTCTTAAATTCAGGCGTGTTTGCTCCAAGACTAGCATTCACACACTGAAACAAGACAGAAATACTGTGTGAACAACAAAGGAAAAGGTAGAATAAACGCTGCATCTCCAGCTAGCTAATTATGTCCTCATCGTAGGCTGTTCTATAAAAAAAAAGTATCCAGCTGGCCTCATCCTTAGATAAGGAAGTGGGGACTATTAGGCTAGGAGCTAGCTATCTTGCAAAGCTCTGACTGTGTGAAGAAAAGGAAGTGGAGGAAGGCAGGCTAGGGTGTGTTTAAAATCCTTTTTTTTAAAAAAGCTAATGAATGATTAATCCTATTAATTACATCTTCTTTAGAAGTGACCGTTTTGGTAGCAGAGTGAAAAATTGAAACCCCAGGTGCAGGGAAGTGCTCACTGCCGTGGCATGTGCGAGGCTGTCAGTGTTGTTGCTAACACATCCGGGAAGCCTATGTCTCAGGCTTTAGGCTTGGGTGAGGAGAGCTCTATTCCCACTTTTAATTGTGATGTTTCTTTGGTTGTGATTCATCTTTTGTGGCTTTCAGTCTTTTTTTTTTCCCTTGGTATTTCCAAAATGAAATATATCTTAATTTGGAGGGATATAAAAGTGAAAGATGGTAACTGCAACAAACATTCAGCGGGTACAAAAATGTAGAAAGGAGAAAATAATAATCATTGTAATTCCATTAATCAGAAATGCGTTATTAACACTGTAGAGTTGTCGCTCCTTCCCATCTTTCCTATGTCTGCAGACATATACATGTCTTTTAAAAGTATAGGGTTATATCGTACCTGCTGTATTTTTTTTTTTTTCTAACCAGCTTGTTCACTGAATTCAGCATTGTGGGCATCATTCTCTTTTGTCAATAGCAAATGTGTGTTTTAATGTTTACTGAATTGATCCATTCAGTACTAACCTGCCAACGATTGCACATACAGGGATATTTTGTTAATGAGCAATGCAACATAATATTTGAGATTGACACCATCCTGGAGAATCTAGGACATGTGGTGATGTTGTGTCCTCCTGAAATTGTGACTGTGATGGCTGCTGCTCCTTTTCCTTGGGGCGTGTGTGTGCATGTTTTACAAGCCCCTTGGTACTCCTGGACTACCTGGAACCCTGCTGCTTCCCCCAAGAGTGTCTGATCCCTCCTGCTGTCCCTTAGTGTCAGTGACCTTCTCCTCTTTTCCTCCAAGTGAGTGTGCTCTTTGGCAATTCTGGGCTCTAGAGTTCCTGACTGACCCCGTTGATCCCTTAGAAAGTGTTGGGACCTTTTACCTCCACCTGCTTTTGGGTCCTTACAAAATATTTGTTTGTAGCCACCCCCCCACCCCAACTGCTCCGCACCAAGTCATGCTCCTAAATATTCATGACTATCTCCTCCACAGATCTCTCTCCATTCTCAGGATGTCCATGACACAGCTTCCGTGGGAGTTCTGGTTGTAGAGCGTTTTGTGTATAATTCTTGTAGGGGGATTTTTCATTGTAACTCTGGCTTCTGGATCAGTTTTTTTTTTTTTTTTAAGATTTTATTTATTTATTTGGCAGACAGAGATCACAAGTAGGCAGAGAGGGAGACAGAGAGGAAGGGAAGCAGGCTCCCTGCTGAGCAAAGAGCCTGATGCTCAGCTCGATCCCAGGACCCTGAGACCATGACCTGAGCTGAAGGCAGAGGCTTTAACCCACTGAGCCACCGAGGCGCCCCCGGATCAGTTTTCCACCCGCCGTGGAAGTACAGATGGTTGGCTTATTCGCTGTTCTGTGTGCTGGCAGACCATGCCCTCAACCTGGTTTTGTCCTTCCTGAAGTACTCTGGGAGGGAATGGGGGTGCTATTTTATAGCCCCCCTTCTGGCAACAACTCAAGCATGTGGTCCCTGAGGTTTCACAAAGAGCCTCAACTCACCCGCACTGAATGGTGGCCATGTGCCAGGCCCTATGTGGGCTCTACGTTTGGATCGCATTTAACCCTCAGCAGGGCTCCGAGTGGAGGGTGGTATTATCTCCCTTCTAGGTTGGAGGTTCCTGAAGCTTATTTGCCAAGATCATACTGCTTATAAGTGTTCAGGGTCCAAAGCCAGGCCTTCCGAGCTCCAGAGCACTTTGGATTCTTTTCACCATCTCCAGGGATAGAATAGTCTCCCCTCCCTACCCTCTAACCCTCTGCTGCCACCCTCAGAGGCTTTCTGACCCTTTTTTGCTTTGTAGGAAGTATTTTTTAAAATAGTGGTTATTTTTCCAGCACCTGAGACAAGCAAGTTTGCTCAGGCCTCTGTGACCCCAGGATGCTGGTGCTTCCCCCAGAGTGGCCCTGCTCTACCCCTTCCTTCCAGGCGCATGAGTCCGCATGGCCCGCGCTGGGCCTTCCCTGCATCGCCTTGCAGCACACCAGTCTCTCTTGCTTCCCTAGCCTCTTGGACTTGATTTTCCACGTTGTCTTCAGTAGCCCCTCCCCTGAAATGGTGGTATCCCCAGGGACCTTTTTCTCACTTCCTCTTTCTCCTTGGCTGTCACATTCATGGCCTGGCTTAAGCCTGACTCCCCAGTTGCCTGACTAGCCCTGTTGCCTGGGTCCGTCTGTCTGATGGCCTTTCAGAGTCTCCAATCACATGTCCTGAAGGGACTTCAACCTCAGCACATTCCACATCTGGTAATCCCAACTACTTCCTTTATCTGGTTCTCTCTTCTCATTTCCTTGCTTTGCTCATAGTATCACCCTCTGCTGTCATCCATCTTAGAAGCTGGAGATCTTAAAGACATTATTTTATTCCATTCTTTCACCTTTCATATTCAGTTGACTTTCAAATCTTTTTAATTGATCTGGCCTCAGAAATATCCCCCCAATCCAGCCCTTTTATTTTATTTACTTTTTTTTTTTTTTTTTTTTTTTTACAATTTTCTTTCCTCTGCTGCTACTTAGTTCCGGCCTCCACTCTTGCTTGGAGTGTGTGAATGGACTTAACTAGCATTACCTTCTTAAAGCCCAGAACTGGTCATGCCACTCTCTTCCTCAAGAAAATCTGCAGTTTTCTCTCTTACCTGGAGAATAAAGTCCACATCCTGTGGCAGAGCAGCCTCTTCACAATTGGGTGCCCACCTTTCACCTCCAGCTCCATCTCCACTCACTAGCCCAGCAGGCGCCCGGCCCCCACCAGAGCTGTAGCCACAGGGAGCACCCCACGTCCCTGAACATGGCTCCTCTCTTCCCCACCTGCTTGCCTTCCTCCTTGAAGTCCAGCCCCCTGGCAAATTGCTCCTTCTTCAGACCCAGCTCAGATGTCACCTCTTGGGGGCTGTTCCCCCCACCTCTGGTTAGATGTAGCTGGGTCCTCCTCTGTGCTCCCCCAGTGTCTCCTGGTACCTGAGCCCACGTTTGTCTTCCAGACTCTAAGGGGGCTCTTAGAGGCAGTGTTGTGCTCAGCACACGGCACAGTGGCTCAGACATAGTGGATGGTGAAGGAATGCCACTCTGTTCTCTCCAGAGTTCCTGGGAGACTCAGAACTCCTCCGGGGCTCACGACCTGCTACTCCTGAGTTATTGTCTCCTAGTTGCGTGTGAGCGCTTGTATGTGTTATATGGCGGCTATAGGTGTCTTAGACTCCTCCCACAGAACTTACCTCCCCTTCCTACTGGGGGTCTGTGATTTCTGTCTTCTCCAGTCCCCACCATCCCTGGAGGACCTGTGCTCCTGCACTGTACCAGGAGAGAGGGTCCGCCTCCTTGCTGCTTCCTCTGGCTGCCTGTGCAGCATTCACGAATCCCGAAGGCTCGTGTTCCTCCGAGGGAGGTCCTGAATCACCCACATGAGGGTAACTCGGGTGGCTTAAACTTAGTTCTTGGACCCTCCTCTAACTCTGCTGGGTGAGAGTTACTGGGCCCGGGGGCCGGGAACCTGTGTTTTGATCAATTCCCCAATGGGTGCAGGTACACCCTAAAGCTGTGCCTGGTTCTGGAGCAGGGTCCACCCCCAGTCAGAAAGAGTACCAGTTCCCTCAGACGTGTGCCAGAGTGGGAGAGCGGAAGTCAGACCGGGCATGCTGCAAAGCAAGCCCCCTTCCTGGAGCGTCGCTGTGTTATCACTACAGTATGGGATAGAGGCGGCCCAAAAACAGCTATGACAACAAACAAGCCAACAGACAAAGCCTGATTCTCACCAGGGCAGCCCTTCCCCTTCCTTCCTGCACATCAGCATACTGGCAGTTTTCCCTTAACACTGGTGGCCTTTCCCACCCTGGAGCGCTTTGTGTCTATGTTGACTGGAAGTGAGATGCTGCTGTGTCTGCAACACTTTCCCTCAGTTGTCTGTGACAGCCTGTCTCCTCCCTGTCGCCCTGCAGGGGGCGTCCTCTATGCTGCCACTGTGAAAAATTACCTGGGGACGGAGCCGATTATCTCCCGGGCTGTGGGTCGCACCGAGGACTGGATTCGGACAGAGACCTTGCCCTCCTGGCTTAACGGTGGGGAGAGGGGGCGGGGTGCTTGGTGGGGGACAGAGCTGGCTGAGGCCGAGTGGCCCCAGCCTGGTCTGTGGTATCTGAGGCCACTGGTCTCTCCAGCCCCAGCCTTTGCTGCAGCCGTCGCCTTGAGCCCAGCCGAGTGGGGGGATGAAGACGGAGATGATGAGATCTACTTCTTCTTTACCGAGACTTCCCGAGCATTTGACTCATATGAGCGCATTAAGGTCCCACGGGTGGCCCGTGTGTGTGCGGTGAGACCACTGTTCCAACTGTTTGTCCTCTTCTGCTCTGCCTGTCCTGTCTTTTCCTCTCTGGGCCTCTGTCTTTGTGTCTGTCCTCTGTCTCCTTTTTTCCTCTGTCCCAACTTCTTTTCTGGGAGCTTGGGGAGTGTGGGGAAAGGCTCTGGCCATTCACCCCTATAATTACCCTTATGACACATGTCCACGGGAGGTAGACTGGTGGAGAGGTCAAAGGCAGGAACTTTTGAGAGCTAGTCCTGGGTTCAAGTCCTGGCTCCACCAGTTTCTGCCTCTGTGACTCTAGGCAGGTCCTTTAGCGTCTTTGAGCCTCCCCTGTGAGATGAGGATAGTAATGACCTCTAGCTATAAGGGTTGTTTTGAGGACTTAATGAGGTGGCTTATGGAAAGCTTGTAGGGCGGTATTTCATAAGTGTGCAATGAACTCAGTCACCGCCATTGTTACTGTGACCCCATCCAACCCCAGATCTCCTTATCCCCTGCAGTACTCCGTATCTCCATCCTTGCTCTTCTGTGCATCTGTCTTCCCATCTGTCTGTGTCTGCCCTGAAGATAGGGAAACCTCTGTTGGTGTCCACATGCCTCCCACAATGTTGTTCTAAAGAGAACTTCCCATGTACTTGTCACCCCAGGGAGACCTTGGGGGCCGGAAGACCCTCCAGCACAGATGGACGACCTTTCTGAAGGCTGACCTACTCTGCCCAGGCCCTGAGCATGGCCGGGCCTCCAGTGTCCTGCAGGACATGGCCATTCTCCGACCTGAGCACGGATCGGAGACCCCCATCTTTTACGGCATCTTTTCCTCCCAGTGGTGAGGGGAGCCTGTTGTGGGGGAGAGTTGCGGGGTGGAGATGATGGGGGATCGGTGCAGTGTCGTGCTGTCTGCTTCAGAGGGGGTGGGCTGTCCCTGGAGCGTGCTTCATGGCTCCCTTTGCATTTCTCATGGGTCCTCTTATTTGTCAGGGGTGAGTTGCTATTCCCTTGTTCCCTCCAAATATCTGCCTCCAACCTGTGACTCTTACAGGGAGGGGGCGGCCATCTCTGCAGTCTGTGCCTTCCAACCCCAAGATATTCGGACAGTGCTGAATGGTTCCTTCAGAGAGCTGAAACATGACTGCAACAGGGGACTGCCTGTCATGGACAATGATGTCCCCCAGCCTAGACCTGGAGAGGTGAGGGGGTGGGACGTCTCTTCACTTCACACCTGCGTGGCCACAGGAGAGAAAGGGCCCAACCAGGCATCACAGATGCTTCCTGGCCCCTGGGAAACTGTCACCTGTCCTGTGTTTCCTCTAGTGCCTCACCAACAACATGAAGCTCCAGCAGTTTGGCTCATCGCTCTCCCTGCCTGATCGTGTGCTCACCTTCATCCGGGACCACCCTCTCATGGACCGGCCAGTATTTCCAACCGATGACCATCCCCTGCTCGTCACTACGGATACAGCCTATCTCCGAGTTGTGGCGCACAGGGTGACCAGCCTCTCAGGAACAGAGTATGATGTGCTCTACCTGGGGACAGGTATGTTTAACGGCCCAGGGAGGAGCACACCCAGGGCACACGTGCTCCTGTCAAGGAGCGGGTCTTGCACGTACAGGTGTTAGTGTCGCCAGGCACAGGGGCAGTTCTGTCATTCTGTCTGGCCACCTGTCTGCTTCCTAGAGGATGGACACCTCCACCGAGCTGTGCGGATTGGAGCCCAGCTCAGCGTCCTGGAGGATCTGGCCTTATTCCCAGAGCCGCAGCCAGTTGAGAGTATGAAATTGTATCAGGTGAGTTATAGATTTGGGGGAGTGTGGTGGGGGTACCTCTGAGTCCAAAGCCAGTGTGTTACCCTAAGGTCTGGGAGAGCCAGTGTCTTCTTCCTCACTCTCTTTCTGTAGAATTGGCTCCTGGTGGGCTCCCGGACCGAGGTGACACAAGTGAACACCACCAACTGTGGCCGTCTCCAGAGCTGCTCGGAGTGCATTCTGGCCCAAGACCCTGCCTGTGCCTGGAGCCTCCGGCTGGATGCGTGTGTGGCCCATGCTGGCGAGCATGGCGGGTGAGTATCGCTGTGTTGGTCTCTTGCCTGTTGTCCCAGGGCACCGGCCCATCCACGTGTTTGTGTCTATGTCTCATCTGTCAGGGTACCTGGATCCTTGGTAGAGCATGTGACTCTTAATCTCAGCGTGAGGAGTTCAAGCCCCATATTGGGCGTGGATCCTACTTTGTTTTTATTTTATTCTATTTTTTTGAGAGCGTGAGTGGGGGGGGGTGCAGATGGTGAGGTTGGGGTACAGAGGGGGAGGGACAGTGAGAATCTCAAGCAGGCTCCATGCTCAGTGCAGGGCCGATGCCGGGCTGGATGTCACAGCCCTGAGATCATGACCTGAGCTGAAATCAAGAGTTGAGTGCATAACTGACTGAGCCACCCAGGCCCCCCAAGTGGAGCTACTTAAAAAAAAAAAGTTTCTCATCTGTTAATCCTGTGTGTGTGTGTGTGTGTGTATGATTCTGTTTGTGTCACTTGTGTGTCCATCCGTCAGTCCATACTGACCGTCTGGTGCTGCCTCATCCGTGTCCTTGCCTCTCTGCTGGACCTGCCCTGACTGTGTGACTGACCTCCAGGTTGCCACACACTTCTCAGTTTTCACTTTACAAAAGCTCTCAGAAGTGTTTGCGCTCTTGACTGCTCCCTCCGAACTTCCTTGTGATCCTCTTGCCTTCTGTGACCCTGCGTAATCCCGGATTTCCTCCTTCCCCCACCAGTCTGTCTCCCTTACTGATTCCTTTTCCATCCCACTTCCAAATGTTGGTATTCCTTGGGGTTCAGTCCTTCTCCTTACACTTCCACACACTCTTGAAGTGGTCACATTCCCATTATCTTCAATGCCGAGTGTCGCTGACCACCACTGATGTGTCTTTAGTTGACCTGTGGGATTCCCTGCCTCACGGTCTACCTGATAGTCCCTTGGGAGGCTTCACAGGCAACTCAAGCTTAGCGAGTCTCAGCACGCACTGTTGTTTCCTCTTTCCTTCACGTGCTTTACCTGTGATTTTCATCATTGTAAGAAAGGGACCTCCATCCAAGCCAGAATTGCCCTTGCTATCGTGCAGTTTGTACTGACTCTAGCTCCATCTGTCATATCCTCAGTCCACAGCCACTCCCATCCTTCTCTGCCGCTATGACTCAAGTCCAAGCCATCATTACTTCTTGACCGGATTATTCTGGCAATCTCTTCACTGGTCTCCTTCAACCATTGGGGCATCTGACCATCTCTTTTCCCCTCAGCAGCCAGCTTAAAATTTATGTCATATTGAAGCAAATCCCTGGCATCATATCCATTGGAAATATTTCAGTATATATCTCTCTCAGGTCAGGACTCTCTCTCATTTTTTTCTTTTTAAAATTTTTAAAATATTTTATTTATTATTTGAGAGAGAGAGAGCGAGCATGAGTGAAGGGAGGGGTAGAAGGACAAGCAGACTCCCCAGTGAGCATAGAGCCCACCACGGGCTCCACCCCATGACCCTGGCGTCATGACTTGAGCTGAAGTCAGTGCTTAACCGACGGAGCCGCCCAGGTGTGCCCCCTGCCCCCAACAAGAACTCTGTTAAAAAACATTTTATTAGGGGCGCCTGGGTGGCTCAGTGGGTTAAAGCCTCTGCCTTCGGGTCAGGTCATGATTCCAGGGTCCTGGGATCGAGCCCCGCATCGGGCTCTGTGCTCAGCGGCGAGCCTGCTTCCTCCTCTGTCTCTGCCTGCCTCTCTGCCCACTTGTGATCTCTATCAAATAAATAAAATCTTTAAAAAAAAACCATTTTATTATAAGGGATTTCAAACATTCAAAAGTCAAATAATACAATAATGAATTCCTATCATCTGTTGCTCAACTTCACAACTATCAACTCCTGACCTTGCTTCACTGATACCCTCACTCACTCCCTGTTGTTTTATAGCAAATCTTGAACATCTTGTCACTTTATCCATAAATCTGGCAGTATACATCTTTAACACAGATGGAATTAAAAATGAAACCGTATTATCATTATTATCCCATAAATTTAATGTCAAGAGACATCCAGTCAGTGTTCCAATTTTCCAGTTTTCTCAAAGCCAGCATATACTTTAAGATAGTTGCTTAAGTTAGGATCCAGACAATGTCCATCAATTGAAATTGGTGTTTTTCTTAAGTCTTTGACATTTTTGGTGATATTCCCTTTGATAAAACATTTTTAATTGATTGCTTGGAAAGTATTTCTTTCAAACTGACTTTGAGATTTCCTATTTTGAAGCCCAGTTAATTTACAGTATATTTGTACATATTACTGAACCACAAGGCTACCAAAATTTTAGAAGTAAAGACTTTTTTTGGGAATCAGTTTTTCATTAAGAACTTTGATCTGGTAGTTTCTTTTGGGAGAACTTCTAAATGCTAAGACAAGGCAAGTGCTTTATTGTTTTAATACCCATTAAAATAAGAATTTCGTTGTTTTTGGATATCCTGTGTACTCAGGGTCCCCTTAAGATATATGTGTTTGGGGGGTGTGAGGTATGTCTATATGCTAGTTTACTTCTTGGTAATACAGGAAATTACCAAGTTGGTACTTCTTTTTTTTTTAAATTAATTTTTTAAAAATTTATGTGAGAGAGAGAGTGCATGTAAAGGGTGAGGGTCAAAGGGAGAGAAGGAAGGAGAGAAGCAGATGCCCTGTTGAGCGCAGAGTCTGAGGTGAGGTGGGTGGGGCTCCATCCTAGAAGCCTGAGACCATGACCTGAACCAGTATCAAGAGGCAGACACCCAACTGACTAAGCCACTCAGGCATCCCACCAGGTTGGTACTTCTATGATCTCTATCCTCCACACCTCAATTCATACAAGTGAGAAAAAGAGACTGTGGAGTTCCTGTGGCTATAGCTGCATGTATGGCCTTCCCATGTTCCTAGCTCTCACCCAAACTAAGTGACCTTGGTTTTACCCAGAAGACTGTAATATATTCATACCAGTCTTGGAGCTCATTTCAGGGACCTTAATTCATGTGGAAGGCATTCACACTCAAATGGAGTCTGTCTTTGCTTGAGGCTTTTGTGTGTTCAGATAGAACTTGATCTCCACTGATAGCTCGGGGAAGGTCTCCCTCTAGGGAGTGGTGATGGGAGTTCGGAGTGGGCAGTCTGCCTTGCTCTCAGGCACAGTCCACACATATCCTGGAAGTACCAGGATTGTGTTGTTTGAAGCAGGTGTTGGAGAGAGAAATTTCCTCCATAGAGAGGAGCAGCCTTTATGAAACAAAAAGTCATCTCCCTGACCCTCATAGAATTTTGATTAACTTTTATAGAAAAGAAATTTTCTCTCTTAATAGAAAACAGGTTAACTGTAGTTTTTATGTTTTTTTTTTTCTTCCCCCGAGAAATCCTGTGGTTATAGATACCCAAATACATTTCGTGGAACACTAGTATGCATTTTTTTAAAAGCACCCTCCAAACACCTTTCCAACAGACTTACTGCAAATTTAATTCTCTGTGGTCTGATGGAAATATGTCTAGAATTGACTTGGCAAGTGTCACAAATAGTCAAGGGGGTATTGGGGGGAAATTTTACATTAAGAGAATGTTGACTGATAGTTTTAGGAGTGATTTATGAGATGATGGGAGCTGTGATTTCATTCTGTTACTGAATGTTCACTGGTACTGAGGAAATCAGAAGGGGATGCTGGCACTGGATTTACCAAGTATTCTCTTGTGTACAGGCTGGTCCAAGACATAGAGTCGGCAGATGTGTCTTCCTTGTGTCCCAAAGAGCCGGGAGGTCTGTATGGTTTAGGGGAATGTGGGTGGAGTGGGTGAAGGGGGCTTGAATGCTGTCCATTTGGGACCCACTTTAAAAATTGAAAGATATGGTACCCAGTGACTTATGGTCTTACTGTCTTTGGGTATCTGCTTTGTATCTTTGTCCCCACAGCCCCTTCTTGGGTATGATACCATGCCATCATTCGCTGTGTTACAGCCCAGCCAGTAGCATTACCGCCTTTCGTGTCTCTGCTCTCTCTCCGCAGAACGCCCAGTAGTGTTTGAAGTTCCTGTGGCTACAGCGGCACACGTGGTCTTGCCATGTTCCCCAAGTTCAGCATGGGCGTCCTGTGTGTGGCATCAGCCTGGTGGGGTGACTGCACTTCCCCCCCGGCGGGAGGGGCTGGAGGTGGTAGTAACCCCAGGCGCCCTGGGTGCTTACGCCTGCGAATGTCAGGAGGGGGGCGCGGCCCGTGTGGTGGCTGCTTACAGCTTGGTGTGGGGCAGCCAGCGGGGTCCCCCAAGTCAGGCCCACACAGTGGGTGCTGGACTGGCTGGCTTTCTCCTGGGGGTTCTTGCAGCATCGCTGACTCTTCTTCTGATTGGCCGGCGTCAGCAGCGGCGGCGACAGAGGGAGCTTCTGGCTAGAGACAAGGTGGGCTTGGATCTGGGGGCCCCCCCGTCTGGGACCACGAGTTACAGCCAGGACCCTCCCTCACCTTCTCCTGAAGATGAACGGCTGCCCCTGGCCTTGGCCAAGAGGGGCAGTGGCTTTGGTGGCTTCCCTCCACCCTTCCTGCTCGATCCTTGTCCGAGCCCAGCCCACATTCGGCTTACTGGGGCTCCTCTAGCCACATGTGATGAAACGTCCATCTAGGGCAAGTGACCGCTAGTGCATGGGTGGCCACTGGAGGGGGATGACCATTGAGATGCTGGGGGTACTGAGCCTGGAGGATGGTTATGGACTATGAGTTCTCTTTGGTCTTTGCGTCATCACTTAGACTTCCGTGTCTGCCCTCTCTGGGCCTGGCTGGGCTCAGGGCCAGGCCTGTGCTTCATCTCCTGATTCTCATGAGAGATCAGAGCTGCTGTCTCCAGTGAATCAGGACTTTTCCCACCTCTGCCCTCTGAACCGCTGCAACTCCTTCAGCCTCGGCTCCCTATCTTGGGCCTGTTAGTTCGAGGATGGGGAATGGGCCGTAGCTTTGACTTTGCCTTCTGGTGGGCCCTGGCCAGAAGGAGGAGCGCTAGAGGCGGTGGGGGCTAGTGTGCATTAAGTTCTTTTGTTCATTCTCTTAGTTTATGGGATTCTCTGTGGGGAGTGCATGATCCCCATGTTGCAAGATGAAATCTCTGCCCTGAGATGTCCCCCAACCCAGTTGTCCTTCCATGAAAGTGAGTGTCAGTATGCAGGTGTTTGTGGAAGGCCTGGCCACACGTGCATGCATGACTGGGCTGGTGCTCAGGTGTACACCTGGGGGTCAGACCTAGTGCTCAGGTATACCCCGGGGGGTCAGATGGGGGAAGGTGGGAATGAGGCATTGCCTGCAGAACTTCAGACCCTGTAGCCAGTGAAGGAATGGCTTTCCTTTCTAAAAAGAAACAAACCACAACCCCCGCCCCATCACCTCCTACAACCCTTCTCTTGAGTAGAGGAAAAACTCCCAAAGTGACCTTTTGGGCGGGAGGGACAGCGGTACCCGTGACCCAATCATTCTCTTTGTTTTTGCCTCCCGGCTGCCACCACTGCCACACACAGCTGTTCTTTCTCTTTGGCTCCCGTTAAAAAGACTTCACAACCTTCTAAGTATTAAGGGACAACAAAAGGGGAACAGTCATAGGAAATACAAGTTGCGTAAAAATAGGTTTGTATCAGTGACTTTACTCAGGTTGACACCCTTGCCCTAAGTCAGAAGTTCTCCACCTGGGGTCCATGGACTCCCTGAAATCGTATGCAAAATGTTGTCGGTACATGTGAGTCTGTATTTTTATGGGGGATGGGGTGGGTGGGTATGGTTTTCATCAGCTTCTCAAGGCCTTAACCAAGTTAAAGGACTATGCCTCGAGGTCGCCACCCAGTGGTCAAGATGAGGGAGTGCCAGTCAGCGGCAGTTCTTCCAGCCCTACCATCCCATTCCCTGTGGTCAGCCCTGGGACTCGCAGCCGCTGGATGCCCTCTTGTTTCTCCGGTCTTTGGAAGCTGGGCTCTGCGTGTATTTGAAGATACTATCAACTCCTACCAAACATGAAGACTTCTTCCTGCTTCACAGCTCCCAGATGCTCTAGGCTTCTCCTGCTCGGTTCTGGTCTTGGCCCATGTATGTGCCTCGTTCATCCCTGGTGAGGGACCCCGCCCTAAGCTCCAGTGAATGATCCAACCCTTCCCAGTGGAAGTTTTCGGCTCTACTCTCCTTGGCAGCAACCTGTGAACTATTCAAAAGAGTCCCCTTGGGTTTGGAATTACCAGTGGCTTTGCCACTAATACGTGTATGATATTCTGCAAGTGATCTAATGTAGGAACACTGGTATGTTCAGCTGTAAAGTGGGGATAGTAATACCTACCTCGGGGTTGCTGCAAGGATTGAATGGGAAGACATGTAAACAATAAAGCTGTGTCTACACCAGTAGATGTTGTTATTGCAAACATTGACCTCTGATGCCATAATCCTCTAGCTGAACCGTGTGATAACCATGACACTTGAGTCAACCTAAGCCCCATTCTGCGGGAGGAGAATCGTGGCCTCACACAGACTTCCTTTCCCGGGTCATCTCTGGCCAGGTCTTAGCTGCTGATATCCAGGTTTGGGGAGGATGGGCCCGTGGTTTTTATGATCCTCAGATGTGCATGAGCTTAGTGACCTTCTTAGTCCTCTATGGGACTGGTCTTGTGTTCTTGTGTTTATCCTCGCTTTGGTCTCTTAAGGTGATGGATTTGTTCCATTCTGGGGGAGGAAGAGAGGTGAGGTGATGTCAGAGGGGCTTGGGGTCTCTCTGAGGAGGAAAGGGACCAGATGACAGTGGATTTGGGGCCTTTGGTCCTTGGACAGGACTCTGGTTGGAGGAAAATGAGATGAGTAATGTAGGAAAAAATGAGGAAGAGGGAAATAGGCATAAAGGGAAAAGAGCCAGCTCTTGGCTAGTGTGAAGTTCAGTTCCCCAAACATGAGTGATCGCATAGGAACGTAAAGCTAACCCCCACAGAGATAGTGTGAGTAATGGCTGCATGACTTCTACCTGTGACGGTGTGTGAGGAGGAGAGGATCTGTCTGTGGGGAAGGGAGCTAAAGGTGGGTGTAGGCTTTCTGCAGGGAGAGTTGTGAGGATTCTGGCAGCCAGAGACCTGCCTGGCTTCACACATTAAAGCAGCTGCGGGGAGGGGGCGGGTTGGGCCTTGTGTTAGTGTTTAGCCCCAGGCTCCAAAGATGGCACACTTTCTGGCCCTCACTCTTAAATTCTCCTTCGTTTTTGGCTCTGGCCCCTGGTCCATAGATTGTGACTCTTGGCTTGCCCCTAACCAGTGGTCTGCTGCTAATCACACCGCCCTACTGGAAGAGCCAGAGAGGGATGCTGGCTGCTGACTCTTACCAGCCAAGTGAGCTCCAGCACTGGCCTAACCCAGCAGGAGGCTGACTCACTTCCTTTCTCAGGCACCCTCCCTCTCCCCAGCAGTCCCGAAAGTTCACTGGTGGCTGAGTGATGGCAGGAGAGGGATGCATTCCATTTCTGCTGGGTCCTGAGCCTCCTGGCTACTATGTCCCTGTCAGAGGGGGGCAGTCATGGCCACCACTGGCGGTTCTTGGTCATCTCTGCACAGATCGCGTCTCCAGGGTCTGGTTGTAGCAGAGGCAAGGCTGAAATTTTTAAAAATCACCTTTGCCAACTGATGGAGAAGCTAGCAATAGAAATAACAAGACGCGGTTCTGCAGTTGTTTCTAAACGCAGACCCTTGGTGAGGTCTAGGGACAGGCCTCTCTGTGACACGGCAGTTTGTGTGGCCAGCAGATAGCACGTGTGGTTCCAGAGTGGGCCATCTGGATTGATGCAAAACACCAGGTCCTGGTTGGGGGAGGGAAGGGCAAGCCACAGAGTGATCTAGCTCCCCCAGGATGTTAGGTGAGGCCAGGTGTGGTCGGAAGGGTGCAGACAAGAGATCAGCTTCAGGCGGCTACTCCAGGCTCTGTGGAGAAATTAGTGCAAGCCATGAACTCTCAGCCTCTCTCTTTTTCAAGGACTCCCAGCCACGGGACTCAGGTTTTCCCTAGACAGGCTGCGCCTGGGCCTTAGGGCTACAGGTGAATCCTGGACCTGCCTGCCCGTGGGTGTGGTAACCCTCGTTTATGTCAGAGTCGGCCCTCCTCTCGTGGGCTCGGAGGCTTGGCCGACACAAGCTGAGGGCTTTCATTACCTGCAGCCGGAGTCACGTTTGGAGCAGGAGGAATCAGCAACTGGTACCGGCCCCAAAGACCCACATGCTGCCCTCAAGTTCAGGCAAGGACTTTGGAGTTGAGGAGGCTGGGAATAAAATCCTGCCATGGCTGGGTTCACTCCAGGGGCTCCCTGACAGTTAAGAATTGAGGAGGCTGATTAGACCTGTGTAGTAGAGGCTTCAGCAGAGAACTTGGGAGGAGAGCCCAGGCCCGGGGCCTTGGGAGGTGTACTTCCTATCTGTCAGCTAAGGGCTTCCAGTTGGCCTCAGATGGATTCGCTGGAACTCCCCTGCAAGCCCGAGAATGCCGAGACTGGGCACCCATTGCCAGCACTCTCCATTCAAGACACGTCATTGTGTGTGATGGGTGAGCTCCTGTTCCTTTCCCTAGAAGAAGCGAGGAGGCAGGAGTGGTCCTTCCCTGAGGTGAGGGTGGGGATGGCTGTTTTATTCTTTTAGTGACTTAGACCTGCCCCCTGTTTTCCATGCAGCTTCTCCACAAGCTCTGGGGGGGATCAAATGTATGGATGTTGGAGGCAGTCACGACCTTGAGGTTATGGGAAAGTGTCCCCATATTTAGTGTAGAAGGATGGAGCCGCCTACCTTTTGTCTCTCTCAGCTCAGACAGTGAACTTCTCATCACTGATCATAGGAACCAGAGACTCTCCGGGCCTTCACCAGGAGCCCCACTAAGTTCCCTGAATTCGCATTCAGTTCTACAGAGAAGGATGGCCACCCCCAAGATGGCTGAAATAGAATATTTTCCCCCAAAAGAGACTTGGGGCTGAGAACCAGCTAATATGATTTATGGAAATAAGTAATCTTTTTTGTACCTGTGGGTTTGTGGAGAAAAATTCACGCCCACTGTAACTAATAGCATTTCTAAAATTGGCAGAGAGCAGAGTGTGGCATTATGAACTGGCCTGTAGAGGCGAGAGAGCAGAAGGGCCTGGAGGGGGGGTGGGTGGAGCTGAGTGAGCGCTGAAGGGGTCTGAAGTGAAGGACAACCTTTGTAAGAGCCATTCGCCCTAACGTAGCTTCTCCTCACAGATACCCAGCAAATCAATCTTTTGTCAGACTCAAAACCCATCACCACCCAGTGTACTAGATTTAGGTAATTTGTGGTTTTGTTGTAATACTATCGCTCAAGTTGTGATCACCTTGCACTTCCCGGGTAAATGTCCTCAATAAGAGACACACGAACCTATGGGGTCCTAGCTCAGAAACCAAGACGTCCACATGCTACTACTACAAAGGTTTATGACAAACTGCCATTGGGCGCTTTGCTAGAGAAGTTCGTATTCTTTGGGGCATTTACTGCTGTTCTAGTCAGGACAGGCTTTGTTACGATGCAATAACAACTGAATACTCTCAGTGGCTTAAAAGAGCATGTTTCTTTCTTACAGTACTTTAAGGAGCTTCTGGCACATTCTACAGCATGGATAGACATTGAGGACATGATGAGAAGTGAAGGGAGCTAGTCATAACAGACAAATACTGTATGACTCCACTTCTATGAGGAACTTAGAGTAGTTGCAATCATAGTGGCAGAAACTAGAGTGATGGTGACCAGGGGCCAGGGGTGAGGACGATGGGGGGGTTGTTTAATGGGGAGAGAGTTTCAGTTTTACAAGGTGAAAAGAGTTCTGGAGATGGATGGTGCTCATGGTTAAGGACAATATGAATGTCCTTAATACCATTTAAAGGTGGTTAAGATGATAAGTTTTATGTTATGTGGATTTTACTGCAATAAAAAAAAATGGACATGAAAGTGAGGAAGACACAGTCCCTGTCCCCCTGAAGCTCCTAATTCAGTGGGGAGGCAGACAAGAGAGGAGGTAACAGCACACTTTGAAAAACACTGCTATCAAAATGCGTCCCAAGTCTGGAGGAACACCAAGACACCCCTTTCTGTATACATCTCTTCTTAGATGGTAGCTTGAGAAACAGACTTGAGACATCAACAGAAGGCTCTGTGCCTCCTAACTAGACTGCCTCAGAGCTGCGGACACAGTCCAATGCAGCAGAGTCCAGTGAGATCCATATGCCACATCTGGTCCTTGTCAGGTGTCCAATTTTACACAACAGAAATTTAAAAACAAGATGTGCCTCAGTCTACAAAACTGGCCAAGATAAAAAAAAAAAAAGATTGATGATACTTCGTGACTTTGTGTTGATGAGGGTTTGGGGGTGGGCAATGGAGCATTCTGTCCTATCCTATTGAAAGTGAAATTAGTTCACGCTCTATGGAAGGCATTCTGGTGAGATTTTACTAAACACCTTAAAATGTATACATCGCTTGACCCAGTAATTACACGTCTAAAAATTTATTTTGAGGAAATAACAGTAGACTGTGTGCCAAGATATATTTCTGAAGGATTTCATTTTAGTATTGTATGCCTAAAATACCAGAAAACATCTATTTAACAAGAGAAATTTGGTTACATAAGACTCAATCTTGACTTGGAAGAAATGTCCACAAGGTTGTTAGGTGAAGAGAAGAGACAACCCTGAGAGGGAGAAGAGCAGCTCTAACAGCTGGGAGCTGGCCTGGCAGCACCGTGAGGCTCTGGAGTTCTGTGTCACAGCACAGAGAGAGCAGATAAGGCCACGCTGTGACATCATGGAGCAGATAAAAACAAGACTGCTCGTAGTCATGTCTGCACACACAGGAGCCTCGTCCAAAGCACAAACACGACCAAGCATCCACCTGTCCAGGCTAATGGTCGGGACTGCTGTTCCTTTACCAGTTCTTTGCCAGCTTCAGCCTCGCCCTGGTTGTCCCTCCTGGGTGACATTAATTAAGGTAGCCATCACAGAATTACTCTGCTTCCTGGCAACATCCAATCCAGAGCGGAGCCCAGCTTCCTTAAACCCTCCTGCAAATCACCTTGCTCCATCCCAAGGGCTATAAATCCTAACAGCCTCTTACCAAAGGGCCCGAAGTTCCCATGGTGTGTGTTCTCCCTTACCGCAGACTGAGAAGCTCAAGTGCAGGCGAGTTCCCGGCGGTTTTGGGTTTGAAGGACAACCAGTAGAGCCCATTTGGTTTGTGATAGATATGCATCTCCACTGTCATAAAAATGTGCGTAACAATACACACCAAGCTGTTAGCAATGGTTATCTCTGATGAGGAATGATTTTTTTTATTTGGCTTTGTTTTTACAATATGCACGGGTGGGGGGAGAGAGAGAGAGAGAGAGAAAGAACAGGAAGAAAAAAAAAGGGAGGGAAGACTGAAGAGAGAACAATGTTGACGATAGCGGTGGCTGTGGTTCTGAACTAAGTGTTGATTAAGGGTTGAGAATGGTGCTATTGGATGATCTTCATTTTCTACAATGAATACGCATTACATTTGAATATGAAAAATAGAAGTTAGTTTTAAATGAAGGAAAATTGATATTTTTAAAAAGATTTTTATTTATTTATTTGACAGAGAGAGAGAGAGATCACAAGCAGGCAGAGAGATGGGCAGAGAGTGAGAGCGGAAGCAGGCTCCCGGCTGAGCAGAGAGCCTGATGCTGGACTGGATTCCAGGACCCCGAGATCATGACCTGAGCTGAAGGCAGAGGCCAACTCACTGAGCCACCCAGGAGTCCCTAAGTGAAGGAAAATTGACAATTTTTAAAGGACAATACTGTATGACTATTTTTAATTTTTATTTTTGCGGTGGTATCTCGCACCTGCCTAAAATTGTACGCAAGTCGTTAGGTTTGAAGCCTCCGGGTTTTCCAGGTCAGTTGCAGTACAGTAAGCATGCAGTAGGTGTCGCCCTTTCCCAGAGAATGGTACATGGCTAATGGCGGGAAGTCCTCCGACCATGCCCAATTCTAAATCAATTATCTGTCTGCGAGATACACCTAATCTCTAACCTTTGAGTACTATGTACTTGTAATTTTCCTTCCTCTTGTAATTTTGATCCATGACTCAATCTAGATAAGAGGAATTACTAAAGTAAAACACACTCCTTGTTCCTTTTGCGTAGCCAGCCTATCTCCATAGTAATTTGAAACACACAGGCAGCTATTATATACTCCATTTTACAGGAGAGGAAAGTGAAGTTAACCAGGAAATTAAGTCATTAACAGTTCACCCGTCGAGCCTTCTTTCCCCTCCATTGGCTAGTGCTAGAAATTAGCACATATGCAGCAAGAAAACACTATTTGTGGTTTATATTTATTAGCATATAAATGTATTAACAGTAAAAATACATTTGGATTCACTTTCTGAGAACTGCCATTCAAATGATGAGAATCGACCCATCCCGCTTGTGCAGTGTGGTTGTACAAAGGGGCGCCCTCTCACCTTTGGGCAAGGTGGGCAGCCTTCAGAATCTGGGAGCTTTTTGCAAACACCTAGGCAGCATTGGGAGCATGCTGAATATGAGCCAAGCCTGCGCTGACTTGGGGTTAGCATGATAAACTTCGGCGCTGTGCTCTATGGTGGTGTCAGGAGTGTGGGGCCGCGTGCTGTTGCTTCTGAGATCTCGCACTTTCCTGATCCTCGAATGTGATCATTCTCAGGCTGTCACTTCCGGATTCCTGCCGCGTTTCCCTTTCCTCGTTTGCTTTTCTTCAAATGTTCTGGAGTTAGAAATCAAATAACCAAGCCAGGTAGAAATGAGTATAAAGTAACGTCTATCAGGTTCAAAGCCAATCTATATGAAGGCATTTGTATTTGTGCATTTACTTCCTGGTTTGTACCTGAATTATGGGAAGGGGATACTGATAGGGAGCTGGTTCTGGAGAGATGAGGAACAACTATGCCAGTCTCTTTTCAAGTCCTAGTATAATCAAGGCCAGCCTTGATTTCAGTCTACTGAGTCACTCACTCTCTCCGTCACTCACTCCAGTACTGTGGCAATTGGAAGAGAATGTTCCAGGCTACGGCAAGGATGTCCAGCCTTATGGAGCTGGCCTGACGGTCCTCTGATGGTGTGGTGGGTTCTGGGCCAGGCTACGACAAGGATGTCCAGCCTTATGGAGCTGGCCTGACGGTCCTCTGATGATGGTGTGGTCGGTTCTGGGCCAGGAGGGAAGTTGGGGGGCTATGAGATGAGTATGAGGCAGAAGAGGCTGCAGGGAGGGCCTGCTAGATTGTGACTCAAGTTGAAATAGGGAGGTAGCAAATCTCATTCTCTTCCTAGCAGGTACTGAGACCCAATCAAGGCCTTCTTAGAGCCTCCAGGGTACAGAGTAGAGAATCAGCATGAGAACTGGATGTACCACATGTAGCAGCAACCTGTGCCAGGCAATTGTCTTCTAACAGGTGGGTGATGGCAGGTGCAGGGTTCAGACACAAAATTTTAGCCAATAGGAGTGAGGTAGCAGAATGGACGCAGTCAAGCTGTCTGAAGTGCAGGGGTTTGGGGCCCTGGGAAGGGGAACAGGTGAGAGATATTTAAGGTCTTCAAGAGATCCAGGATGAGGTTACTGGACCTGTCATGCTCTGTGCATGACCTTCAGCCCAGTAGTGGGGCAGAGAAGTCTGGCATATGGAGGTTAGAGGCTGCCAGAATGATTTCTAAATCACCCACGGGGGAGGCAAATGCCTTTGCTGGATGGCTGCAAGGAAGAGCCTCCTTTGGGCAAGATGGGTGGTCTGCAGAAGGCTGGGAGTCTTTGCAAACAGCTAGGATGGGGCTAGAACCGGCTGTAAGTGCTAAGGCCAGGGGCCATGGTCAGCTGGGGGAATCAGGCCATCCTAGGCTTTTCTGGAACATACAGGTCTGGGGATCCCCTTCAGAGAGGAAAAGACCAGGCAGAGCAGATCAATCTGGGTTTTGTGGTAGACGAGGGTGAGTTGGGAATTGCCCTAAGTCACTAACACTGACCACTTTAGGAGAAACATAGCTCATCCCAATGACCTTGACATGAATTTCCATGCACTCCCATGTCCATGTGTTTCTGGGCAAAAAGATTAATTTTTTTTGTCATCTAAATATGCTTACTATAAAACATTAACAAAATACTGAAAAGTGTTTTATATAAGAAATATAAGAATCACCTGAAACCCTGTAAGCCAAAGATATGATCTCTAAATATATTTTGATGAATTTCCTTTCAGACTTTTCTCTTTGTATATATTCAACAAAGGCTTATGCATATTCATTTTTTAAATTAAATCATAGTCTAATTCTGTTTTGTAACCTGTTTCGTCTATTTGGTACTCTGACTTGGAACCTCCATAATAATAGATATGGTTCTATCATCTTTGGTAGCAACATAGGATTCATTCGACTTATTTTCTTATTTTAACTAGTCTTCTGTTGCTTAGCATCATATCAGCTGAAAATAGTGATAAATTTGTTTCTTCCTTCTTTTTCTTCTTTCAGCACATGGGCTAGAATTTCCAGAACAAGCTCAGATTGAGCTCATTCTTGACTTGAACCTAATTTTAGTAGCAGGGCCTTGAGGATTTCACCATTGCTTTTCATGCTTCCCGTTGGTTTCTAATTCGTTCATAGTCTGAATGGAGTCTCCATCTCTATCTTAAAGCCTAACAGGGTTTTCTATTTTTCTTTTAAGACCATCAGGATGGTTGTTGAGTTTGGCAAAATGTGTCTTTAGTGTCCATCCAGGTGATGGTGTAGTTTTTCTCCTTTAGCCTGTTCATGTTCTGATGCTGAGTCTGCCTGGGTCGGTGACTTTGCAGCCCGGGAAGGGGACGTTGCTGCTTTTGGAAATCTTGTGGAAGAGGCGGCATGCTTCACGCCCTTTTTACTGAAGGGCTCTTTTACTCTTTTACAACCTGCTCTTTTTACCGAACAACACATCCTGGAAATTATCCCATCTCATTCACGGGGCATTTCCTCACTGTTTGTCACAGGTACGGGGTGTTCTGTGGTGGCTTGTGCCACAGTTTATTCAACAAGCCGCCTAGTCATTGCCTGTGGTGGCTTGTGCCACAGTTTATTCAACAAGCCGCCTAGTCATTGCCACGTGGGGTCTTTCCAGTCTTTTATGTTGGCGGGGAGCCTCTCGAATACACGATTTCATAGATGTGTGGGTACACTTTAAAAGAGTTCTCAGAAATAGGACTGCTGTGTGTGTAAGAATGAATTGGGAAGCATTCAGCATTTTAGAGAGAGATAAGTAGGCAGATAAACTCTGACTCAGATAACCAGAGCTTAGATAACTGGGCAATGATCTACTCCCGCATTTGACAAAACATCCATGGCAAAACCAGTCAGGACTGGGACTCCTGCACCTACGTGTGTGTCCCCCACCGGGCAAGTGCTGGCTGGATCCTTGCATACTTCCTTCTTGATACCCATGCCTCTCGTCACCGTGCACACCCTTCAGCCTCAAGGGTTATGCACTTCGATTGTCCAGGGCATAATGGAAGCAGGGAATATGATAACGGTGGCCACACGTGGAGCCCTTTCCCCAGGCCAGGCACCAGGCTGAGTGCTGAGTCTTATTGCTGACCCTTACTTTGGCCATACCAGCAGCTCTTTGTATTCTATTTACAGGTGAGGAACCCAGACCTCAGTTTGCTCGAGAACCCCTGCTAGGTAGGAAGTGGTAGATGCAGAATTCCAAGTAAAGGGTGTCTGTTCCACGGTCCTGCCCTGTTAGCCATGCCCCTCTGCCCCTCTTTGCTGGCATTCCCATTCGATCCCTAATAACACTCTGGGAAAGACTGAATGGTGGGGATAGGTCCTACTGGTTAAAAATGGTACCCTTCGCTTCTGGACGATTCTTTTAGACAACAGCTCTGGGCTGCTTGTTTTCATTCTGCTATCAAATCAGGTTGGATTAACAACAGCCACATGGAAGGCACGGGTTGCTGTAGGAAATACAGAAGGGTAAATCAGGACTCAGAGTGGGACAAATGGAAGCCTGGTCTTGTAAAGCAATGTGTTAGCTGACTGGTTAGCCTAAAAATAACTCCTCCCGCCAGATAATTTGCCGAACTGACTTCCCAGAAGTGGGACTGTATACGTTAGAAAATAGTTATAAGATAAATACAGTTAATCAAGATTGGGTTCTGCTCTTTCCCAGGGCCCTCACACCACACACT
Organism: Martes martes; assembly: GCF_963455335.1. NCBI lineage: Eukaryota > Metazoa > Chordata > Mammalia > Carnivora > Mustelidae > Martes > Martes martes. Next base: position 90,177,160 of record NC_137896.1, read on the forward strand.
AAAGTAAACTCCAGGCCTAACAGCTTATTAAATATCTAAATCAAGTCATGGAAAACCTAACAAAGAGTAGGGCCCTCATTCCTATGATGGAGAATAACTTTATAAGAATTGAAGCTACAGAAAAAAAATGATAAAGAAAAAGATTGATAGATAATAATAGAAAATTTAAAAAAGAATTTAGATAAATGAGAAAACAGTAAGATTGTGTGTGTCAGTGTGATAGATTATACAAAAAGTTTAAAAGACATTCTGAGTTTTATAATGAATAAGCATTCCTTCTTAAATAAAAACAGTAGCCATGGTAACTTAAACTCAAGTTTAAAAAAGCTTATTCAAGTACATAAGAAAACAATGCCTCCACCCCAAATACTGAGCTAGAGGTGTGGACAGACACAATGAGATAATCTGCCTGATTGAATTAGTAAACTCCAGGACAGGAGACAGGGTAAAGTCAGGAGAGGGGAAAAAGTAAGAAAGTAATGAAGATGTCCAATGCGTTCATATCCTCTAACCTAGTTATCCCCCTGCTCAGAATTCAATGTAAGGACAAATTTTAAGGATAGGGAAGCTTAAAGTACAAGGAACTCCATGATAATAGGGAAATGGTGAACTAAACCAGAGTGTGTCCTTGCAATGGAATATAATTCAATCATTAATATAACTGTTATCAAGACTTTGAGACAGCGGGCTTATAAAGTAATGTTAAATAAAAACTCGGAGGTTTGCCTACACAACTATTCCACTTCTGGAAAAGTAAGTTTTTACAGTTAGGGCCTGGACGTAAACACAGAGAAATGAAAGGATTCATGTTTGGATGATGGGATGGATTTTTTTAATTCAGAAATTTTAAGTTTTTGGATAAAAAATTTTTTTTCTAAAGACTTTATTTATTTGAGAGAGAGAAAGAGGAGAGCGCATGGGAGTTGATGGGAGGGAGGGGCAGAGTGAGGGGGGAGGGAGAGAGAATCTTGAGCAGACTATCCTGAGCCTGGAGCCCTAGTGGGGGGTTGATCTCAAGACCCTGAGATCATGACCAGAGCCGAAAACAGGAGTCAGTACTTAACTGAGCCACTTAGGTGCCCCTGGACAAAAATGGTTTTTCAAGAAAAATAAGAAAACAGAGGTGCTGGCTTCTCTGGGCTTCTCAGTGGTCTATACCAACACTGTCTACACCACTGCCATGCACGGGGCCAGATGGGACAGTTAAGCCACCGCCTCTGTAGCTGTGCCCAGACCCAAACTCGAGCTGGTGCCTTACAGTCCTAGAGCTCCTCTAGCTCCTGTTAGCCTTCAGCCCGCCCCTCTCTGTATCCTCTCATGCCGTGCATCTCCCTGGACAATCCTCAGTGCTCAGCTCACAGGGCTTCCGTCCATGTAGCATGGAAAAGCCCCAGGCACAGCCACTGCCTTCTCTGGTCCCTCTTGCCCTCTGTCATCTCAGCTTCCATATCCCATGCCTCCAGTCTTCTGTTACCCCTGCACCCACATTCCCTTGACGCTTAACTGAAATAACTCCAAATGAATGAATGAGAACTGGACTTTGTCACTTTGAAGGTAATTACCCGAGAAACAGGATGCTGGATTAAACTTTAATGATTTAGTTTTTATATGACCAAATTGCTTTGTTAAAAGGATTCATCCAGGTTAAAGTGTAAATTTAAAAGCCCTTGAATAAAACCTAAGATAGCAGTAAAGGGGCATGGCCAATGGATAGATACAATGCAAGAATGAGGAATAACTGAATAGGGATGATAAGAGTCTGGGCGTTCTCTGGAAAGTGGTGCTGAACACACTCAGTCAAGTTGCACTTGTCTGTCCAAGAGAAAGGGCACAGAAGGTAGCCGTGATGTAAACCAGGGCACGATCCTGGGAAGGCTCTTATTTAAAGAAGAGTGAGGCTGGGAGGCTGGCCGCAGACAGGGCCACCCCTCTTGTCTTTCAGCTTGGGAAACTCAGGGCTACCAGAGGTCCTGCCAGGATCAAGTGTGCTCTTCTGCTGCCCAGTCTGGTTCCCCTTGCCCTTCTGGAATGCATTCTAGAGGGTCTCTTTTTTCCTTTATTAATTTCTTTTTTGCCAAGTTAAAAGTGTAGCATGTTTTAAAAGTAAAAACAATACAAAAATTGTACATTGAAAAGCCTCCCTTGCGCTTGTGTTATTAATTTCTTACATAATCCTTCTAGGGTCTCTTTGTGAAAATACAAGCAAATCTTGTAATAAAAATATTGAAACACATTCTTATTTCCCACTCTTTCTAACACAGTCTATAGAAGCAATCTTTCCATAGCAATGCACAGAAAGTTTCCGTGTTCTGTTCTAAGAAATTGCAAGTAAGGACGTACCAGGATATATTTAACTAGTTCCTGTTTATAGACCCCTGGATGATTTCTGGTCTTTTGCTTTTACAACCTGTGCCTGCCATAACTAACCTTAAACTGACATCCTTTGTAGGAATGTTGGTGTATCTGTGGCATAAGTGCCCAGCAGTGCATTTGTGAGGTCAAAAGATAACCACAGATGGAGTTTTGATGGATGTTGCCAAATTGCCTTCCATTGGGCTGTGTCATTTTTCAATCCCATCAGTAGAGTAGAAGTATGCCGATTCCCCCATAGTTAGAATTACTCCTTGCTGGGAATCTGTCTTCCCAGATTATATTCTGTGTGGACTAATATTAAATTATGTTCCGTCTTAATACTGGTTGGAGTCAGTTGAGGGCCATTAGTTCTGAGGCGTGCTTGGTAACATGGGGAACCATCCTCGGCTTAAAAACTTGGCACACCCAGTGTGTGATGCATATTCTGGTGTATCAGTGTCTCTCACCCCAAATTAGCTCTTCCCTGAACTTCTCTTTGAGAGGCTATTGCTCAGAATAACCTTGGATGTTGGGCAATCAGGTGGTCAATTCTAATTTTATCCTCAAAGGGATTCTGTGGGACATGAGAGGTAGTTGTGATGATTTCTACTTGAAAGACATAGAAATGGAGGCACAGAGAAGTGAGACAGTACCCTTTTACTGCCCCCTCCTCTCCTGGGATGGGACTCAGATGGAAGATTGAGGACTTGCTGAGCTGGAGAGCATTTTGAGGAGGCAGAACTTTGGTGCCTCCTGCCTGGGAGATGTGGTCCTGAAGAAGGAGTGGAGAAGAGCACACTGAAGGGTGGCTCTAGAATCCAGGCTTAAAAGAGAAGAAAGAAACAATATCAGTTCAAGTCCTACCTTAAAACCTGGTTTTCTTCTTCTTCTTCTTCTTCTTCTTTTTTTAGATTTTATTTATTTATTTGACAGAGAGATCACAAGCAGGCAGAGAGGCAGGCAGAGATGCAGGACTCGATCCCAGGACCCCGAGATCACGACCTGAGCCGAAGGCAGAGGCTTAACCCTCTGAGCCACCCAGGCATCCCCTTTTAAGGGTTTTCTATGTCACTGATGTTCCTCAGGGCCAGAGACTGAATCTTCTTCTCCTTCATATCCATCCAAACCTTGGATTTGCAGGATCCAGAGCACAAATGGAAAATGCCAGCTTCTGGCCAGCCCCTTCTCTTCCTTGGCCTCACTCCAGCCTGCACCTCTAGGGAGACAGAGGCTGTGGGAAGCCAGTAAGCAAGAAGGCACAAGTACACTATATGTTACGGGATGAGATGACCCAGGGATGGGCAGGGAGGGAGGTATCCTAGAGCTGGGCTCTTGTCTTATCGTGGGAAGGTACATGGAGCTGACTGCAAGTGGGAACCATTCTTTTTCCCACAGTAGTTCAAGTCTTCCATCTTTCACACAGAAGGCAGAGAGATCTGTAGACTCAGGCACGAAAGTGCTTCCAGGGTCAGGTCAGGCTTTTATGTTCCACCCAGATTCAGGGCTCTTGCCTCAAACAATACCTGGTTAGGTTTGTTGAAACAGAACTTTAATTCAGAGGTCCCGATGCAGTATGGGTAATGTAGACTCCACATCAACTGAGTAGTTGCATAAAAATAGAACCAAGTGCAAATACCTCCAAGAGAGTCAGGTTGCAGTGAGATTCTTTGACTATCAGTCCTTCCCCACTTGAGAGTTTATTCAATTTCTTCTGCCCTTCAGCTCTCCTAAATTGTCTCTGCTATTATTTCCATTTCACGGGACTGGGGATTCCAGCCAGTAAGCCAACATACATTTGGCGCCAGAACCAGTAGGACCAGGTTTTACTGCATTTGGTCAAGTCTTCATATGCTCTGTTTTGCTTTCTCACAGAATCGTGCAGTCGGAAGGAATTTAAAGCCTGGTGCTTGAATGCTTTAAGTAACCAAGGTCTCAAAACCTTCTAAGGCAGCTGAGTCTACCTTCAAGCCACTCTGACTTCCAAAGGGTCTTTTTTAGGTTCAGCTGAGATCTGTCTTCTCCAATTTTCTAATCATTGGTCTGCATTTGACCCCTTAGGGTCCATCCAGGATATCTCCAGGATATCTCCAGTTCCTATCCCAGTTGGCCACCATGGCCCCATTTACTACCACAATCCATCTGAGTTGTCCTTGTGGATGAGACACCTCTAGTGTCTTTAACTGTTCTCTATTATTGTCCTTAAGAACTGTCTCCTAAACCCACATGCTGAGTTGTTAGCGTATCAAGGGGCTCCAAGTGAAGATGATGCCTGGGCTGTCGGTTGGATGGATAACCTGACATTCAGAAGAAAGGACTAAGCCGATGGATATAGATTTGAGAATCATTAGCTTGCATAGTGTGATCAAAACCTTAACAAGTAGATAAAGTTGCCCAGGGAGGCTTCAAGGTGAAGAGGGGATGGAACCTAGGGGGAGATGGGTTGTTCAAGGATGGGTGGACAAAGAGGGAGGAACATTCAAAGGACATGGAGAAGGAGTGGTTGGAGAGGCTAGGGACGTACTGGAGAGAGTGTTACTATGGAAACCCAGGGAGGAGAGAGTTTAAAGTAGGGGTAGCAGTGATGTCTAAGGCAGCAGAGGCCCAGGAATTTGGCAGCTGGGGAGAAGTGAGAGTGAGAGCTAAAGAACAGAGAGTTGAGAAAAGGAGGGAGGAAGTGGAGTAAAGTGAGCTGGGAAGGGAAGTGGGTACCTAAGGAAGGGGGGAGTCTAGGAAGATGCATTTGTCTCTAGATTAGAGACCTGAGCTTGTTCCAGCGCTAGTGGGAAGGGGCCAGACAAGAGATAGATGGGGTAGAGAGCAGAGGGAAAGATGTCCAGTTCCCCTGACATAGTAGGTATGGTCACCTACTGATGACCAAGGGGACCAAGCGTAGATTCTGAGAGTAAATACCAAGGTTTGGAATAGATTACCCTACTCCTAACAAAATGACATGTCTCCTGTCTGACTGTGAATAGGGCCACAGCCCCTGCTCCCTCTCTACCCCATTGATGAGGGTGATCCCTGTGGATCCCATTGGTGGCCTGAATGGGCCCCCAGTTTATTACCTTTAACTTTGAGGGCAAATTACTGATTAATACCTTTGGGTCCAAACTATTCTCTTGATGAGACAGAGCCCAAGGGGCCAGGGACTCTTCCACGTGCTATACAAGTATCAAATTATTTATGACTGCAGCAGCCGCATGAGGTAGGGTCTATTATTATCTCCACAAGGAAACTAAGGCACAGAAAGGCTAAATAAATTTCCCCAGATCATTCAGCTGGTAAATAGGAGAGCCAAGCTAGGATTAGAATGTCAGGTATCTGGTTCCAGAGTCTAAGCTCTTAAGTTTCTTCAAGAGGGAAAGAAGGAGCAAGGATGAGAAGGAAGCTAAAGAGAGGGTGAGGGTCCTGATGGTGTCTGAGTCCTGGTTCTAGTCCTTGAGGTCCAAGCTTTCCTGGTTCCTGCTCTCTTGAGACTTAATTCTTCAGCTATGCCTTTGATGCTCTGAGGTACCCCAGTGTCATTTTAATAAAAGATGAAACCGGAGAGATTTTTCTGGACAGGCTGTGTTGTTTCTGAGAAACTGAAGTTTCATGTAGCCCTGATATCTGGGGATCTCTGAGGGGCAAGGTATGATATTGACGCCAAGGAGGATTCTGTAGGAAGACACTGTCTTGCATGAGAAAGGCGGTGTGGCAGTTGAGGGACTGAGCCAGACCTGGCATGGGAGTGTCCAGCCGCATGAGTCTCCTTTGTCCTAGACTCGCCTTTCCTAGGTGTCTGCCATGCTCTGTACCCTTGAGATCCTTGAGGGTTCACCCACAGCCTTTCTGAGCTGGGACACTCTGGGTATCAGTTTTTCTGTTGCCTTCTGCCCTCCCTTCTCCAGCCTGGGACCCACTAGCTACATTCTCATCAGTGACCTATCACTTGCTCTCCCTATGCACCTGTCAGGCCATATCCCAACCCTGAAGTGGTCCTACTATTTGTCTTCTCTGTGGGAATTCAGCTAGAGAAAATTCCACAGCCAGGCTGACTGGTTCCAGAACAAATTTATGATTTCCACCCTCAGCTGGGTTCTCAGTGTTGCTAAAAAATCTTTTTATGCCTCTGTCAGTATTTTTCAGATACCCCATGCTGACATCTCTGAGCTCTGGCTGTGCTTTCTTGAGCCCCTTCCCCCTCTCACTCTCTGTAATTTCTGTCTGCACGACTGGGGCGGGGATGGGATGCATACTGACTGAGCAGTTAGTGAAGGTGTTGTATGCTATGCCCAGAATATTAAAGGAAAGGAAATCAGAGGGCCCGCCAACCACAGTATGAAATTGGGGTCTGTGCTTCAGATCAGAAAAACACAGAATCCCTGAAAAGAGTGGAGTTGTCTCCCAGGCCTGGATTATAGTTTTAACATATCCAAAAAGAATGTGTCTATTTACAAGTGCCTTGGTCAGCCATGAAAGTCCAAGGAAAAGGGAGTCCCAGAGGCAATCTCTAGAATGAACCATTTCAATCACTGAACAATTGCAACTGATTGCACACACACACACACACACACGCAGTCACCCACTGAGACCCCAGTGAGAAAGAAATATGGCAAATTTAAACTTCATAATGCACCCGCTGCAGCAACACAGGGAACAATGAAATCTCTACATGGCACTCATCAACCTTTCTAAAACATTTGACACAATCTTCAGGACTGGGGCTCTGCTGGCCTAGAAGAACATTTGGTTGTCCTGTGGCATTTGCATTAGACAAGGTTCTTGGGGTGCTCGGGTGGCTCAGTGGGTTAAAAACCTCTGCCTTTGGCTTAGGTCATGATCCAGGGTCCAGGGATAGAGCCCCGCATTGGGCTCTCTGCTTGGCGGTGAGTCTGCTTCCCCCCTCCCTCTCTTTCTGCCTGCCTCTCTGCCTACTTGTGATCTCTGTCTGTCAGATAAATAAGTGAAAAAAAAAGAAAAAGAAAAAAAAGAAAAAAGACAAGTTTCCATGATGTTGTTGACTCACAAATTAAGATCTCTAGCCCTCTTGCTTGAACTTCAGACTTGTGGATCCTACTGTGTACACATCATCTACCCTTGAGTATTGAACAGATATATCAAATGCAAGAGGACCAAAACTTAATTCCTCTCTCTGCCCAAAACCTGCTTTATCCATAGACATTTCCATTTTGGTTAATGTTCATGGTGCAGCTAAAATTGTCCATCAGCATCTAAGTTAGAAACCATGGTGATCAGGAACTGCTACTGCTGTTGTTTCTTCCACTGCTTTCCCCACCATACACTTACCCTATGTTAGCTCTCTGGGTAGTAGCTGTGTCTTTCAACCCTTTCTGGCAGCCCCAAGACGTGTCTCTCATCCTGGGAAGGGCTAGGCTGGGCTGGCCAGCACTGGAAGATCTTAGGGGAGGAAGCTCAAGGATTATCCTGGAAGCCTGGATTCTATTAAGGCAGGAAAGCAGAGTGGTCATTAATCAGAAAGGCCTGGGTTCAAGTCCTGATTTCACCATTTACTAGCTATGAGAACCAGGCAAGTTATTTACCTTCTAGAAGATTCAGATCCTCATCAGTGAAATGATAGTTTTAACAGTATCAGTGAAGGAGAGGAATATTTTTTTTTAAAGATTTTATTTATTTATTTGACAGACAGAGGCCACAAGTAGGCAGAGAGGCAGGCAGAGAAAGAGGGGGAAGCAGTTTCCCTGCTGAGCAGAGAGCCCGATGCGGGGCTCGATCCCAGACCCTGAGATCATGACCTGAGCTGAAGGAAGAGGCTTTAACCCACTGAGCCACCCAGACACCTGAGGGAGAGGAGTATTAATTAAATGAGAATATAAATAGTTATTGGTGTATAGGGAAAGCCCAGTTAAGTACTGGTAGTTATTCTCTATCTTAGGGTTTCCTGAGCTAGTAGTAAAGAAATAAAATAGGTTTGAGGGCCTAAAGAAATTCTTCTGAAATTCATCAGGAGCAATACATAAAATACTCATTGAAGAGTTGAAATGCAAAAAGATAATCTTTCCATAAATACGGGTGTATAATTTTAGTTTTTCACATTATTCATCCCTTAATTCACCCATTAATTAACACATATTTATTGAATACTCATTATGTGTCAGGCACTGTTCTAAATGCTGGAAAAAATGTCAGTGAACAAAGCAGGCAAAATACCTGTTTTCTAGACTAAGATTTGATGGGGGTCAGATATTAAACAAAATAAATGTTATATTTATTTTGTTGGATGGCTAAGGGTGATTCATTTGGAGTTTTAAATAGGGTGATCAAGGAAGGCACATAACCCTATGTTCTGACCTGGAGGAAGATACAAAAATATCTTAAAATACAGTACCGGCCCTCTAGAAATGCACAATCTGGTCTAGGAGACAAGGCATCATTTACATGTCAATCAGCAATGAAACAAATAAGGCCTTACACGAATGGCTGGTGGAGACCAGCAATGTTCTAGAAGGTCAGAGAAGCTGGAAAGAGCAGGGGAGGGATGTGACCCAAGGACCCACTGGCAGGAATAGTCTGAAAAAATTTCATGAAGGGAGTGGAATTTAGCTGGAAAACTGAAGCCAGTTTTCTCCCTGCCCTTGCTCCCCTCCCATTTGTTGCTGAGAAGCAACTTGTGTTGCAATGGGTAGAAAAGAAACATGAAACTTGGCATTTTCCAGGGAGTTGCTGTAATGAGAAGACACTATAACAGGAACAGAAACTGTCACAGTGGCTTCAGTGGAAGCCCATGTGGCCGGTCAGAAAGGGCTGGAGGAAGAACACAGCTTTCAGGGGAAGGTCAGGCTTTGAACTCAGTAGGAACCAAACTCCTGGAGACTCACTAACAACCTCCACCGCGAGGTGATTCCAACTCTGTGTGGCATGAAAATGTGAGCAGGCCACAGGTGGCCCTTGCTTATCTACCAGGAGCCACCAGCATGAGGATCCTTCTGTGTCCTTCCTAAGTCTTTGAGCTTGCACCTGTTCTCTGTGGATGTGGCCAAGTCCCTCGATGGTCTTTGTTAGAAAAGCCCCAAGGAGTACAGCCACAACCCTGGGGGGGTGGTAGCCAGGTGCAAAATGGGGCTTGACAAGTGTGAGTTCCTGGTACCCATTTTAGATTGGATTGCGAGGGGAGAAAGAGGTCAGGATGTGTGAATCAGAAAATAAATTGGTTCTTTGGGCCTAAATGAGTCAGATCTCCAAGGAATCAAGTACATTAAATTCACCCCTGCTTGGTAAGGCAGGCACTGAGTTATTCTAACACAGTAGGGGAAAAAAACAAAGACTTAGGTAATGGGGCTTTCGAGTATACTGAGGATGGAGGAAGGGAGCCTTCTTGATCTTTTTCTTCTCATTCTCCATGTGGAATTGCTGACCTTTATTTTCTCATGGTTGTTTGGCCTTCAACTTGAACTAGTATCTAGTACAACTCATGTGCTTGGTAAAAACAGTGGCCCTTGTAAAATGTTGTGGTTAAAAAGCCCAGATAAGGGGCGTGTGGGTGGCTCAATCAGTTAAGTGTCTGCCTTCCGTTCAGGTCATGATCCGAGGGTCCTGGGACTGAGCCCCGAGTTGGGCTCCTTGCTCGGGGGGAGCCTTCTTCTCCCTCTGCCTTCTGCTCCCCCTACTTGTGCGTAGTTTCTCTCTCTGTCAAATAAAAATATCTTAAAAAAAAAAAACCCAAATAAGCAAACAAACAAAAACCACAAACTTAGGCTTTGAAGAAACACAGGCTTGGGTTCTCTTCCTGGCTCCCTCCATTACTAGCTCTGTGGCCTTGAACAAGACACTACATCTCTCTGAGCCTGTGTCCTCATCTGAAAAATGGGTATAATGATAGTGCAAACTTCCTGAGGTCATTGTAGGGGTTAAATGAGAAAATGTTAATGGAACACAGCACCTGGCATGTGGAAAGTGTTTAATACTTTCTGCATTAGTTATTACATTTCCACAGTTGGTTATTACTACTATTTAGCCAACCGGGAATGAGAAAGAATGATTATTAAGGGACTAATGTACAACAAGCTGACAGAAGAGTGAAAACTGTATTGCCTTGAAATGTAACCAGACATCTCCAACAATGCTCCCAATTAGCAGGCCTTGATTGGCTCCAGAATGGTGCCTGGGTTTGTCTCTTCCCATCGTTTCACCTTCTCCACCCCCAGCCCCACAATCCTGAGCTTCATTCCTGTCTTCCTTGAAATCCAACATGGAGGTCTCGCTCCCTGATTACAGCAGCCAGAGGCTGTGTCTTGGCCTCTCCCCAGCTGTCTGTGTCTCTGTTTCACTCCACTTCTCTTCGCTTCCTCGTAACATCGCAGATGTCCTTGTTCCCTAGCCTCTTTGTCTTTCAGTGAGCTTCATCCAAATTATGATCATTTTCTGTTTGGGGCCACTTATTCTAGATGAGCAAAGCTTGCAAATGTGTACATGGGTGTGATTTTTTAAATTATATTTTTATTTTTTAAAAAAGATTTTATTTATTTATTTGACAGAGATCACAAGTAGGCAGAGAGGCAGGCAGAGAGAGAGGAAGAAGCAGACTCCCCACTGAGCAGAGAGCCCAATGCGGGACTCGTTCCCAGGACTCTGAGATCATGGCCTGAGATGAAGGCAGAGGCTTAACCCACTGAGCCACTCAGGCGACCCTGTATTTTAATTTTTTTAAAGAATATTTATTTATTTATTTATTCATTTGACAGAGAGAGAGAGAGAGAGTGCACGAGCAGGGGGATCAAGAGAGGGAGAGGGAGAAGCAGGCTCCCCTCTGAGCAGAGAGCCTGATGCGGGGTTCGATACCAGGACCCTGGGATCATGACCTGAGCCAAAGGCAGATGCCTAACCGACTGAGCCACCCAGGCACCCCCATGGATGTGATTTGAGGGTCAGCATGAAAGAAGTACATTCATTCAGTTCAACAGTTACAAAACACAAGTGGTATTTTTTCAGAGGAAATTCAGATAACAATTAGATGTCATTTTCTCTGTGGCAAAGACAGGAAAAGAATGACTGCATACCTTGAGTAGATGAGGAACATAAATTTATATAACCTTTGTGGAGATCGGTTCAACAAAGTGTATCAAAAGTGTTCATACACTAACATTTTCACACACTCTTCAATTTAGCAATTCTACTCATAGGAACTTAATTAAGAGTGTCAGTGAAGGGGCGCCTGGGTGGCTCAGTGGGTTAAAGCCTCTGCCTTTGGCTCAGGTCATCATCCCAGAGTACTGGGATTGAGCCCCTAATCAGGCTCTGTTCAGCGGGAAGCCTGCTTCCCTTCCTCTCTCTCTGCCTGCCTCTCTGCCTGCTTGTGATCTCTGTCTGTCAAATAAATAAATAAAATCTTAAAAAAAAAAAAGTGTCAGTGAAGGGGTGCCTGGGTGGCTCAGTGGGTTAAGCCTCTGCCTTCAGCTCAGGTCATTATCTCAGGGTCCTGGGATCGAGCCCCGCATCAGGCTCTCTGCTCAGCAGGGAGCCTGCTTCCCCTGTCTCTCTGCCTGCCTCTCTGCCTACTTGTGATCTCTCTCTGTCTAATAAATAAATAAAAGCTTAAAAAAAAAAGAGTGACAGTGAAGATTTACAACTTGTTCATCAGAACAATTGCGTAGAATCAGTGAAACAATTGCCAATGACCTACATGCTCAATAGTAGGGGATTGGCTGAGTAAGTGGAGACACATCCCCATACGAGATCACTCTGCAGCCGTAATGGCTAATGTTACGTAAATCGCTTTGTGGACAGCGAAAGATCTTTGTTACATATTTTCATATAGCAAACCAGATTATAAATCACTGTGTAGGGGCAACTGGCTGGCTTGGTCCCTTGAGCGTCTGGCTCTTGGTTTGGGTTTGGGTCATGATCTCGGCGGGTTGGGAGATGGACCTCTACGTCTGGCTCCATGCTCAGCTCAAGTCTGCTTGAGATTCCTTCCTACCCCTTTTTTGAAAAAGTTCTTAGTCATTTTAAAATGAAATAACACGTCGAAAAATTATCTTTGCTGGCAGCTAAATAATGATCACAGAACGTGCTGTTGTTGTGTAGACGAAGAGTGTGAGAATGGCCCCTCCCTCTCCCTCTGCCTCTCCTCCCCCTACCCCACTTGCATGCACGCATGCTCTCTCTCGAAATAAATAAATAAAATCTTTAAAAAAAAAGAAAGCACTGTGTACAGTGTGTTATAATGAATATTTATATATTTTTAAAGCTTTGAAAGATGTATACCAATTTATACTCTAGTATCTTTGGATTTGAAATTTACATAAGATTTTCTATCTTCTTTTTACTTCTCCATATTTTCTGATTGTCCTGTGATGACTGTGAATTAGTCATGTAATTATAAGCCATTATAATTTGCATAAAATTGCCGGCAACATATTTTAGGCTTTGGAGATTCAAAAATGAAGAAGGGGAAAAGAACATATATTTGTTGAAAGTTTCTAATGTGCCAGACACTGGATTGAGTTCTTTGCATAACTTAATCCATTTAACTTTCACCATAATTGCATGAGATCTTATGGTCCCAGTTTACAGATAAGGACACTGAGACTCACAGAAGATTAGGAACTGGCTCAAGGTCATACATCTCTGGGAATTTCAAGCCAGATCTGACTCCAAAGCATTTATCATTAGATAAATAGATTTAGATAAATTAGATAAATAGATTATCATTAGATATTATCATTAGATAAATAGATTTAAAGTTTTTTTGGTGACAGCACAGGAGCTTGCAGTCTGGGAGGAGCTGAGCACCCATATACCCAAAGACTTCTGGCCCAGGCAGTCCCTGACCAGCGGCACCGAAATTGCACGACAGAAGGCCGTGGAGACGCAGAGATGTGGCCCCTGGCCACCACAGCCAGGGAGCGAGATCTGATGTGGACTCGAGGTCAGATTCCAGGATCAGCAAGTGGGGCTTAGGCTTCTCCAGAAGGCCGAAGCATGTGGGTGCGATGGCAAGGAGGGGCAGGTGGGAACAGATGAGGAGTCCTGGAGTTGCCTCGGAGAGGCTCCCAGCACCAGCAAGACCGGACTAGGATTGTCTGGAAGTGGTTTGCTGACTCGTGTTTCCTGGTTGATCCCTTTGCACCTCATTTATTTTCCGGCAGGAGAGTTTTTATCTCATTGATTTTCACTCCTGGGTTTGTCTACTTACTTGAAATCTCTTCTTTTTGATTAGTCTCTGTGCCCCGTTGAGCACCGCTGAGTGCTTCCGCTTCATGCTCACTGAAGAGCCAGGTGAGGATGAGGACAGCCTGTCTGTAGGACCAGGTAGAGGCTCCCAGAGGCAGTGGCCAGGCAAGGTCCCTTGTGGGCCGCTCCATCTTCTCGGCCAGCTGGAGGCCTCCAGGACACTGGCGGTATCAGAGAGGAAGAAAAGGAGAGGAGCAGAGGCAGAGGGCAAGGTTGAGGAAAAACCTGAACAATTAGGGATGGGGATGGACAATGGGGGCAGAACCCCAGGCCAGGCCTAGCAGGGCAAGTCTGCCATCTCCCTCTCTCTCTTCTCTGGCATTTGGCCAACTAGGGATTCACTCCAGTTATATTTTGAAATATGTCTTTGAAAAAAATCAATGCAATTCATAATCCCAGATTAGATTCTGGATTGGAAAATAAGTTTAAAAAAAATCTCTAGGAAGATGAAGGGATATAAATCAGTCATACATTAATTAGTTTTCTAAGTTTTCTTTTTCTCTGGGGATAAGATAGAAAAATAAAGGGAGATAGATTTTGGTTAAGAGAGTAAAAATAATTCTAAGAAGGAGAATTAAAAGGGGGACAACCAGCTTTTGCATTTCCCATACTGCTCATATTTGAGACGTTGCCTGACTGGTCTCTGGTAATGTGAGATTTCTGAGTTGTATAAAGAGCTTAACATTTAGGATCCTCCAGGATGTGGGATGCTGGTGGGGGGGGTGGTGTCTCTGAACCTCTTTCTCATCCATCCCCTCCTCCTTGTTTGTCTTTCCTTCTGAACGCTTGCCTTGGGGAACCCCCCTCTCTCTTCTCTTCCTTGGGCTCCTCCCTGGTGGGCTTCGCCTCCCACTCCTGGGTGTTCCTGGTCCCTCAGGTGGCCTTCTTCAGAGTGTCATCCACAGATCTCCTGCATTGGAAAGAGATTCTGCAGACCTTGAAAGTCCTGGGCTTCACTTCAGACGCAAGGAATCAGAACTCGGCATCTGCATTTTGACAAGCTTCTTTGATGCTTCCTCTGCACCTGGGAGATGAGGAGCTCTTGTTCTTTGGCCTTGGAGGTTACTCAGAACCTCTTTCCTAAATCTCCACCTCCTCTCTAGTCCTTCTTTACTTGTAGTTGCCTTTCCTCGTTGGCACAGAGATACTCGGCCTTGACTGCAAGTGCAGGTGTGTGAGCGGTGGTTTCTAGGGTCCGCCACAATACCTAGTGATTATTTAGAAACAGACATGACAGGAAAATTCTTAACCACCTTTGAAACTTTAAAAAAAAAAATCTTGGGAACAAAAGTCACGAATGGCCTGAGATCGTCTGCACAGTTATTGCTGAAATTGTTGGAGTGTTGAGTATTTGGAAATTCGATTCCAGAAAACAAAATGGCTGTGCCATTAGTGATAAAACTATGCAGTCCCAAAGGCTTGATGGGCCAGGACAAACAGGGACAAGGGAAGAGAATGCGGAGGCTTCGGGACTACGTGAACCAAGTGGAAATGTTTGGCCTTTTGGGGCCAGGAGCATGAGAGGAGCACCTGCTCCGCATGAACTGGGCATCTGGGACTTGTTGAGGGAGAGACGAGGTCTCAGCCCAGCTGACCGTCATCAGAACCTCCCTGGAGGCATGGGTATGGAGCTGGGAAGGCAAGTGCCCGTCTGTCACATGGAGGGCTTTGCTGATCTCTGACACTGGATATTCTCCCTTGCCCTGGTGCCAGGAATTAGGGGAGAGAGCACTCTGGGCCTGAGTCAGGACCAGGGATGCCAGGCACAGGCAGGGAAAGAGCCAAAGAAGATGACTCTGATATAAAGTCCTGCTGCTTGAGGTGGAAAATAAATCAAAGGGAAGGAATCAAGGTAGTTAGGGTAGAAAGCATGCACACACTCACCCCATCCATCGTTCCCATCAGGCAGCTTTCTGAGCAAGACCCTCAGTAGCTATCCTGCCGGTTCTGGGAGGCAGGCTGGGCAGATGTTAGAGCCTTCTCAGTGTCAGACAGACCTGGGTTCAAGTCCCAGTTCTGCTACTTTACTTACTAGTTGTATTGTGCTGGGAAGCCCAAGCTCTCCTTCAGCCTGCTTCTTTATTGGTAAAATGAGGATAGTGAGAGTACCTAGCACACAGGGTTACTCGAATGAGCTCATGTGCCTCACGTCTGCTCATGGTTGTCACTGGATGAGTATTAGTTACTGTTGTTGTTGCTACTAGTCAGGAGAGGAAGATCATCAAAGCTGTTTGGCCAAAAATGATCAAAACTATCCCTAATCTCTTTCTCTATAGATTGAGATGAATCTGTCATCAAGTGTCTAAGTAGATGTCATCATTTCCTGACTCTCTTCAGTGAAAAGCTTCTCCTCTGCATTTCTTTTCTACAAGTAGGGAACTGACAGGTTAGCCCCATCTTACACTTGACAGGGCTCAGTTTGTCAGGGAAGAAAGAGGAGGGAATAAATCATTTCATGACTGCCCAGGAGTTCAAAGGGGGGTGCTTAACACATTGCGGTGAAGACACTGCTCCCCCAAAGGCCCAAGCTGCTGCACCCCTCCACCCTCCCTTCCCAAAGCAGCACCTAACCCACCAGTTCACCGATAAGTCACAGAGAAAAGGTTTATTACCAAGAAAAGGCCTTGACTGTATTTCTTTTAGTTTACCTGAAAGTTGAGGCCTGGTTTTAGGAAGTTGCTGTAACTTGAAAAATTTCCTGCATAGCATAGATATTGGCAAATGGTTGTAAAATCAAATGCATACTCTTCCCATTTAGAGGAATTATGACAACTGTGATATAGTAAAAAGAACCCTGGTCTTGGGGAGAGGAAAGCTGGGTATGTCCTGGTTCCACGTGCTGTGTGACATAGGGCAAGTCACTAAACTTCTCTGAGCCTTAGTTTCTTCATCTGCAAAATGGGATGAGGACATCTAACTCCCAGGGCGATGGAAGGATTATATACAAGTGTACTCAAGACAACTGCAAAATGATGAGCGAACAGATGGCATTGTTTATCTGGGAATCTAAAAACCAGAATTTTCCAGGCAACAGAATGCTGAAAATAACAAAAACTAGCTCAACTGTAAAAGACTAACATTTGAGCACTTACTGTGTCTAAGTGTAGTAGATGTATTTCATTTAATTCTCATAAATAACCGATGCAATAGATACTCTTCACTATCATTTTATAGATAAGAAACCCAAGGCACAGAGAAGTAACTCATCCCATATCCCCTAACCTGGCAACTGGCAAAGCCTGAATGCACCCCTGGGTCCTCTTTCCCAGTGTGCTATATACTGCAGTACTCGAGTGCATGGTTTCTTTTAAAATGCACAGCAATCCTATGAACATCTATGCTGAATTACATTTGTGCAAATATGTATCATCAGTCCCCTCCCAAATCTGCAAGATGGAAAAAACAAACCAAAGGGCAACCTCTGGACGATGTGTGGAGGCTGGATCAAGTCTCTGCCGGGTCCTGGACTCCCTCAGACTCCGGCCTGCCAACTACAGTTAGCTCAATCCCCCTTTCACCTGCAGGTGGCAGCACGAGGGCCATCTCTGCGAGGCCCAGAGCGAGTCACTTAGAGACAGAAGAGAATGGGGTTAGATACAGAAACAAGATCCCATGAATTCCGACTTCGGATAAAACACGTCATTCCTTTCAACCCCTGCAGTCTAGCTGAACTTGAAACTCCCCATGCTCAGGCCTCGTGGGCCCAGGGGAGCTGCTGTGCCGGGCAGGCGAGGAGGGCAGGGGCAGCACCCTCCGACCGGCAGCGCCAGAGGCTTTGCGGGGACCCGGTGGGTGCAGGGGCTGGAGCAGTATCCCCCCCCTCCCCCAGGTTGTCTGCCATACTGCGGCACTGGGGCTGGACCTTAACCCTTCACAGGACCTTTTATCACTGCATCCTCTGCCGTAGAGGATGCGACAGCGATCTGCCGCCCTCCCACGTGCTGTCCCTCCAGGGCACAGGCGAGGCCTGTCCCTGTGCATGGCCAAGGGCTGGGCTGCTGTGGGCTCCCAGGTGCTGGCTTCTCGCTTTGTGCAGGGCCCGGCACCGGCCAGTGGAACTGGGTCTGTCTGTGCAGTCTGGGGACAGGAGGCTTTTCCTTTTAGACCAGACAGGGTGGTGCTTATTTTGTCCCACTTCCGCTGTGCAAGGACCTGGTCACCACCTCTTTCTATGCCTTTTCTCCTCCCCTCAAATAAATAACTCCTCACAGGCAAACCAAAAGATTCCAGAGTGATTGTGGCCTTCCACAGCAGTACTTACCTTTGTGAGGAGAGAACTGGACAGGACAGCATGACAAATCATAGCATTCTTTCAGGCACGATGGGGAGATCCCTAGGGGCAGGAGGTTCTTTCTACAGTTCCTTAAATGACATCTCATAACTTAGGCAAGGCCAAACATATGTGGCTGAAAGGGAAGTCTAGCTTTTTGGCAAACCTCCTCTTAGGTGAAGCATGGAGGTGTGACCATATTAATCTGAAGGGCAATTTAGAATCTCAAAATAGAGAAAGCATGAAACTCAGAATATCTTTAATCAACCTGATTCTCTAGGAATTGCAGTTGCTTTTATTCGACTACAGGTGTGGGAGACACCCCTTCCTCCCATGGACTTCTGACAGGTGAATGTTAATCCTCGGTGTTTGTAATTATGGTAATTGACACATGTGAACATCGTAGCTGGCATCCATTGTTATCTCCTGGTACTCCAGCACCTACTTAGTAGGTGGCACACTCCTTTTCGTTTATCGGTGCCCTACCCCCCTGTGAAAGCGAGTGTAATTATTCTCCTGTAAAATTACTCCTCCCTCTACTTTCCCTAGCTAAATTCATCTGCCTTTCAGTGAGCTCAACCTTCCAGTGACGATTTCTGTCTCTTCCCTTCCCCTCCTCACCTAAATTCTCCAGACTCTGCCCTAGCTTGACCACCCAGGAAACTGTCTAGATTATACATTATGAAATTTGATTATAGTTGATTAAACACATTGTTAAATAGTGCCCTGACTTGTTCTCAGTTTTCTTTCTGAAAGTATAATCTTCTGAACTAGGCTGTGCATATCAAGAGGGCAAGGACCATATTCATTAATCCTAGGTTTAATAAGATGTATTAATAAGATTAATATGATGCTTAATAAATTTTTGTTTAATAGACAGGTATCGAGATGAAAGTTTATTGTTGAGAAACAGGAAAGTTCAGCCTCTTCATCTTTTGATGAACATTTCCTGAGTTTCAGCTCTGTGCCAAGACGCCGTGCTGGGCTGTGTCAAGTACATTAAATACAAAGTAGACAAAGTCCCACTCTAATTTGTAGGGAGATAATGCATTCACGCAGCTCACCACACAGCTCATCACACGGCTCACAATGTAAATGTCTCAGAGTGTTGGACGCAAAGAGCCTTAAAGTTCAGAGGGGCAACGAGAGAGCTTGTGTGGCTGGTTGTCGAGGAAACTTCAGAGAAATGGCGTCTGAGCAGGGCCTCTGGGTATAGGAAAGATTTCGGAAGGTGAAGATGGAGGCAGAGAGAATGGTATAAGCAAAAGTACAGGGATGTGAAATAAGTACTAAAACTCGGGAAACCAAGCAACTCATTTTGATTGCAGTAATGTAATAAAAGTAATAATATCTGACATTTATTAAGAGCCTACTGTATGCATGGTATCATGCTTTATTTACTTTATCCCATCCTCCCAATAACACATGAGGTATGTGCTGTTGATATTCCCATTTTATGGATGGGGAAGCAGAGGCTCAGGTAATTTACCCGAGGTCTTAGCACTACCAAGTTGGGGTCTGACTCTGGAGTCACACAATTCCATCTCATGCGTATGGAAGGAAGTGAGAAGATTGGGAAGGTTGTTTGGCAGATGACTTTAAATTGTGCCTTGAATGTTAGAACTCAGTTTGGTAAGTAATGGAGGGCTGCTGATGACTATTGAACAGGGAAGCCACCCAATGAAATATGGGCATTGGAGGTAAGATGGATTGGAGAGAACAAACAGAGAAGGAAAGAACAAGGAGGAGGTGAAAGCAAGCGGGGGATGAAAACTCAAAAGACTGAACTGAGCAGTGAGAATGGAATATTAGCAATTGTTGTGGAGACATTTTAGAAGTAGATTCTGTAGGGCTTGGTGACCTGGTGAAGTGGAGGGTGAAGGAAAGAGTGGACGGTGACTCCAAGGCATCAAGCTGAGCCCCAAGGAAATGGCAGCAACATGGCCGGGTGCCAGGAGGCAGGTAGAGCTGGTTCAAGATGGCTCCCTCTGCATGGTCAGTAGTGTTGGTGGAACTACAGTGGACTATATTTTGGTGGTTGCGTGTAACAGGTGGGGGAGATGCTGGTCTGGTGAGGTTAGAGCTGAGGGTATGGATTTGGGAATCCTTCACAGTGAAGCCAGGAGAGACAGAGCCCAACCAGGGGGACAGAGGAAAGAGAAGAGGAGAGAGAGCCCAGGGGGTCCTAAATAGGATTTTGGGGAAGAACCGGAGAAAGACAAGTCACAGAAGGCAAAAGAGGGACTGGTCCCTGAGGAGGGAGACTGAGAGGACATCACAAAAGCCAATGCAGGAACTTTTCAAGGCAGAAGGATGGTCAGAAGCATCAAGTACTGTGGAAAGTCACAGAGGAAGAGGACTGAATTGCTTTGGCAACTAGGGGGGGTCACTAGATCTAATGCTAGAGGATGAGATACACATATTATGGCCATGTGTAAACGGGGCAATATTCTATAGACATTAAAAACCAGGCTTTCTAAGAATATGTAAGGATTTGGCAATGAACAGAATGTTAACATATACTGGAGTGTTTTCCTGTGTTTCCTGCCAGACGCTCCTGCTTTTGTTGAGCTGAGCAGAGTTATAGACGGCACTAAGAACTTCGAAAGCCTTCGTTGCTTGCTAACAGAAAGGGCTTGGAGCAATGTGCACAAAGGATCAGGGAAGATGAGGAAGAGGGCAGGAGGAAGCAAGAGTGACAGGTGGTGAAGAAAGCAGAAGAGCCAAGGCAGGGCAGAGAGCTTGCCAGTAGGAGGGAGGACATGGCTTTCGTTGGTGAGAGCCATAGAAGATATAAAGGTCTGCTGATGTTTGCACTGATGTTTGCCATGTTTCAAAGAATGTGATTCCTTATGTGGTTTATTGGAAAATTTGAGACAAAAATATAAATTTATTTTTAATGACTTTTTGGTTGTTGCATAGATGAGTCCTTTTTTTTTTTTAAAGGCATTTTTGGGGCCCCTGCATGGCTTAGTTGGTTAAGTGTCTGACTCTTGGGTTTAGCTCAGGTCGAGATCTCAGGGTCATGGGATCAAGCCCCATGTTGGGCTCCATGCTCAGCGGGGAGTCTGCTTGAGATTCTGTCTCCTTTGGTCTCCCTCTGTCCCTCTTCTTGCTCGCACTCTCTCCCTAAAAAAATACATAAATCTTACAAAAAAAAGTTAAAAAAAGCATTTCATGATGGAAAATTTCCAAACATCCATAAAATAGAGAAAATAGTTTGATGCACCTAATTCACCCATCCCTCAGCTTTACCAGTCACTAGTACATGAATAGTCTGTTTCACCACATACCTCACATGCTTCTCCCTCTCCATATCATCTATAAATATTCCAGTAGCTAAGTCTAAAATAAATGTTCTTTGAATATAAACATAGTACCTATGTCACACTTAGAAACTACCAATAATTTCATAGGTTACCAAATATTCAGAGTTCACAGTTTCTCAATTGTCTTATAATATTTTAAAAGTTTATTTAGATTGGGATCCAAAGCCCTCATGTTGCAATTCTTTACTCTAGCTCATTAATCTTGTTTAAACTGCAGGTTCCCCCTTCATCTCTTCTATTGTTCCTTGATTTTTTTTTTTTTTTTCCCTGAAGAAATCCACTGTGTGGATTTTGCTGATGGTGTCCCATGGTGGTATCATTTAACGTGTTCTTATGCCTCTTTAATGTAGATAAATAGTTTTGTGTCTGGGTGGCTTTTATTTTCTTCTTTATATCTTTTCATATTTTCCAAGTTTTCTACTCATCACTCCTTATTTTTATATTCAGAACTTAAGAAGTTTAAAAAAAGTTCTTTAAGATAGCTTTAGTAAAAATCTTTCTTAAAAGAATGGATTCCAAAATTAGGCATTGATGGGGCTCAGTCAGACACTTGACTCTTGGTTTCAGCTCAGGTTGTGGCATCGAGCCCTGAGTCAGGCTTCATGCTCATTGTGGAGTCTGCTTGTCCTCTACCCCTGGTCCTCCCTGTGCTCATGCTTTCTCTCTCAAACAAATAACTAAATCTTAAAAAAAAGAAAGAAGGAAAGAAATTAGGCATTGATGGAACAATGGTGAAATTCTAATAAAGTCTGTAGAAACATAATTTTTTTGCTTTTGATAAATGTGCTATGGTTCTATAGGATGTTACTATTTGGGGTGGCTAAGTAAAGGACATATGGGACTCTTTTCACAATATTTGTAACTTTTCTGTTAGTCTGAATTTACTTCAAAGGAGCAGCTAAAAATTTGAAAGAGGAATTCCAGTAGAATTACAGAGATTGAAGCTAGCTTCTAGGGAATTAAGAAATAAAGGGAGACGGGAAAGAACATGTTGCAACATCTGGCCATTAAAAAATGTGAAGTTAGGAAGTAGCTCAAGGGAGTAGCAAGATTACAATAGCTTTTAAATATTTTGGAGGAGGAGAGGGGTGCCTGGGTGGCTCAGTCAGTTGAGTGTCCAACTCTTGATTTCAGCTCAGGTCTTGATCTTGGGGTTTTGAGTTCAAGCCCTGAACTGGGGCTTTACACTGGGCATGGAACCTACTTAAAGAAAAAAAGAAAAGACTGGAGGAGACCTGAGCTTTCTGGCAGGAAAGCCAGTGGAATTTGAAGATATAAAAGTAAAATCCCTTGTATGTATTTAAAATTTTCTATGATAGGTCTTTTAATTAAAATTAATTAATTGATGTTGTAATGAGGGGTAGGAGCCAGAGCAGAGATAGGTTTACATGGACAAGGAAATAAAAACCTCACCTCTTTCTCTGAAATAGGAGGAATCCAGGAGAGGATGGATGTAGCCAGAGAGAAATTCCCAGGCAAAGAGAAACAGTTGAGGCAGACTTTTTGCCTAACAGGAAAATGAAAATGGCATTCTCAGATGAAAGCGAGAGACATGGTGATGAAAAGGAAGACTTGTCGATCCTAGAAAGTTTTTGCGTGGGCTGGAGAGAAACAACGGTAAGCCAATTCCAGATGGATAACCATGGGAGCAGGGAGGGCCCAGATGAAGGTGGGGAATGGAAACGCTTAGCAGGCCCTGTGGTACAGTTGTGATACCTTCTCCAGCAAAACTTGGCAGTCCTGGAGTGAGCAGATGGCAGGTGACCTGGTGTGAGGGTTGGTGTTGGGAGCATTGGCAGGTAAAAGGGCCAAGGGGGCCAAGGATGTTAGCAAAGGCAGCACTGAATGGCTGGAGGCCAAGAGCTCTGTGGTAGACTTGCTTGTCCCTGGTCCCACGTGGTTACATCAATCATCATGCCTTCGACCTTGATACGTAGAGTTCTTGGATATTCTTTGTTTAGCCAAGGGGGATAGCTGTTTTGGCAAAGGCCAGGTCATAAAATGACAGAGCCAGGGTTTACCTTGTTTGGAGGTTTCTCCACCTCCTGCAGCTCTCTTCTCTCTGGATGAGCCACTAGTGGGATGTTCATGGTTCCACAGAGATGAGTCTCCCTTCTCCTCTGTGGTTTTACTCACAGTCTGAGATTCTTGGCATTGATTACTTCCTCACATGAGGAGAATGGACATTTCTGTCCAGAGATTTCCAGTTAAAAGATTTGGTCCTTTGATTTCTCAGGTGGGTTCTGGGAACAAACTGAGCAATGACCCAGAAAAGCAACTCACACTCCCTCCTCAGTTAGAGAGCACCGTATGGTGGTAGATCCACTGCCTTACTCTGCAACCACTGCTTCCAGCCCTCTCAGGAGGGTGGCTTTGGGGAACCATTCGTCATGAAGAAGTGAAAAAAAGGTAACTCCAAACCAGGAATGTGTTTCTGAAAACATGGTGTATTAATTTGTTAGGACTGCCATAACAAAGGACCACACTTGGGTGGCTTTAATAACAGAAATTTATTGTCTCACAGTTCTAGAGGCTAGAAGTCCAAGATCAAGGTGTCAGCAGGGTTGGTTTCTTTTGAGGACTGTGAGGGAAGGGTCTATTCCAGGCCTCTCTCCTTGGATTGTAGGGGGCTGTCTTTTTCTTCCTTATGTGTGTCCATGCCAGAGCCCACATTTCCTCTTTTTATAAGGACACTGGTCATATTAGATCAGGACCTACCTTAATAATCTCATCCTAACTTAACTAATTATCTCTGCAATGACCTTATTTCCAAATAAGGTCACATTTTGAGGCACCAGGGGTTAGGACTTCAATATATGAATTTGGGGGTGGGGCACAATTCAAACCATAACAGATGGGTTGGCCTGGTGGTCCCTTCTTTGTCTCTTCTTCACCACTTCTGTCCTGTAGGCCCACATGACCCTCTGCCTGGAGTAGTGAAATTGCTTCACTTGCATCCTGGTCCCTGTCCCTCAACCTTGGTCCTCCTTGCATGTTGCTGTCAAATTCATCTTCCTAAAATTCCCACTTTTATCATGATTTCTGATTATAAACCATCCATGGTTCATTGTCTAAGGAAGTGGTCCCAACGCTTTCCAGTTTGTTGGAATCATGGGGCAGGTTTAAAGGACTACACGTTTCTGGGCTCTCTTCTTGGACATTCTGATGTATAAGGTCTGACATTTTTTTAAGCTCCCCAGATGATCTTCATCATGAGATGCACCGACGTAGAGAATAGCCTCAAACTCTCCACAGTCTGACCCAATGTCATTATCCTCTAGAACCCTCTGTTCTACTTATTGGACCCCAATATATATCTTCAGGTTGGACCACTTGAGGAGGCCCTGCTTGCCCCTCCTTCTCCAGCCAGCTCTAGTTCTCAAGTTCCACATTTTGTGTGCAGTCTCCCTACCACTCCATCCCTCTGCTACCTCCCCCTCTTTGACCTCTGGTATCTTCCTGTCTGTCTTAGTCACTAGGCAGAGAGCTCCACCTTGTAAATGGTGAATAGATCACAAAATGCCAAGGCTGGGAGCACCCTAGAGACCAGATGTGTCTCAAAGGCCCTCAGGGTTCCAAGGAGGAAACTGAGGTCCCTATATGATCTGGTCAGGGTCACACAGTTCAGGGTGTGACTCCAAACAGAAGGACTAAATAAAACCCTTATACTTCTCTTTTTTTTTTTTAAGATTTTATTTATCTATTTGACAGACAGAGATTACAAGTAGGCAGAGGCAGGGAGAGAGAGAGAGAGAGAGAGAGAGAGAGGAGGAAGCAGGCTCCCTGGGATCATGACCTGAGCTGAAGGCAGAGGCTTTAACCCACTGAGCCACCCAGGTGCCCAACCCTTAGACTTCTTAACACTTTCCCTACCCCACACAGCCAGTCAGTCATGGGGGAAAGCAAATGTGTTCTCTAAGGAGGCTGAGCTGAGGAGGCTTTGGAGCTGGGACTTAGAGCAGGGCACCTACTGAG
Organism: Martes martes; assembly: GCF_963455335.1. Taxonomy (NCBI): domain Eukaryota; kingdom Metazoa; phylum Chordata; class Mammalia; order Carnivora; family Mustelidae; genus Martes; species Martes martes. The sequence goes on from NC_137896.1 coordinate 90,202,279, forward strand.
GAGCGGAATTAGGTGAGAGACCACATACCGAGCAGGCTCCCCTCCCCTAGTACACTGTCATCAGAAATATCTGAAACAAAAAACTGGGTCACTTCTATCTGGAGAAACCGACCAGTCTAAGAGGAAATACTGACAGAGAAGATTGATCAACAAATGGCTGGTTTCCAACAAGCCCTGCCCATGCACACTGAGCTGTCAGTCAGCCTTTGGTCCTCTCACTTTCGCATGTGAATAAACAGTCACGATCACCAGAGGCCCAAACAAACAAATGGAAATCTCAGAAGTAAGGAAGAGCCTATGGTCTAGACAAGAGTACAAAAAAGGAAAACAGGTTTTACGTAAGGAACTGGGAGACCGAATAGCATAAGACTGTTCAAGAGCAAGTTGGAAATTAGAAGACAATGGAAGAATACCTTCAATATTCTACAGAAAATAGTTTTTGACTTAGATTTCCTTCCCTAGACAAACCATCCATCAAGTCTGAAAATAGGCTAATTCAGACAGGCAAAAGCCTTATCTTCCATGTATACTTTCTACGGAAGATGGTGCAGGATATGGCCCTCTAAAACAATTAAACCAGGAAGAGGAAGACTGGGATTGAGGAAGTAAGGGATTTACGCAAGAGAGAAGACACTCTGGGTGATGGGGAACAACTAGGCAGCCGGTCTCAAGCAGCAGCCGCCAGACTGGAGCAGAGGGTATAGGGCTTCAGGAAGAAAGAAAGTAGAACTGATGGATCATCTCATACATCTGACCAAGGGAAAATTGTACTGAAAGGCCGTGACAGAATATGGGAAGACTTAACCACAGGAATAAAGAGACTAATGATGAAAGCACAGGTAGGAGGACAGAGGGCAGCCAAGAAAAGAACTGAGCTGATAGACTCTCGATGTGCTTAGCTGTATTGAGAGAAGGTTTATGGTCCTATGTGAGAATTCTGGGAATGAAACTGAGACATAGAAAATAAGGCAACAATCGAATCCAGGAAAAACAGACAGCTGTACCAGAAAGGAAGAGTTATTGTGGCACATTATTTGACTCAGCTGTGAACAATATTATAGATTAATGAGAACATAAACTATTGATATAGACTCAAACAAAAATTGAGCTATAACTGTATTTTAAAGATTAGGGCATGATAAATGGGTGTGTGTGTGTGTGTGTGTGTGCGTGCGCGCGCGTGTGCGTGCATGCACGCGTGTGCCCATTATTGCGCTATTGTGTCTCGGCTTCAAACCCAGCCTTCCATACTCTGCCTTGCCAATGCTGGAGTTGCTGCTCTGCAAACTGCCTTTCTTCTTCGCTGGCTCTGTGTGAGGCTCTGCCAACAGGGAACTACAGTGAAGGTGCAGATCTGGAAGAGGAAAGCGTATACACCTTCCCATCTTCTTCCTTCTCTCTAGTGTTCATTCATTCATACAATTATTCAACACAGATTGATTGAGTGACTTTTGTGTGCCAAGCACTGTTCTAAGTGTTTAGGACTTGCTGACAATGATGCTGCCTCCATAGAGCTTACTTTCTAGTGCAGAGAGATAGTAAACAATGTATATTACAAATAAATTACATAGTGTTGCAGGGAAAAAGAAAGAACAAAGAGTAAGGGTGGTTGGGAGTGCGTAGGTGAGCATTACAATTTTATTTATTAAAATTTTTAAAAAATATTTCACTTATTTATTTGAGGGATGCCTAGGGGGCTCATGGGTTAAGCGTCTGCTTTGGCTCAAGTCATGATTCCAGGGTCCTGGGATCGAGTGCCATATCAGGTTACTTGTTTAGTAGGGAGCCTGCTTTTCCCTCTGCCCCTTTTAATCTTAAAAAAATCTTTAAAAAATATTTTATTTATTTATTTGAGAGAGAGCATGCGAGAGAAAGAGAGCACAAGCAGGGAGAGAGACAGAGGGAGAAGGAGAAGCAGACTCCCTGCCGAGCAGGGAGCTGGATGTGGGGCTCAATCCCAGGACCCTGGGATCATGACCTGAGCCGAAGGCAGACACTTAACTGACTGAGCCGCCCAGGTGCCCCGAGTATTGCAATTTTAAATAGTGTGGTCAGGGTAGACTTCTTTGGGAAGAAGACATTTGAGTAAAGACGTGGCCTTACAATGAGAGCAAGTGTGTCATGTTCAAGGGGCAGGGCAGAGGCTCTGGGGTGGTCTGCGGTGAGTGAGGGAAAGCAATGGGAAAGCTGAAATTGCTTGTCCTTGGAAGAAGGAAATGGAAATGAGGTGGGTTTGGGCAGAAGGCGGCTTTTCTTTGTTAGGAGTCGTATATGATCATTTCACATTTTAAACCATGAACATGTATAACCTTGATAAAAATAAAAATTAAATTTTAAAGCAGTGAATCACAAAATGTGTTATCCTGAATTGGACCCTGGAACAGAAAAAGGACATTCATGGCAAAGCTGGTGAAATTGGAATAAAGTTAATCATAATATACTAATATGGGTTTCTTAGTTTGGACAAATGTACCAGATAAGGGAAGATACTAACATTAGAAGAAATAGGTGAGAGGTAGTTCTCTGGATTATCTTTGTAACTTTTTTGTAAATCTAGAATTATTCCAAAATAAAACATCTATTTAAAGAAAAAAAAAAAACCCTTTAAACAGAAAACTGAGTCAGGTGGCAAGCTGCTGCCCATTACCTACCCCCAACTCCCAGCCCTGTTCTCCTTCTTGGGTTTGAAGAGTTGGTTATTTAACTGGTAGGAGGAGGTGACTTACCTGTGGTCCTGGGGTGATCCCAGCATGGAAGGAAAAAAGTCAGCAGGGAAGGTTTTGTGCCCCACACCCACGGAGCTTCCCATTCATGGATCTTTGGTGGAAGACATGCACAAGCTGAGAAGCACAAACCAGGACAGAGGTGTTTATGCAGAAAAAACATGAATGTACAATTCCCCTAAGTTTTAAGAAAGCAGAGTCCCAAAATTGTCTTCACAGGACTTTATATCTTGCTTAATTTAACTCTGTCTCTAGTGAGCTGTAAAGTTAAAGGAGTGGCTTGCAAGTAGAAATAATTCCAGACCTTTGATTCAGTGGCTTTTTCCTCGCTTCAAAACTCCCTAAAATTTTTTGGTGGGAGTGTCTGTTTAGGTGTTGATGAGAAGACATTGTCTTAACGTCTGTGCTTTCCATGTACAGTTGTACATTCTTCAGTGTGTGATTACTAGAAAGTTGTTTAAAATTTTTCTAGATAATTATTTAATGTTAGCAAAAAAAAAAAAATGCTTAATTTTTGGTGCCAATGCTCGGAGACTATCAGCCTTCTCCTCAGCTCCCTGGGGAGTCTTTTTCTAGTCTTGAGGAAATCCTTTTCTGTTCATGCTTATTCCACATACTCAGCTCTCATCCCAAGCTGTCTCCTCTCTCTGGTACTTATATTTTGGGAACTAAAGTGTGCAAGTGTGGAAGAAAGAAAGGGTGTTGTACCCTATTTTTGTTTCCTGTCCTGCCGCATACCTCGCCTGAGATGGAGCAGGGCAGTCCTTAAATTGGGGTGAAAGGAAAAGGGAAAGAAAATGAGACAGAGAGGGAAAAAAAGGGGCATTTCAACATATTATCTAGCCACATTTGGTCCATCCTTCTGGCACTCAGGAATCTGCCTGCTGTATTTTCTGGAATCATAAGCAGCTAAGTGATGGTGAGCAATTAGCACGCAGGAGTTTGTCTTGATTTTATTTGTTTTCTTCACACCTCTTAAAAAGTACATAAGAAACTAGTGTTCGTTGCAGAAAAACTGTTCTAAAAAGGCAAAATATTGGGCATCTGGGTGGCTCAGTTGGTTAGGTGACTGCCTTCAGCTCAGGTCATGATCCCGGAGTCTTGGGATCAAGTCATGCATTGGGCTTCCTGCTCAGGAGGGAACCTGCTTCTCCCTCTGACCTTCCCCCTCTCATGTTCTCTCTCTCATTCTCCCTCTCTCAAATAAGTAAATAAATAAAACCTTTAAAAAAAGACAAAATATTGAAATAAATGAAAAAAAATCACTTGTAATCTCAGGAGTAATCACCCTGTGCAACATAACCACTAATCACTCAATATAAGAAATCAATACACGTAGAGAAACAGAAACAAGAGATAAAGCACTGGAAACGTGTGAACCTCCAGCTCCAGAAGCTTCTGAGACTCAGTGCTTGTGGCTTAGTGGTTTCATGTTTTGCCCATGGGTGCTACAACCCTTTTGGTTGTAAGTGACAGAAACCCAACTGGCATGAATAGAAACAGAATGTCAGGTCACCTGGGTGGCTCAGTTGGTTTAGTGTCTGCCTTTAGCTCAAGTCACGATCCCAGGGTCCTGGGATCAAACTCCATGTCAGGCTTCCTGATCAGCAGGGAGTCTGCTTCTCTCTCTCTTTCTCTCTCTCTCATAAATAAAATCTTAAAAAAAAATACAAAAGAAACAGTGGTTGCTCAGGTGCTATAATTTGAATACTGGCTCTCTCGTGGTCTTTAGCATATTACCTAACCTTTTAAAGTCCGTGTTTCCTCTTCTTGAAAATGGTACCCATCTTCCCGAGAAGTTGTTGCAGAGTTTGAATGAAATAGGGCGTGTGCCTGATGCACGGTACCACTCCATAAGTGGCATCTGGTATCGGCGGTAATTGAATAGTATCTGGTGTCCGCAGGTTGTGTTGCTAGCCTGTTGTTACTAATGGAAGCTGGAAGGCAGGAGACAAGGAGTGAGACAGGAGCTTCCTTTCTACATGTCCACTCTGTCGTTCATTCTCCCGTGTCCCACTGCACACATTGCTAGGGTGGACAGTCTCGTGGCTGACACCCTCCTCCACCACGAGCTCCCCAGGGAACATCCACAGCGCCCTGAGTGCGAGTGACTGTTTCTTGACGACTGGGCAGGACCCTGTAGCCCGGGTCCAGGAGAACTCCAAACTTTCTCCCTCACGAAGGGAGGTTTTGCCCCAGATTGTCTGGGGAACCGAGAGCTCTGTGGTTTGGGACGGTGGATCCCAGCATCCCAGGACGCGGAGAATCCTGTAAGACACCATTGAGTTAAGGGGTGCTCTTTCTAAAGAGGGTAACTTACTGTATGTGTCCTATGTCTGCCTTTTTGTCCTTTTTGGTCAAGTCAGGTCCATTTGAGGGGTGGTATTTTGGGTCTAGGTAGTAAAATATGTCTTGAAAAACCAGCCAGTCTGGTAAAAACCTCTTCAGAAATAATTACTTTATTTATTTATTTGACAGAGAGAGGGAGATCACAAGTAGTCAGAGAGGCAGTCGGAGAGAGAGGGGGAAGCAGGTTCTTTGCTGAACAGGGAGCCCAATGCGGGGCTTGATCCCACGACCCTGAGATCATGAGCTGAGCTGAAGGCAGAGGATTAACTCACTGAGCCACTCAGGTGCCCCTGGAAATAATTACTTTAAACTCTACTTTACAGATCTTCAACTGTGCTTACTGAACAGCCGAAGTTTCTAAATGGGATTGCTATTGACACACAGCATGGACTAGGATGCTCTGGTCTGTAGGGCCAACTCATGTCAATGTCTCAACCAGAATTTGTGATAAACTGATGTACAAATAATCCTACCGAGGCTTGCGGTGGCCTCGGTTGAAAATATAGCCTCAAGAAGGGACGTGCTGTTTCTCATCACGTCCCAGGTTCAGGCTGAGGAGGCCACAAGGTGCTTCTCTTCCTAGACGCTGTAGCCCAGGTAAAGCTCACACCTGTGTGAATCGTGGGCTTGTGATCCAAGCAGACAGGTTTTTCCCAAGTATGGCTGACTGAGTCACAAACGATGGCACCCCACCCAACCCATTTGTGTTTTTTTTCCTCCCAAAATAAAAATCTCCATTAAAACCAAACAGCAATTAAACAATTTCTAATCTTCACCATACAGACGAGGCAACCTGCAATTTAGAGCCAGATTTAAAGAGACAGGCACATCTCTTAGTTCTTTTCCCACCCATCTGCTTTGCTAGCTGGGAATCTTTGTTTAATCTGACTCCAGGTCTTTGTCTGTGTCTGAGAAAAACACCTGGCATCTTCTGCCGCTTCTCCGTGCCCCAGTTGCCACTTCAGGAACCCCGATCAGTGCCCTTAAAGTTGTAATTTAAAGCTTTTGGGAGGCCCAGGCTCTCCCTGTGAGAGACAGTTATCAGTTCTCATTATCAAAACCACTCATTCCCTCTTTGTTGCTCTGTGTAATAGAGAAAGCAGCTTCCTGCTCCTGGTGACTTGACAAAACTGAACAGAGAGAGAGAGAGAGAGAGAGAGAGAGATTAGGGCCGTGGCAGGTGTGCACAGCAGGGTCCTTCCCAACCACCCCCCTCCCTCCACCAACCCGTTACAATCAAGAGTCAGTGGTTTCCCTTTTCAAAGGGGCTGGTGTGCATTGCCTCATCCCAGGGCAGAGAGGAGCTTACATCAGTCCAAATCAGTGGATCTTCCTGCCCTTGAAAATTTCCAGACCACTTCCACCACAGCCATATTAATTTCCAGAAATCACTTTTCACATTTCTCTGAGACAAACACACATAGCTTCAAACGTTAAGCAATGCCAAAGGCTCATGAGGCAAAACAGTTGTCTCCCGCCCCATCTTACTCAAACTATTTTTTAGTTTTTTTTCTTTACTATTTATCTCTGTTTTTTTCTTTCCTATGCGGTATGCATCTATTGTTGGTTTAAGTTGTGAGTTTTCAACTTACCTGTTGGCTTTCTCATCATTTAAATGAGTTATCTTGCTGTCTTTCAACCTTCCTTTTCCACCCCCTCTCTGCCAATGGTGTTATTTTTGGTTAAATCTCTTTTCAGTATTTAGTTTATCATGTCTGTGTAAATACTGTTTGTTGCAAAGCCAAGGACTATATTGTAATTATGCTTCCTTTCTTATAAACTTTTTGGTATTATTAGGGTTAATAATCGCTCCCCCTCCCCCACTTAAATGTCTTGGTTCCAAATGGATAGCTTCTTAACATGATTGTTCGCATAGCTAAATGTATCAGATAACTTCCCAAGTATCTTCAGATAAACTTTCTGCCTCCCAGGTCCTGCTCTAAGCTGACTTGTCACTCTCTGGGCTAGCAGCACAGCAGTGGCTCTGGAACTTTCCATCCTGGAAATCCCCTTTGACTCTCAACTGTGTTTGATCCAATTTCCTGAATCCCATGTCTCTTTTCTTTCTTTTGTGCATTAACCCTCCTCGTTTTCATGGATCACATTCTTAAATAGCTTCCTGAGAAAAAAAGGCATGGAAGAAAAGTCTTTTGAGATTTTCAAACCTGAATTTTTCTTTATCCTCACTCTTGGTAGTTAATTCATCTGGGTATAGAATTGTAGACTCAAAATGGTATTTTTCCTTAGAATTCTGAAAGCATTGCTCCATGTGTTCTAGCTTCCTGTATTACAGCCGAGAAGTGACCATTCTTATTGCTGATTATTTTGATGTAAACTTTTTTTTTCTTCTCTTTAGCAACCTCTGTTTTTTTCCCTGGTGTTTTGAAATGTTATCCTGATATGGATTGTATTTTTAGTGCTGACATTTCATGGGTCCTTTTAATCCAGAAACTCAAGTCTTTTGTTTACTAATATTTTTTCTTGAATTATTTGATAAATTCCTTTCTCATTTTTCTGTTTTATCTTTCTAGAATTCTTTTTTTTTCTTTCTAGAATGCTTATTAATTCTTATTGGACTCCTTGAATTAATCTCCTTATTGTCTGGCATTCCTGATCATTCTATCCTAATTTCCAGCTCATTCTCTCTTTCATTATTATTTTGTTCTGTTTTCTGGGAGATTCCCTTGAATTTATCTTCCATCCCTCCTATTGATTTTCCCCCAACTTTAGCTATTGCGTATTTAATTTTCAGGTGCTCTTATAGGTTTCCTACTTCCTCTGCCCATTCTATTAGGATCCCCTTCTTGTTATTATCTCTTCCAAACATTGAATACAATTTTTGTTCCCGAAGTTCTTTTCTTCTTAATCTTTTCTCCAAGTCTCAATTTCTTGTGTATTTGTTCTGGTCTTTGTTTTTTACTTTTGGGGTCTTTTTCAATGTCTGTGGATTTTTAGCTGCTCATTAATATTTGAGTCAATTGCTAAAATGCTGATGGGGGGTCTCTGAGTGCATTGGTAGGGTTTTCGTCTGGTAATCTTCACTGTAGGACAGTGGTTCTCATTAGGGATAGCTCCTAGGAACATTTTGGAAAGTTGTGAAGATTTTTAGTAGTCATAGTTATTGGGGGACTGTGTCATAAGAAATATATATGTATTTGGTCTTTGCCCTCTAGAGTTCCTAGAGCTCTTGTAATTTCCTGAGTAATAGTAGTGCTACAAGTGTCTTACACAGAGTTCCTAAATCCCTTGATTTATTTCCTGGTAATAGGAACATTTTTTTGTTCTAATGAGGTACCTCTTGTTGGGCTCCTGGACAGAATAGGAGCTGTCCATCAGAAAGGCCAAGTCATGATTAGAAGCTTGGAACTTTCAGCCCTACTTCTTCTCCTCTGTGAAGGGATGAGGGGCTAGAGATTTAGTTAAAAAACTGTCATGTCTGAATGATGAAGCCTCCATGAAAATTCCCAACCGAGAGAATGTTGAATACTTCTGGGTTGGTGTATACAATGAGGTGTTGGGAGGGTCATGCACCCCAACCTCCACTGAAACAGAAGCTCCTGTGCTCAGAACCTTCTAGACCTCACCTTACGTACCTCTTCATCTTATTGTTCATCTGTATTCTTTATCATATCTCTTATAATACACAGGTAAATGTAAGCAAATGTTTCTTCGAGTTTTGTCAGCTACATAGCAAATTATCAAACCTGAGTAGGGGGTTGTGGGAAGCCTAATTTTATAGCTGATTGGTCAGAAGTAGAGTTGACAACCTGGGACTTGTGATTTGTATCTGAAGTGGGGACAGTCTTGTGGGACTGAGTCCTTAACCTGTGGGGGGTATGAGTTAACTTTGGGTAGTTAAGTATCAAAATTGAATTGTAGGATACTCAGTTGATATATACCTAGAAAGTTAGAAAATTTGACACATTTGGTGTCAGGAGTATTGCAAGTGTAGAGGAATCAAGTTTTCTTTTAAAGGTCTACCAGGGTCTAGTATGTGGGGCCAGGCGGGCTAGTTGGCTTGCCAGATACTCCCATGCAATAAAGATTGCCACGTGTGAAGGGTTGGCAGATAAAATAAGGAACACCAAGTTAAAATGAAATTTCAGGTAAACAAACAAATTTTTTTTGTATCAGTATGTCTCAAATATTGCTTTTTTTCCATCTGGCAACCCTATCTGTGTTCTGCTTCACTTAATGATTTGATCTAGGATATATAAACACAAATAAATTTTTTTACATGGATTTAACATACCTTGAGATTTCTGTAAAATTGCATTTCTAAGAATGCAACGACCATCTAAATTAAGGGAACACTGGGCTTAGTTTTGTTTAAAACATAACCAAGGGCTCTTTACCATTTAGAAGGACATATCACTGACAACAGCCCAGCTTGTAATCAAATATGCTGATATTAGTCTGCAAGTAATGTCTTACTCATGGGGATTCAAATATACCAATTTAGACCTTATTTTAAGATGACAAATATAAAAAACGTAACAAAATATAATGAAAGAGGGTGCCTGGGTGGCTCAATCGGTTAAGCATCTGCCTTTAGCTCGGGTTGTGGTCCCAGGGTCCTGGGATCGGAGTCCTGCATGGGGCTCCCTGCTCAGCGGGGATCCTGCTTCTCCCTCTGCCTCTGACCCTCCTCCCTGCTTGAGCTCTCTCTCTCTCAAATAAATAAATAAAATCTTTTAAAAAAATATATAATGAAAGAAGTCTCAGCAAAATTCAGCTGAATATTGTGTAACTTATCTTAAATCCAAGCTTATTCATTGTAAAAAGATGAAAATATCCACTATTATGTTGCCCATGTGCTTTCACAGTGAAACACGGTTAATTGTATCATAATTACTTTTCTTCTAGTTCTCCTTTGTAAGGGCGCTATAATGATTATTAGGTTGATTATTTTAACTGAATTTCACTTCTGTTTGTAAAGGGGATATTTCAAAATACTTATAAAAAAGAAGGTGTTTGCACCCACAGCATGGTCAAATCTCAAAATAGTTATGCTCCATGAGAGAAGCTGGGCAAAAAAAAAGTACATACATATGATTCCATTTTAAGAACATTCTCAAAAATGCAAACTAACCTATAACAACAGAAAGAAGATCAATAACTGGGGATTGGATGTGAAAAAGGGAGTGGCAGGAGGGGAGATTAACTTTTGAGAGGATGGATATGTTCATTACCTTGATTATGGTCATGGTTTCATGAGTAGATCATATGTCAAAACTCTCTAAATGTATACCTTAAATGAGCTGCTTACTATATGTCAATTATACCTCAATAAAGCTATTAAAAGAAAAAAAAAAGGTGTTGAATCTAGTAGAGTTGAAGCCAACTGCCATAGGGCAACCAGGGCAAGGATGGCACTTTTGCAATGAGGCACTTCCAAATGTCATTATCTGTAGGATCTGTAGGTCTTTCTCCACATGTGATTCAGTTCTCCTATTCAAGGTGCCTTATTCTCCTTCCTGGGGGATGTGAATCTGGCTGCCAGCATCATAGGAACCAACTTTCCCCTTTGCCTGCTGTCTCTAGTCAGACGCCTCTCTCACTTCTGTCAATATTCCTCTAAAATACATACTTTACACTTGATCTTAGCCCAAAGGCTGAGAAGTGTTAGAAGAATATATACTTTAAATATGCTCAAATAGGGGCGCCTTGGTGGCTCAGTCATTAAATGTCTGCCTTCGGTTCTCAGGGTCCTGAGATCAAGTCCCACATTGGGCTCTCTATTCAGCGGGGAGCCTGCTTCTTCCTCTCCCACTCCTCCTTGTGTTCCCTCTCTCACGGTCTCTCTCTCTGTCAAATAAATGAAATATTTAAAAAACAAGTAAATATACTCAAATAAAACAATTATAAAAAAGAAAAGATTTTCTGACAATCGCTTGTTAGATAACTCTCGGAATGCAGAATTGGTTGCTTCTTAAGTGAGACCAGGACAGATGTTGTGGTGGGGGGTGGCATTTTAACCTTTTGTGGAGGAAGCCAATAAGACAGCCGGCTCTCCTTCAGACAATCCCTTGCTGCCACTGCCAGAGAAAATACCAGGTAGGATGTTGCAATTCCGATGCTCTCATACCTGGACACCAGCAACCACAGGGCCAGGACCTAGAAAGGATTCAGGTCACCCAGTGCCTATGTTGCTGGTGGAGTTTGAGGTGTTCCCAGAAGGCTCTGGACAGAGATTATCATGAGGATTGCAAGGATCTGAGGGTCAGCCTGCAGGCAGCATTCCATGGGTGCCCCCAGCCGGAAGTCCCCATTCTGTGTGGAGGTATGGGAGTGTCTCCCTTTTAAACAGTGGCTTCCTTCTGGTGAGCGTTTGCTCTGTGCCAGGCACGTGTGAAGCACTTTTCAGAAATTATTTCAGTGATTTCACAATAATCTTTATGTTTTTATCCCATTTTACAGAGGAGACAACTGAGATTCAAGTAAGTTAGATAACATGCGTAACGCCTAAAGACACTGGGAAGTGTCTGAGATAGAACCACATCCAGACGGACAGGCTCCAGACCTGGAGATTCCACCGGCATCCAGATACTGTTTTCTCAAGAACTCCAACTATGAGAATTTTGACAACTTGGGAGCTTAAGGGAAACTTCTTTGGGATCACTCTTGCTAAGACTGTGTAAGGAGAGCAGGTGGAGGTAGGTCATAGTGAAGTGGGGGAACCATTTGGTCTCCTGATGAAATATAGGGGGGTAATATTCTTTCTAATTAAAAAAATTTTTAATTCCTGTATAGTTAACAGACAGCGTTATATTTGTTTTAGGTGTACAATAGAGTGATTCAGCAATTCTGTACATTACTCAGTGCTGGTCAGGATAAGGATGCTCTTCATCCCCTTCACCTATGTCACCCATCCCCCCACCCACTTCCCCTCTGGTAACCATCTGTTTATTCTCTCTTACAAACAGCCTGTTTTGCAGTTTGTCTCCTTCCCCTGCTTTGTTTTGTTTCTTAAATTCCATATATGAGTGAAATCATACAGTATTTATCTTTCTCTGACTGGCTTGTTTTGCTTAGCATTATACTCTCTAGATCCATCGACATTGTTGCAAATGGCAAGATTTTGTGTTTTTTTGTGGCTGAATAATATGCCATTGCATATATATACACCGCATGTTCTTTACCCACTCATCTATCAGTGGACATGGAACAATATTCTTTTTTTAAAATAAAGATTTATTTATTTATTTGAGAGAGAGAGAGAGAGCGAGAGAGAGAGCAAGTGTGTGTGGGGAGGTAGGGGCAGAGGGAGAGGGAGAGAGAGAATCCCAAGCAGATTCCACACTGAGCAGGGAGCCTGATGCGGGGCTCGATCCCACAATCCTGAGATCCTGACCTGAGCCGGACGCCCAGCCGACTGAGCCACCCGGGTGTCCCAATGGGGACAATATTCTTAATAGATCATCATCAGCCCTACTATACATCGTGGGCTTACTGTCAGGAAACCCAAGTTCAAGTCCCTACTCCGCTACTAGCTCACGGCGTGACCTTGCGTGGTTGTTATTCTCCCACTGGACACTGGGCCTCCATGTTCTCATCTGAAGCCAGGAGATTTGACTGGACAAGTCTAAAGTTCCTCTCAGCTTTAAAATGCTGGGATTCCTTGTGTTATCCCTCCCAGAGGTGTTCATGGGGTGGAACAGAACGATTTTGCTGTTGTCTCAGAGAGGAATTTTGCCCATCAGGGGGGATCTCTCCCAGTGTTCCAGCCTCATCTGGAGTGGCTGCCTGCTCAGGGGCCGCGCTCTCCCCGGCGAGGCTACGGCCGCAGATGGGGTGAGGAGCATACCTTACCTTGCTCCAGGCAGAGGGGTTGTGGGGACCTAGGTTCCAGCTCTGTGGGCAGCCGTGACTCACTGTGGATTATGAAAGCACTCGGGAACAGGCGGTGTTGCGTACATGCCGGCAGCCGAGACCTCTCCCGTCCGATTCACTCTTTTTTAATCCTTCTTTTGGATACAAGCTTCTTTGAGTTCATCTTTGGACTGGAAACGGAAGCATTATTGGAGAACAGGTAGAACGGGAATTGCCCATCAACTGGGGAGATCCCAGCCCTCGAAGGGAGGCTGGGCTTTGAATGTGGAATCCGTAAGCCTTGATCTTGCGTGACCAAGCCCTGAGTTACCGCCCTCCACACCTCCCCACTCCCTGCCATCTCCCCTCCCCAGATGACCCCCAAGGTAGCCCCATGACTGTCAGGAGCTTCAGACAGGAAAATGAGGCCCAGAGAAGGGACTGTCCCTGGGTACGTGGAGTGAGGAAACATGTGAGCTTGCTTGTGTGTTGGGGGGAGTGGGTGGACAGGAGTATGTGTCGGGATTCTGCAGCTGGGGCAATGACCACAACAGTGTTTCCTCGGGGAAGGGATGGAAACCCACTTCTCAGATTCCTTCAAGCGGATGGCCCACATCCCCCTCAGCTGCCACTCCAAGGGAAAACTGGAGCTTAGCTCTAAGCTGTCTCCCCATCCCCATTGCCTGACCATCTCCTCTGTCAAACATTTGTTCTACTGGTCAGGCTTCGTTCCTCCTGTGTACCCCCTCCACCTGCGGGAAGCTCCCCTCCGCCGCTGTGCTCCTCATCCCTCCCTACAAACTACAGAGCCCACCGGACCCATCACTCTTTCTGTCTTTCCTTTTGCAAATTTCCTGAACGCACCAATCTGTCCCTACTGCCTCCACCCCTTCCTCTTCCCGTCTGTGTTCCAGTCTACAGAGCAAGGAACTGTCCTCGCGGTCCCTCGTGACTTTCTCACTGCTCAATCCCAGCGCCTTTTTTTAGTCCTCATCCAATTTAACCTCTTGGCAACGTGTGACGTGCCGGCCAGCTGCTCCCTCTTCTGCCTCTCCCCTTGGCTTCTGTGACCCACCTCTTTTACTGCTCCAGCTACCTCTTAGGAAGAATCACCTCCTTCCTGGTTTCTTTCTTACTGTTTTCTCTTCCCGGGTCTGGGCGCCCCCCGTGTGTCCGCACACATGCATTTGTGGGTGGGCAGTATTGATTCCCTGCTCAATACAGCACCTGGCGTATTGAAAACAGTTATTAGCCGTTAACTACCAGACAGTTTACCCCCTTATAGATGGAGAGGACAATAGCCGAGAAACCTAGGCGATTGTCTTAATCAGGACCCAAATGATGGAGTTTATAATAAGTCCCTGATTTCTTTTGCCTGTTCCGTCACTGCCTGTATAGATTCTCAAATGTTGCTCCTCTTCAGTCCCTGGCTGTTCCTCTCTGGCAAATCCTTGTTGCCCTGAATGCAGATCCCCTCAAGTGTAGGCACGAGTAGCTTGTGTTTACTGACACACATAGGAGTACAGGTGCCATTCAGCTCTCATCCTGTTGCCTCAGTCTTGCTGAGATCATTGTCTCTGTAATTCACTGCTAAAGCAGTCTGGTCTCAACGTGTACTGGGATTGCCAAATGGATTCAGAAGTCAGGGAGAAGGCGTCTCGGTGCCAGCGACCAGATGAAGACAGGGCCCACCACCTTCAGCCTGGGCATTTGCTGGCCCCTGGTGCCGGGAGGACCTGGGTGACCTGAAGACTGGCTTTTAGCTTCCAGGGGTGGGTTCCCGAGGGCCACCTCCTCAGCAGCCCTGTGCCCACAGCCACTCGGTGGTACATGTGTGTGCGTGTGTGTGTGTGTGTGTGTGTATGTGTGTGTGCGTGTAACTCTCCCTTTGGTAGGTTGAGGGACCTTGTGTCATTTCTCAAGATGTTACTTATTAGCCAAAAAGCATTCCTGGACCAGAGTCAGGGGCTCAGTGTTGCAGTCACTCAGCAACATGTCTGCAGCTGGGGGGTAGGGAAACCTCCTAACGATTACACCCATACCAAGTGGGAGCGAGTCCAGATGCAGCCCCGGAGAGAGGAAGTATGCCAAATGCCCCCACACAAGGTCACCTGGCTCACATGTGGTGTTTGTACGAGGTCTGCCTGACCCTGGGCTGGGTCCTCTCTTCCATGCTTTGTGCCTTTTTCAGAAAAAGGGACACCCTGAGGCCCCTGGGTAACAAACAAGGCACCCTACGAATGTGAGTTCTATGTCGTCACCTTCCCGAGGCTCCAGTGCACACGTGATCCTAGTGAGCATGCCTGGGGACAGGCATGGGGATGTACCCCGGGGAGCGAAATGAGGAGGAAAGCGAGGATGGCCAATCACGGCCGGGAGAGTGGGTTTAGTGGGTATGCGGGGAGCTCCACGTCGGTGTTGGAAGGCCGGGCACCAGCTCTGGAATTGTAAGTGTGTTCCTCTCAGTTTCCCCATCTTTTTTTTTTTTTTTAAAGATTTTATTTATTTATTTGATAGACAGAGATCACAAGCAGGCAGAGAGGCAGGCAGAGAGGGAGGAAGGGAAGCAGGCTCCCTGCTGAGCAGAGAGCCCGATGCGGGGCTCGATCCCAGGACCCTGGGATCATGACCTGAGCCGAAGGCAGAGGCTTTAACCCACTGAGCCACCCAGGCGCCCCTCAGTTTCCCCATCTTACTATGAGAGGTTGGGGGAGATGATCTTGAGGTTCCTAACTTTCAGAAGGGGTTTTCATGCGGTGTCAAGCTCTCCCCCGAGTCAAGTATTACTAACAAATTCCGGCAAGCACATGGTCTTTCTTTTCTTTTTTTTTTTTTTTTTAACCTATTTATAACATATAATTCGGTGGTTTTTTGTATGAGTGTAAGGTTGTGCAACTATCACCATGGTTAGGAGCTGCCGAACTGTCTTCCAAGAAACACATGGTATCTTACATGTGTGTGACACTTCCTTAACACTTTCCCCCACGCCTTCCCATGCAGAAGTGTGACTCGGTTTATCTTGTTTACATAGCACTGTCTTTTTCATGCTCCATGGTAATTGAGTAATTAATTACTTACGGCACCTTCCCTCTGCTGCGCCCCAGGTGGAACACCCACTGCTTCCGTGGCCGGCATTTTCCCACCTACAGACCTCAAGGAGAGCAACCAGCAGGGTGTCCAGCTGGGACAGAAAAGAACTGGTCTGGGAAGAGGTATGAGGTCAGCAGGCACTGAAGGCTCCAGAGCGTGGCAGTCAGGGAGGGCAGCCTGGAGAAGTAGCTCAGGCTGGGGGCCTGCGGCTGGCTCTGGTCTGGCCCATGCAGTGTTTTAGGAAATTCAAAATAGTTCCTAAAATTGAAAACCAAGACATTGCACATTAGAAGTCAGTATTTGGGGCTTCTGTGGAAAACTGGGAGGATACTGTTGAAAAGCGGAAGGGGCTGTATTGAGTCGGTACTCCCCCTTGAGCCCCTTTGGCTAGGGGGTCCTTCGTGGGGGGCACACACTGGCCAGCCCAGCCCGGACCCAGTCCATCTGCTTCACTTATCCTGTCACCTGCACTGTGGCCACCTTCCCTGAGTGTTCAGCCCACTGTGTCTGGATACATGGGGGCCAAGTCATGCTCCACAAACTTACAGGTGGTTAAATTTCCCACATGTGACACTGCGATCGGACCCAATCTTAATTTGGACCTCAAATGGGCTGCTGAAAGATGTGAGATTTTGGACATAGTGGTGGATCTGATTTTCCAGAGTTGGCTAGGAAAGCAGACGCTCTCTGCTGGGATCATCTGTCCCATGTCAGGCAGTGTTCTAAACATTTTAATTGCCACAACCCCCAGGTCCATGAAGCAGCTACAGACACCCCCATCTCATGCTTGCAGAAACAGAGACACAGAAAGGTGAAGCAAGTTGCTCTGTGTCACACAGCCAGGACATGGCAGGGCTGGGATGGGAACCCAGGCAGTCAGACTCCAGAGGGGCATGCTCCCAATTACCCTGCTGCCCCACCCCCTCCCCGCCCCCTGTCCTGGCCAGGTCAGACTTCTTGGAGTCTGTCTTTTCATTTGTGAGAGCTCTGCCAGTCATCCCTGCCTCATAGGGAGGAAATGAGATGCTGTGTGAAGTCATTTGATAAATTGCAGTGTGCTCCATAAATGTTAGTTGTTACTGGTAATTACTATAACCTGCAGGTCAGGATTCATGCCAGAAGCTTATGGCTGAGGCTGCTTATCTTGTCAGTCTCCAGCTGTGGCTCGGTGGCCACTGGGGTGGGGAGAGAGTGTCACTAGCACGGTTTCTTGGAAATTCCGACATGTGAGAACAGGAAATCGATTAAGGGCTACACAACGGGGTGGAAGCTGAGGCGTGGGTGGGATTTTCAAAGACACGATCTCCCATTTACTTCAACACCCCTTCCTCCCACTGCGGGGTTAAGCCCACCTACAGTTGCTGTTTCTTGCTGGGAGGTCCAGGCTTGCCCACAGCCATGGAGAACAGGAGGGTTCACACGCCCCCTCCCTGAGCAGTTCCCAGAGCATCTAGATACAGACGTGCCGTTTGCAGACTGCAAGCAGAAGCCGACCGAGAGACTAAGTGGGTGCTGCAACTCAGCGCCTGCTCTGTTCTCAAGTCGTGTGTCTTTGTGTGGGCTGCTTCTGCAGAAGGATGCGCAGTCTTTCTCTTTGTACAGAGGTGCCACCTGAGAGTCTCTGGTGCATCTACTCAATTGGTCTGCCTGCCGGGGGTGCCGTTTTCCGTTCATACAATGGCCCCATGTGGGCTGGTGAGGACCCTGACTGTGCACCCTAACGAGACAGAGGACAGACTCCTTTGCTGCTCAGCGACTAGACCCTTATTTTCAGCTCCCGGTTCTCCTCCACAGAGCCATGGATGCCCTCTGCGGCAGGCTCACTAGTGCTCCCTCCATCTGGCCCATATTCTCCCATGACTGTGCTGTTCATTCCCCTTCCCTCCCTCCGTCTGATCCAAGGCAAGGTGATCCAGAGCCAACTCCCAACATCCCAGAACAAACCCCATTTGTTTTCCCTTTGGCCTCTGTTCCTGGGTTCCCTTCCTGGTCACCTCCTAAGACCCCTGCCTCTCTGCCTATACCTGCTTGTTGCCCAGCCCGCAGACTGGAGAATTCTCCTAAATTCCGGAGCTCAGTTGCAGATTCCTGGCTATGGAAACCTGATTGGCCAGACTCCCAAATGCTGCACAGTTGAAACTGCCTGCACTCTTTCCATCTGTGGGGCTAACCCCTGCTTTTTTTGCTACCTGTTCCCACCAGAGCTGGAGGCTGCCTTTGACCGTGAGACCCAGCCTCACTTGCCTGGATGAGCATCTGGGATCAGGCTGGGCCAGCGGATTACTTCCTCAGTAGCATCCCACCCTAAGGGTGAAGTTAGGCTGGTTCAGGTACTCCCTAAAGGATTGTCTCGTGAGTAAATAAATCGTCATGCTCAGACAGGTCCAGAGTGATGACCCACTGGGGAGCAAAGGTTCTTTAACCGTGTGTGTCCCAGCACTTGAGGAAATCTACACATGACGCCAGAATAAGGAGGTGCTTAGTAAAGTTACTGAATCTTTTTGGCTGTCAATACTGCAGCCCTTCTTACCTGGAAGATGATTCAGAATTTCTGCAAGTGGGTGTGGTGACAGCTGGGGGGAATTTAAAAATCTCCCCTCCTTCTTCTGCTCCCTCCCCCGATTAGAGGCATATACTTTGGGGATCGCTGCCCTGGAGTTTCTTTGTTGCCTTCAGCTCAGGTGGGACAAGCTCTATATATGACAAGGGATAGGTTTCTCTATCTCTAACTTGGTGTTTTCTGTACCATCTCCAGGGATATGTGCCTTATTCCTATCAGCTTGGCTTCCTGCGTCAGCAGATGGTTTTGGAGGACTGAGGTGGATGGATCTGAAACTTGGCACAAGTTCGGGCTGGCTCTGAAGTCTCCAAGATTGAGCTGACCTGGCTTGGAGACTTGGCATCCCTTAACCGCCTCCCATCAGATTCAAACTGACCAGGAATCCCCCAGGCCAGTTGTCCTGGGAAAGGTGGAACGTTCCACGCTGCCAGAGGTTCTGGAAGTGCCCTGGATGCCACAATCCCACTTTACAACCCAGGAATGCTCAGAGCAACACTGGAACAGAAAGTCAAGCTTGGGGATGTCAGCGGTGTTGGCTCTAACATTTCCTAGGACCTCCCCTTATCCGCAGGGGCAGACAGGAAGGGACTCATTATCCCTGCTAATACTCTGGTCCAGGAAGTGACAGAGCACATCAGAGGGCCAAGCCAGATGGGAAGCCAGAAATCCAGCTGCCTGGCACCCCTCCTCTTGAAGTCTTTGGAGGGTCCCTCTGCGGCTTCATGAGGCAGCTGGGCTCCCTCCAGTGACCTCAGCGGTCCAGGGTTGTGCAAGTCTTGCCGGCTCCCGCCCACACCCACGCCCTCCGCAGCCCGGCAGGGCCCTGACTCAACCCCATGTGATTGGACAACCAGTTTTTGGAGACTGACCTTGGCAAGGGGAGCAGTGAGGCGGGGCTTGGGGCTGACTGGGAAAGCATCCACCATGTGTCAGGGCTAGGCTCACAGAGGAGGGTGACTGTGTGAAGTGGGAGACAATGGACTACGCTGTCTTCTTCCTCTTCTTCCCTCATTCAACCCCCTCTCCCTCTGGGACCCGGGGCCCACATGCTGCTGCCCCTCACTCAATGATCAGATCTACCAGGTGCCCCACCCGGGCCAAGGCTGGGTGCTGAAGACTCTGTGTCCAGTTGTCCTCTCTGAGGCTCCCTCACTGGACCCCTCTGCTCTGTGCCCCACCTCTCTGTGAGCCCCCACCTCTCCACGGAGCTCACCCCTCCTGGGGCCCCTCCTGGGCCCCTCCTCCCCTGCCCCTAAGCTTCTGACCTCCCCCACTGGTCAGCATGTCTCTTGGTGCCCCTCATGCCCTCACCGCCCCCCACAACCACACTCCTTTTTTGGTGTCCTGATTTATATACGCGCTGGTAGCTCTTAGGCACTGATAAACTGGGTCATTCTACCTACTGAAGAAAACCATATGTTGCTGTCTTTCCCGGTAGCGTCTGTATCCCCTAAGTGTAAGAACTGAAAAAAATTCTGTGGTAGGATTTCAGACATTAGTGATAGGTCATGGGGGGGGGGGGCGGTGGGCACGGGGTTTGCTGCTAGAGGAGTCTTCCTATTCACTATCAAATCATGCTTTGCAGGGAAGGAATTATCCAGATTGCCTTAGGAATGGTCCTTTGTTCCTGTCACCTGGCCCATCTCTTCAGGCTTCTCAAACTCAGAGACCCAGCAACGCATGCATTCAAAAGGGGGTCCTCGTGCAATATTGGCTCATGTGTGTTTGAGGTTTGGTAAAATTTTCAGTGTTTTTCCCATTTGTTGAAATCTGTATATCACTGACTCTACCTTTTCAGTCAGATGCTCTCAGTCTGAACAGATTTCGGGTGAGAAAGAGAAAAGTGGAAAAGCAGCACCATCCTATAAGCACAATAGTAACATTTTTTTTTTAAGTTTTCTCTTTTTATTTATTTATTTATTTTTATTTATTTTCAACGTAACAGAATTCATTGTTTATTCACCACACCCAGTGCTCCATACAATACGTGTCCTCCATAATACCCACCACCAGGCTCCCCCAACCTCCCACCCTCTGCCCCTTCAAAACCCTCAGGCTGTTTTTCAGAGTCCATAGTCTCTCATGGTTCATCTCCCCCTCCAATTTCCCTCAACTCCCTTCTCCTCTCCATCTCCCTATGTCCTCCATGTTATTTGTTATGCTCCACAAATAAGTGAAACCATATGATAACTGACTCTCTCTGCTTGACTTATTTCACTCAGCATAATCTCTTCCAAGATGCCCTTCAACGGATGAATGGATAAGGAAGATGTGGTCCATATACACTATGGAGTATTATGCCTCCATCAGAAAGGATGAATACCCAACTTTTGTATCAATAATAGTAACATTTTAATTTGAAGTTGAGTGAGAATTTCAGAGGAATGTTCAACATAGACAAAAGGTTTGAAGTTGAGTGAGAAAGGGCTAAAAAACTTTACCTTATAAGAATATATACAAATGTTCCATTGTATCTGGGCAAATTCTTAGAAATGAATCTGATTATTACTTGGGGCTCACCTGTGAAGGCTAACACAGCCGCGAACAGAAAAACTGGGGATGGCCTGCATATGTGTTAATGTGCCTGACCACTTAGTGGTAGAAATGCTGACGGATCGCTAATCAGTAATTTTGACAACCGCTCTGCTCCTGTTTTACTCAGGAGAAAAATGGGATTTTGCCAAAGGATGACTTATACTGCAAGATTCCCGAATGGTATGGGAATGTGGAACTCCAGCTGGCAGGCCCCACGGTGGTGGGAGGCCCAGCACCTGGATGCAACAGCTGCTGGCCAGTCCCTGCCCGGGACGGCTGCTCAGTCTGTGTAGTTTGGGGTTTGGGTGGCATTTATGATCTGAGGCTTAGAAAAGTCAGAGAATGCTGTGAAAGACGCCCAGCAGCCTGGAGACTACCCAGCTTTAACTGCAGGCACTGCCGCTGCCCAGACGCTGTGCCCCGTGTGTTTTCTGGGGCCATTATTTATTTATTTACTTTAAAAAATATTTTATCTATTTATTTGACAGACAGCGAGAGAGAGAGACAGAGAGAGAGAGAGAGACAGCAAAAGCAGGAAGTAGAGGGAGTAGGAGAGAGAGAAGCAGGCTTCCCCCGGAGCAGGCAGCCCGATGAGGGGCTTGATCTTAGGACCCTGGGATCATGACCTCAGCCGAAGGCAGACGCTTAACCAGCTGAGCCACCCAGGCACCCCATCCTGGGGCCATTGTTGGTGTTTGGGCTGGGACGTTAGACCCAGTTAGCACGTGGTTGAGTGTGCATGTATGGAGCCTTGCTTGGAACCAAATTCGAGGTCCACTACTTGCTCCTTGGGCAAGTTGTTCAAGTGTTCTCATGGAGATTTTCTTACCTGTATGGTGAGGTAATGACGATGCTGTGAGACTTCAAGGCATTCACATCACTTAAAATCACATAAAATATCACTCATTGCTCAGCACATCATAGGCACTAAACATGCATTCACTTTTTATTAATTTTATTATTTAGAGAAAAATCTCAGCTAGAAATTGTATTGGACTGTTAGTAAAAGACTGTAAGTAACTGTGGTTTAAACAAAATATGTTGTATTATTATTTTTGTTGTACAAGAGATGTCCAGAAGGATGAAGCCCCAAATTGGCGTGAGGGACCCATACCAGTTACTCTGTCCATCTGCTCTGTGTCAGCATCTCTAGGCTGCTCATGGTCTAACACAGCTGCTGAAGATCCAGCCATCATGTGTGTGTTCAGGCAGGAAGCCGGAGGAAGTGGGGAAACACAAGAAGAGAGGAGCAATCCCCAGCTGCCTGTCCCTCTAGAAAGAATTTTTCTGTGCATTGTCCCCTCCCCCAACAACTTCTACTCACATTTCCTTAGCTAAAATAATGTCACGTAGCCATAGTTTTAAATAGTGATCAAAAGTGTAGTTACTCCAAATAAGATTAGAGTTGCGTTACTCAGGAAGAAGAGAAGAGTGGTACTAGTTGGATAGGAAAACAGTGGTTGCTTCCTAGTCATATCCAAGAAAGGAGGTTGTCCTTACAGACAGGCTTGATTGGTTACTTTTATGTGTTGAGCATTTGGGAGGTGGTAAGTGGGTGAAAAGTATCTGTAGATACACAAAGGGCACTGATGAAGCTGTGATCAGGTTTTGAATTTAATATGGCACTTTATGAATATGAATACCTTTATGAATTTCTTTGATCATTGATCTGTTTGGTAAGCTTTAAAAATAATATCTGAGAAGAATTCTTTTTTTTTTTAAAGATTTTATTTATTTATTTGTCAGAGAGAGAGAGCACAAGCAGACAGAGGCAAAGAAAGAAGCAGTCTTCCCGCTGAGCAAGGAGCCCGATGCAGGGCTTGAATCCAGGACTCTGGGATCATGACCCAAGCCAAAGGCAGCCACCTAACTGACTGAGCCACCCAAGAGTCTCATTAGCTGAGAATAATTCTTTTTTTTTTTTTTTTAAGATTTTATTTATTTATTTGACAGGCAGAGATCACAAGTAGGCAGAGAGGCGGGCAGAGAGAGAGAGGAAGGAAAGCAGGCTCCCTGCTGAGCAGAAAGCCTGATGCGGGGCTCCATCCCAAGACCCTGGGATCATGACCTGAGCTGAAGGCGGAGGCTTTAACCCACTGAACCACCCAGACGCCCCAGCTGAGAAGAATTCTTGATTAACAGCTGTTAGCACAGCATCTCTCTCTCTCTCTTTCTTTCTTTCTTTCAAGATTTAATTATTTGAGAGAGAGAGAGAAAACATGAGAGCAGGGTGAGGGACAGAGGGAGAAGCAGACTCCCCACTGAGCAGAGTCCAGTTCAGGGCCTGATCCTGGGACTCCAGGATCATGACCTGAGCCGAAGGACGATGCTTAACCAACTGAGCCACCCAGATGACCCAATCTCTCACTTTTTTTTTTTTAAGATTTTATTTATTTTTTGAGAGAAAGAGAGAAAGCATGAGTTGCGGGAGGAGCAGAAGGAGAGAGAGAAGCAGACTTCATGCAGAGCTCAGAGGCCGATGTGGGGCTTGATCCCAGGACCTGAGATCACTACCTGAGCTGAAATCAAGAGTCAGATGCTTAACCAACTGTGCCTCCCAGGTGCTCCAATCTCTCACTTATTTTAAATAAATTATCTATGAAATCAGGGCAGGGAGTGGTGTGGGGAAACTTAAAACCACCCCCAAAAAACTAAGTCTTATGGACAGCCTAAACCCAGAATTTTAGAGGAATCCTCAACATAGACAAATGGAGGTTAAGACATCTCTTCCCCTCGTTCAGATCATGAAAGTGAACATACATGAAAAACATAAGACTCTTCAGAACTCGCCACTGTTTACCTCTTGATTCAAAGACCCAACCACCATTCTGCTGTGGGGTCCTGTAAGATAACCAAGGTTGATTCTCCTCTCTTCCCTTGTCATCTCTGTGCATCTACTTAAAGACCACAAGTCCCCAAGAGTTAATTAAGCAGTAAGTAGTGAGATGGTGTGTGTGTGTTGTGTGCATGCATGCGCATGTACATTGAGAAACCCTGGGGTCGGGGCTGGCCGTAGTACCTACATCCTGTGAGATAAATCCCTAGAAGTAAAGAGCTATTGAAGTTGGCATTGAGAGAAAGAGCTCTGTCGGAACCAGTGAGAACCGTAGCTTTTCAAGAATCAAATTGGTTCAGAGTCTCAGGTGCAGGGTTTAAATGGATGAACACCCACTGGAATCAGAACTGGGCTGAATGTTACGTACTCCAACCTGCCCTTCAATTGTGGAACTGAGAATGGAGTTTGACCTTCACACAAATAGAAATGGAGCCAGGGGAAACCTACACACCTTATCTGTTGTCAGAATACTGAGTTTTAGTAGGTTTTACCATTTGAAAATGATTTAAGTATGACTGAGAGGCAGTATGGCATCAATACTATGGAGCCAGACTGTCTGGGTTCAAATTCTGACTCCACCAATTATAGCTCCGTGACCTTGGGCAAGTTACCTAACTTTGGTGTCTCAGCTTCGCATCTATAAAATGAAGTTAATAATTCTTTCTTCATTGTTGTTGTGAGGGTTACATGAGTCAATACATGAGAAGTGCTTTAGGACAGTACACAGTAGCACTCGATAAATGTGATCTACAGTATGTGATGAGAATTATGATTAAAGAGGAAAAGAATTTAATATAGAACCTGTAAATAAATGACAGAAACAAGCAAAAGAAAATAGGCGGAGGATTCAGAGGTCAAATATATCTTCAGAATAATGTACTACAGGCTCCAAAAGAAAATTTCAGGAAGCCGCTTGGTATCTTCAGTAAAGAGGAAGTGATAGTCTTTAGGAAACAGTACAGAAACCCATGAAGAGATAAGCAAATGAGATAACAAAATTTAAACATGCACAGGGAGCCAATGAAGAACAGAACTGATAATATAGGAACAAAACAAGAGATAAGCTTGATGAACCCTCTTCCCTTTAGATTGAGACCTCCAAGGATGCTTGTACCCTATGAGTAGGTTGACTCAGAAATAAATAGGCCTTTAGAGGGACAGCAACTCAGGTTTAATTATTCGTCCTCCAAAATTGGATTTCCATCATCCCAGGTTACTAGCGCTTCTGGGCACATGGCAGAAGTAACATAAATTCACTCTGGAAAAAGATAAAATTAAAGGTTTAGTTCACTAGGAAGGTACAACAATACCAAATAGCTATGAACCTAATAGTATTATAAAATATTTTGAGCTGAGCAATAATAAAAATACTGCATGTTCATAGTTGTGGATATATGTAGATAAAGCTGTGCCTAGAGGGAAATATATATACATACATATAAATATATGTATAAATATACAAATAATAGATACTAAATAATATGGATGTAAGTATTTACATAAATGTATTATTTATTAAATAACATATATGTATTAATAGGAAATTAATTTATTTAATATATAAAATATTATGTTAACATTATGTCTATATAAATAAGGGTAATATGGAAGAGATTAGCTAACAATTTCAAGATTTGTTATAAAACTATAGCAACTAAGATTTTGTGGTATTGACTCCAGAATGGCCAAATTTATCAATGGATTAGAACAGTAAAACAGATATATGGACTCAATTATGTCAAAGGTGATGAAATAGAGCAGTGGGAAAAAGAGTCTTTTCAATGAATGTGCTGGGATATTTGAATACCCACTTGGAAAAAGATTAATATTAATTTCTGCCTCACACATAAACAAAAATAAAATTCAGTTAAACTATTCTTTTAAAAGAAAGGCAAAACAATAAAGTTCCTAGAAAATAGTATAAATGTAGTATAAATATACACTATATTTAATATTATATATGTTATCCTTAATATATAATATCTATAATATTATATATAATAATAATAATAAATAAAAATAAAGTAGTATAAATGTAGAAAATAGTATAAATTATAAATAAATAAATGAATCATGATCTCAGGATATGGAAAGACTTCTTAGAAGATTAAAAAGCACTAACTAGGGGCACCTGAGTGGCTCAGTGGGTTAAGCCTCTACCTTCGGCTCAAGTCACAATCTCAGGGTCCTGGGATCGAGCCTTGCGTCGGGCTCCCTGCTCAGCAGAGAACCTGCTTCCCCCTCTCTCTCTGCCTGCCTCTCTGACTACTTGTGATCTCTGTCTGTCAAATAAACAAATAAAAAATATATATATATATAAATATATATATATATAAAGCACTAACTATAAGGAATCTATCATCTATCTATATATCTCTCTATCTACTAATACATTAAAATAAAAATTCTGTTAATCAAAAATAACATTAAGAAAATAAAAAAGGAAGCCAAAGAAGGGGAATATATTTAATACATATGACTAAAAATACATATGACTAATACATATGACTAACATAATACATATGACTAACAAATTTTATATATACATACATATATATTCATATGTAAAGATCACCTATTAAGATTCATATATAAAGATCCAGGGTTCACAGGATCTTATGCTGTGTATATCTTCAATTTAGTAGATAATGATAAACCTTTCCAAATGAGTTTTCCAAAATGAGTACCAAATGGAACCTTAAAGTGTAGTAGCTGGAGCAAAAGTTGTTAGTAACAGAAATACATTGAAAGGCTAAGCTTAGTTAGAAATTCTGAGATCAGGGGGCTAACAACTAGAGAAGACCCAGAAAACACCAAAGAAATGGTGTTTCTGTGGCAGAATGTAAGATAGGAATGAGGGAACTAAATGTAGTGAAATGGAAATAAAAGTTAAAAAAGGATTAAAGAGAAAATAGTAAACGTAAGAAACAGTCAAAAGAGATACAGCAGAGGCATAATTGATTTCCCTAAAAAAGAAAATCAAAATAGTGTGAAAGAAAAAGAAATTTAAATATAACAGAAGAAAAGTAGGTGGTTTCTTAAAAAGTTAAACATACACTTGCTATATAACCCAGCAGTCCTATCCACTCTTAGATAATAATTATCAAGATAATAAAAACAATAGCACCCCAATATTTATAGCAGCCATGTCCACAATAGCCGAAGTATGGAAAGAGCCCAGATGTCTAACAGATGAATGGATAAAGAAGATGTGTGTGTGTGTGTGTGTGTGTGTGTGTATGAATATATGAAACGGAATATTACTCAGGCATCAAAAATGAAATCTTGCCATTTGCAATGATGTGCATGGAGCTAGAGGGTATTATGCTAAGCCAAATAAGTCAATCAGAGAAAGATAATTATCATACGATCTCACTTTTATGTGGAATTTAAGAAACAAAGCAGAGGATCATAGAGGAAGAGAGGAAAAAATAAAAGAAGATGAAACCAGAGAGGGAGACAAATTGTAAGAGACTAGTAATTGGGAAACAAACTGAGGATTGCTGGAGGGGATGGGTTGGGGGTGGGGTAACTGGATGATGGACATTAAGGAGGCACAGAATGTAATGAGCACCGGGTGTTGTATAAGACTGATGAATCACTGAACTCCACCTCTGAAACCAATAATATATTATATGTTAATTAATTGAATTTAAATTTTAAAAAAGACAAATAAAAACATATGTCCACATAAGGACTTGTATATGAATGCTCATAACAGATATAAGAATTTTACAAAATGATTCTGTACTTCATTCAGAAGAATGGACTTAAAGATGGTCAATAAGATTTTCACAGTGGGGCACCTGGGTGGCTCAGTGGGTTAAAGCCTCTGCCTTCGGCTCAGGTCATGATCTCAGGGTTCTGGGATCAAGTCCCACATTGGGCTCTCTGCTCATCGGGGAGCCTGCCCTGCCTCTCTGCCTACTTGTGATTTCTCTCTCTGTCAAATAAATGAATAAAATCTTAAAAAAAATTTTTCACAGTGATAGTGGAAAATTTTTCACTCTCAGCACTTTAAACATATTTTAAAACTACATTTTTTTTTTTAAAGTATGATACTGTTGTAGAAATAGGCAGCAGATTAGTGGAACAAAATAGCCTGTATATATGTGTGTGTGTGTGTGTGTGTGTGTGTGTGTGTGTGTGTATCTAATGAGGGTGACAAATCAGTGCGAAAAAGCACTGATTATTTAATACAAAGAACTAGAATAAATATTAATGCCATATACCTGAAGTTGACAAAACTTCTCCTGTAAGGGCCAGATAATAAATATTTTAGCCTTTGTGAACTATATCATCTCTCTCACAACTACTTAACTGCCACTGTAGTGTGAAAGCAGGCAAAGGGACAATACATAAACAAATGAATGTGGCTGTGTCCCAATAAAACTTTATTTACAAAGATAGGCAGCTGGCTGGATTTAGCCTGAGGGCTGTAGTTTGTTGACCTATGTCATATACAAATGTAAATAAAACCACAAACACACTAGAAGAAAGTTAAATGGATAACTTCATTAGCTTGGGATGATGAAGACTACCATAAGGCAAGAATAAAAACCAGAAAACAAAGGAAAAAATGATAATCTAATCATTTAATAAATAAAAACTTTTCCACATTAAAAAAATTAACAAACATAAATATCAAATGAAAAACTGGAGAAACATTTGTATATAGAAAGAACTTTTACCAATCAATAAGGAAAAGGTCCACCAATTGAGTAGAAAAGTGAACATAAGCATTTTATAAAAGAAAAAGTATAATTGACTTTGAATTCATTCTAACATCTTGGAAACAACAGAACACAGAGAACTGTATGAAACATTTGAAATTAATACAACTAACAAATATGACTGCTTGCTTTTATTCAACTGGCACCTGATAGTAGAATTAAATTGACCAAGAGAGATCACCCAAAACAGATTTTACCCGACAAAATTAATTAACATGAGGTAGGGGTGGGGTCAGGGTTAAGACTCGAAGCAAAGAAACAGAAATTGTGCTTTGGGCTGAGAATTTAAACACTGTATAAAAGAGACATTTTCAATTAGGATTCTAACCGATAGCAAATGGAAATTTTGTGAAAGAGCTTGTCTTTGAGACAAGCTGGCTGCCTGAAGGGCTGTTCCTTCACTGAACCATCACAAACAAGTACCTTGTGGTGAGGGGACAGGTCTCAGGGATCCAGGTCTCAATCTCTGCTCTAAATAATGTAAGAGTAAGAATGCATGAAAATTGCTTTTGAGAGGAGCTGCTAAAGAAGTAACAGTTGGAAATCTGATTGTCCTTAATTATGAACTGTCAGCTTTATGTCAATAGCACGCTCTAATCTCTAGGAAGAGCCAGTGAACCCTTCTGCCAATCCCTTTCATGTACACACTGGAGGAGGAAAAGGAAGACCAAGAGGAAGAGGAAGAGGAAGAAAAGAGAAACTTCGATATGGGTCAAAGCCAAGGAAACATTTGGGCCACGGTGGTAAAATCAATAAAGGATTAAAAGCTTTTCCGCATTAGTTCCTTTTTCCTGTTGATATTTCTTTAGGTTCTTTCTTTTGACACCTCCTGGATCTTGGCCCTTTTCCTCTACAGCAGCCAGGTTAATGAAAAACTCTGCCCTGGGGTGAGCCTTGGTTGGCTTTGCTCTAGAATTTTAGAGAAAAACACTCCTTCTTGGGTCAAGATTAAGTTCAGATCAGGAGTAAGTTTGGGTCTGGAGTTAGCCTGGGCTTTGGGGTAAGGTGTCTGAAAGATTCATGCATGACCTGGCTAAGCTCACAAAATTTAGGAAATCCAAGTGGGGATTTAGGGCCAAATTTCCTTTGTGAATCACGTGTTTGCTTATTTTGTCAAGAATTTATGAAAGAGTTGAGCAGCTGACCATAAATTTGGCGATTTGGTTATAGGAATCTCTCTCTCACTTTCTGCAGGGGAAGAGTTATACTATATGACCGCAATAGTTGTCTTTGATATATTGCCAAAAACAGAGGCAGAGAATTATTTGAGAGAAAGGATTAAGAAAACAGATCCTCTTGAAGAAATAGAAGGAAGTCAATCCACACTTAACATTTGAGAACATGCAAGTGAGTCTAGATTGTAGAAAAATATCATAACCTATATGAAAATACTGGATACCTGGGCGAATAATGCTGTCATGCATGACTTTCTTTGGGAAGGTGGTGGACATGGTGTATATGATGGAAAACAGCTCTGGAAGCACAGAGAAGGTGAGGACCAATTGGAGAGAGAAAATCTTATCTGCTCTGGGGAAGGCAGAGTGTACAGAAAAGAAAGGGACATCCAAGGAGTTTCTGTAATTATTCTTTCTCTCTCCTGAATAATCAGTTTCTCTTTCTCTTTCCATCCAGCAATTCTCCAATGTCATATGAGCAGGCCATAGGGTATCTCTCATCTTAAAAACCAACAATAGCAACATCCTCTTCTAGTCACTCTTTATCACATTGGTGCATTTCTCAAAGCACTTGCTACTTGAAATGTTCTTATGTATATCATTGTTTACATATTATTTGCCTCCCTGCTTTAGGAAATAATGTCTATGAGGACAGGGATCTTGTCTTTCTTGTTCACTGCTGGATTGTCAGGGTCCTAGGATAGTATTTGGCACATAGCTGGGGCCCAATAAATATGTCTTGACTGAATGTAAGAAGTTGAGTGGCATGGAGATATGGGATAAAATTACCCAGGTAAAAATAGATTTCTTTCAAAGGTAATTATAGGTTCCAGGAACAGAAACAATGGACTGAACTGTGACCCTAAAAATAATAGGAAAAGCAATTCCATAATCTTGTTGGTTACAGACCAAGGATGATGAACACACGGCATACCTGTTGCCACTTCTCATTCTGCTTGCAAGTCAGACATTACTGATCTATCACAACTCATTTACCTACAGAGAGTGTTTACTGCCTCTTGGATGATTGAATCCATAGTACAAGCAGAAGATGAGATTTTACATAGAAAGACAGGTTTGGGGGAAGACCTCATCAGTATGAAAGGTCAAGTTCTTCTATAAGTAATGTTGCCTCACCATCAACTCTAGATTGTGCATAAGGAAAAGAAGGGATAGTTGCATGTCTTAACTTTTTCCCTTCCTAAACAAACCAAACAGCACCACACTTTTATTACCCCATATACCCTGATCAAGGGGACCAATTGGAGAGCTCAGGATCTGGCTAAGGACAGACGCCAAAACCAAACCAGGAAAACCTGCCTGGTGACATCCAAAAGCACAAGACAGAGGTATTCCCCACTGGCCATGACTAGCAGCCATAACTCATCTTCTTGGAGAGCAGCTGGCTCCAGAAAAATACCTGGATAGAAGAGAGAGAATGAAAGGAAAACAAGGGTGAGATGAAGAATGGGACAAGTCTTACCCAGTTTGTGAATATTTGTATGTAGGGAAGGAGACAAAGGGGGAGGTGACAGCAGCTGGGATGTTCTCTTTTATTAAAGTGAGTGTGAGGGCGCCTGGGTGGCTCAGTGGGTTAAGCCTCTGACTTTGGCTCAGGTCATGATCTCGGGGTCCTGGGATCGAGTCCCGCGTTGGGCTCGTTGCTTGGCAGGGAGCCTGCTTCCTCCTCTCTCTCTCTGCCTGCCTCTCTGCCTACTTGTGATCTCTCTCTGCCAAATAAATAAACAAAATCTTTTTTTAAAAAATGAAGTGTGCGTGAAACCAACACTTGAACTTTAGAACTGGGGCTTCCTACGACAAGCAGGAAGTCTACAGTGGCCTACTGGGGATAAATGCCAAGAAACAGAGCGTCTTTCCCATGGTTCTACCTCCTCTCTCTACCATACACCTGAAGCACTGCTCTGTATTTCACAACAGGCACGTGAATTACCTCCAGAACATGAGAACACTGTTCGTGGTCACTGGGGGAACTCTTTGGCGAAGAGACAAGCTTCTGCCTGATAGAAGTGATCAAAAGGAACTTTGCAGAAATCTCGTCAAGATAGTTAACATGCCAAGAAAGCAAATGAATAAGCAAAACCGTAGAGAGTAGAAGCAAACTCATTCTGCTGTTTGCTTAGACTTCCTGCTATTGTCCCTGCTCCTGACCTCACCAAACACTGATGGGGCCCCCGAGATGACTTGCCAAGAGAGACTAGGCCAAAGGGCTAAGTTAGATCTTGCCTAGACACTGCCATATCCGCCAGTGGGCTGTTCCGTGAGTGAATCATCCGTGGCAGGACCACAGGAGACCAAGAGAATAGTTTGTATGTCTCCTCTGGGAGTGGCGCTGGATACACAAAGGAGTTGAAGGATAGAAGTAGAGTGAGTATCAGGAGAGACCTATTTGCTTTGGGGATTCTGTATGGGAGGTGAATCACTCCTTGGATGGGATGTGCAATGGACTGGGAAGAACGTCTTCCAGGTGTGTCTTCTGGCCTGGATCATTTCCCCCCTTGTCCTCCAGCCTCACCTGCTGGGCCTTCCTCTCCCCTTCTCATCATTCCTCTGTGTCCTTTCCTACTTCAGGTGTCCTTATTCTTCAAGAAGCCATCCCCTGTCCCCTGTTCCTTCTCCATCTATCACATCATCCTTTCCACCTCAAAACTGCTCGGGCTACATTGTCTATACTGGCCACCTCTTTTGAACATCCAGATTTCCACGCAATTTATAGACATCACTGTCTTTCATCCTCTCAAAAACCCAACCTCAATGAGTTAGCTATTATTTACTTCATGTCAGGAAGCTCAGAGATGTTAAGTAGCTTCAGCATAGTCTAAACTCGTTAGAGTTGGGATTCAACCCTAGAAGTGTCTGCTCTTAACCTGTATTCTAGTATTTTCCAAAGTGTGTCATTTCGAAGACAAACATTCAGCGAGATTTAAATAGGAACACTGTGAAGGAATTTGAAAAATGTATGCTTTGAAAATAAACATTATGTGCTTGGTCTTGTTATTTTGAAAAAAATCTGCCTCCAAAAATGATGCGTCATATCTTGTACAACCAGTATTTCCCGAGGGGGGTGCTGTTGGCCTTCAGTCAGAGGATGTACAGTGTAGCAGGTTGGCACCTCTGGTCCCCTCCAGGTAAATGCCAATGAGGACTTTGGTCAATGTGCAGCCAGTAGTGTCCGCCTATGTCCACATGTCCCTTGAGGATAGAAACGTTACGTCCTCCAGTTGAAGATAACTAATCCTAAAATATACTGATCATGAGGTCAAGGCCTGTGTCTGTGTATTTCTTGCTCACCCCCAGATCCCCAGCATCTGGCTCAGAGCAGGCCTTTAGTAGGTGACAGGTCATCGAATGCAAAAACGTGTGACAATAGATGGGCAGCATTTAAACGTCATGTAGGATATCTAATCCTAATCTAATAATCTCAGTCATGCCCGTGATAGTATTCAGTGTTTATTATGCATTAAACACACGAGTAAAATCTTTGTCGCTTCTTGCATTTACGTTATCTATTTTATTTTATTTTAAAGATTTTATTAATTTATTTGAGAGTGAGAGGGAGAGAGACCTAGCAGAGGGAGGGGCAGAGGGAGAGGAAGAAGTAGACTCCCTGCTGAGTGGTGAGCCCGACAGGGGACTCGATCCCAGAACCCTAGGGTCATGACCTGAGATGAAAAGAGACGCCCAACTGACTGAACCACCCCGGCACCCCTTTATCTGACTATTCTAATCCAAGCATGAGGTTTTCTGTCATGTGAGCTCCTGTTGCTACGCCATCCTTACACTCTCAATTACAATAGTTTTTGATTTTTAAATGTTTGGGTCTGGCCACTTTGTTCAATCCTGCCTGTTGACACTTGCCAATCGGCAAAAAGCATCCAGTCCCTCTCACCCTCACGATTCCGTCTCATGAACAGTTCTGAGATCCCCACTGTCCTCTTGCTCTTCTCTTTATTCCTAACTATGGTGCTTCCCCCACTTGGTTCCTCAGATAGCCTGCCTTCTCAAGCTCTTCTTCTCGAATCTAAAGACACAACCCGAATGGAAACGAAGGTATGGCTTAATAGCGGCCACTCAGGGGCCCATGTGTCTCCCATGGTTCATTTTCAATTTTGAATGAGGACATCCACCCACTCATGGCTGGAGTTTCCTCTGGCCATTTCTTTGCCTCCTGAGATTCTGTTCTCCTGGTCTTTTCCTCTTCTCACCCTCTCACAGGAATAGGCATTTCTGGAGGAACAGGTGGGAAGAGTGTGCAGTACTAGCTCTAAAACTAGCCCGTGGGGAGGCACAGGCTTCGGGAGAATGGATTCAGCCAGAGAGGCTATAGCCATGCGGCAGGCTGCCGGACAAGCTAGACCTGCAGCCGTCACCCAGGCAGGCTCTGTGCCAAAAAGGAGTCTGGCAGAAGCTGAGACTTGGGGATGGAGGAGCTGAGATGAAGGAACTTGGAAACACAGACACAAAGCCAGCCACATTCCTAACTAGCAGAATCTGGGAAGGCTTTCAGAAGCAGTTGGGACTGGATTTGGGGAAAAGGGTAGGATTTCCAGAGCGGAGAAGGGGTATGACAAGCCACTTCCAGCGATGCATGAGGTGAGGTCACATATCACTGAGGGGGCATTTCCATGCTCTGATTGGCTGTACTCACCTGTGGGCTAATGGGCCCGCCCCCAGGCCCGGATGCTGACTCACCATGGCAGCTGAAGTAACTTCTGCAAGGATGTCACCTTGGACCTGATTTACATTTTACGGGGGTTATAATGGTTCCTGTTTGTTCTAAATAAATTAACCAAATCCAATTCAGCAAGGGAGATGGCCCCAAGCACAAAGTTTCTCTTTAAAAATAGTTGAAATCACATGTATGCATATAGTGTGTACAAAGTGATAAGTATATTATACTTTAAATGAAGAGAGATTATGTCTGCATTCTATGACCAAGTGTTAAATAAGAGGGGGATTTATTAGTCTGGAGCCATAAAAGCTATTGCCTATGGGAAGCCTGAGATCAGAGGTCACAGACCCAAGGAAGATATAACATAAATAATGAAACAAGACAACTGTGATGCAATAGGAAATGGGGAGAGCACACACCCCATTTGGAGGACAGATGTTATTTTCTTCCCTGCTCTGCATCTGTGCAAGGAGAGCTCACTGTGGTTAGATTTTCTAATTTTTCAAGAGAAGCCAGAAATGCTGACTTTTTGTAAGAAATATCCCAATCTAAGGAATATTGTATGGGGTGTCTTCTGCCATGGACCACCAGTTTTCAATCTTCTCCCTAGAGGCCACCTGCTTACAAAAGTCACTCATACCTGTTCTCGCTCTTCCTGCAAGGAAGAGTAGGCACTTGTAGGAAAAAGTCCTGTCCCTAGTCTGACGTGAAAGACCCTTGCCTGTTTCTCCAGACTTATCCTTCCCTGTACTCCCCTCATACTTTATGCTTCAGCCCTGCTGAGCTAACTGTAACTGTCTCATGTACAAGGAACAGAGAGCCTATGTTAGCCTTAATCTAAATCCTTGAGGAAAACGGAGTTTCACTGAGCTGAGACTGTGTGGTAATTCCAACATATGTTGACAACCTTGTTCTATATTCCTTCCATTAGGTCAGGGGGGTTGAAAATAGGGTGGGCTTTTGTGACACATTCAATCAAGAGAGAATATGGGAATAACCCTAGGGGACTTCTGAGGCTAGCTCATAAAAGGTGAATCAGCTTCCGGAAATCTCCCTCTTGTCTCCTTCAGTGGCCATGTAGACAGCTGGCTGCCCTGGAGCTGCCATGCTGTGGGGAAGCCCAGACTAACTTGCGGGAGAGACACCATGGCAAATGTTCTGAGGGGGATATAAAGAGAGCTAGCAGCTCCCTGCCGTTCTACCTCTTCTTGACCCGACTATGACTGCTGGAGACGGTTTGAGCCGGAACCACTCAGCAGAGCCCTTCCCAGATTCCTGACTCATGAAAATTGTGAGATAAAACGATGACGATTATAATAAGTCACTAGGTTGGGAGATTTGTTATGTGGAAGAGACTTGAAATAACTGCGTTAGCGCACAGTGTCCCATCTCATGTAGCGTCCTGCTTTTCTGAACTTGACTCTGTTCACTTACCGGCCAGATACTTGCGATTCTTCCTTTTGAAATTGCAAAGGGAGCCAGGGTGATTGGCTAATTTAATTAATATCACCTATAGTGAATACCTCACAGGGCACTCGGACCAGCCTGAGCCTTTGCGTTGGGTGCATACCTGTCCGATCTTGTTGAAGACCAGCTGTCACAGTTGGCCAGTTTAGGGGCTTGTGGGCCTGGAACTTTCAGTCTGAAGGGGACGTTGGAGTGGCAGGTGTCTGTGGACCTGTGTGGCATCTGGACCTTCCTATCTTGCTATACTGTGCTCCATGCTTTAGAATCACCTGCTCCCAGGACCCCCTACTCATCTTTTGAGTCTCAGCTCAGCATTCCTTTCCCCATGAAGTTTGGCCATTCTCCTTGGAGGCCCCCTCTGTGTCTTTGAGTTCCTGCCCTATTTGAGAGAACTCCTAGCTTCCCTGTCCATCTCTCTCGTGAGGCTAATTGCTCCTGGAAGACTGGACTCAGGACTTGTTTATCTCTGTATCCCCAGCGCTGGCCTCTGTTGCTGGCTCATAGCAGGGGCTGGTTGAATTGTTGTCCAATGAATAGATGCATTTAGTTAAGAGAAGGGAAAAGAAGCCATAATATTAGCCACTCTTGATCTTGGAACGCTTTTGATGTCTGGATTGAGAGGCCAGGTTCTGTGTCAGTGCCCCTCGTGGCATTTAGACACTGGCTCATTGATTATTGTATTGTTACCTGCGGAAGGAACAGGTTGTGTCCTAAGCGTGTGGTCTGGAACTTGAAGCACATTCTCTTTCACAGAAAGGATGTTGCAAGTCAGTGGTTTTCAAGTTAAAAATAGAACAAGCAAAAAAGTCATGAAACTCTCTTCAAAAGAAATTATTCCTCGTTGCCTCCGTTGCTCACCACACACATTTCCCCTACCTGTTCCCCAGCAGATCCCCAGGGGACTCCTAGAAGCCCAGATTTGAATCGTGGATGAGTGTTGGGCCCTAGTCTATCCTAGGAAGCACAGTGAGCCCCCAAAATAAAGGGCTGAAGCCACTTAAGCTGCCCCAAGCTTGTTGGAGGGAGAGGGGCCTCTGAAGTCGTACCCTGCAGGGTTGATGGGAGAGTGGCCAGAGGCGGCAAAAGGGGTCTGTGGGAATGGGGAACATGACATGAATTTCCCATTTCTTAGTGTTCACTTCAGGAGCATTCCTTTGTTTAGTTCTCACAACAGCTCTAGAAATTAGTGCTATTTCTAACCCCCATTCTCGAGATGAAGAAACTGAGCTCAGAGAGGTTATGGGACACACCAGGGTCCTGCAGCCTGTGAATGGCAAAACCAGGACTCACACCTCAAAAAACACTCATTTGCACCACACCGTGAGGCTGAGGTAATGCAGCGTGGCCGGGTGGAGATGGATAGCTCCAGTATAACTGTCCCATCACACGGTGGGACAGATGGGGTTGCGGGAGGTGGCCCCAGAGGGTCAGTGTGGTGCGTAGCGCACAGCTCCCTGGGTGGCCGGTGTTGCTAAAAGCCTAGGAGGGGGTCCCCCAAGGCATGATGAGGCTTTCCATGAACTTAACACTTTCTGAGCGATACTTTCTTCACCTATAAAATAAAGAAAATGATAAAAATCTACCTTGGAGGATGTTGGGGATTAGAGATAACAGCATGTAAAATGCTTGTAGCGTTGACCATGTGGCTTTGTCCCCAGGTTGCCAAAACAGGGCCCTTAGCCTGGGAGGGCTTTCCTCTGAATTGTCCTATGCTCATGGGGTCTCTTGCCAAAGAACCGGTTCTGGGTGCCGGTGGTGGTGGGGTCCCATCTCTCAGTGGTCCTGTGTGAAGGACTGTCCATAAGGCATTTCTGAGTGGTCATGAGGGAAAGACAATTCAACATCTGCTCTAGTGGGGGATGGCCAAGTGGTCAGATGTTCCTCAGGAAGGTCGGTAGTGTGGGTGGGGTGAAGCATGCTAATGTAGGAGTCAAAACTCTTGGGTCCAAATCTTGGCTTTTTAAATGACTGTGTGCATCAGTGTCCTCATCTGTTCAAAGCAGATGATGATGATGGTGGTAGAGATGGTGATGATGGTGATGACTGTGCTGATACTCATCTCCTCGGCTTGATTCAAGATTAAATGAAGTCACCTGTATAAAAAAAGAGGACAGTGGAACCATCCACAAATGTTAGATGGTGTTGTCACGCTTTTCCCCTTTGTGTTTTCTGTAGCAAGTGATAGAAGCATCAAGCCCTCCCACAAGAGTGCCCCTTGCTCTTTTCCTTCTGTTTCTTAGCTGAAAAGTGGAGAGCCAGGCTCTCCTGGCATAGAGCCTGGGAAGGGGGCTGGCAATGAGAACCCACATTAAAGAAAGCATTATTTTAAATGTCTCTGGACCACTTATAAAAAGAACTTTGGGTCATATACCTAATTTCCTTCTAAATTCTAAAACAGAAAATGCTTTTCTGTAGTTGCCACTTACCATATCTAGTTTGTGCAGACTTCAGCTCTCTGAAGTAGTGGTCTGTCATCTATCAGCTTAGAGTGGTCCTTTGTGCATTAGGAAAGAATGGATCTGATTTTATTTTCAAAATTTTTAAAAAGATTTGAGAGAGAGAGAGCGAGAGCGAGCACACAGAGGGAGAAGGAGAGGCAGACTCCCTGCTGAGCAGAGAGCCTGATGTGGGGCTTGATCCCAGGACCCTGAGATTTTGACCTGAGCCAAAGGCAGATGCTTAACCAACTGAGCCACCCAGCAGCCCCCAGGTTTTTTTTAAAGAGTAAGTATTTTTGATGATATTTGGAAGTTTATACTTGTAAAGAATTTGAATGAGGTGGGAGAAATTTTCTCTAGCACTTTGAAAGTGTCTGGAGTCGCCTTGACTTTCTCCCATACTAGTGCCAAGGTAAGGGACGAGTTTCTAGGATTTTGCTGTTCTGTGTTTTAGACTCTGGGTGAGAAGGAATCATATCCCAGTTCCTGGGAAGTTTGCAGGATAAAGGAATGGCCCCAGTGATGTTCTTCGGGTCATTTTAGAGCAATGACAGAAGTTGTGGGGGAAGAGAGTTAAGTAAAAGTCATTTGGATGTTCAAGCGGGGAGAATGCTGCTTGCTCAAATATTGCTGGCCAAATCTGGCTTCAGTCCTACACAGGGCCCTAGACTCGATTGTTCAAAATAAGTAGTGATAGTAGTAAAGTTTGGAAGACTTTAGAAAAGCAACAATCACCGGCATGCAGCCTGAGAGTTCAAAAACGAAGTGTGTCAGCTTGACTTTTTCTGTTCCTTAATATCATATCTGTAATAGAATATCTATTAAGGAAATAGACAAAAGCCTAATCATAATAGGCACTTAATCCATATCTGTTGACAGAACAAATGGAGGCTTTTGCAAGGCTTTTGAGAAGGTCTTTCTGACCTGGTTGATAAAGTGCTAGCACAACGCAGACCGGAGGCCAGGGCTATCGGCTGTGTTAGAATAACCCAGAAATGCTCTTCATTCCAGCCTGGAGGCAGAGTTCTAATCTGGGTCATCACCCCCGAGAACGCTGTCCATGACACGGATGCAACAGAGAGAACAGGCTCTTTGCCTGGCGCTGGGCAGGGCAACATACGTGCTGGGGGATGGAATCCAGAGTGGCAGACCATGCTTGGCAATTTTTGAAACCTCCCCTGCCACCATCCCATCCCCGAATGTAAGCAATACCTGCTCGCTGTGGGTGATTCGAAAAATAGAAGAAAGGCTAGGGAAGAATGAACGAGGATTCGTGATCTCCTGATCTCCCTAAATATAACCACTGCTAACACGTCAGTGTGATTCTTTGCAGTGCTCATTCAGTGCCTATAGAAATTGAATCTAGATGAGTTAATTTTATATCATATATATATTTATATATAAATATATTCTATCACATCCGTGTTGGCTCTGCATGTGTTTATTTGCTGAATGGAAACATATAATAGTAGAAAATATTAACATACTATTTTACTAAGGTCCAGGTACCGTTCTTAGGACTTTAAATTTATAAGGTTTTTTAATCCTCAAAACAATTCTATGAGGTGGTATTATTACCCCTATTTTACAGATGAGGAAACTGAGGTAGAGAGAGTTTGAATAAGTTGCCTCACATCACGCAAATACTAAGTGGTGGGGGCAGGAATTTCTCTCTCTTCTGAAGTCTGTTTTGGTAGATTACACTCACTAAATGGTATTGGAATAATCAAATAGTCAATCTAGAAAAAAAATGAAGTTGACTTTCACTTCACACTTTATCTTAGTATAAATTCCAGATGAGGGACCCCCGGGGGGCTCAGTGGGTTAAGATCATGATCTCAGGGTCGGGGGATCGAGGCCCGCATCGGGCTATCAGCTCAGTGGGAAGCCTGCTTCTGTCTCCCACTCCCCCTGCTTGTATTCCCTCTCTCGCTGTGTGTCTCTCTCTCTGTGTCAAATAAACAAAATCTTTAAAAAAAAAATTCCAGATGAGTCAAAGACTTAAATATAAAAGATAAAATTGGGATGCCTGGGTGGCACAGTTGGTTGAGTGTCTGCCTTTGGCTCAGGTCATGATGCCGGGATCCTAGGATCGAGTCCTGCATCAGGCTCCCTGCTCAGTGGGGAGCCTGCTTCTCCCCTGCCCCTGCTGCTCCCCCTGCTTGTGCTCTCTCTCTCTGTCTCTCTCAATCTCTGGCAAATAAATAAATAATCTTTAAAAAAAAAAAGATAAAATTGTAAATATGCAAAAACAATGCTTCTCAGTGCTGGGTGAGCTTCAGAATCACCTGGGGTATTAATTTAGAATTACCAGTGTTTGGGCTTCACTCCAAATTTAAATCAGAATCTCTGGAGGTAAGACCTAGACATTTTTTTTAACTTTTATTTATTTAGTTTTAAAAATTTATTTTATTTTTATTTTTTTTTAAGGATTTTATTTATTTAACAGAGAGCACGAGAGAGCATGCACAAGCAGGGGAGTGCCAGGCACACGGAGAGGGAGAAGCAGACTTTCTGCTGAGCAAGGGGGGGTGGGGGGGTGCTGGATCCCAGGATCCTGGGATCATGATCTGAGCTGAAGGCAGACCCTTAACCAAGTGAGCCACCCAGTCACCCTAGACCTGAATTTTTAGAAGCTCCCCTGGTGGTTAGAATGTAGCCAGGACTGAGAAGCACTGACCAAAAGAAAAATGTAGAGATTTAAAAAAAAAAAAAAAAAAAAGAATCTGGGAAAAGAGAAACTCCAAAGTTCTGAAAGAAAACAAAGATAAATTCAATAGTGGGGAGTTAGATATTGTTTAATGGGTAGGGCATTTCAGTTTGGGAAGATGCAAAGTTCTGGAGCTAAATGGTTGCACGTGAATGAGCTTGATGCCATTGAACTGTATACTTTAATATGGTTAAAATAACAAATTTTATGCTATATATGTTTTACCACAATAAGTTTCATCACAAAAAAACATAGGCACAATTAAAATATAAACCATAAATTGAAAAAAATAAGGTACCCTACCATAAAAAGGGATTTACATATAAAGAGCTTCTGCAAATCAATAACAAAAAGAGCAACCCACTATAAAAATGGGTCAAAGATATGAATAGTTTACAAGAAAGAAAATAAAAATGGTTCTTAAACACATGAAAAAAGACCATTTTCACTAACTGTAAAAGAAAATAAAATTAAAACTACACTAAAATATAATTATCACTTAGATTGTAAAAGACAAAAAAAAAAAAAAAGGTTGGATAACTCAGTTGTTGGTCAGGCCCTTAGGAAAAAGTCCCTCTGAATCCCTGGTGGGGATGAG
Organism: Martes martes; assembly: GCF_963455335.1. Taxonomy (NCBI): domain Eukaryota; kingdom Metazoa; phylum Chordata; class Mammalia; order Carnivora; family Mustelidae; genus Martes; species Martes martes. The sequence goes on from NC_137896.1 coordinate 90,243,995, forward strand.
ACATAATATAAAGTAGCATATTTACTGTGATGGGCCTGTTTTGCCCTATCAGTTGAATTTCCCAGTGTTCATGCAATTTGATCCAGTAATTCCAAACCTAGGAATTTATTCTATAGAAATATTCATATGTAGGGGCACATGGGTGGCTCAGTCAGTTTAAGCGATTGCCTTCAGCTCTGATCATGATCCCAGGGTTCTTGGATTGGGCCCTACATCAGTGTCCCTGCTCAGCAGGGAGTCTGCTTCTCCCTCTCCCTCACCCTCTCCCCCTGCCTCGTGCTCTCTCTCTCTCAAATAAATAATTAAATCTTTAAAAAAAGAGAAATATTCACATGCAAAATGAAGTATGTACAAGATTATTAACTGTAATATTATTTGAAAAGGCAGAAGGTAGAGCCAAACATCTGTCAATAGACAACTTGTCACATTTTAATGTGTCCATTATGTGTACTTTGAAGTACTCTGTGGCGTGTTCAAAAAAAATAAGGCCAATCTATATATGTTAATATGGAACGACTGTCCCTGTGTGGAAACAGCTAGTGTCAGACCAGAGAGGGGTATGAAACAGACCTCTTTCTGGGCCGGGAAGAGGCCGGTAGGAAAGGTGGCCTCCGGGAAGAGGACCGGCATAGAAAGAAGACATATTTCACCGTGTGCTTTTTAAATATTGATTTAGAAAAAAGCCCTGTGGATATTTAACCTCTCCAGAAGAATTCCTTCATCTTTACATAAAGTTTCTTTTTCCTGGGGAGGGAAAGAGCGATGTAAAATGGCAACAGGAAGGGTCAGAGGGTCAAGGATTTGTTGTTGTCCTCCCCGTGTTTTCACACAGCCAGCAGGGGCTTGTCGTGTCCCTGTGACCGGGCTGACTATGGCAGAAAGGAAAGGCGGCTGGGGCCAGTTATCCAAGAAGTGAACGCGGGATCAGGACGGAGACCCCAGTTTTGGGCAGGAGCAAACACACCTCCTTCCTTGGGGACTGACGTGGTAAGGGGAGGACTGGTCCCTGAGAGACGTAACCTGGGGCTGGGGTGGGGTGACAGAGCTCCAGCCTCAGGGCCTCTATATTCTCTGGAAAGTGGGAGATAAGTTAATCTGCCGCTCCTCAGGGAGCAGATGGTGGCCCAGCCACGGGAGGACTGGACGGGAGGACAGGACGGTGCTTAAAATTTAAAGTAGCTACTGTGGGGAAAGCTGCAAACCTCGAGGAGGCCCCGAGGTAGCGGGTGGGCTGCTGTGAGGGCTCCATAGGCCATCCGTGGTGGTGGTCTGCTCAGCTGAGTCTTCCCCGGCAATTTTCAGCAACCCCAGACCCTGAGCATAGGGCCTGCAGCAAGTGAAGGAGAGAGGGCGCCGGCAGATTGGGGGCGTCAGAGTGGATGAGGTCTGAGGCCATGTGGGGAGAGGGGGAGCAGTTGTATCCCGTGGCTGCCTGTGTGTCTCCCCATTCCAAGGGACCCCCTTCCACCCCACCCCCAACCCCTCCGGGCCAGGAGTCCCAGCCCAGCCCAGGCCTGCTGGGGGGGGGCGGGTGGCTAATCAGGGGACACACCCACGGAATATTTCCTAAGTTATTCATTGACTCTGCAGAAACCAGAACAAACAAACAAACAAACCCCAAGTCTTTATCACTTTCTTAAAGCCCAAAGGCGTCTTTTATCCCCTAAAGGTCTTCTCCAGCTTCTTTACCTACCTGGTTTACCGGACTTGTTTGCTGTTGTCAAATAGGAAAACTACTCTCGAAGGAAGATATTTAAGATACGTGTTTTAAAATACAGTCCAGGCTGTGATTATGGTGGCGAATCATTTATTTGCACAACTCCAAGTCTTTCCTACCCTTTTCTAAAAACATTTTCATCACAAGGGCTCGAAACTCCATTCTTCATGATTCTCTGCCATACACCTTTCTCCCAAAGTGTGTGTGTGTGTGTGTGTGTGTGTGTGTGTGTGTGTGTTGGGGGGTCGGGCAGGTGGTATGCAAATAAAGTTCAACAGAAGGAGGGGTGCGCAGGCCCCTGGGAGAGGTAACACTCGGTGACTATCTCCTTAGAACTAGTGGCTGGCAGCCTGAGGTGTGGGGGGGCAGCTGACACTCAGTGTGAAGAGGGGAGGCTCTTAGGAGCCGCTTGGAGACCAGTGTGTGCCCCCCATACCTGGGGAGGGCCTTTCTCCCCTCTATGCTCTGCTGCTTGCCCCGCTCTGACCTTTCTAACCTCAACGAGCAGAAGAGTTTCCCGAAGCATCAAAGAAACTCTCATTGGTTGGGTCACTTAGCCAACAGTGTTTAAGCACCTGCTGCGTGCCAAGACCTGTGGCAGGAGGAGGAATGTGAAGGTGTCCAAGTTCTGGACCCCTCCCTGGATGGTCTGTTGACACGTGCCTTCAGCTCCTACTGGTTCCAGGTCCCATAAATGCCTTGTATATTATTATCTGAATACCAGAATTAAAAACTCACTTTTGAACCCTGAGCAAGCCAGGGACAGCTGTGCCCTCCAGGGACCTGGCAGAGTGCACGTGCGAGATAGCACGTAGCTGTCAGGGCAGGGATGGAGGCGTTGCTATGGAAACTGCCCAGGCAGCCTTTCCACTCACAACTTCTAGGTTCCCTTTTCAACGCTGTTCATTCCAAGGAGACACACGCATAGCTGTCTCCTCTTTTTTTCTTATCTCTAGGAAGCTACAAAGTTGAGGAGGGGTTGTTGGCAAATACAGTGGGGAGAGGCTGAGCAGAGCGTGGGTAGGAAAACAGCTGGTGGGTGATGGGGCTCCCGGCACACCTGTGGGGCCGTGGCTCCTGCAGGTGTTCGAAGCTCTACACCAAGACTGGTGGCTGGTGAAGCCCCTTGTAGCTGATTGCATTACACCACACCCGCTGCCCTGCCCCTGCAGGCTGCAAGGGATTTAGGAGCAAGACCGGGAAGAGCAGGATTGCTTTAATTCAGCCTTGCTCAGTTTCCCTGAAGCCAGGAGCAATGAATTGTCTGGGGACTCTGAGGCAGTGCACTATCGTGGAGAGAGCACTGGAATTGGAGTCAGCGGGCCTGGATTCTGGCCCTAATTCTGGCATGGGATGACTGTAGGCAAGTCATTTTTACCCTTCTGGAATAGAGCAATGATTTCAAAGTGCTGCATCAGACTTATCTGAGTTCTTTATTTAAAAATGCAGATTTTGGGGCACCTGGGTGGCTCAGTCAGTTAAGCATCTGCCTTCAGCTCAGGTCATGATCCCAGGGTCCTGGGATTGGGCCTGGTCAGGCTCCCTGCTCAGCAAGGGGGTCTGTTCCTCCTTCTCCCTCTCCCTTCCCTTGCTCATGTTCTCTCTTGCTCGCTCTCTCAAATAATTGGGTAAAATCTTTTTAAAAAAACTAATAAAAATGCAGATTTCTAAGCCCAATCCACCGATCCCTATTAAATATGCCTGAGGTGGGCCCCGGGAATCTGTATTAAGGTGAATGTAAATTCATTTCATTTGGAGAGTCTGTTGATGTCTTTGAGGTAGTTACCAGTACCTCCAAAGCAGTCACACCAGGACCGTGCATCACTGAATTAGATGTAAATGTCAAGTACACTCAGATATTGCAGGGACTATCCTAAGAGTATGTTATTCGATTAGCCCCAGGCTTTATGGCAGTGATGCGACTTAACCTCATATGTAGTGCCTTTTAGTACAAAAAAGAAAATGACCTTCACCGAAACCTCTTAGGAAGCATAACTTGAAGGGTGTACTTTTTAGCATCAGAAATGAACAGGCATTCATACAGCCTCTCTTGGGTGACTGTCACCTACCAATTGTCACACCAATGCTGCAAGAGGTGTGGGGGAAGCAAAGAATAGGATTCCTAATGCTTTCCTGAAACTTTCCTTCCTTCGCTTTAGCAAATCCATTCCCTTGGTCTTTCCTGACTCTTCGATTTTTCATTTATTTTTTCGACAAACATGGATTGAATGCATGTATACAGCCAGACTCTGTTACGCACTGGGACAACCAAAAAGGACAGGGTTTTCGGCCAACTACAGTATGGAGTCATGAGGGCTAGGAGGGTGCTCTAGGAGTACCTGGGGGGGTGGTTCTCTACCAAGGTGGGCTCCTACATCTTCTTGCCTTTCTCCTGCTTCTACATATGCGCATTTCCAAATCTCAGTTATATGCAGACAGAACGGCATTTACTAGAAACAAACAAGTTGGCCGTGACAGCAGACTGGATGGATTGAGGAAAAGAAGGTTTCCTTGGCAGGAATAATCTCTCAGTTAGTGACGAGATGTTCAGACTAGCAATCAATCAGCATCAAGAAGATCTGAATAGCTCAGACAAGATGACTATCCTGGCAGGCAGGTGAAAATTAAACAAGTAGGTGTGTATTCCATGAATTTGGCAGCGGTTGTGTGAACTCACCCTTAGGGTTCTGAGGCATAACGAGGCATACCCAGGCATAACTAGTTATGTCTCTAGTTAAGAGACATAACTAGAGGCATAACTAGTGCCTTGTCCAGAGAGGGTGGGAGACTGGGCAGGGCACCCAGGCATGGACAAAGACATGGGACACGATGGTGGGGGAGGAGAAGGGGAGGTGGGAAGTGAGAAATTGCCTGAAGAAATTATATTTGTGTGGTCATCTGAAGAATGAGTAAGAATTAAACACAGGAAGAGAGGAGGAGAGCATTTTAAAAAGAGGAAGCAGGGGCGCCTGGGTGGCTCAGCGGGTTAAAGCCTCTGCCTTCGGCTCAGGTCATGATCCCAGGGTCCTGGGATTGAGCCCCACATCATGTTCTCTGCTTAGCAGGGAGCCTGATTCCTCCTCTCTCTGCCTGCCTCTCTGCCTACTTGTGATCTCTGTCAAATAAATAAATAAAATCTTAAAAAAAAAAAAAAAAGAGGAAGCAGAATGCAAAGACCCTACAGAAAAAAGACTGTCAATGCCTGCAGCCTGAATAGAATCAACAGCTTCCCCTTCTGTGGAGAATGAATAAGATCGAAAAGTAGATTAAAAATATTTCCCCACTTATTTACCACTTTTTATGCTCTTTGTAATTTTCTGTAGATTTAAATTTTCATATAGTATCACATCCCTTCAGCCTGAAGGGCTTCCTTTAATGTTCCTCATATGTAATTTACTGATGATAAGTGCAGTTTTCATTTCCCTGAAATACCCTTATTTCACTTTCAATTTTAAAGAATATTTTCACTGGATACAGATTTCTAGTTTAACAGGGTTTTTCTTTCAACATTTTATGGCTATCACCCTATTGTCTTCTGGTCTCTATTGTCTCTGGTGAGAAGTTAGTTGTCATTCTTATTACTGGTCCTCTGTATGTAATGGTTCACCCTTTTTTGTGGCTTTTAAGATTTTCTCTTTCTTTGATTTTCTAAATTTAAAAGATAATGTCATTTTCTTTGTTTTTGTCGTACTCAAGTGTTGCTGAACTTCTTAGGTCTATAAATTGATAGTTTCAATAATATTTGGAAACAATTTTGGTCCATATTTCTTTAAGATTTTTTTAAAAAATTTATTTTATTAAAATTTATTTATTTGACAGAGAGATCACAAGTAGGCAGAGAGGCGGGAGGGGGGAGAAGACCTCTCCGCTGAGCAGAGAGCCCGATGTGGGGCTTGATCCCAGAACTCTGGGATCATGACCCGAGCTGAAGGCAGAGGCTTAACCCACTGAGCCACCCAGGAGCCCCTGGTCCATATTTCTTTGAAGAACATTCCTTCTGTTCAGTTCTCTCTCTTGTCTCTTTCTGGGATTCCAGCCTGTGTGTTAGACTTTTTACTACTTCACAAATCATAAGGTTATTTTCATTTCTTTCAGTGTTTTTCCTCTTTGTGATTCAGTTTGGATGATGTTATTGATCTATTATTAGATTCACCCATCTTTTCTTCTACATTGTCTAATCTACTCTTAATTTTATTCAATACATTTTTTGAAAGATTGCAAATATTAGCATTTTTAGTTTTATAACCCCCACTTGGTTATTTTTTAGGATTTTTGTAGCTATCCTGAAACTTCCTATCCTTTCATCCATTGTATCACTCCAGAGAGGCTTTAACATATTTATCATAGTTATTTAAAAATTTTGTCTGCTAATTATAATGTATGGATTGCTATTGACTGTTTTCTCATTTTCTCTTGATTATCGGGTATAGTTTCCTGCTTTTTCATAAGTCTAATAGTTTTTCTATTGTACATTTTGTATTGTGGATGTTACATTGTGGAGACTCTGAGTTTAGTTATTTTACTCCAGAGAGGGTTCAGTTTTGTTCTAGAAGGCAGTTAAATTGCTAATGGATTACTTAGAGACTTCATTCAGGCTCTGTTATATAGCTAGGTTATTTTTCTCTTAATCATAGAATTTATCTTCTATTCTTGGACAGAGGATGTAGCAGATATTAAACTGATAATAATAGATACTACATATGATCTTAGCCAAAAGGCCAAGAAGCAATAGCTTTTAGTCTTGGGATGGAATTCTTACTACTAAGATATGGCTCTTCTGGGGTTTCATTGGAAAATTAGGGTTCTCTAAATTGGTGGTATTAAACTTCAGACTCTGTCTCCTCAGTATCAGGCAGCTGTTGAAATCTTTGTATGGACTTTCAGTCTTTTAAGTTGTTGCTTTCTGCTGGATTTCTTGGATTCTTTCCCTGAACATGTACAGTTCAGAGTTGTCCAAGTGTTTCAAGGGAATTTTTAAAAATTTTTTTATTTAATTATTTGGCAGAGGGAGAGAGAGATCACAAGCAGGTAGAGAGGCAGACAGAGAGAGAGAGGGGGAAACAGGCTCCCTGCTGAGCAGAGAGCCTGATGCGGGGCTCCATCCCAGGATCCTGAGATCATGACCTGAGCCGAAAGGAGAGGCTTAATCCTCTGAGCAACCCAAGTGCCCTGGTTTGAAGGGAATTTTTACACAGATTTTGGGATTCCTTCTCTGTGACTCCCTCCTTTCCAAGATTTCCGCCCTTAAATGTCTAGCTGCTTTGGTAGCCCTAAATTCTGACCTCTCATTTAGCTAAGTAGGACTGATGCTTTCTGTTTGAGTCTGTTTCCATTCACCACACCCCACCATCCTTAAGGAGAAGATTGGGTAAATACAAATCTAATCTAGTGTGTTATCCTTCTTTTAAAGATCAAATCCCCTCCAGTCTGTCCAAAACTGATCTCCAGTATCTTCAAACAGTTGTTTAAAATTTTTTTTGGTCTAGGATCTTTAATTATCAACAGGAGGATTAATCTAATATCCCAACATATCACTGGGATGGGGATTGATGGAAGGTGAGTTCGTTCTTGGCATCTGACTTAAAAAGTTGTGAATCCAGGGGTACCTGGGTGGCTCGGTCATTAAGCGTCTGCCTTCAGCTCAGGTCGTGATCTCAGGGTCCTGGGATCAAGCCCCACATTGGGCTCCCTGATTGGCAGGGAGCCTGCTTCTCCCTTTCTCACTCTCCCTGTTTGTGTTCCTGCTCTCGCTGTGTCCCTCTTTGTCAAATAAATAAATAAAATCTTTTTTTTAAAAAGTTGTGAATCCAAAGAAGAAATGATCAGAATGACTCAAATGTCTTATTTGGATCTAAGGGGAGTTTAAGAGCCAAATATGACCTTTTCATAGAGCCTAGAGTCAGCACTCAGGATTATGCCAGTAGAGACCAGTTAAAAGACTGAGATTTTTTTTCTTTAATATTTTATTTATTTATTTGACAGAGGGAGAGAGAGAGCACAAGTAAGGAAACTGGCAGGCAGAAGGGGAGGGAGAAACAGACTCCCTGCCAAGCAGGGAGCCTGATGCGGAACTCCATCCCAGGACCCTGGGATCACCACCTGAGTTGAAGGCAAATGCTTAACCGACTGAGCCACCCAGGGGTCCTGAAGGCTGAGATTTTTATGTAGGCATGCCTTGAAGGCTCATTTTACAGCGGTGGCAATGGAAACAAGAGTGGAGTTGGAAGATTTAGCTGGACAAGGGGACAGACTTGGGGTCTGATTGAATAAGGAAGACAAAGGAGTGGGAAGAGGCAGAGACAACTCCTCAGTGTTGAACTTGGAGATAAAAGAATGGCACTGGTCTTAAGAAAGGCAAGGAAATTGGGATGGGTTATTACAGATGACAATACCTGTGAATAGTTCACCTGCAAGAGACATTGTTGGGGTTAATTAGGGTGGAGTGGTAGTTCTTTGAGGGAGAAGTTGTAGAGAGAGACAAAGGGAGATCCAGGGACTGGTCCTTGGCAAACACTGGCATTTAGAGGATGGGAATAGAGAGTGGAATCTTCAAGAGATCCAGGGGAGGGATCAAGAGAAATGGAAGGAGATGAGAACCAGTTAAGAAGGGAAGTTTAAGACTAAAAAAAAGAATACAAACTAAAGAGAAAGAATAAGGGGGCTTAGAAAGTGGTAAAAGCTCCGGAGCCCAAGTTGAAGTGAGGCAAGAAAGTGCATCATAAGCAAACTGGTAATCAGTGGTAACATGGTAAGGGTAGTTTCTGGAGAATAGTGAAAACTGAAGACATTACGGGAAGTTAAGGAGAAGTGAACTTAATTACTTAACAATGAAAAAATTCTCTGCCTTTAATACAGTTGAATTTAAAAACCAATCCCAGGTCAGGCCCTTAGTTGCCTTTGGTCTTCCCAGAGGTGGTTGCAGCTGTTCCCAACTGGTTTTTAGTGGCAGTTTCAGCCCTTTGGGGATTGAGCATCCAGAACAGGACTTGACTCTTAGGACAGAGGGATGAGCACACAAGATGAAGAGTCTACCTTTCTCTTGTTTGGAGAATAAATGCGTCCCATCCCAGAATTTTAATTTGGGCTTTCCAAACATTTAGCGAAGATGTTAGATAACACCTAATTGTACACCTGTCTTCCTCAAAGCATTTGAACAAGTTTCTCCTAGGATCCAGATAGGCTGGAGATAAGGCAGAAGGGAGCCTTTGTTCCTTAAGCACCATTTTCTCTTTTCCAACCTTGGCACCAGCTTTTGGACCTGGTCTCGGGGAGGGGGGTTGGTTGGCCTAGAGCTAGATGAGCACAACACTCATTGGATGAGTGCTCACTGGATGAGCACTGATTAGTGAAACCCTCTCAAATGAATAGGCTAAAAAATGGACTAATTGTGGAGAGAAGATGGGTAGACAAGGGTCAGGAGGAGGTGAGGATACTCTCTGGGGTCTGGTTTGACGAGTGGAGAGTCCATTAAGCAATATGGAGAATATGGGAGAAAAAATGTGTTTGGGGAAGAACATTTTGACCTCAGTTCTGAACTGTTTGTTTAGAGTTCTGTGAGATATCCAGGTGCTGTCCTATACTCAGCAAACTCCATAAGTCTAGAGTTCAGAAGAGAGTTCAAGGGTGGAGGTAAAGAGTGAAGAGCAACTGGGGTATGGGCCTTTGGGCTTGGCGCCACTGGATGCTTGGTGGATTTGCTCTAGTCTTTCCAAAGTTCTTCCCACAGATTAAGGAATGCCCAAAGAGACCAGGTGGAGAACTACTCAGAACAAAGCTTCCCAGCTGAGAATCAGGATACCTGGCTCAATTTCAGTTCAACTGTAACTCACTGGGTGAGGCAAAGAGCTTGTCGTTTCTGGGACTGAGTTTTCTCAGTATGAACTGAGGGGCTTAGCTCCTGTCTTCTCCACTGGCCCCTGTGTTTCCATAATGGTGTCTTACAGTGGTCCTCCAGATGAGATAGATTAGGAGGAATGGGGGCAACTTGCCAAGATATAGTCAGGCCTCAGAGTTCTAGAAGAAAACTTGGACAGCCTCTTTGAGGTCCATGTGAGGGACTAATCATTTTTACCAATTCACCAGGCCAGAGGAAAACACTGTTCTTCCCTCAGGTTGCTTCATCCTCACAGCCACCCCCACTCCCATTTTCAAATGAGAAGCTGAAGCCTTGAGAGGTGAGACACTTCCCTGAGTTCTTACGGCTTACAGAGCAAAGGAATCAGAACCCAGATCCGGGGCTTCCTCATTCCGTACCGATGCCCACCAACAATAGGTATGAGTGAATGCAAGGCTAAGAGGGGTAGTGGGGCAAAGGGGGAATTTGAGATAAAAACTTTTCTTTTACTCTGAGTTCTGTAAGCATGTTTTGATGTTGTACAGGTAAATAGTGATAACAGAAACAAGATTTTTAAAAAGTTTTCTAAAAGAAGTTCTCCATAAATACTTAAAAACCTTTCTTTAAAAAATTCCAGTCTTTTTTCAGTTAAAGGAAAGGCTCATTTGACTTAATTCCAGTGTAATGACAGCTTCCAACTTCTAGGACCGATAGGGGTCCTGCCCCAGTCCCTCTCCTCCCTCCAAGCCAAGCACAAGACAGCACAGAAATTAGGATGGGTCTGAGCTGGTCCTGGGCAGGAAGGTGGTTAAATGCCCCAGGGGTGGACTGTGGAGGGCTGGCTAAAGCACGACAGGGTGGGGTAGTTGGTATTACTTTGTGGGAAACCAGGAAGGTCCTTGCAGAAACAAACGCAAGATTTAGCACGTAGTACACACTTCATAAATGGTAGTTATTATTACTATTTGCACACTATTGTTTTTCAAAGTATTCTGCAGGCTGGAAATCCCAGACAATGCAAAAGCCAATGGATATGAGACTGCAAATGGGTCTAGGATAAAAGGGACACCATCCATGGTGGAAGGGTGGGGGAGGGGAACGGAGGGTACCATCACTGCCACATCCACAGGGCCTGGCAAACTACTTAGCACATAGTAAGTCCTCAATAGATATTCATCAACTAAATCAATGAATAAATAAAGTCAAGCCAAATCCACTTCTCTCCGCAAAGATACAATACAACATGCTGGTTAAATACAGACTCCAGAGCCAGACTGTTGGGGTTCCAGTCCTGGTCCTAACTGGCTAGGAGAGCTTGGGCAAGCTACTGAACTATTCTGTGCCTCAGTTTATTTATCCGAAAAAGAAGGGATGATTATAAAACCAACTCCTTCAGATAGTTGTGGTGAGGCTTAGGTGAGTTAGTCTCTGGAATGTGTCTAGAACATTCTCTAGCACATAGGGAGAATTAGACGGTGATTTGCTATTATTGCTTTGAGAAGCATTTGTATTTTTTTTAAGATTTTATTTATTTATTTGAGAGAGAGAAAGAGAACCAGGAGGGTGAGCGGCAGAGGGAGAGGAAGATGAGACTCCCCACTGAGCAGGGAGCCCACAACAAGGCTCTATCCCAGGACTCTGGGATCCTGACCTGAGCCGAAGGCAGATGCTTAATCGACTGAGCCACACAGGCACCTGAGAAGCATTTGTATTTTTGTTAAGGTTTTATTTATTTACTTGACAGAGAGAGAGAGAGAGATCACAAGTAGGCAGAGAGGCAGGCAGAGAGAGAGGGAGAAGCAGACTCCCTGCTGAGTGGAGAGCCGGATGTGGGGCTCGATCCCAGGACCCTGAGTCCATGACCTGAGCTGAAGGCAGAGGCTTAACCCACTGAGCCACCCAGGCGCCCCAGCATTTGTATTTTTAAAAGACTCCAAAAGCAGATGTATTTAAGATTGCCTATAGCCCCAAAGAATGAATCATTAGTGACCGAATTCCAACATTTCTCAAAATCTACAAGAAAGGCAATGTTATTGAAGACCCTGTTCAGGATCTCTTTTGCTGGGACTGACAGGAGATCTAGAAATACTCCATCAGCAGGGTGGTTTTTGGTCTGAAGCAGCAATCGAAATCACGAACCTATGTCTCCTGAGAGGAGAACCTTGAGGACTGGCCACACCACTTCTCTGGGGAGGAAGGAAGAAGGAGGTGGCTCAAAGTGGCGCAGAGCCCACCCGCCCATAACACAGCCTGCACCTTGCTGTTGGGCCAAGGCTTGAGAACTTTTCATGGCACCAGAAACTTGCATGAATAGAGATGTTTCTTCCTCAAGTGGGAATCTAGAAATGAGGACAATTTCACTTACTAAGAATATCGTGGGCAGCCAGTATCAGAAGCTGGGAGGTCTGGTAGAGAAATGTTCTTTACTGTAAACCCTACTTGCAGTGAAACGTGTTCCATCATTTGTACTGGTCCGAGCTCAGTCAGGGAAGTTGAACACGAGGAACATTGTAGAGCAAGGAGCTTGGAGGAAGTAGACTGGTTCACGGTTGTGGGAGAGACTGGGAGAGCACAGGCCTGAGAAGGAGATCTGAAGGCTCACAGAACAGTCACTAACCAGCCATAGTGCTGGTAGATGAGGTGAAACTTGCAGGGAAATCTGGAAGCCGGGCACACCTTGCCACTGGACTTACCCCACCAAGGGGGCTGGTGTAGAAGTCTGTGGAAGGTGGGGGGTTCGGCATGGCATTGCTGAGCCAGTTTGAAGCAAGATGTCTGTCTGGTGGTGGGAGCTGGCATCACTACTGGTCCGTGGGGCTGATGATAGGGGCGGAGAGCTGGACAAGAAGCTAGTCGAGGAGTGGGAAGACTGCTTGTGCCTCTGTGGGCAGCTCGCCCCTCTTCGAAGAGAGGAGGTGATGGCTGCTGAGACCCATGACCAGATAGGCAGTCAAGGAGATTTTGTGAGACAGAGTTCCCAGCACAGCCAAGGCAATGACAGAACATTCGAGTACATGTGTCACCAAATATAATTCTTTATGGTTCCTTTCTTTCAGGCATTCAAATGTGCGAAAACCGTTCTCAGCTTGTGGGCTCCAGCTATTGAAATGTAGGCAGCGGCTGGAACTGGTGCATGTGCTATAGTTTGCTGCCTCCTGCTTCCAAGGATCCTCCTCCATAAAGAGTAATTTTTATCACCAATTAAGAAAGTAGGAAGTGAAGGGTTTGAGGTGCGTTTGGAGACCACTGGCAGTAACTGCTGTATTACTGCTATTATTACTATAACACACAAACCTCGACGTTTCAGGGGCTTACCGTAGGGGTAGTTCTGCTACCATGCAATCCAAGCAGGTGTTCCTAGGGAGTGGGTGGCTCTCCTCCAAAGGCTGAACCAGGGACCCGAGCTCTAGCCTCCTGGTGGCTCCACTCCCCGTCAGTGGATGGGGAAGACGAGGGGACGGTGTGCTTGCTTCTCAACCGCATCAGCCCAGAAGGGGCACACACAGTGGGACCACATTTAGACATCAAAGGGGGGTGTGGGGAGTGCTGATAGAGACTGTAGGTACTCTTTTGTGGAAGAGAGTCCAAGGGTGATGGGTTCTCGACAGCCCCTGCCACATGGGTGGGCAAGAACTTGGGTGTGGATAGGAACGTTGATTAAGGGTGACTCTGTGAACACAACTGAGGACAGAGAGGACATTCTTCTATGAAATTTAAAGCTACTAATTGAGCCATATGCCCGGCACACAGGGAGGGCCAAGATTTCTCTCGGAAAAGTACCTGTGGATACCAAGGACGTGGATACCAAGGTCGTAGGTCGTGAAGTCCTCAATGTTCTTCACACAAAGGCAGGACTGTAAAATATTTTATCTGGAAGAGCTTCAAAGAATTTCGACCAATTGCCTGCCTGACATACCATTAAAAAACCATGAACTATAATATTAAGTAATGTAACCTCCTGTTGAACCTTCCAAAATATAATCATCTTAAAATGTATTTCCAGGTGACTCAAGGATTTTCAACTCTGGCACTCTTTACACTTTGGGCCAGATAATTATGTTGTGGGGGCTGTCCTGGGCATTCCGGTTGTTAGTAGCTTTCCTGGTCTCTCCATACTAGATGCCAGTGGTGTCCTCTGCCCCCCTCCGCAGTTGTAATAATGAAAAATATCTCTGGACATTGCCAAGTGTCTCCTGGGCAAAACTGCCCTGGGACGAGAATCACTGAGTAACTGAATGAAAGAACTTACTGAGTATGACTGTTGACAATGAGCCAGCTAAATGTAGGAACAAACATAAAGGACAATGTTGATCCTAGAAGGGTAGGTCTTGGGTCATGCTTTCTGACAACAGTTGGGCTGATCAGTTAAGACCTCTTGGTAAAAGATGACACTTGCTCAGCAGCATAGACAAGGATAGCTGCCTTCAATATGCTCCTTTCAATTCCCAGGAGCAGTGGGGGGCATTCAGCTACACATTCCAAAGTGGTTTCAGGTCAATAATTTAAAGCAAATAAAATATAAGGTATGGGATTGGGGCTAAAATATGCCAGAATTAACCTGCTTGAAACTATTCTCCAATCAGTCAATTTGTTCCTACCAACTCCGAGCCTGGAGGTAGCTTGAAGTCACAGGTTCCAAATATATGAAAGTCCCAGAGCTCTCGACCTTTACTGTTCTCTGGCTGCAACCTCAAACGCCAAGATATGATGACAAAAGGCAGAAAACTGAATCCATTTCCGAGTGCATGCTCTACAGAAGGATGGAGAATGCACTCAGCCTCACAACTGAAAGGAACAAACAAAAATGGCTGGTTATCTTTGTCATTATTATCACTGTCATTATTGTGATAACAACGGGCAATTGAAGAGTGGCTTTGCTGAAAGCTATGCAAGCTGGACGTGTAGAATATCTCCCTCATCTTGTCCTGCTCTTGCCCTAGCTCGTGGAACTCCACCCCCTGGGCTTTTAAATGTTCCCTCATCTCTGTTGATTTGGCTTCAGGAGTACCAGGAACAGGTACTTTTTTAGGTCCCCCCTTCCACCAACTGGTTCTGACAGGGCCAACAGATTTGTGGTTCGTTACCATGAGTTGTGCTTGGCTCACACCTCACCTGGCTCCAAATCCCGGCAGTTGCCAAAAGAGGTAAAAAGCAGGTGTTCTTTGAAGCCAGGACTTCCTGTCCACAGATGGGGAGGCTGGCATTTAGTAGTAACACGGGCTAAGACGGGACTTGCCGGAGTGAGGAGGGGACAGAAGGGACAAGCCCAGGAAAGGCAGAGCTTAGCAGGCAAAGTGAAAAATGCAGTTTGGGCTCAGGTCATCCAGCTCCTAATTGTGAACTCAAGGCACCAGCTCAGAACCAGACTCTGCGAGGGAGGAGTGGAGCCTCATGGCGGGGAGTGGTAAGTTTACTTAAGGTAAACTTTCCTGTTGTCAAAACACCTGATAGGGTTGTTGCAGGGATTAAAGAGAGTTAATAAATGCGAGGATCTTAGAACTGTGCCTGACACACAGTCAACTCTTCATGTGTGTCTTTTGGATTAAAATCTGTTGCCCCATTGGACCCCCTCGTTCCTTCCATAACCTCCTGGTGTCACTGGTTCCTATCACAAACTCTCTTCCAGTTCTCTTTGTGGGTTGCTTCCATCTCTCCCCCTGCTTCCCCTACCCCAGAACCTTCAGCCTTTGC
Organism: Martes martes; assembly: GCF_963455335.1. Classification (NCBI taxonomy): domain Eukaryota; kingdom Metazoa; phylum Chordata; class Mammalia; order Carnivora; family Mustelidae; genus Martes; species Martes martes. The sequence goes on from NC_137896.1 coordinate 90,259,237, forward strand.
TCGCACTGGGCACTGGGAAGACGCTGTCCCATCAGGCTCCTTCTAGCCTCCCACTGCTTTAGTGCAGATGGGGTGGAACCCGCTGCTGCTCTGAGACTAGCACTTGCTTCTGGGCTTGAGCTAGTCATGGACCTGGAGAGCCTGATGGGCAAACCCATTGTAGTGATGAAAGCAGAACTTGAATGACTGAAAAGCTGTGCGGAGGGGAGGGAAGGAAAGAAAGCAGAAGGGATGAATTAGGAGTGTAGCTGAGGCTGTGGAAGAGGCTGGTGACAGTGGCAGAGGGTCTGAGAGCCAGCCTGGCCAGAGGTATAGCAGGTCTTTGCCACCCGATGGCCTCTAGGGCCTTCGTGGGCATGTCAAGGAAAGCTCAGGTGGGAGTCTAAGGTGGGATGGGGGGAAACCCATTCTGGAGAGACAATGAGGAAAGGTGCGCTGAGCTGGAAATATACCAGACACTTAGTCACTGCTGCAAGGAGGGACTTGGTCCTGGCTTGCTCCTGATCTGGACCCTTGTACCACAGTGTGGTCCTGGGATTGGCACCTGGGAGGCTGTCAGCAGAGCTGGAGCTCAGGCCCTGCTCAGACCTGTGGAATCAGAAACTCTGGGGTGGGGCCCAGGAGCCTGTTGGAACACACTCTCCAGTGATTGTGATGCTGCCCGTGTCTGAGTGCTTCTTAAACTGCAATGAGCTGTAGAGAGATGAGGAACCATCCTTTGACTTCCTGATTCTTAACTGTTGCTTGCTGATAGCAAAATACAGAAGGCTCAGTCCGGGAAGTGAATGAGCTGCCGAACAAAAATTATTGTATTATTTATTCCTTTATTTAACAGATGGTTATTGGGTCAGGCATTGTTTTAGCACGGTGGAAATAACTGTGAACAAAAGAGACAAGAATTCTTGCCCTGATAGAGCTACCATTCTTGTGGGGGGCAGGGGGGCAATCTTAGTAATTAAGATGAGATATAAACTATGTAGTATTTAAAAGGTGAAACATGCTAAGGAGAAATGGAGAGCAGGGGTGGGAAACCGGCAATGAAAGGGTGGGAGGGGGGAGGCAGCGAGAGCATTTGCCGGTTCAGACCAAGTGGCCGGAGAAGGCCGAAGCAAGAGGGAGCAGTGGAATAAAGTCGTGCAGCAAGTGAGCAAGGAGTCCTGTGCACACCTGGTGAAAGGCCACTTCCGGCAGCTGTACCCCGAGTGTGCACAAGAGCTACCAGCTGGGTGACCGTCTGCAGGGAGGAGGCTGCGGGAAGCGGGCAGGGACATCTTATAAGTAGACCAAGGAGAAGAGCTGATGAGGTTGTGATCACCGTCAGATCACCTGGGCCCAAACGGCCTTGGGAGTGCTCAGGGTTTGCTGATAATCACTTATCTTTGGCTCGAACTACCTTTGCCACCATTTTTTCCCCTGTGACTCCAAAGCCTCTTCCCTGTCCCAAGCTCATCTCTTCTCCTTGGGCTGTGAAAATATTAATGAGAGTTGTTTAAACCTATTGCACACTTCCTCAGTGCCACACCCTTACTATCATCCACATCTTACAGATAAAGAAACAGGTTTCTCATCCCAGATCACCCAGTGAGTCGGGGAGACAGCTTCCGGGCCTCCAGCTCCAGGCACCCCCCCCGGGCTGGATGGCGCCCACACTTCCCCACTACCCCTCACCATCTGGTCTTCTGTGACCACCTGTCAGGGTGAGGAGGAAAATGGTGGGAGGGAGAGGAGGACTGGCAACAGGGCACAGAGGTGACGAGGAGAGAATGCCTTGAAGGTGAGGATTTTGAGCCCCTGCATTTTCTGTCCCAAGGTATTTGGCAGGGTCAGCTGGGACAGAGTGGGGGAGGGTACACGTCTACTAGAGAAAAAGCTGCTAGAAATGGCAGACAGTTGACTGTTATTATCAAGTGACCACTTCAGGAAATGGTCAATCATGCTGTGGTCACAACGGTGAGCCCATGTCACCATGTGGGAACAGTAGATTCTGGAGCCAGAAGATCAGAATTTCAGTCTTAACTTGTGTTTTTTAAACCTTGAGCAGGGGATGCCTGGATGGTTCAGTTGGTTAAGGAGCTACCTTCAGCTCAGGTCATGTTCCCAGAGTCCTGGGCTCGAGCCCCATCTTGGGCTCTTTGCTCGGCAGGGAGTCTGCTTCTCCCTCTGCCTCTGACCCTCTGCTTGTCCTTCCCTTCTCTGATAAATAAATAAATAAATAAATAAATAAATAAAATGTCACACAAGAACAAGATATTATTGCAAAAGTTGGCCAACCTTCATTAGAAGGTCAGTTGTGACGTGAGAGAATGTTGCGTGCCACTTTTACTGAGGCAATGGCTCAGCTGCTTTATCCTTGAGTGCTTACAAGTGGGTATTTGAGAGATTTATTTGCAAAGTTTGCTCCAGAGTAACTTGCTGGCAACTCAATTTTTCCTACCAGGTATACCCAAACATCCGTGGCAGCTATCTCTGGAGAGCAGAATTAGAGTTGATTCTTACTTTATTTTTATATGGTTCTGCATTAAAAAAAAAAAAAAAAGGTACGGACATTTGAGTGAGGAGGGTTTGGGTAACCACAAGAGGCCGGGTGTGGCTGGAAGGGGGGTGTGTGGAGAGGTCGCAAATGGGGCAGGAGAGATTCTGTTTGTGGAGTCATTGTTTTTCAAAGGCTCTATAACGCTCTGTCCCAGCTTGAAGCCGTCTGTCTCAATGTGTGCTCCCAGACCAGCAGCACTGTCCTCACTTGGGAACTTTCTAGAAATGCGAATTCTGGGGCGCCTGGTTGGCTCAGTCAGTTATGCATTTGTGTTGGGCTCAGGTCATGATCTCAGGGTCCTGGGATAAAGCCCCTCATCGGGCTCCCTTATCGGTGGGGAGTCTGCTTCTCCCTCTCCCTCTGCCCCTCCCCACTGCTGTGTGTGGGCTCTCTCTCTCTCTCTTTCTGACAATTAAATAAAGTCTTAAAAAAAAAAAAGAAATGTGAATTCTCAGGCTCCATCCCAGACATATTGCATCAAACTCTGGGGATAGAGCCCAGCTCTGTTTTTAATAAAGCACCAGGTGATTTTGGTGCATGTTGAAACCTGAAAACCCCTGGTGTAAAATATTCCCAAGTTGGGACAAGGGTCTCTGCCCCCAGTGAGCTAGCAAAAAAGAGCCAGTTGCCTCCATTATCTATTAACCTCTTGTGCAGGTCCCCCGGTTTGGCTCTCCCAGCTGTAGAGATGTCCTTTTCCTTTCCCTAACAGCAGTGAGGCGAGGACGTGCCTCTGAATGACTAGTTGGGGTTTTACTTACTGGCAGAGAAGCGTCTGGGAGGGACAGACTTCCCAGTGCTTTCTCAAATGAGTTGCTTCTCTCTTTGAGTTAAAAAGATCCAGAAGTAACCCAAAAGAGGTCCTCAGAAGACGCTGGGTCCTCTAGTCCTGAGGTGTTACAATGTGTTCCCTGATGGTTCTCTAGACCATGTGGCTGCTCCCTGCTTGTTCCCATTATCCGAGGACAGAGCCTCCCACCTGGCCTCCCACAGAACAAGGAGGTCAGGGGGACTCTGAATTGCTGTGAATCCTTCAGGGACAGCCCAAAACTTCCAACTCTCAGATGCCTCACCTAGAAGCCATCTCCGCTTCATCTCTACCTACTCTGCTCCCCAGCTACCTGGTATTATAACCATCTCTGTATGTCTTGTCTTCCTTAGAGTCTAACGTGCTTAGCAATAGAAAAGAACTCAGTTAATAATAGTTACTATTTTTATTGTTGTTACTTTGTATTAAACAGGAGAAGAGGGGAAGGGCACCCCAGGTAGAGAGAACAGTGGGGTCGGTGACATAATTTTGGGGTCCTGGAGCAAAGTGAGAATTTGAGGTGTGGCTAGGGAGCTGGGAAATCAGTCCCCCTTCCTGTCGGTCCACTGCCCCAACCCATATGTGATGGTGACCCCCAGGAGATTGCAGTCTCTACACAGGGACATGTTCCGATTCTGGATCAAAGGTGGGGGAGAGGCCCCCACTGAGTTACCTGCCAAAACACATCACCAGGGCACGGCCAGCCCAGGGGGCAGGGATGGCTGTGACCATGGCCGGCAGGGCTTATGCCCAAACCTGACCCTCCCCACTCATACCCCTGGGCCGCAGCTCAGGCTGGAGGGCAATGGAGGACTGACTCAGTTGTTCACCCAGGCAGAGGGTAGCAGATGTTGCAGAGTGGGAAGGGAGATATCGGCCTGTAGGGGCAGGGAGCAGGTGGCCAAGAGGTGGGACCAAGTATGAGCAGAGGCTCTGAGCGCCTGGCATACCTTTCAATGCCCCACTGGACTTCACTTAGAAATTCAAAGAGACAATTAAGAATTTCAAGAGAGCCCTTACAGAGCCTTCTACTCCAAGCACGGAGCCCTGTGAATGTGGAGACTTGTGTGACTGCACTGGCCATGTGTTCATGGAGACAGTACTGTGGGGTAGAGTATGTAAAGATGTGGCATGTTAGGGGAACTGCAAACTGACACATTGTAAGAAAAAAGCAGTTTCTTTTTCAAAATTTTATTTAAATTCTAGTTAGTTAACATATAGTGTAATATTGGTTTCAAGAGTAGAATTTATATATACAACACTCAGTGCTCATCACGACAAGTGTCCTCCTTAATGCCCGTCACCCATTTAGCCCACCCCCACCTCCCTCCACCAGCCCTCGGTTTGTTCTCTATCCTTAAGAGTCTCTTATGATTTGCTTCCCTCTCTCTAAGAAAAGAGCGAGAGTTCACACTGAGCTGAGGAGGAGTGGGAGGTAAGGATAGAAAGGCAGATACGAACATAATATTTAATAGGTAGGCAAAAGGATAGCCATAAAACTTTCATTTTCAAGTTAAAATATATAGTAATATAGAATTGATACAGAAAAATTTGAAGCATAGGACTATATAAGTTTCCCAGGGTTGCTGTTAAAATGACCACAAACTGGGTAGCCTAAAGCAATAGAAAGTTATTCTCTGTAGTTCGAGAAGCCAGAAATCCCAAATCAAGGTGTTGGCAGGTTTAGCTTTTTCTGGAGTCTCTGAGGAAGAAATAGACTGATGTGTCTCTCCTATGTTCCAGTATGTAGGGTTTGCTGAAAGGAATTTTCAAGCAAGAAAGGTGATCTGCTGAGGGACAGTGGTGTGTTGGAATGGATCATCCTGGCTCCCAGGAAAAGACTATGCCCGTCTCATCTCAGTTTCCTTTTCAGTAACCTCCTGTCAGTAGCTTGCAGTCAGCCATGGTGGGAGTACTTATACCACAGTACATTAGCAAAGGCTACAAATCTGGGCTTCTTTATTTATTTTTAGGAGAGCCAATTTACTAGCACACCAGTGGATTCTTACCTGGCAGAGGAGAGAGAAGAACATTCTAGGCAGAAATTATAAGAGACCAGGCAGGTAGGTATAGAGGCACTGGTGTGTTTGGGAACGCCAGCCAGAAGGGGCTGACTGTCCCAGAAGGAGTTGACTGGGCAGTGGTAGGCACTGAGGCTGCATGGATGATGGACGGTTGCACTGGGATGGGCCTTGTGAGCTGTGCAAATTACTGGGGGTTATATTTTAGGAAGACAATAACCGGTAGCAAAATTGTTGGTGGATGAGTGTGCATGGGACTGGTGGCAGGGAGACTGGTTAGGAGGCACTTACGAGAGGAGAGGGGACAACCATGACAGTCAAGAGAGCATCACCAGCCTATATTGTCAGTGTGCCTTGTGGATCTTCTTCCTAGTCCTTGAGGTCCGAGGGACCCTGGTTCCAGTGTTTTTACCCAAGTTCTGTGTCATCCTGGAAAACCTTAACCATGCAGTTGATCCCCCCCTATATCTGGACTCTAAGTTCCCTGATCTTAGTATTGATTTAACTGATCTACGTTAAATTTTCTATCTTACAGAGAATATACTGTATTTTCTGGCATTCCTGGGGTATTTACCAAGAAGCCAAGTTACCGCTGTTCTCCAAACTCTTTCCTAACATACCACTCCTCCAGTCTCCTTTGTTTTTCAGAAGCCAACTACTTACCTATTTATTTATTTTTATTTAAAAGAATGTTTTTAACGAATCTCTATACCTAAAGTGGGGCTTGAACTCATAACCCCAAGATCAAGAGTCACATTCTCTGCTGACTGAGCCAGACAGATGCCCCAGAAACCATCTCATTTGAGGACCATGCCATCTGACTCTGCCCCTTCATCTCATCATGGACATGGGTGGTCCCAGGGTTGGGTCAGAAGGGTCCCACACTTGGTTTAACGCTTCTGTTGCCATCTTGAAGGGTTTTGTTGTTGTTTGTTGTTGTTAAGTAGGCTCTACACCCAATGTGGCACTTGAATTCCCTGACTAAGCTAACAAGGTGCCCCGTCTTGGAGTTCTTAATAATTTTGTCTTTGAACTTGTGTTAACAAGTGAAATCCAGTAGGACAATGGAGCAGGCTTGTGAACAGTGGGGATACGTGCAGCATGTGGGTCTGCCATTCCTTGTTGTCCCATGTATACTGCATTCATGATGCCCCACAAGAAAGGAATCCTGGTGGACACATGATGTGTGGGAGTTCAGGGAGACCTAAAATGAATACTAGGTAAGTGTGTTATTTCTATGACTGTTTAAGTGGGATTTTTATAGCCCCAGAGGCCACGCTTCCTGTTTCAACTAGAACTTGCTTCAAATGCAGGAAGAAGGCACTTTAAGAAACAAAAAATCAAGGAACCCTATCATATCCTTCTAATTGTATCATAAGCCAGCCACTTACTCTGCAAATGATGACGCAGAAGGAAAGGGAGAGACTGGGAGACCCACAGTTCCTTCCTTACTCATTGGTAAGCCTAAGGTAGAGAGTGTTTGTAGATGGGTATGTACATCAAGAAGTAAAAGAAAAACAGGTGAGTGAATTTTATTCTGGTAAGAATGACACACACGTGCACGTGCCAGCTATAAAATACAAACTCTGTAATTGCAGTTATTCTGCATATGAGTCAAGGTGTTCTTGTGTTTGCATTTGAAATTGGCATTGCACGATGTATAAAGAGGAACAGTAAAATTCATGCTAATAATTTAAAATTTTAATTTTTCTCTATTGAGAACAACATTAAACAGCAAGTGAAAAACACGATGACAAGATAAAGAAGGTGGAAGAAAGAAAAAATGTCTTACCAGTTCATGTTCACGGCCACACACTTCCTCTCCACCCTAAAAGCTTGCATCATGCTCTGCAATTTTCACAATCACTAGGTTGATCTGCTGTCCAGAAATACATATTTTGGAAAAGGCAGTGTGTGGTCTTAAGATACAAAGTTGTATATACATGAAATACTTACAAAAACTGATGCTGCTTTAGACAAGGATGTTTATTCCAATACTTCTTACAACAGTAAAATCGGAAACAATACATGTGGAATATAATGGAATGCAATATCAACTCCTCCCCAGGTCTCCAGTCTGCTGGCTTGCCCTGCAGATTGTGGACTTGGCATCCCCCACAACTGTGTGAGCCAATTTCTTAAAATAAACTCCTCTCTGAATACATACATGTCCTATTGGTTCTACTTCTCTGGAGTCTAATACAAGGTCCTTCCTATATTTTTCTTCCCTTGTCCATTTCTTTAACCATATCTGGACTGTGCCATGGTCAGAGCCTGCACCAGCTCTGAAATTGTACCCGCACAAGGAACGTCAGAGGCCACCCTCTGACTCTTACACCTGTGTCTAAATCTGTTTCTGTGGTCTCATTCAGTCCTGTCATCCTCCTGTTTCTTCACCATCCACCAGCCCTCTTCTGGATGACTCCTTTGTCCTGACCCAGCTTCCGCTTCCACATCCCATTATCTCAGTCACTTTCCTCCCCCAAACTTCTACTCCCTTCTCTTGGTTCTTCTGCTCCAGCTGTCCTTCCAGTTTCCAACTCTGGATTAGGCTTCCCAGCTGCTGCCTTCACTTCTATACCCACATGATTGATACATTAGTAAGCGTTCTTCCGAGAGGCAGAATTCCTTCTTTGTCTGGGGGATGTCATTATTTGTTCTCTTAAGGACCTCAATTAACTGGATGGTTATGGAACATAATCTGCTTTACTTGAAGTTTACTCTGCATTATGAAGAGTAATTTTATTTACTAAAAGTCTACTGATTTCAATGTAATTATGTCTAAAAAAGAATCTGACTGAACATCTGGAGACCATAGCCTAATCCAGTTGATGCATAAAATGAACTATCATAGTGAGGAGCTGGAAGAACTCACATTTTCATTTAGCATATATTTATTGAGCACATAGAGTGTTCTATGGTTGAGAACATAAAAATGGATAAGACCCAATCCTTTTCTCCTCAAGGAGCTCATCATCTCTTGGAGTGAGGTGGACATAGAAGCAGATATTTATAATATACAGTGATGAGTATCAGGATGGAAGGGGTACTAGAGGTAAGCAATGGGTTATCTGCTTGTAGGATACAAAGTTTGACCTCGTTCTATTAAATAAATCATAAGATCAAGGAACTTTGAATCCACAGAATAAATCAGCCTCATGGTTGAAGTTGTACAGGTTGACCCAGGACTTGGGCTGGACAAAGAGGTGACAACGGAACTGTATCTTCAATAATACATAGGAACTGGGGTGCCTGGGAGGCTCAGTGGGTTAAAGTCTCTGCCTTCAGCTCAGATCATGATCCCAGGGTCCCCCAGAGTCAAGCCCCGCATCGGACTCTCTGCTCAGCAGGGAGCCTGCTTCCTCCTCTCTCTCTGCCTGCCTCTCTCCTACTTGTGATCTTTGTCTGTCAAATAAATAAATAAAATCTTTAAAAAAAAATAATACATAGGAATTGAGTAGGTAAGGAAGGAAGAAAAGAACAGGGCATTTCAGGTTGGATTGTGGGGTGATAGCATGACATATGGCACAAGTCAGGAATCAGAGGCAATGTTGTAAATCAGGAATTTGTGTTACTCGAGTGGAAAGATGGGGGAAACCAGAAGGAAAGATCCTTGGGTTCAATGAAGCAACATGTATTCACTGGGAGTCGACTTTTGCCAGGTACTAAGCATGTATATGAGTGTTGGGGGAGAGAGGATACTGGGGTGGAGTGAGGTGTTCCAGATGTCAGAGTTAACAGGTTGGGGACACACACATACACTTCCTCACACACACACACTGGGGTACTCCATGGGCTGGAGTGATCAGAGATGGCTTTGTCCATTGTGGTTCTATGTGTCTTGTGCTTGCAGTGCTGGAGGATGGGGAACCCAGGGGTGGTGGGGACAGATAGCAGAAAGAAAAGGTGCCATCATAATGTAAACAGACGTTCAAAGAAGGCTCCTAGGAACCCAGTTTCTACTGTATTAGGAAGAGACCAAACTTGCTGGTGGGGAGAGTTTGTATCAGGAAGGACACATAGCAGAACAGGGAGAGCGATGAATACAAACTTAAGTAGTTTGGACCTGATCTTGTGGGCAGTGAGGCTTGATCAAAACAGCGGTATGGTCAAAACAAAACAAAACAAGAAACAAAAATATAGGTGATACGGGTATAGGAAAAGTGGCTCAAATGAGGGCTTCTGAGGATGGGGAGAGGATAGGGGTGGGGCACTAGCAGGAAGGGCTTTACGTGATATGCTAAAGGTTTGAAGTGTTATCTTTCAGGCTAGCATTTTTTTTTCAAAATATTATAAAGCAGTCCAATAAATCAAGCAGACACAAGCAACCACCAGGTTTGCCTGGCTTGAAAGCCCCTGCGGAAGGTGATGGGAAGCTAAGGAAACTGAAACTCTGATGGCTGCGTGGGATCCAGACTAGAGTGGGAGAAGGTAGAAGCTGGGGTCAGGGTGAGAAAGAGATGATGAGGGTGGTTTATGGAGGAAGCAGCAGAGATGAAGGGAACAAGGTGATCTTGAAGAACTTAGCAGGGAGAAGCAACAGGCAGGAGAGGGAAGAACCCAACCTCAGGCAGGAGGGAGGAAGGAGAGCTTCTGGTGTGGTCGTGGGTGAGGCTCTTGGCTGCCACCAGGGAGGAAAACTTAGAAAACACCTGGTCCAGATGTGCGGTCACTGTCACAGATGGTCATTCCTGCCTGCTTGCCTTTGATCAGTGCTGGGACTTTTTTGAAGAACTTCTGGAATAAACTTTCAGATTTAGAGTCTCAAGGAAATTGTAATACTGTGCACTCATTCATGCAGTCTGCCAATCTGCAGAAGGGAAAGAATCCTTCCACTTGGGCTGTCAAGGGAGTTTTGTTTGGAAGATTAAACACTGGCCTTGAGGGCGCCTGGGTGGCTCAGTGGGTTGGGCCTCTGCCTTTGGCTCAGGTCGTGATCTCAGGGTCCTGGGATTGAGTCCCATGTCGGGCTCTCTGCTTGGCGGGGAGCCTGCTTCCTTCTCTCTCTCTCTGCCTGCCTCTCTGCCTACTTGTGATCTCTCTCTGTCAAATAAATAAATAAAAATCTTAAAAAAATAAAATAAACACTGGCCTTGAGTTCCAGGCCAGGATTACATAGACAGGTGCCTGACTATCAATAATTATGAGGGGTCTGAGATTTTACCTTACTTGCAAGCTAGTAAGCCTGCTCACAGGTGTGGGCAGAAGACATAAAATTCCTGGGTCAGAGATAAAGCACAGGCTATTACTTACAGCAATAGCAGTAACTCAGGTAACATCACTTTGGTGTTTGTTCCTCAAACCTCAATTTCCACAGGGTAATACATGAAAGTGCCAGGTAATGCTTGTACAAGGAGGGGGCTACATCAGAAGAGAGGAACCCCAAGCCTGGGGAACTTGAATCTTTTATAATGGACAGTAAGCCTACCTGAACTTTGCCCTGGAGGGAGACACTATCTTTATTATACCAAACAGTAATTTAAACTTGCCAGTGCTCTGGAAGGAGACATTATCTCTGTCTTCCAAGGCTGTTTGCTAGGCCAATATCCTGGAGAAGACAGTCTCACCATCAGGTAGTCCTGTGACCCCAGGATATTCAGAAATGTCAGGAAACTGTGAGAGCTGTGTCCTAAAATGACAAGACTTTGAAAATGATGTCCTCCTGGAGGGTTGACAAAACCCCTTCAGTCCCTATCCCTTTCCTCCATTGGATCCATAACACATAGGTGACTTTTCTGGTTGACCTCAAAGGTGGGAACTTCTATTACCTGGGTACTCTTTAAAATGTCTCAAAGATCTGACCATCTGTAACTGAAGTTCAACCCTAAAGGGAAGTTCAACTTGTCTGTACATGGTTAGTTTAATGACCCTTCACCGCTTGGGTCTTCAAGCTACCTTGATTGCTTTGCCTCAAAGCTCCCCAGTTCCTGACTAGATTGGAATTTTGTGAAACTGGATCAGTCTTACTTACTTGGACCCAAAGGCTGAGCCCATAATTAAGAGGTGTTTGAGGAATGTTCAGAAACTTTCCTACTGAGTTTTCTCAAGTTTGAGAGAAATAAAATGCATGTAGAACTTGGCAGATAGGAGTTGTAAAACAGCGCAAGCACATACCCCAGGGAAAGAGTTTATGAGGCTGTTGAAGGTCCTTGTAAACCACCAGTCTTGGCATTGCAGGATTTTTTTCTCCGTCATTGCCTGTGGTTCTTGGTCATGCCGCTTGAAGGACGAAGAGATAGACCACATAGGGTGGTGGGCAGCAACGCAAGGTTTATTAACAACAGCAAAGTGATAGTACAAAGCTCCCGGGGAGGGTGGGGACTTGAAGGGGTTGTCCCTGGAGTATCTATGGCTAGGGGTTTTTAATCAACTTTTAATCTGATTAACCCTCCCTGCGCCCATCATTCTATCAGATTTTTGTTACCTGTCTGTCATATGGGAAAGGGTGAAGGGCTTCTTTCAGGGCAGGGTAAAATCCTTTTAAGGGTGGTTTTCCCCTTGGGGAGCGGGGTAGGTCTTGTCCCTGCCTTCCTGCCTTCCAATGATCCTTCCTCATGTCACTTTAAAACCTCACGAGACTGAATGTTCACACATTGGCACCTTCAGATGAGGAAGAATTGTAGCAACAGCTGTGACTTCAGGACTAGGAACTGTAGTTACTTTAAGCCAATGCTCTGAAATGCTGTATCCGCAGCCCCTTCAGAGGCCAGCAGGCTCAAATAGAGGCTGTATTTGTTGCAGGGGTCCAAGCCTGCACCAGGAGTGCGACGACCCTCATTTCCATCACAGTGACTGCCTGAAATGGGGATCATCACCCATACTTAAGGAAACTGGTATAGATTGGACATGATGGAGCTCAACCCATGGGAGGCGGCTGGGAGAAAAACTTAACTCAGTGCAGGGGACCCACGTTGACTGGGACAATAAGCCCAAACAAATCCTCTCTATTGAAGAGTACGAATGTCAGAGCCGAAGAGAGATGCTGGCATACCCTTAGTAAGCAAAGCTCTGGGTGTTTCAGTTCTCCCAGAGGCCGGCTGGGCATCCCAGTCCAGGATCCATTGGAACCTGGGAGAAATAGTTAAGGATGAACAGATCCTGCATGCCCTCACACTCCCTTGTACCCTCATTGCTGTTTCCAATCCATGCTTGAAACTTTGCACTGTGATATCATTGTGTCCTAAGACAATTAAGAGGCCTTTTAATTAGTGTGTGACTAGACCCAGAATCAGAGGTAGAGAATAAATGAAGGATTCCCACATGTGAATGAGCAGAGATGCTGGGAAGTGAGGCATTGTGCTCTAGCTGTCTGCATTGCTGAAGGCAGAGGTAAAGAACTGTTCTCAGCTGCTCCCAAAAAACTTTATAGGGTGTGGTCTGCAATGTATGGGAGACCCTGAAAAACTTTAAACACGTTGGAAAATAAGGCTTCCTTGTGTACACTCCCTCACTAGAGGATCCAAACTTCCACAAGGCTTTGAATACAACCTTACGCTGCCCATATTCTGTCTCCAATCAGATCTCTGATATGAACACAAGCTCATGAAGTCTGTCTCCTTAGTTACTGTAAGCATTTCAGCTTATGGAACTCTGAATCTACTCACTAACCCATTCTTTCCCATGTTCCCCTGTCTCAATAAATGGAACTACTCATTTGCTGAAGCCAGAAACCTGGAGTCATTCACCCTACCAGGAAGTGTTCTGTCTTCCATGTCTAGAACTTTTTTGACTCCCTCCCCTGGTCTCTCTCTTTCTGCAGCTGTCATCTCTTGCCAATGCACCTTCATTTCTGGCCCGGTTGACTCAGTGGCCTCCAAACTGGTTACCCACTTCTTCTCCTGTTCTTTTCCAGCCCGTGTCCCAGAGGGAAGCCCGAGTGGCTTGTAAGCATTTATACTTTGGACCATGTCACTTACCGGCTTAGTGCTCTCTAGAGTCTTTCCACTCAGCTTGGAATTCCCACTTTCCTCTCATGGTCTCCTATACTCCCCATGAATCTGGGCTTCATCTCATGCCTCCCTTCCTCTATGCTGCCTCTCCCTTGTACTTCTTGCAGTGGCTTGTCCTTGCCCAAATATTTCCTATTCTGGTGCCTGTGAGCATGCCTTTCCCTCTCCTGGAAGGCTACTTGGCCCCACTCTGCCTGGCTGACCTCCCGGCGTGCCGTGCACACTGTGTTTTCCGTGGGCAATGTCCCCTAGAGCTATGCATCGAGGCAGCCCTCTTTCCTGACCACACGATCTGAACTGGGCTGCCAGCTTCTCACTCTCAGAATACATTTTCTTTTTTGCTCATAGCACGTGTCGTAATTTGTATTACACACTTATTTGGGTTTAGCTTTTCAACTGTCTGTTTCCTCCCTAAGCTGTAAGCTCCATGGAGGTTTGTCATGTAAACCACTGTGTTTCTGGGCTTGGTACAGTGCTTGGTGTTGTAGGTCCGGTTGAATGAATGAATGCAAGTCTATAGGGCAAGGGAAGCAGGGTGATAGAGGGCTGGGTAAAGACGACCAGAGCAACAACACGGTACCAGTACCCAGAGAATTTTGAAGCTTGAGGGCATGGTACACTTGGTGCTGCTCTTAGAGGCCCATCTGTGAAAGCTCTTAGAACTGTGTGCTGATCGGTTTCCAAGTGGGGCTAAATATTAACCTGCTGTCATTATCCTGAATGTGAGATCAGGCCCTGCAGTGCTAGTGGAAGGCCTTATCTCCCGACTTGATCACCACACACAGAAAATGAAGAGAGATCTGGAGTCCCTGCCTCAGTTGCATTGAACCCCTGCCTCTCCCCCAGTCCTTACATCCCCACTCCAAACCCTGATATTCTTTGCCTTTCCAATTCCCTGGCTTCTGCCTCTGCTATTCATCTATCACTTTATTTCTTTTGTGCTCCCTTCTCCACGCCCAGAAGGCTTCCCTTTCTTTTTGGTCAACTGTGTTCCAGAGGGGTCCCAGGCATTCTGGCCTTTGATTTTTTGCTGAATCAGCAGCTTGTGGGCTCCTGTCTCTCCCTTTGGTCTAGAGAGCCCCTGCTGCCTGCCTGTCCCCACCAGTCAGCACCAGCTCTCCTCGATCAGTCTGTCAGGTTCACAACCTGGCGCCCACTCTCTGTGTCCGTGTATACCCTCCTCTCGGGAGGGAGGGAGGGAGAGCCACTTCTCCTGCTCCCGGTTTGAGAGAGCAGGCATTACTTCATCACCAAATACCTAGAACACCCAAACTGCAGAATAAAAACAGACCCTCTCCAGAGAGTTTCTTTCTACTTCCTTTTTAAGCTTCCTTTTTTTATTTGTTTGTTTACACAGTCCACAGAAATGAGAACCAAAACTCAGTGGGCACCAAGGTTTCTGCTGGAAAAACCGGTAGCGTTTGAGATATTTAGTATTATTTAAATTTTATATTACATTTAATAATGGTGCCCATGCTATAAAACTCAATTCGTATGAAAGGCAAACATGAAACGTGAAATTTCGCTCCTATGCCAGCTGCTCCCTCTTCCCCTCAAAGTCACTTTCATCACCTTCCGAAGATCTTCCTTGCACTTGCAAGCAGGCCTGTGTTTTCACTCTCCTCCTCCCCCTACTCGATGTTGTTCTGTATCTTGCTCTTTTCTCTAAATGACGAGTTCCGCGTTAGTAATCCAAAAGCTTCACAGCTTTTTATAGCTGTATGGTGTTCCATTACTTGGACAAATCATAGTTGACGGTAATAAAATGACACATGTAATTCACTCATATTCAAGTATGTTTGTGAATACATTCCTAAAAGTCAAAGGCTATGTTCATTTTTAATATTTTTTAAAGAATTATTTATTTGACAGAAAGAGAGAGAGCATGCACCCGGGGTGGGAGAGGGAGGGCGGGGCAGAGGAGGGGGAGAGAGAATCCCAAGCAGACTCCCTACTGAATGAGGAGCTGGAGGGGGGTTAGATCTCACAACCCTGAGATCGTAACCTGAGCTGAAACCAAGAGTGGGGTGCTTAACCAACTCGGCCACCCAGGTGCCCTCATTTTTACTTTGATAGATATTGTCAAATTATCCTCTGGAGAAATTTATGAAAGTGCCTATTTTCACACATCTTTGTCAGTGTGGTTTCTAAATCTTCCAATGTTGTCAAACTGTGAGCTGAAAAATACATTTTTATTGTAATTTTTTTAATATTATAAGTATATTTTCATTTTAAAAGTGATCTGAAGTATTTTTTAGGTTAGTTTTTGTTTTGTTTTGTTTTGTTTTTATATGACAGAGAGAGAGCACAAGCAGGCAGAGTAGCAGGCAGAGGGAGAGGGAGAAGCAGGCTCCCTGCTGAGGAAGGAACCTGACACGGGGCTTGATGCCAGGATGCTGGGATCATGACCCGAGCTGAAGGCAGTTGCTTAACCAACTGAGCCACCCAGGTGCCCCGATATCAAGTATTTTTTCATATACTTAGAGCATTTATATATTTTTTTCTATGAACTCTTCATATTCCTGCCCCCCCCTTTTTCTTCAAATGGGACAATGGTCTTTCTCTTATTGACCTATATTGGCTACTTATGTTTTAAGGACATTTGTTTATGGTGGATTTGTCTTGAGGAATTATAAAATTTTAATGTACCTAAATTCATCTTTCTTTTGAGGTATCTGGGTTTTTGTGTGATGCTTAGAAAAGCTTTAATTGGAGATTATTTTAAAACTTCTCTACTAATTTAATTTTTAATAATTTTTTCTAATAATTTAATTTTTTAACATATTATTCTCTGCTTCATCTGGAATTTATTGTATTAGAAGCAGTAAGATAAGAATCCAAGTTAATTTGTCTTCCCAGATGGCCACCCTGATGTTCCAACGTTTACGAGTTAATCCATCGTTTCCTTGCTGATTTGAAAAACCACCTTTAGCGTAAACTAAACCCTTGTATGTCTCTGGGTCTGTTTCCGGACTTTTTACTTTGCCCACTGGCTTGTCTGTCTAGTCAAGTCTGGCTGCATGTTTTAAACATTTTTACTTCTATCTTTATGTCAAAGGGGTTGCAATAATATTTTAGGCTAGCGTTAGGGGTGCTCTTGGTATCTGGCAAAGCTAACTGGGCCATATGGAGACTGAATCCTTAATCCTGGCCTAAATCACTCTTCATTCAGCCCCTTGCCAACTACAACAAAAGAGGATCTGACATTAAGGATCCATGGGTCTGGGAAGTCCAGACACCACATCCTGTTCTCAGTTAAGCCTCACAACCACCTCCACGGAGCAGAGTGTTCCTTAGGTCATTTTGGTTGCAAGAGACAGACTTGCCAGGGCTGGTTCAAATAATAAGGGGTGCATTGTTTTCCTGTATAAGTAAGGGGGACATAATGTCAGCCACCTCATCAGGAAGAGCCATACAAGACTGCATATGGAAGGTCTCTTTTTTTTTTTTCTTTTTAAATTGCTCGTCATTTACCTAATTTAAAAGCGTAAACATATAAAACTCATTTTACAAGGTTGAATGCAGGCATATTTAAGGACCTATACCAAACATATTAGTGTGCTGACCTATGACAAGGGCTGGGGAGGAAAGAGGTATGGGTATCAGGGTTGAAGGGTTGCAAAAAATGAAAATGAAAAGAAATAAACCACAAGTGGAGGGGCATTTCATGGGCTGATGAGAGTGTGCTATGCAGTGAAGATCAGTGAACCATTTGCATCTGGGATCCTTTAAAAAATTAAAAGTCAAAATGGAAGACTCCAGGCAGAGCTCACCATTTGGTGTGGACTCCTTGAGACAGGTCTCCCACTGTTGGGTGGGTTCCATGGGGACTGATGACAGCTCAAAGAGGTGGTGGCTGGCTCTTTCCAAGGAAGACTGGGAAGCACAGGACAGCCCCATCTCAGGGATATTTCACTCCCTGTGACTAAAAGTGAGATCTCGAGGCACGGCCATCACCTGGGAGCTGGTTAGAAATGCAGACACTTGGGTCTCACACCAGATCTGCTTCAGCAGAGTCTGACTTTTAACCAGATCCCCAGGTGATTAGAATAAATCATTAAAATTTGAGAACCTCTGCTCTAGGACATGGTTTGGCAAGTGGAAGTTTGCTTAGTGTCCAGTGCAGCTCAACCTACTGAGCCAACTCATTGTCCCCCCATGGTGGGTCATCACAGCTTCAATGGCTAAAGGGAAGCAGTTCTGAGTGGAGACAGGATTTACGATGTAACCTCAGAGAAGGTGCCCAGAGCACAAACAAGGTGGAGACTACCGCACTTGGAAAAGTCAGGAAGCTACCAGTTTAGGGTGTTTGGTAGTTGTCCATAGGCTAACTGAAGCCTCCCAGGATTCTGCAGGACTTGGAGAAGAGAAGAGAACTATGATCCAAGTGCCCAAGAGGGCAGTGGAAGAGGAGTGACCAGGATGTCTGTCAAATGTGAAAAGGCCTGGGGTGACCCAGCTGGAGGCCAGGAGTCCTAAAAGGAGTGGAACTTTTACTCAAGAGTAAAAGCAGCATTGGCATTGGGACTACCAATATCACCTCCCAACCCTCGGGTCTGAGGTGCAAGAGAGGAGAAGCCTCTAGAGGAGAGCCAGGGTCGGGTAAGGCCCAAAGGTGAAGGACACATTCTATGGAGAAGCCAAGGATGCAAGGGAATTGGTTTGGTGCAAAACTGGGGCTCCAGAAGACACACTGTGTTGGGATGCGGAAAGAGAAGTAGAAGATCAGACTGGAGAAATACAGGGAGGAGATGGAGGGCACAAAAGACAGGAGGTGAGTTAGCATTTTGGGAACTGTGTCAGTCAGGATATACCAGTCTCTACTATTGCAACAGATGACCCCACATCTAAGTGGCTTAAATGGTGGTTTCTTGCTTATACTACTTGTCCATTACAGGTTGGTGTGGACCCTGCTCCATGTCCTCCTTACCTAGGGATCTAGGATGATGGAGACTGTCTCTCTATGCTTCCATGATAGCCAGAGCTCAATTTTTTAAAAATATTTTATTTATTTATTTAAGAGAGAGAGAGTGTGTGCACAAGCAGGGGGTGGGGTAGAGAGAGAGGGAGAAGCAGGCTTCCCACTGAGCAGGGAGCCCGATGCGATGCAGGGCTGCATCCCAGGACCCTGGGATCATGACCCAAGACAAGGCAGACACTTAACCAACTGAGTCACCCAGGAGCCCCTAAAGCTCAGTTTTTTGTGTGTGCACTTGCTGGAGTTTTCATTAAACAAAGCAATTCACATGACCACCTCTGAATTTAAAGGGACAGGGTGTGCAATCCTACCATGAACCTGAGGGGAAACGAGAAATATTTGGTGACTAGAACTAATGATTACCACAGGTAGTGACTAACTTATAGGGGTGTGAGTGAATGAACCTGACTTTAAGTTTCAGAAGAGAACTCTGGGACAGTTCTGTTGGCATGCAAGCCTGCTGCCATCCACTGGAGGGTGGCTGAGTCCTGATACACCAGGAATCTGTGCCTATTCCATGGGCATGAGTTAGTTCTCCAGATTTCCAGAGGTGTAGGAATCAGAAATCTACACAGACATATGCAGTTGTTGGGATGGCACGTTAACCCTGCTCTTTGCTCTGAAAAGTTGGTCTTTGTAATGAATGGTTTTGTTTTCAGGCCAGAGAGATATTGGGTAAATAACTGTCTCAGCAAAAAAACAAAGAACAGGGATATATTGTTCTTCTGCGTATTTCAGCTGATACTTTAATCTTGACTCCCTGAACTCCCATGTCTCCTTGAGATACCAGCCAATGTTGCAAGCAGAAGCAGCCAACCTCACATTTTCCCTGACTGCTGAAATTCTACCAATAGTAAAGTCATACCTCCCTCTCTGAAAAGATTTAGAGAGCACATTTGTAATGCTCTTTGATTGACCAGTGAGCAAATGTCCTGTGGCCATCTTGAGTGCCTAGCCTTCTAGTTCTGCAGAAATATGCCTATTAAATCAAGAATGTTAGGGGGTATGGAAGTGGATGAAATGGGTGAAGGAAGTCAAAAGGTACAAACTTCCAATTATGAAATAAATATCATGGGATGTAATATACAGCATGGTGAGTATAGTTAATAATATTGTATATTTGAAGGTTGCTAAGAGAGTAGATATTAAAAGTTCTCATCACAAGGGAAAAATTGTGTGGCGGTGGATGTTAACTAGACTTATTGGGGTGATCATTTTTTTGATGTGCACAAATATTGGATCATTATGTTGTATGCCTGAAACTAATATAATGTTTTATGTCAGTTATATCTCAATAGAAAAATTTTAAAAAGAATATTAACCTCATTGTGTTCTAGAACTGTAGATCCATATAATCTATTGTGATTAGACCACTGATTTTGAAATTCTCCATTTGGATTACTCTGCAGGAAATTGGTATAGGATCCCAACACCTATGATGTAGGGAAGATTGGTCTGTTCTTCTCTGTGAAAAAACCCTGCTCTTTTAGCCATCACATGATTAAGGGAAGGTGACCCTGTCCTCAGCTGGAGGGTGGGCCCTGATTAGTCTCAGGCAGAGTGTCTGAGTCTTGACACTATTGACGTTGAGCCCGGGGAATTGTCAGGGCTGTTGTGTGTAGGACAGGATGTTGAGCAGCATTTCTGCCAGTAGAACCCCAACTACCGTTGAAACAACCCAAAGTGTCTCCAGATATTGTCAAATGTCTCCTGGGAGGAAAAGTGCACCCCTCCAAGCCATGGGTGTAAGCCAACCATGATAATCCATTCTTCTTTCTAGATAGCTGTCAGAAGAATGGGTATGTGACCCTTTGGCTAATGAGATTAGGGGGAAGAAAAACGGCAGGAAGGTTTGAGGAAATGTTTTCTTCCTTATAAAAAAGAGATCCAGGGGGCACCCGGATGGCTCAGTTGGTTAAGTGGCTGTCTTCTGCTCAGGTCATCAGTCCAGGGTCCTGGGATAGAGCCCCACGTGGAACCCCCACTCCCATCAGACTCCCTGCTCAGCGGGGAGTCTGCTTCTCCCACTTTCTCTGCCCCTCCCCTGGCTCACGCACGTGCTCTCTTCTCTCTCAAATAAATAAAATAATCCTTTAAAAAGAGAGAGAGAGAGAGAGACCAGGGAGGAAGCAGTTCCTTTCCCTTTCTCTGGATTTTACAGTTTGTAGCTGAAACGCAGGCAACGTTGTATCCGTCTCACTACCAGCATGAAGATGAAGTCAACTCAGGAAGCCCAGAGCTCCTCAGAGAAGGAGGGGCAGAGCCCTGACGCTCCCAGGAAGCTCAGCCCACCATTGGGTGGCTTTTTATTTGAAACAACAAATACCTTTTTGTTGGAGCCTGAGTGTTCTGTTCCTTGCACCTGAAACCATCAAACTGGCAGAGAGAGAGGCAGCGTCCTTGCCCATTCGGACCGGGACAGGTGCCCTCTTAATTAAAAGAAATACATTTCTCATCATCAAAGTGACAGGAGGTCAGGAATTTACTTGGGTTCTTGGCAAGTTGATAAGAAAACTGAGCACCTACTGTCTAGAGGGGAAGAATGAGGCAGCTAAGAAGAGAAAGACTAGATAGCCCTGACCAGGAATGGATACAAAGATCAGAGAAGTTAAGTGCAAAGGGATAGGGCTTAGTGAGTGGAGGAGTCAGACTTAGATGCAAATTTACCCCGAGCACCGAGACCAAGAACCCAGAGTCATGCTACAGCCATGGTCTTTACTGTTGGCTGCACAGTGGAATCACCTAGGGAGCTTTAAAAATACCGATGCCTGGGCCCTACCCCCACACATCCTGGTATAATTGGACTGGGGTGTGACCTGGGCATCCTTTTTTTTTTCTTTTAACTTAAGATTAAAATTTTTTTTTGGTGGATTCAGGTGTCCCCTGTCCTTTTTACTCTATTGTGTTGCCTTTGCAGCAGGCTGGCTGGGTTGGAGCACCCGGGCGGGGGAGGGGGGGGACGGTGTGCCCGCAGCCCCAGCTAAGAGGGTCGGGTTTTGGCTTCATGCAGGATAGAAATCAAACTTGAGCCAAGAGGAAGTGAGAGCAGAGTTTACTGAGACACAGAGAAAGCAAATACAGACAGAGCATCCTGGATACTCAGAAAGGAAAGAAGAGCGTGTCTGGTATTTGCTTGGGGTCTGGGTTTTTGTTTTTTTTTTAAAGATTTTATTTACTTATTTGACACAAAGAGAGAGAGAGAGATCACAAGTAGGCAGAGAGGTAGGCAGAGAGGTAGCAGAGAGAGAAGGAAACAGGCTCCTCGCTGAGCAGAGACCCCGATGTGGGGCTCGATCCCAGGACCCTGAGGTCATGACCTGAGCCAAGGCAGAGGCTTTAACCCACTGAGCCACCCAGGCACCCTGGGTCTGGGGTTTTTATGGAGGATTGTAGTTTGGTGCAGATGCCTTCTCAGGTGTCCAGGAACATAGACGAGCATTGAGGTTTCCTCCATGTCACTTCTGCCCCGGAATCAGGGGTCTTGGTGAATCAGTGGTCTTAGAAAATGTTCCTGATGGCCCCACCTGGTCACCCCTTAGATGTGCTGTCTTGTGCTGGAAAACTCTAAAGAAATCATTAACTCCTTAACCTGTACAAGGAGGACCCACATTACCTGTTTCATGAGGCATGTGTACGGCAGGGGAGGGGAAGGGTGTAGGTCCTAGCAAGAACAGAATCAGGAAAAGGAGCAGAAAAGCAGTTTTTCACGGGGTCCCTTTAGTTTCCTTTCCTCCCCTACCTTTACACCAGTAGGTTCTTCTCTTAACTTCATCCTCTTTTTTTGTGAATAGATAATACTCGTTGTACCTGGTACAGGTACCTGTCTCCCTGTCACTCAGTTCCTTTACCTAGAGGATAGTTCATAACTCTGTGTGGGTATATGTTTATTTTATTTTCAGTTCCTTTTTATTTGACAGGACTTTGTATGCATACTTTCTACATCTAGCACTTTTGACTTCACTGTACCTTACAGATTGCCCTATGTTTATACTTTGAGAGAGCGTCTTCTTTTTTATATGCAGCCGAGTTATTCCATGGTATGGATATGCCTTACTCTACCTAACCAGTCCCCAAGCGATAGGATTTAAGTTGGCCCCAGCCTTGCTTTGACAATGGATGCCCCAGGGAATCACCTCACACAGCATGTGTAGGCTTACCTGTAAGAAAAATGGGCTCTCCATGTCAATGGGCCAGTGTACTTGGGATTTATGGAGAGTGTCATGCGGACCTTATGGAGGCTGTGTTTCTTCATCCATAATATGCTAGGAGGGGACGCCTGGGTGGCTCTGCCGGTTAAGCGTCTGCCATTGGCACAGGTCATGATCCCAGGGTCCCTGGGATCAAGCCCACATCGGGCTCCCCACTCAGCGGGGAGTCTGCTTCTCCCTCTCCCTCTGTGCTTGCTCTCTCTCAAGGAAATAAATAAAATGTTTTTTAAAAAACAATATGCTGGGAGAAAGAACACCTCGTTCTTCATGGTAAAGTGTATTATCATTGTTTGATTTGTGCCAACCTGATGTGTGAGAAATGGTCTATCAGTATATTTTATAGGTGCATTTTCACCATTCCGAGCAACGTTAATAATTTTTTCATATATCAAATAGCCATTTGTTCCCTTCCTGTGAACTCTCTGTGTTCTTTACCCAAGGGTTTTTTATTTCCTTTTCTTATTAATTTGAAGAAGCTCTTTATATAGTAGAAAAATGAGCCTTTTATGTCTGATCTGTATTTTTGTCTAGGTTGACCTTTGATTTTACATAATGGACACTCTTTTAAGGGTCCTCTCTCTCTCTCTTTTTTAAAGATTTTATTTATTTATTTATTTATTAGAGAGAGAGAGAGAGAGAGAGAGCATGCACGAGGGGAGGAGGGGCAGAGGGAGAAGCAGACTCCCTGCTGAGCCGGGACATGGGTCTCTTCTCTTAGGACATTTAGATTTTTGTCTCTCTCAGAAAAGACTTCACTGCTCTGACATTAGAAAAAGCAAATGAACAAGCTTCTTCCTGTGGTTTCCAGAATTTGGGAGGAAAGTCTTGTTTACGTTTCCATATGAATGTTATAATCAGCCTGTTTATTTTAAAAAATCCATTATTTTCAGTTGGATCATATTTAAAGTTTACAAGTTTACATAAGACAAAATGAAGTTCTGTGAAGCCACGGTGCACCTCCCTACTTGTACTAGTCGGCATCCCGAGTTCCTTGTCCGTTTATTTAAATTCCTAGACATTTTGTCTTTTTGTTCACTATTACAACGGAAGAAAAGATGCCATTAACATCTGTTGATTGTTTATATGGCATCAGGATTTGTAAAAGTTCTCTAAATGATTCCTCTTTTTCTTTTTTTTTAAGATTTTATTTATTTGTCTGTCACAGAGAGACAGCACAAACAGGGGGAGCAGCAGAGGAGGAGGGAGAGGCAGACTCCCCACGGAGCAGGGAGCCTGATGTTGGGCTGGATCCCAGGACCCCGGGATCATGACCTGAGCTGAAGGCAGACCCTTAACCAACTGAGCCACCTAGGTGCCTTTTCCAGATGATTCTAATACAGTGGTGACTGCAGGGTGGGAAGTGGGCATGCAGAGAGGGCCCTGAGGTATAATCCAGGAAAGCATACATTGTCAAGGCCATTATTTAGAATTGCCAGCCCATGACGATAATAAAAACCCAAACTGACGAAAGGTTTTACTATTATTTATACATTTGCTATGGCAAGGTACCCCTTGCTGTCTGTACCCAAGGCCAGCGGCCTCCACGCCTCGGCACACCACTCTTCCCAAAAGCTACCAAGGGTGAGAATCACAGGCTTAGTCTTTCCTGTCCTCACCCCTCCCATTTCATCATCTCTCATGTTCTGTTTGAGCTACCTCTTACCTTTCCCACTTCTTTCACTTCTCTGACCTTTTGCCATAAACCTTGTAGAATCTTCCCCCTGCATCTTCCCCCAAAACTCTGGTCTTACTCCCCACCAATCTGTCCTCCACGTTGCTTCTACCCCAGGTGCAGACGGGATGCTAATACTTCCCTTTTTGCTGAACCCTCTCGCCTACCTGCCCAACCTTCCTCCTGCCATTCCTCACTGACAGTGGCTCTCTAGACCAGAGCACTGCATGTCATTTGGAACAAACCAATCTCTCCCACATCCCTGAGACTCTGCATTCACTATTTCTGACATCTGGAATTTTTTAAAATCATGGAGTTCCTATTGCATAGAAGACTTGATATTATGAGTGACGAGTTTAGGAAACCGGTATTCGGGATCTACTATATACTGGGTCCTGAACTAGATTCCATCTCGTGATTTCCACTTTGCAGGTAAGGAAACTGGAGCTCCCGGAGGCCGAAGACCACATGGGGTTCCCATGTGAGCCTCAGCGTGCCACCATGCTTTTTAATGCTTTTGATATATTTTGGATTTTTAGGAAGCCAATTTGTCTAAGGGCCCTTTAAACTTCACGAAGTAGCCTATTCAGTGACTGCTGGGTGTGGTGGATGTTTATCAAGCTTTGGCCTCATGTAGCCCAGTTTTCCAAGTTACGACTCCTGACTCCTGGGGTTGCTTTCCCAGCTTCCCTTGCGGCTAGGGCATGGGCACGTGCCTAAGCTCCATCAGCCAGCTGCAAGATGTCAGTTTGGATGTGAACACCATAAAGGAGATGCTGTGCAGAATTCCTTCTAGCAAGGATGCTGAGAGACAGATACCGATTGTCAAAGGTGGCTGTGGCTTGTCCTGGCTAATCCTGCGTCCAGCATCAGCAATGTGGGCAGAGACACCTGAGCCCAGCGGCCAGAGCAACGGCATTTCCACTGGCAGAGTTTGATGGCGTCACTTGGCCATCACTCTTGAGTGGCAAGCCTGTCAGCCTGATTCTTCAGCCCTCCTGAAGATCTTGAAAGAGACTAAATAGTCCTCCATTAACTCTTTTTCTGCTTAAACTAGCTTGAATAGGTTCTTTTTGCAAACCTGACAGATAAAATGAGGTTGTGTATCTTGTGGCTTCCATTTTTCTATTTTAAATACTTTCAATACCACCTCCCCCCAATCTCCCAAATTCACACATTGTGATTGAGATATGAGAGACCATGGAGGTCTTTAGGGCCCAGTGTTAAAAATAACATAGTGTAAGGAGTCTTAAGTATTTACATTCAAGGAAGGCCCACCCTCCCTCTTAAAATCTACGTAATCCCATCACTTATAACTTGCTTCAAATTTAAGAAATCCTAATTAGAGAAAGGAATATTTGGGAGACAGAGGTCTTTTGTCATGTCTCTCCCCAGGACAGCTGCCTAAAAGCTGATGGCCAGGTTTGGATCAGTCCTATGTAAGGCCAGAGCCAGCCTGTGTAAAAGCTGACATTTATATCCATCAGACCACCCTTGGCCGACTCTGGCCCGCGGCTCTGTCTCTTCCCTCTGAAACTCCATCACATAGAAACACACACACACACACACACACACACACACACACACACACACACTTGACTCTCAGTGATAGACTTTTCCATTCTGCCTTAATTGTTTTATGTGTTGGCTTTGTACCTCTGATTAAACAATTAATCCCTCAGGGGGACAAGAACCACATCTTGTGTTTCTTTTATAATTTTTACAGCACTGAACAGATTGTCCTGAACATTGTAAGGGTTTGCTTAATAAATAATCGCTGATTAATTTCTCTCTTGGGGCTGTGAGGGTAAATGACACAGGTGTCTCATTATTCTTAAATGTGTTGTGTGTGTGTAAGAGATAGAGAGAGAGATCGGAGAGTCAAGAAGTCATACACTCCAGGCATGGCATTTAGAGCTAGAAAAGTCGAAGACCCAAGACACAAGTCTCAGCCTTGTGAGTAACCTAGCCTTAGTTTGTCATGTATAAATTGGGGCTTATAACAATATCTACCCTACTTCCTGGAACTGGGGCCTGCAGAAGACATTATGCGTACTTAAGTAACTTTGTGATTGTTATGGGGTCCATATGAAATGGGACCAGAGAGGGGAGTGGGGAAGAGGCTCTAAAGTCAGTGTACAGAAAAGGGATCATAGACGACATTACCCATGGGGTTGGGTCCCACCCTCCTAGGGCCAACAGGACTTTTTTTTTTTTTTTTTTTTAAGATTTTATTTATTTATTTGTCAGAGAGAGAGAGAAAGAGAGAGAGAAGGAGCGAATGCATATAAGCAGGGGGAGCAGGCAGAGGGAGAAGCAGGCTTCCTGCTGAGCGGGGAGTCCAGTGTGGGACTTGATCCCACAACCCTGATATCATGACTTGAGCTAAAAGATGCTTAACCTACTAAGCCTTGGGGCCAACAGGTTTTATAGCGCTGGACTTCCACGTATTTCCAGGTAGCAGGCATCCTCCTCTTGACAGCCCACTCCTAGCCCAGGGGGTCAATTCTACCTCAGAATTTAAAACCTCTAAACCTATAGCCTGACACCTTGTCTCACCCCCACCTTGGTTCAGGCCTTGGTTCTACCTTACAGCTTAGGCCTCTTTCTGTCTCTGGTCTCTAATCCCCCCACCCCCACCCTGGAGCGCAGCTATTGACCTAAAAAAACAAATCTGATCACGTCCCTTCTCTAAGAAGCTCTGTTGGATATCTAAACCTACATATCTATGGTGTTTATCTAAAGAGGGAAGCCCAGCTATGAGGCTGTTTTCAGTCAGGTGAGAGATGTTGGGTGTGTGAACTAGGAAAGATCTAGAGGTGGAAAAGATTAGACAAATAATATATGAAACTATGAACTCTTTCTGTGTGTGTGTGTGTATTATTATACAAAACATGAACAATAGTTATTTCTTTTTTTTTTTTAAGATTTTTATTTATTTGTTAGAGAGAGAGAGCACAAGCAGCAGGAGCAGCAGGCAGAGGGAGAAGCAGACTCCCCACTGAGTGAGGAGCCGGATGTGGGACTTGGTCCCAGGCCCCTGGGATCAATGACCTGAGCCAAAAGCAGAGGCTTAACTAATCGAGTCACCCAGGCATCCCAAACCATGCTTATTTCTAAAATTTCTCCTACTCATTTAGATATTCAACAAATATTTATTGTGTGCCCACCGTTTGCTGGGCACCATTCTAAGCACTGCATGTATGAGGGAACAAAACAGATACAGATCTTGGCTTCTCACAGCTCACAGTCTAGCAAGGAGAGAAAGAACAATAGGAAAGTCAGTAGGAAGTCAATCAGGGTCACATGAGAGTGACTCAGGGAATCACTTGAGATTAAACTGATCAGAAGAAAGTCCTCTGAAGAAGAGCTGATATTTAAGCTGAGTCAGCGGGACATAGATCTGGAGAAGGATATTCTAGACAGAAGAAAAACAAAGAGTAAAGGCCCTTGGATGGGAAACAAGTTTGGCATTTTTGAGGACAGCATGCCCGTGTGAATGCCAAGTGGGGTACTGGGGAAAGTAGTATGGGATGGGATGAATGCGAGCAAAGGCTATAGCATATCATTGTCAGGATTTTGAATTTTATTCTAGGATTAGAAACCATTAGATAGATGGCTTGGAGTGAGGGAGGGAGAGAAGGCATGAATGGAAGCAGGGGCAAGGTAGGCTGATGTGGTATTGGCTCTGGCCGAGTTGTTGGCAGCTTGTGTCCAAGCCGTCCAAGGACATGGAGAGAAGTGGTCACTTACAGGGTTTATTTTATGGGTCAGATAGACGGCTTGCTGATGGACTGACTGGTAATGAGGGTGAGTGGCAGGAAGGAATTAAGGATGACTTAGGGTGGGTGGTGATGTCATTTGCTGAGACAACTGGGAAAGGGATAGATTAGGGAAGAAAAGTTGCGTTTGGCTTTGGACATGTTGACTGTGAGACGCTAATCATTCAGTGGCGATGACAAATGGTTGCTGGAGAATTGAGTCTGGAGCTCCTAGAGAGGTCCTTGCTGTAGATTTCCATCTGTGCGTTACCAGCACGGAGTCATGAGGCTGGGAGGGATCACCCTGGGAGAGAGCATAACCAGATCCGAGGGTGGAGGACAGCCCGGGTGTACTCCTGCATTTGCAGGTTGAGAAAACAGGGTCTGAGGAGCCTAGGGACACCAGAAGGGTGGAGCTTCCCCAGTTCCCACTGAGGAAGGTGTGTCCAGACGCAGAATGTGGTCAACTGTGTGTGGGCATCACCAGAAGTGGCGTAAGACAAGGGTGCAAAGGGGATAAGAACATGGGATCTGGCCACAGGTTAAGACATTATGGTGGGTGTGACAAACGCAGTTTGGGATGCTGGCCTGACTGGAGTACGGGGAAGGAGAGGCGTGAATGTATAGTTGGCAACGGTTCGTAGCTTTCAAGAAGTTTTGCTGAGAGGCTGGATCATGGATGGTTTTTTATTTGTCTGTATATTCCTGCCATGAACATTTATTACTTACATAATACTATAATAATGTATACAGTGCAGATAGCACCCGACTGCTTATGAGAGGAGAAGCTCCTCAGTAGAACACAGCCCTTCATCTTCCCTCCTCTGCGACCTATCCAGTCCCAGGTTTGCTCTTTTCCACAAGCACCAGTCCCTTGCCTGCATCAGTCTGTATTTCATTCTTGCCAGCTGCCACCCATATACCAACTCAGAGTCTGGTGTCAGGCATTAGCTGTGGCCGGACCTCTCCCTCCTCTCAGCATCTGAAAACCACCCCACCCCACATACGTCCAGGATCATTCCGGTACACACTTATCGCCCAGCCCGTCTCACCCACGCGTCCGTTCTACAGCTGCGGATAAACCTCCTTTCCTGTCCTTTACTTCCCCGGGCTCTTAGAGCGGTAGAATAGGAAAATAGGGAAAAAGAATTGGGCCTCAAAGTCAGACGGGTGTGGGTTCCTTCCCCCATCTGCCACATAGCTGTGTGACTCTGGGCAAGTCTCTTAACGGCCCGTGCCTCAAGTTCCTCATCTGTAAAACGAGGTTAGTAAAACCCACACCCTATCCGTTTTGTGATGCCTGGTATAGAGCAAGCAGCAGCTACGGTGGCGCCTCAATTTTGCTTCAGCGCTGCGCCCCGCTGAGCCATGACAGGTGAGGACTAAGATGTTTCAGAAATGTGACCCGGCATTGGGGGCCCCTCACATGACCCCGAGATACCAGACGGTGTCCCTGTCCCCGCACAAGGCACGTGCCGGTTGGGTGACCCGTCTTTCCAGTCGTCCCACACGCCGGGTCTGTGATCACGCGCCCCCCACCCATAGCTAAGCCTGACGCGGCGGTGGCTCATGCGCCTTTCCGCCCCAGCCTCTAGCCACGGACCACACGTCCCATCCCTGCCGCCCGGCCCCGCCCCCTGCCCCGGGCGCGCCCCTCCAGTTTCCCGGCTCGGGTGTCGGAGGGGCCGCGCCCGCGGGCCGTGCGCACGGATTGGCTGCGCCGCGGCGGCGGGCGGCCCGTGGGCACACACACCCTCCCCGTGCAGCCAATGGGCGTGCGCGCGTCACTGGCCGGGAGGCCCGCGAGCCGGCAGCCCCTCAATAAGCCACATTGTTGCACGAAACTCCAGAGCAGGAGTCCCCGGCCGCCGCTAGCGCCGCCGTGTCATCAAGCAGAGAAGCTCCGTGGGCAAGAGCAGCGCGCGTGTGAGCCATAGAGGTCTGCTCGCCCAAGTGAGACCGGACCGAGATTCTTCCCAAGTTGAACCTTTACTGATCCTGTGGCGAAGTTAGCGCCTTGGCGGTGGGGCAACCCGACACGTCGCCAGCAGTGATTTTTGGGCTCCTTCTAGCAATCAGGACTCCCCAAACCTGTTTACTGAGACCCTAGACTCTCTAGCTGGGCGTGCCATCGCCTGCTTTTTGTGCGGCCCGGATTCACTGCTCCCGGCCGGGCCCCCAAGCCCAGATACAAAGCGGTCGGACCGCGCTGTCCTCCTCCCCCGCACGCGCTCCAACCTCGGTTGCCCAACTCGGCGCCGTCGGGCCGCGGCAGGATGATCGCCTCGCATCTGCTCGCCTACTTCTTCACGGAGCTCAACCATGACCAGGTGCAGAAGGTAAGTAAGCGCATGCAGGGGCGGCTGGCTCGCCTTTGACAAAGTTGTGTGGTCCCCGGCCCTCACTCCCAGCCGGCCGGGACTCTCCTCCTTGACCCTGCGGGGAACCACTTCCTCTCCATTCGGGGTCGAGGACGCGGAAAAAGTCAGGGCTGCCGGGAAACTCCTGGGCGCGAGGAGCCACGTCCGCTAGGCACGGGCAGGCGTGTGCGCGCGTGCGAGGCGCCTGGGCTCGCGCACCGCGCGGCTCTCTGCCTTCCTGCCACCCTGCGCGCGCTCGCGCTTTTTTTTTTTTTCCCCCTGGAGGGGCGGGTCTCCCGGCACGTAGTCTGAGACTGCGGGGCCCACGTGGGAGGAACCCCTCTCTCGCTGCTGGAGTTCCGGCGAGAGCACGTGGGGGGAGAATCGTGGCTGGTGGGGGGAGGCTCTGCTGCCACGTGGGACTGCGCGGGGTCTCCTGTGCCAAAAGATCGCGTTCTGGGGACGTGCGGTTCCCTTCGGTGTTCCTGGGGCCTCGCGGAGGTGCGCTTGGGGAGAGGCCGATCGGGGAAGGAGCTGGGACAGCGGCCGAGAAACTCCGCCCGCCGCGCCCCCTCCCCGGAACTGAGGCGCCCGGAACTGAGGCCCCGCGAGGGGCGTACATTTACCCACAGACGTGCCTCAGGGCGGCCGGGCCCTGAGTACTCGGCGCCCGCCTCCAAGTAGGGGGCGAACTTTGGTTAATACTTCTGGTGCTCCTAAAAGTTACACGAAGGATCCCCCAATCTACCCCCCCCCCCCGCCTTCCCGCTTTGCTGTCTTCTTTGAAAAGTTTTCGTCAGGCAAACGAGCTTTTTCCTGTCCGAGACTCCGACAGGTCTGCCCACCTCGCTGTCGGCAGCCCCCCGCCCCCGCCAGTGCTCTCCGGCTAGGTCATTTACATAAGAAAGAGCTTCGGGACCCGCCGGGAGCCAAGCTCTAGGTGCCTCCGGGTATGGGGTGGGGGTGGGGCTGGGCCCGAGGCGCTATCTCTCTGCCGAGCACTGGGTTTCTGAAATACACGGGATTTCAGGGTTGGCACCTGACCCTGGACCTCAGCTAGGACTTGAGAAGACGGGAGGGGCTGAAGGGTGGGGGTGGGGGTGTCCAGAGCTGTGAGGCAGTGGCAGCGTTGCTTAATTACATACTTGAAATTTCTGTGTCTTAGAGGGAACACATTTGGGATAGTGTCTTGACATAATTGTTGGGTGCTGCGACCTGCTCGTACTCCCCTTCTGGGGATTCTGAGAGCAAAGGAGAGGATGGTGGGTTACCTTCGTGGTGTTTTTCAGAGCTGTAACAGATAACCCCCCAAATAAAACACGGCAATACTTAGCCTCAGACTGGAGGAGGGAGGATAGGGCCGCTGGTTTTGAGTTCATTTACTCTGCGTATAAACAACTGTTGCTCTCTCATTCCTGGGATGTGGCTCGGCTCTGCACTTGAATTCAGTTTAAGAATGTGTCTGTGAGCCCGCAGGATCTTGGCAACTTCTTTGGGCTTCTCTGCCCAAGAAGTGAGTTAGCCCTTGGGGAAGAGTCATCCCTTGGCAAATCCTAAAGTAGGAAGCTGTAGGATTATTGATCCAGGGGAGGTCTTGGTTGTGTATCACTCCAGGACATTTTAATTCCTTTACCAGTGTACTCTCCCCTAATCCAGAGGAAGGAGGCTAAGACTCGGACTGTCTAGGTATGGTTGGGAGTCATCACTTTGGTCCCAGGGTGGAGAGAGCATGAGCCAGGGTATCTGGAAATGAGTTCTAATCTGTTTTGTGATTTATTAACCACAGGACCCTGAACAAGTCACTTTGCCTCTTTGGACTGTTGGTTTCTTTTTGTAAAACAGGAGTGACAGCAGCAGCCTTGTCCACTTTAGGGAGTTCTGATGATAAAGCACGGGGTAATGTAGCCTTGTCTTTTTTGTAGGCGGCCCTTACCTACACGGACAGCTTCATTTTGGCCTGTGAAGGTCTGGGCGGACTCTGGGTGTATTTCCTCTAAATCACCGATGGGGGCAGAAGAGAGTCAGACCTTTAATTTACCTGGTGTCAGAACCTGGGACTCGGCCTCCAGGCTTAGGTGAGCAAAAGGGTTTGATTCCACCTACCATTCTGTAGCAAGTAGGAGGAGAATCAGAGAATATTTTGGAAGTATCTTTTCTTCTTTTTAAGTAGACTCCACTGCACACCCAGTGTGAAACTCAATGTGGGGTTTGAACTCATGACCCTGAGATGAAGACACTTAACTGAGTGAGACATCCCAGTATCCCTGGAAGCCTCTTTTCCAGTTCCTGCTACAAAGATGAACTAGAGAAGGATGAAGTTTGAGTTTAATTTTAGAGAGTCTTTTGAAAAGGTCTTGATCTGGACTCTTCTGAAATCCCTATTATCTTGCATATTCTGTGTTGTAGTCTGAGGCATGGAAAACTTAGATGCACTTAGCCACTACTAGCCCCTCACACCCCCAACTTGTCTCCTGATGGACAAGTCCAGTGTTTTGTACCATTAGCAGGAGAGTAAGAGTTACTTGCTCACATTTGCTGATTGACACTTTGAAACTTGAGAGCAAACACATCAGCATTTACTGTGTGCCAGGCCCTGGTTTAAGTTCTTTATGTTTGTTAGCTTATGTTCGCAACAGTTTCACAAAGCAGAAGCAGTTATTATCAGCATCCCTGTCTTACTGGTAGGAACAAAGGCACAGTAAGTTGTCCAAGGTCACTGGCTTTTGTTGTAAGAGCTGGGGATTAAAGTCATGCCGTCAGGTTTCAGAGCCCCATGCTCTTGACCACGCTCACCTGCTTCTGGGAACAAAAGTGGACTCCATCCTGGCCCCTGTCTGCATTCACTCTGGGATGCTGGCAGCACCATCACCCAGCATGCCCAGAAATGCAACTAGCTCTTCTCTTGCTTACATTAATGGCACCAGTACCCTCTGGCTATTCTGGCTGGGAGCTCTGGACTCATTTCATTGACTTTCCTTTCTGATCGCTACACGTTTGTCAACCTGTCTCTGGCTTAATTCAGAGGCCTCCTAGGGTTTCTCTGTTTCCAGTCTCTTTCTGGAGCGAGACTGGAACATTTCAGAACCCTTTTTTAACACTGCATACTGAAGGCCCGTTGACCCCTCCATGTTCTCTACCTCATTCCCCGAGGACTTACATCACCATTCCTTTAAATGCCATGCTCTTCACACAAAGCGCCTTTGCCCTATCATGGCATTTTTTTTTTTTTTAATGGGAGTTCTCATGACCAATTTTTTTTTGTTGTTGTTTTTATTTTTCAAGATTTATTTGAGAGAAACAACAGCACGGGTGGGGGGAGGGGAAGAGGCAGAGGGAGAAGTAGACTCCCCACTGAGCAGGGAACCCCACTCAGGGCTTGATCCCAGGACCCTGGGACCATGACCTGAGCCAAAGGCAGGTGCTTAACCGACTGAGCCACGCAGGTGCCCTATCATGGCATTTTTGTAGTCCCACCATGCATCGGACCTGGTAGTTTTCAGTTCCGGTTCCTTCCTTGGGGAAGGGAGAGTCCTGGCTGCTCAACTTTGTAGCCACAGTTTCTGGCCACCGATGAGGTGCTCAGTGAGAGTGAGGATGAGGGAGGAATCCTTCCTGGAGACAGAAGCTGAGCAAGGGCTGCAGGAAGGGGAGGAGAGTGAAAGGCACATTGGGGGTTGGCTAGGACAGGGCTGAAGGGGATGGGTGGATAGGGGGACATTAAGAAAGGCCTGATCTGAGGCTGATTCTGAGGAGCAAGGGAGGGAGGGGATCGGGTGACACAGGGAGGGTGAGGGAGTTTCCTGTCTTCCAGCAGTCAAGGTGGTCTGTCCTCTGGGTGGAGAGATAGTAGGTTCTTTTTTATTAATCAAGGTATAACATTCAAGAGACAGGATTTTTGCCACTTAAGAATGAAAATCTGTTCTAACCATAAAAGTGAAATGAGGTATGCATGCCTTCCTTTAGCCATTGGCCAAATTTTTTTTAACATGCATGGACCGGTGACATATTCTCACTCCGATTATGGAATAGAGATAGCTTGCTTGGGCTCTTGTCCCTGTGAGTGAGGGGTAGATTTCAACTCTGG
This sequence comes from Martes martes, assembly GCF_963455335.1. Classification (NCBI taxonomy): domain Eukaryota; kingdom Metazoa; phylum Chordata; class Mammalia; order Carnivora; family Mustelidae; genus Martes; species Martes martes. Next base: position 90,293,611 of record NC_137896.1, read on the forward strand.
ACTTGGGAGGGGGCAGGGAGTATCTTGGAAGCCAGAAATTTAGCAAAGCCTCCAAGAGTCAAGAAAGACAAGAGTTTTAATGTTTTTTGAGAGCTTACTGTGGGTACCAGGTCCTCTGGCTATGATGTGGGAAACTGAAACGAAGACACCTTTCAGTTGTCTGGTGAGATAAGGCAGTAAGTAGTTAAGAGATAGTGAGGAGTGGCAGACCTCAAGGGAGCCTTGCTTGGTATGCCTTGAGTACCTATGATGTGCCATGAATCTTCTGATAAGGGTTAAAGTTCCAAGAGTCAACTACTGATCACAACCTTACTAAGATTATTTTTGACCGATTTAGTGGACGGACATGGACAGGTACAGTTTCTCATTTGTTCAATGTGTGTGTACATAATACTTAGCATCCTAATACTGTCCCTTCCCTGCCCAGAAGCAGCTGATGGTAGTAGGAATATTTTGTAGCTTTTGTTAACCTTCCTTTTTTTTTTTTTTTTTTTTTGGTATCACCAATTTCGATTTCAGAGAGTGCTAGGAAAGTACTTTTCTTTACCATTGAATTAATTAAAATTCCCTCTGAGGTTCCTCAGAGCCAACTTTTCCTTCTTTCTTTTCTTTTCTTTTCTTTTCTTTTTTTAAAACATCACTTTTCAAAGATGAACGTTTCCAGCACCCTGAGGAGTTTGAGGGCAGTTAGGGGCCCTTTTCCAGGGGAAATCAAAACAACACAAACCACAACCGTTTTCTCAAAACCTGGCAGTCAGACCAAGGAGATCTGATACACTAAAAGACCTCAGGAACCCCAGAAAACTGACTTCCTTTGTTCAGATTATTTCTTTCAAAGACGACTCCTGATAACGGTTCCTCATTATCATTGTTGAGTTGTGAAGTCAGCGAGTTTGGTTTGTTTTCCAGCACTGTGTTGTCTGGCTTTCCCTTTCCAAAGCAGTGGGGGGCCTGGGGGGGTGGGGTGGAGGTGGAGAGCAGATTAGATCCCAGAGTTCATTGCCTGCATCTTAATATCGCAGGTCATGGGTCATAGGCCTTGCTTCCTTGTGCTGGAGGGGCTGTTGCTGTTCACTCCTAAAGCAGGTCTTCCAACCTCAGCACTCTTGGCATCTTGGGCCCCGTGATCCTTTATGAGGGGCTGTCTGTAGCCCAACCCTATAATAAAGAGCCAGAATTCCCACCCTACCTGAGTCTGTAGGGGCAAAACCTGTATTCTGTTTTGTTTTGTTTGTTTTGGTTACTACTACTTTTGAGCTGTAGTTTTCAACTGCTAGCAATTTTGCCCTCCAGTGGAATTTGGTAATGTCTGGAGAACTTGCTGTCTGTCACCATTTGGGTGGGTGTGGATGTTAGGTTGCTGCCTCAAGTAGGTAGAGACAAAGGAGATATGCCATCTTACAGTGTTCAGGGCAGCCACCTGCAGCAAAGGCTTTTTTGGCCCCAAGTATCTGTAGGTTGAGAAACTGCGTTAGAAGAAAGAACACAGGTCATCCCGCCCTTCAGTTTTATGGCGCATTGTTCCTGCTCACCCAGCTAGTTAATAGTAGCTGTAACTAGGACCTTGGCTCTCAGCTCACAGCGTGCCAGGTCCTGGGACAGTCACGGTAGCAAGTGTTCTTTAACAAAAGATGCATTTGAGATGAAGTCGCAGACCTTGGCCGTCAGCAGATGTCTGTGCCCCCTGGCCGAAGGGTGGGGTACCTGGGTTACCAGGGCAGGCGGTGAGTGGGAGGGAAGTTGGCTCAGCTGTCCCCAGGAGAATCTTCCCCTGGTTGTTGCTGGGATTGCCATGGAGGCCAGGCCTCCGTCAGACTTCCGAACACAGCAGGTGGGGGAACTGGCAGAATGTGGGTCCAGGAGCCACTGTCGCTGGGGACAGAGGACAGGGGCCCATGGTCCTCACTGAGGGCCAGTCCAGTGGTCACATTGGGAGAGGCTGTAGGGTGAGTGAGAGAGCCAGTCTCCCGGCGTTGAATCCTGGCTTATGTAACCAGCTTTGTGAACTTGGGTCAGTTAATTTAACCTTTCTAGGCCTTGGAGAGTTTTTGGATAACACCTTAATAGGGTTACTGTAGGGATTAAAGAGAGTAAAGATATGTGAAGCTCTTACAGCGGTGCCTGACACGTAGTCAACTCTTTATGTATTAAATATTAGTACATGGAGAACTACATCCATATAGTAACTACACTCCTAGATGAAAGGGGCCCTGCTTCTTTTTCCCCAAGGGCTTGTAGGACATAATGCGTTCTGGAACATTGTCTCCATCTGTCTGATGTCGCATTAAAGGAGAAGACGGGGAGGGCAGAAGGATGGAAAGTTCCTGAAGCTGAGGAGTAAGGAAGCATCCTCACTGCCCTCTCTGCCTTCTGAAACTGTTTCTTTCCTAGGCGTGGGAGGGCCATCCTTGAGTTCTTTCTCTGACTTGCTTTTCTTTGGGTCCTGTGGGAAGTAGCCTCCCCACTGGAGGTGGGAGAGGTGGGTGTCTCTGGGATGCCACGATCATTGTACCAGAGGCTGAAGCATCCTCAGTGGAAGGCATGACTGATCACAGCAGTTGTTCTGCCCTTTTCACTGTAGAAACCTAGTCCCTCCTCCTCTCCAGTCCCTCTCCCACAGGCCAAAGGCACCCAGGGCACTTGCTGAGGCCATTTATGCTGCATTTGGCCAGTGAGATGCCTGCTTAGCCTTCCTCACATCTGCCCCAGATTCTGGCTTTCCACTAGGGCAACTGCTGGGGGTCGGGGATATCCTGGGCTGTTGAGTCCTAGGACCAGGTCATGGTAGGTTTTGGTCTCACTGACCCCTGGAGTTTGAAGGAAACCATAATTCCCACAGTTTTCGGCAGATCAGAAGAAGGGGCCCTGGCTGTCTTGGGTATCAGCAGAGAGCTCTTTGCCCCTTGTACGGACTCTGGGCTGTCCAGTGTGGCCCCTCCTGACACTTCCCTTCCCCCATCCCTGTACAGGCTTTGCCTTGTCCAAAGCCAGTTGGGAGGCCTTGTTTCCCTGAGATGAAGCCCTCTGTTAGGGTGGCTGTACTTTTTGCGCTTTGTCTGTGGGTGTCTAAGCAATAGCCTAGTGTTCCTTACTTGGGGGGACCTTGGTTAAAACCTCGGAGTTAACTAAGAGTGAGTCGGGGCCGAGAACCCGGCCCTTGGTGCCCTCCCAGCCGGCCTTCCTGACTCTCCTCCCCTTAGCTCAGTGGTTCTACCCCAGAGGTGTGGTCGGTCCCTGTTGTTCTTGAAAGGCCTTACTCCTAGACCCTTCCTTCTGGCGTCTCCACACTGTCTGATAAAGGAACGGGGCCAGAGAGGCCATCAGAGTTAAATGAGGGCACACGAAGCTGCCACTTTTCCTTTTTCCCATTTGAGAGACTTCCTCCTCCTGCTTCCTGCTTCCTTCCACATTTTTCTGTCTTAGCCCCTTGCCATGAAGCCTTCTAGCCATGTCTCATCAGTTCCATCCCCCATCCCGCAATTTCTCAAGCTCTTAAAATAACCAACACTACTAAGTGCTGGACTCCGTGTATACACTCTAACTCAGGCCATCCTTCAGCAGCCCTCCCTGGTAGACATTATTAGCTATTATTCAGATGAAGACACTAAGGCACAGAAATGGACAGTACCTTGGTCAAAGGCAAGCCTGAATTCAGTCTGACCCCAGAACCCAGGTCCTTAACCCCAGCACAGGGCTGCCTGGAACAACTGGAGACAGGCCACTTGTATTTCATTTTCATGGGGCTGTGAGTCAGGTGTCAGTTGGGAAGGGACCTTTGGATTATCTAATTCCAGTCCTTCCATTTTATAGATGAGGAAACCAGGTGCTGTGTACTAAGTGACCAGCCCAGGTTTATATAGGGCAAGCCCCAGAGCAGGAACCCAGTTTCTTGGTCCCTATTTCCCTTTTGGCACCAACTGTGTGGCATGAGCTCTTCTCATCAGTCAGGTGTGGGATCTCTAAGAACAAAGGCAGGATTTGCTTTGTGGCCCGAACCTAGAGTAACCCTATAATTTGTCCAAACTGGGCCACTTTTTTGAGAATAAAAGGGGACACTGTTAGTACTTGGGCTGCTACCTCAGCATAAACTGAGATGTTCCTGGGCAAACTGGGATGTATGGGCTGTCCTGCTTCTGGTGGGTGGGTGATGGTGGGGTGGGTGAGGCCGACTGGGAAGGTCTGGGGCTGATAGGGGGCAGAGGGCCAGATGTGCGGGGGTTTGGTGTGGCAGGTGGACGCTTGGCAGCAGGTGGGAGTGGGGAGTTCAGCTATCCCTGTGGAGCAGGAGACTCAGAGGGTAGACTCTGGTCCCCTGGCATGGGGCTGTTCAGGGAGGCAGAGTCAGACCCTTAGGGGACCTGGGTGACCAAACAGGAGTCAGTTAGCTGGAGAGAAAACCCTGCTGCCGCCAAGGTCATGTGCAATGAGGTCTCAGGCCTGAAGAACAGGGTCAGGCTCTGAGCTCCTGGGCATTCTGGAATGGCCAGCTCTCCCCTTCACCCAGGTTACTCTCCCACCTGTTCGGCACACCCATAGCCCCTTGTAAGTGACCATGACCTAGGCCTTGAGCACCTACTCTCATTACTGAGATAGCTGCTGACACCACAGACGTGAATTTGGGAGCATGTATGTAGTTGGTGCCTTTAGTCCTCTGGGACCAGCGAGGGCAGGCGACAGAAGGTGTCAAAAGTATGTTGGTAGCTGGGAATTTGGGGAGAGGCCATTTGTGCTGGGCCCTGAAGGGCAGAGTGGGAGTTTGTTAGGCCAGAGGATAACATTGTAGGTGTGGGGTCAGCATACACACACATGCAACCTTTCTGAGACACTCCTGAGCATTGTATTGATGCCTGCATGATTTCAGTGATTATAAATCTGTATTTTATTACTGTGAAAGAAACTGCCTCTCTGCCCTTCCTCTCAGTTTGTAATTACTTGCTGACGTATTTGCCTCCTACCAGTAGACTGTGCCCCTTGCAGGCAAAGACTGGGCTCTCCTTTCCCCTGGTGCCCTCAGCCCCTGGCCCGGGCCCACTCCGTTTAGCACTCAAGTCCATTTTGGGTCAGTGAACTGTGCCGGGGTCATGTACGTCTGGGACAGAGGATTGCACAGCTGCCCCCCAGCCGGCCCAGAATGTCTGAGTATAAGAGGCTCCCAAGACCCATGTCCTAGATGCCCATCTCCTGGACCCCTGGTGGGTGCTGCTGCCTGAGGTCTGTCTGGCTGCAGCTCCAGGCCGCTGAGGCAAGAACTGGAAGAACTGGAAAGCCTGTGACTCACCAAGGCGCAACAGGATCCTGGGGGAGTGGCCTCTCGGCCTCCTAGGTCAGCTTCACACTTCCCCAGGCGCCCCAGGCTGGTGAGAGCACGGTGCGTCAGCTCGAATCTCCCTGAGGTAGCCTGGTGGCCCCGGGAACTCCTTCCTCCCTGGCCCCATCTGAGGAGAGTGTTGTGGCAGATCTGTTACTTTTGGGTAGCTGCCTTTCAGAGGAAGGAGCCTTACAGAATCGAGGATCTGCTGTGTCTTGCCCTCCTCAGTTTATCTTTTTCTTTTCTTTCTCTTTCTTTTCCTTTTTTTTTTTTCAATCAGAAGCATCTGGCCTTGGCTTGGCACCATGACAGGATAAACTTGCTGCTCTCTTTGCTCAGCCTTGGTCCTCCCAGAAGTCTGTGAAGGCGGAATTATTAATGAGGTCACCGATGATAGTTACCTGGCTTTCCCAGTTTGGGCACACCTGTGCCCCAGGTTCGGGTGCTCAGCTGACCCCCGGATGTAGGGGGTCGTGCCAGGGACTCGGCCTGTGGTTTGGGGAAGCTTCTCCAAGGCTTGGTGTCCTCGTCAAAGATTTGAGGTGACGCTGGCAAAGGAATAATGCAAAAATAAGAAATTCTTTTGAAAACGAAATTGTCAGCCCATGTCATCGGATAGAGTCACCGGAAGGTCGTGTGTGGCTGCATTTAGATTATGGATTTTCCCTCTGGTTTGACCTCTTACACACTTCTTTGAGCTTCTTGGCCCCTCTGACCATGTGGAGTGGGTAGGCCAGGGCCTAGTTAGGGCTTTGCCCTTTTTCCTTCCTATGTTTTAAAATGGAAGTATAATCTACACAGGAAGCTGAAAACACCAGGTAACCACCCCCGAGATCCAGTAACAGAACATTAGCAGCCCAAAGTATAATCACCATCCCACCTTCTGTCAGCAGGGGTCTGTTTCTGTGCTTCATATGAACGGACTCGTAAGATACGTCTCCTCTTGTGTCCGGCTTCTTTTGTTTGCCCAGCTTTATATTGTGAGATTCATCTGTTGTATGTGGCTGTATGTGGTGGTAGGTGGTGCCCCCCCCCCCCTTTTTTTAAGATTTTATTTGTGTGTGTGTGTGTGAGAGAGAGAGAGAGAGAACAAGCTGGGGGAGCAGCAAGCAGAGGGAGAAGCAGGATCCCTGTTGAGCAGGGAGCCCAATGTGGGACTTGATCCCAGAACCCCCGGGATCATGACCTGAGCAGAAGGCGGAGGCTCAGCTGACTGAGTCACCCAGGCGCCCCTAGGTGGTGTCTTCCTAATTGCTATGGTAGAGTATCCTTGCCCCCCACCCTCCCCTGTTTTGACTGGTCCGAGTAAAGCACACACAGACCAGTGAAAGCCCTGCAAGAGGGTGTGGTCTTTCCTAAATTTCTTAGGAGGAAGTTAGGTTGGAGCCCTGGAGCCTTTGTCTCCTGTCTGTATACATGACCTGATTATATCTTTGGGACAGGACCTGTGTGCTAGGGAAGCTGAAATTCAGACGGTCATCGTGGGGTCAGGAAGAAGCTAAAAGGTAGGAATTAGCTGCTGTGCATCCAGCACCTACTGGAGAGAAGGTTCTAGGTCTTCTGTGAGAAATACACAAAGCATGGGGAGAGAGTCCAGCAGCACTTCAGGGTGTCCCTGTGACCTTGGCCCTGATGCTTACGTGCTTGTGGCATTGCTTTCTTAGCCGTTTGTTTGTTCGCTGGAATTCCATCTTCTGTTCAAGAGGATGTGTCCTGTAAGGGATGACTGATGGGCAGTTGCTTGATCCCCTATTAGTTCTTTTGTCACCTTTCTAAAAGGATTAGATGATGGAGCTCAGCTTTTTGTAAAAGGGACTGGCAGGAGTGACAACCAATGCACTTAGACCAGGAAAAGGTCACTGGAGCTGAGAGCCAATCTCTGAGCTCCCTGACAGTCCAGGCAAAAAGGACAGCTCTCCTAGAGTCAGGGGTTTGAAAAAGCAGTGACTCTGGGTGGTCAGACTCTTCTCTCCTGGCGCCAGACCCTACAGGGAATTAACTGGTCAGTAAACAGCACAGCGACTTTACATAGTGAGGTGATCTTCATGCTCCGTCCTTCCCATGATCCCGTGATGAAAAACAGTCGGTTGAAATCAGACTCATCTGAGGACATTGCAGTCTTCTGAATTCTGGTCCTGGAATTCATAATACCCTTTCAGGATCTTGGCCCACATCTTCTGAGCCCTTTCACATGATACCCCTACTCTCTAGCTGACATGTACGTTGGATATGTATGTTCTTAGCCCAGAACACACGGTCTCCCCTGCCTGCTGGTCTCATGGGCCCTGTACACATGTAACACTTCCATGGGCCCCCTAGCAGTGTGTTTGCCTTTGTTATCTACTGAGATCCATCCCTCCGTCCAATTCAGAGACATTCATGGGGTCTATAATATGAGTTGAGTTCTGTGCTGCCTGGTAAAGTCCTAGAGAACAGGAATCTCGAGTTCTTTTTTTTTTTTTTTTAAAGATTTTATTTATTTATTTGATAGACAGAGATCACAAGTAGGCAGAGAGACAGGCAGAGAGAGAGGAAGGGAAGCGGGCTCCCTGCCGAGCAGAGAGCCCGATGCAGGACCCTGGGATCAGGACCTGAGCTGAAGGCAGAGGCTTTAACCCACTGACCCACCCAGGCGCCCCAGGAATCTCGAGTTCTTAAAAAAATTATTTCTGTGAGTGTGTGTGTGTGTGTGTGTGTGTGTGTGTGTGTATAATGTGCAGTTCAATGGCATTAAGTACATTTACACTGTATACAACATCATTACTATCCATCCATTTCTAGAAGGCATTTATTTATTTATTTGAGAGCAGGAGAGAGCAAGAGCAAAGGCAAAGCACAAACGGAGGCGAGGGAGGGGCAGAGGGAGAGAAAGAATCTTTAGCAGCAGGGTCCATGCTCAGTATGGAGCCAGACGGGGGGCTTGATCTCAGGACCCTGAGATCATGACCTGAGCCCAAATCAGGAGTTAAACGCTTAACCGACTGAGCCCCCAGAATTGATTTCTTTTAAAATCCTGTTCTGTACACTGTAGTGCTTTGCATATAATTGGCTTTCAATGAAGGCTCTACGATGGGAGAAGCTGGGGTTGCAGCAATGGCCAAAGATTCTGGGGTTGAATGCTGCAGATCTTATAGGTGTTGAAATTTGAGGTTTCTTCTACCCTTTTCTTTGAAACCTCTTAAGGTATCCAAGGTGGGATTTGCAGTACTTTATATAACTAACTGTCAAAATTGGAATATTGTTCTCTTCTGGATCAGCATAGCTCGATCAGGACCAGTTTCCCTCTGGGACCAGACAGGGTGGCCTTAGGATCTCGGTGGTGGCCACAGGCATTCAGTTGGGATTGGCCTGAAGATGACACGGGTCTTTGTGGACCAGCAGGATGACTGTCCTTTCTTGTTTTTGACAATACAGGAAGGTGTCTGGGGGATCCAGATTATAACCTCAACTGTGTGACCTTGGTTTAGACTGCCTCCAGGCCTCTTGTTTTTCTGAGGTCCCTTTCTGGTTACTTCCAGGCCTTTCTTTTCAGGGTCTCCCCATCCATATGTGGACAGGCTGTGTCTTTCCCACCCAAGCCACTGCACGCTTTTAAGTAGGTCTGTGTGAGGGTGACCTGCTCTCTCCATTCTTTGCACAATTTCCCCTCCTTCTAGTTAAGTCTGGGGGAAGATGTGGACACTTAAGTGTGGACACAGACTTCTCATTTCGGTGCTATTTTATTTCATAAAGAGGATGGGGTTAATTCCTCTTTCGAACTTCTCCCACCTCTACTCACGTTCTCTAGAGGAAACGGGCATGTTGGGTCGGTGTGCTCTTTGGGAAGAAAGACCAAAATTGCCCAATGAGGAAGTTCTAATCTCAAGATTGCTAAAGAGCTGTCATTTAAAACTGCTATCTCTTTCTCTTTCACACACATGCTTGCCTCCAGGCGGGCCTGTGGCCTTCTATACATCAGCTGGGCCTTGCTTCCAGCCTGCCTCCGTTTCCCCAGCTTGGAAAGCCCCCTCCCATTCCCTCCTTCACCCTGATAGGATTGTTGGTTTTTTTTTTTTTCCCCTGTTAGGAATTTAAAGAGAAACAGCTCAGGTGTGTTCGGCCGCACACCCACCACAGAAAGGGAAGGAACAATTTGGGGAAGCAGGGTTTTGTTAACCCTGGATGTGACTAGAATAAGGTTAAGAAATGTCATTGACCCTTTGAGGGTGCCACTTGCCGGGGGGAGGGAGGGGAGTCTAGGAGAAAAAGAGAAGGAGTAGGTAGAGCTCTATGTTCCCCATTTATGCTGGTGACAGCTGTGTGGGGCTGTTATCCTGTTTTACAGGGAGGAGACTGGATCTCTGTCAGAGTGACTGGTGCAGTGTTACATACCTGCCCAGATGCCACAGCCAGGACTTGGACACTGGTTTTCCTGATGGCCCAGCCTGTACTTGACTAATGCTAGCTGTGAAATGAGGGCTGACCTGACTGATTCTGCTTTGATAGTTTCCAGTGACCTAAGAGTTTCCAACAAGGACAGGGTTTACTCTTTCCAATTCCCAGCCCCCCAGGATCAACACAGGATTATTTCACACTTAGCCTCATGTCTTCACTGCTGACTTTCAAAGACTCTGGGTAGAAAAGTGGTAAAAATGACCTTAGGCCATGTTTGGCCAGAGCCCAGCCCACCATTATCACGTGATCGGCATGGGGGCTAGGAGTTGCAGGAGAGCTGAAGATGTTTGAGCGCCCAGGGCCAAAGGTTGGTCAGTCTAGAATGGATCTTTGGGCTTCTTTATGTTTCTAAAAATGTCCTCATGTCAGTAATGCTGGCGTGCAGGCAGGTTTGGGAACTCTTACCCAAATGGCAGAATGGAGACTAGACAGAACTCATCTTAGAGGACAAATTTTCTAACAGCTAGAGCTGACCAATAGTAGTAGCTAACCAACTTAGGAGTACTGAGTGTGTCATGCTTAGAAGTGTTTAGACCAAGGCCTGATGGGCTGTTGGGGTGAGAGAGGCAAACTACACATACTCGAATGCTCTCTGTGGTGGGACTCTTTGAACGTGACGTTCCAAGGGCATTTTTAAAGGTGAGTATTTATTAGTTGTGGTTGTACTACCCTTGCCTGTATTTGATATCTCTTGAATGACTTTGTCCCATGACTTTGGGCCTGGTGCTCCCTCCGTCTGGCTGCACCGTGGGTGAAAGTTGGCAGGGTTCTGCAAAGTATATTCACTTCCTTCCCAGTCAGTCTAGGAAAATTTTCTTTGTACGGAGACTACTGCTTGTTTCTGGCTTCTGCTTCCTTTGGTCACCCTTCATGCAACACAGCAGTGCCCGCCAAGGCTGGGTGGGCCCCACAGTGTGTTTAAGGAAGCCGTTACATTCCTCGATTAAGCAGCCCTTCCCTAATAAACTCAAGGCGGCCACATCATCATGCTGTGAAAGAAGGGAAGTTTGGGCCAAGGTGCTCTGGTTGCATTTTTCAAAGCTGTCCCATATCCTTTCTCTAGTCTCATGTGTTAGAGAGGAAATCAAGGCTTTGGGGTCCCTCAGGAAATCATAAGGTAGAGAGTACCCCCCCCCCCCCAGAAGGGCCCATGGGACAGGTGAAGGGAAGGTGATGGTCCCAAGCACCCAGTCTGAATCCTAGCTCTGCCCCTCCCCATCCAGTGGCTTGTAAAGCAGGGATATAGAAGTTTTACAAAAGGACAATGGAGGTGAAGTCAGTAAAGTCACAGGATGGTGTCCGGCAGGTAAGAAATACTCGGTACATGTTTAGCTACTGTAACAATCATCATCATCGTTTTCATCTGTCACTGAACACTGTGCTCTGCTGTTGGCCCTTCCTGTTGGCCCCGGGGGATAACTGGGAGAGAACCTGGCTTTTCCGTGGGGATGGCCAGCCTGAATGCACCGCGGTGCCCTTTGGCCTGTGGAGACCCCGCTGTTGGCCAGCGGAAGGGGGCATTCTTCTAGCAGAGTGGACGAGCCGGGCTGCCCAGTCCAGTCCCAGCTTGCCCCTTTGCATCTCTGACTGGGCATGTTGCCTCCCCCCTCTCAGTAGAATGGAGATCACACTACCTGCCTCTCCCAGGGCTGTTGTGAGGATGTGATGAATTAATGGCTGTAAGACCTCGAGAACAGTGGCCGTGCCATGTAAGGGTTTACTGTTACTACTGTTGCCCACCAGGGCTGGTGTCCACACAGCCCTGAGAGGTTGCGGCAGACGGTGGTGCGCACAAGGCAAGTGAGCTATGGGAGGCATGAGGTCAGGAAACGGAAAGGATGATTGGGTTCTTCCTAATTTAGATTGATGGACTTGGGCAGTCTGGTTTTCAGTAAATGCTGGCAACAGAGGAGTTCTGGGAATTCCTCATTTCTACAAATTTGAAACTCTGCATGAAAAACCTGGTCCCTCTGTTGGCTGGGGAGGGACAGGAGAAGTGGCTGAAGGCCTGTACCATTCTCCACGCCTGCCCTGTTCTGTCTCACTGTGTGCATGCAAGGGTCGAGTCTCAGTGTGGTATTTTACCCACATGGTAGTTGTGGAGCAGGCTGGGTTGACTCACCAGGTACTGTCCTTTGACTGCTTGCAGCTCTGTTCAGCATTTTACTCCAGAGTCCAATCTTTGAGCTTTTGGGATTTTAGAAGAATGATCAAAGATGAGTCCTGAGCGGGATATTTGAAGTGACCCAAGAGGGGCTGATCTCCTTATTCCACAGGGGCAGAAAGGGGCCCAAAGAGAAGGATGTACCCTCGATTGCATAGGGAGTTAGGATATAGCCTGGAACAGAGGAAGATGTAAGGGGACTCTCTCTGTTGACCAAACTGGTTGGTTCTTTTCTTAAAGGGTTAAGCACCTTGTGCCCTTCCTCTGGAAATCTTAGGCTGCAGGTTTGGTTTAAAAAAAAAAAAAAAAAGAAATTTAAGAAGTCCTGACCAAAAAGGCTGGAAAATAGAATAGGCTGTACTGCTAACAAGCACATTTGTCTGGGAACTCTTAGTTATAAAAAAATGTATGCATTTTTGTCAAAGTTGAGCAAGGGCAGGGAGCAGGCAGGAAATTCCTTGTTTCCTACAGCAGTAATGGGCAGTGGTTCTCAGCCAGCTTGGCCCCTGGGGACCCCCATTTCAGGGCTGGGGAGAGCAGGGTTGCTTGAAGTCACACAGTTTGCTGATGAAGCTGGGAGGACTGTGACCCTCAGCCTTGAGGGGATAGCTGGGGCCTGGACGGAGGTTCCTGATTGTCGACCCCTACCCTGCCGTGGCCAGCAGCGTCACCTGTCCCTGACAGCGCTGCCGAGAACGGGTGTTGTGGAAACTTGTGTGTCTCCTGGGAGGGATTCTGTCAGACCTCTTCCTGCTAGGAAAAGACTGGGAATGTCCACGGCCAAGGCAGATGGGAGCTTCCAAGAAGGAAACTGTGTGAGAGGGACTCCTGGTGCTGCTTTGATTGGTGGTAGTAAATCTGGGGAAAGTTCATGTAAATTTATGTTGGAAAGATCAGTGAACTAACTAGGGGAGCCGGCTCTGCTTCTGAGGAGAGGAGAGCTTGAGTTGCTATTTATGTAGAAGTTCTAGTCTGTGTCCTCACGTGCCGGGGGTGCAGGGGTGAACAGATTACACACAGTTCTTCTCACCCTCTGTGCTTCCCTCTGTGCTTATGATTTAGACACTAAGAAATACATACAGTGAGCCCCCAGGGGTGGGGGTGGGGCGGAGACCATGTGGGGCCTTGGAAGGATTTCAGGTTTGGTTCTAATGGGAAGCCACTGAAAGGTTTTTTTTAAGCAGGGGAATGGTTCAAGTCTGGCTGGGGTTGGAAAATGGATGGGAGAGGTAAAGGCAGACTTGAGGATTGTGTAAGTGAGGCAAGAGGAGCTGGCTGTTGGGCCCAAGGTGGGGATAATAGGATTGCCATGACTGGCCTCGAGGTGTGTGCAGGACAAGGAGGGTCAGATGAATGCCAGTTCCCAGAACATTGTCAGAGACCCTTAAACTCAGCTTTTCTGGAAAGAACTCTCTCTCTTCCCTAATGTGCCTTTCCCCTCATCTTCACCACTCTTCAGAAGTAAAGTTAAACCTATTTTTCTCATTTTATCTTTCAGTTTAGTTCTTTCTTATTTTTAAAGATACCTTGTCAAATAGATTCCAATTAAGTGGTCTTTAATAATAACCTTCTGTGCACAACAGGTTTTATTCTTTTGAAGGGCTGAGTGATGTTCCATGACGTAGATGCATACCACACTGAGTGAACCTCCCAATCTCTAACTCTTGTCCTTCCGTCCCCGCTCTTTGCAGGTCGACCAGTATCTCTACCACATGCGTCTTTCCGATGAGAACCTTCTGGAGATCTCTAAGCGGTTCCGCAAGGAGATGGAGAAAGGGCTTGGAGCCACCACCCACCCCACGGCTTCGGTGAAAATGCTGCCCACCTTTGTGAGGTCTACTCCAGATGGGACAGGTGCTGCCCCTAGGGGGATGGCTTTGGGTGCTCCATCGACTGGGGGGGATTTGGGTGGCTTTTCTTCAGGGACCGAAAGAATGATATATCAGTGAAGGTTCTTTGGTTTCATACCTCAGAAAGTAGCCCTGGCTAGTTGAAGCATACAGGAAATTTAATGAAGTTGGTGGGGAGAGGTAATCAGGAAAACCGGAAAGCAGGCAGCTGTGGCAGTCAAGGTAGAAGTAAGTTTTTGTCAGCCCTGCCGAGACATTGCTGCTACCCATTTTTCTCCTGTCCCTGTGCTGAGACAGGCTGATCGGATCAGTTTGGAGCTCGCAGTCCCACTGAGATTGCACAGTCATGGTGAGGAAGATCAGGCATGTCTGAGGTAGTCACAGCCAGAGGCCAGGGCAGTCATTCTACGTGGCACATTCCACAGCCTTGCTGGAAAAACAGTATGGTACAGATTGTCCTCAATGTGTTTCTGGAACTCTGTGGAAAAAAAAAAAAAAAGTACTTGAAGCCCACATATGCTTGGGAGAATGTGAAGAGCCACAGTGCCTCTCTGGGTATTAAAGGCTCTGAGGGTGTGCATGAGAACCTGTTATGCTTGGTTTCATTCCCTTCTCTGGATGCAGACCCTGTATTTCGTGGTGGGCCACCCAGCAGGTGGTTTAATCAAACCGGAGTAAAGGGGGTGGTGGAGATAGAAGTGGGCCAGAGAGCCTTGCACGCACACCTAGAACAGTGGGTCTTTCTTCAGTCAGCACAGGAGAGTAACAGTGTTCAAGCAGCATCTGCTGTGTGCGATGGAGTGACGGGGCTGCTGGCAGAGACAGGGTGAGGCCCGAGGGATGTGCTTGAGCAGGTGCTAGGATGCTGAACCCTGCTGTCCAGAGGCGGGCGCATCCTCTGACAAGGAACAGAATGGGGCTGTGTCAGTGCCCATTCACCGGTACACGTGAGGTACCTGAGGGGGCCCGAGGGGGGAGCACTGTGGGATAGCCACCCGCATGGGGACTGTGGGGAAAGAACCCGAGGGGAGGAGCCAGCAAGCACAGTCTCCTTGAGGCTAACCTGCCTGAGAGCCTCTGGGGACCTGGTTTGTCTAATGAGTCTTTGGCCCTTCCAACAATTTGGAAAATACGTACGTTTGCCTTGGGACTCAGCCTGGACCCAGCGCTGCGGGGGTGGCCGGGTTCGGGATTGAGTGTGTGTGTGTGTCAGCCCTGCAGTGAGTTCCCTGAGGTGAGCGGCCAGCCCCAATCCCTGGGTATCCCTCATATGCCCTCCAGATCGGCACTGTTGTCTGTACCTGCCACTCCCTCTGACTGGCGGCCACACCCGCTTCTATTGTTTTTTATTTGACATTCTGATAAATTTACTGGCTCCTTAGGGCCAGGGACATTGTTTTATTTCAGGCACCACCACTAGGCAAGTACTTCAAGTGTCTACTACATTTTTTTTTTAAAGATTTTATTTATTTATTTGACAGACAGAGATCACAAGTAGGCAGAGAGGCACACAGAGAGAGGAGGAAGCGGGCTCCCCGCTGAGCAGAGAGCCCGATTCGGGGCTCGATCCCAGGACCCTGGAACCATGATCCGAGCCAAAGGCATAGGCTTAACCCACTGAACCACCCAGGCGCCCCTCAAGTGTCTACTACATTTTGACGGTCTAAGAACTTTCCTGAGCACCTATGTGTGGTAACTTCCTTCCTTTTTGTAAAACCCTGTAAGGGAGGGACACATTTTATCTGTATTTTTTTAAGAGGAGGAATTTGAAGCTTGGATGGTCAGATACTTGCCTTAGGTCACACAGCTAATGAGAGGCTGAGTCAGGATTCAGACTCATATATGCCAAAGGTCGGGCATCAGGACTGCAGCCAGTCCATTATGTGTGTGCGTGCACGCGTGAGGCTGTGCGCTCAGCCCCAGTCACACGCCCCGAGCGCAGCTGAAAGTGTTTGAAATGTGGGGCCAGATGTCTGGCTTCAGCAGGTGAATACATTTGTGAATACAAATACAAATACAAAGGTATGGGACTGGCTTTGAACCTTCTCACTGCTTTCCTGAGATTGGAGACCTGGACACTTATTGGCCTATGCCTCTTAGAGTTCACACTGATTACTGTGCCGTGTGGTCATCGAGTCTTCTTCCATGACTTCAGGCTGGAGTCTTGGGATCCTGTCTGCGTCCCAGGGTGGAGACGAAAGTGGCATTTAGCCTCTGTGCCCGTGAGCCGCTGGGACTGAGGTGGGAGCCAGAGGCTGACCCTTGCAGCATTCTGGGGCAGAAGGGTCTGGGGCAAGACTTTCTGCTGGACCTCTACAGGGAGATTTTACCTGACTTCGGTGATGCACAGAGTAGCTCTTTCTAATGTCGAATTCGACAGGGTAAATGGGGATGGTGTATAAAAGGAATAACGTGTACTGGAATGCTTTATTCCCTTAATAGAGCAAGTGCCCCGACTGTAGGAACCCCAGCGCTCAGCCCTGTCGTTTCTCTCCTGCTGGGGTCCTTGGGCCAGCTCCTCACCCTGGCTCTCTGGGCCTCAGAGTTTACTCCTCTGTACAATGAAGAAGTGGGTCTGGCAGTCCCAGTCTGCTGTACGTGGGTACTGGAACCAGCGTGCTGTTCACTTATGCACCAAAAAAATTCTTTGACATTTTGTGATGAGGGCAAAGCCCTTCATGCCATCAGCTTGGCACTGGTCAGTTTGTGCAGAAAATGGTTCTCTGCGACCCATTATAAAGCATGAGATCGATTTATGCATATTCGTATTGTATAACTCATGTATTTATATGTGCATAAGGGAATACAAAGTCTCAAGGACACACACTGAACTATTAGTTGCAGTTTTCCTTGTCTGTGAGGTTGGCAGTAACTAGTAAAGTGGAAGGTGTGCATACATGGCACCTCTGGAATGCTGTCTCCAGCTGTATCGTAACTTGAACAGATTCCCTTATGAACCTACGAGGCATGTTTAAGAATGTTCAAAAGGAACAGTCTGGCCTGGGGGCAGGGGGAGTGGTCTTTGCTCAAGTGATGCCTTTTCCGTGCCTTATAACATTGTTGCTTATAATGACAGTATATTGGAAATAGTTTATGGACTATCCCTGTGGAGGGATACAATGTAGCAGTGTTACATGAATGTGTGTATATTAATATGGATACACCTGAGAAGAAGGACTGGTACCTCCTAGTAGCTGGATGTAACTTCAGATCCCTCAAACGATGCTGGGCATTGCTTATGGACACACACACGTCGTAAAATTATTGGGATCTCAACTGGAATATATATCCAACATGAATGATAGGGATTGCCCTCGGAAAATCAAGAAAGGAGACTGAACGTGGGGAGGGGAACATGAGGGGACGTAATTTCGAATGGTCAACGTCAAGGCTTTCAATTCTATATTTTGTGAGTTGTGGCTCTGAGTTATGGACTGTGGCGATAAGGATCTGACCCTTCAGTAGATAAAGCCGATCTGAAATGAAAATTCGGCTTTGTTATTGGCACCGCAGTAGAGTGCAGAGAAGAGAGACCGTGGGTCAGTCATGTATAGGAGTCTCTGTCTCTCCCCAGACAGTCCGTGGTGCATCACAGGCTTCCCCGCCCAGGTCACAGCCCAAGTTCTGTTGCTGCTACTGGTGGTGATGTGTCTCTCCCACTGAAGGCCGGGGGGAAGGGGGGTCTTCGCTCAAGTGATGCCTTTTCCACGACGGCCTTCCTCAGTGCATTCCTTTCCAGAGTTCCCTTTTTGAATCTGGGAAATTAAAATTCCAGTCTAAATCTCTGATCTAGAGAGATCTCTAATCTTTAAATCAGTGGCTTTCTAGCTTTTCTGGACTGCGTGCTTACACCAAGCAGCACCCGTGTATAAGTATTTATACAGAGCTGAAACAAGTTGCAGGGACCAATGTCTATTCTTATATGTGATGCAGTCGGATATTGCTGTCTATTCCTTTAAAAAAGCTGCTGGTCAGGAGCCCCTGAGGTTTTCTTTCAGTGTGCAATGTGAACGATGCTGCCTTAAAAGCTTCTCCCCCAGTTTTGTCCTAGGTGGGCGTTTGTAAAATCGGCTTCCTCTGGGGGTGAGGGGTGGGAAGGTGGTTCCAGGGCAGTGTAGAGAGGGGTGAGGATCAGAATTCTTTGTTAAATGGGGTTGAAGTCAAGCTGTGGGCCTTCAAGCAGTTCATGTATGCCCGGATCCTCAGTTTCCTCATTTGTACCATTAGGGGACTGGAGGGCCAAGAATAAAGGGAAAAGCAAATATGTGACCTTCCCACGTGTTCTGTAAATGAAGTCCTGTGCAGCCATCACTCACCTCTGCAAGAGCCATGGCCAGCACCAAGTTCACTGAGGCAGGGTGGGTAAGCCTTCTGGGTCCTTCGTTTTGGAGGGTTCATCCCCATCACCGGAGCCCCTGCATTTGGGCGCGAGGACCAGGTTCCAACTCTTGTTTCTATGGGTCCCAGCTGGCCAGTGGTAATGAAAATCCTGGCAGAAAGTGTGGGAGAGACTTCAGGAAGCTTTAGGCTGGCCATTGATGATGCAGGTCTCCATTCTACTGAAGGGAAATGAACCTCCATGTAGTGGTTTGAGGTCTGTGGGAGAAGGAAAGGAACGAAAGTGGACACCAAGCCCATAGGAGCTGATTCTAAAATAGCCATACTTCATAGATTGTGTGGACCATCTTTGTACAGAAATGTCATTGGCACAGAGAAAAATGAAATACATGTAGATGGGCCAAGAATATCTTATTCAGATGGCCGTCGGGGTGTATAAAAAAATCCTCCCCCTTCCTCTGCCTCTCCCACCCCCTGGTTTTAAAAAGTTGAAAGAATTGTATAACGGACATCCATATACAGACTATCTAGATTCCCTAACATTGATATTTTACCAAATTTACTTTACTGTTCTCATCCACGCTTCTACCAATCAGTCCATCTTGTTTCATTTGATGCATTTGCAGAGTAAATTACAGAAATCAGTTTATTTCAGCCCCACAATTTCAGTGTGCACTTTACTCACTAGATGTCAATATTTGTTTTCTTTTTAATATAAAATTTACGTACAGTGAGATGACAAATTGTAAGTATCATCCAATGAGCTGACAGATACATACAGTTTTAATAACAGTGTATATATTTAATACAACCCCGATCAAGAGAGAGGACATTACCACCAGCCTAGAAAGTTCCCTTGTGCCCCTTCCCCATGCAATCCTGACCCTGACTGCCAGAAGCAATCACTTTTAAATTTTCCATGTGTAAGAGTTTTGCCTGTTGAACAGCTTTCCACAAATCTAGTCATCTGGTATTTACTTTTTTTTTTTTTTTTGGTCTGGTATTTACTCTTTATGCACGTCTTCATCTACCTGTGATACCGTGGGCTTTATCTAGGTTGTGTCTATCAGTAGTTGGTTCCCTTTGGTTGCAGATTTCCTGGTATGTTTGGAAGCCTATATGGGGTGCATATTGAGGGACACCTGGGCTCTTTCCAGTTTTTGCCGCCATAGCCATTTTTGCACAAGCCTCTTTGTGGACTCATGCCTTCATTTTCTTGGTTAGACAACTCGGAGTGGACTTTCTGGCTCATAAAGTTTGGTGGGTATTTTATTACAAGAAACTGCTAGACTTTTTTCCCAAGGTGATCAAACCATTCTGTTCTATATTTTATGCTCCCACCAACAGTGCGAGACTGCCACTTGCCCCTTATCCTCACCAGTATTTGTTGTCTGTACCTTTCCTCTACCTTCTCTTGTTTTTTGTTTTTGTTTTTGTTTTTGTTTCTCAGTGCAGAGTTGAATAAAGAAAGCGTGTGTTTGTAACTGCCAGGAACCCCGCCATCTCTGGGCTCTCCAGGCAGCCCTGCCCTAAGCCATCGCTGGGTATGTGATCGTGGTGCCAGCCCCAGTCCTGTCAGCAGGCTTACCACATGCATCCCAGGGACCCATCCGGCTTTCGGAGAACAGAGCTGTTCTATCTGCAGAGTAAAAACTTGGGAATAATTGATACCATTCAATGAGCACCCACAGTGTCTGCTAGGGGATTTACGTAATCTGTTTTAGTCCCCATGCAAACTCTCCAAGAGAGATGTTCCAGTTTAAAAATAAGGTAACCAAGGCCAAAGGCAGTGGGTGACTGCCAAGGTCACACATGGCCAGTGAATGGCAGAGGTGAAGAGGTGAAGAATTTAAGGACTTAAGCAGGGGGCGTCCTGACTCCGTGGCCATAAGATTCATAATTTATATCCACTCCTGTCGCTGAACAACAGTTTCCAGGGCAGATCGGGTTATCGTCTTTTTAAATGCATCACAGATAGGGGTTGGCTTGGTACCATTAAAATAAGAAGCTCAAATACAACCCAACTGAGAATCTGCTCATATCCCAGATGCAAGTTCCACCTCAGAAGTAGTGTCTTTGTGCAGCCTTTGTCATCCTCTTGTCGCACCAAGATTGTTTAGCTATAAAGATGCCTTGTAAGGCCCAGTGAGTTGAAGGCTTTGCTGTATCGATCATTTGATCCTTTCCCACCTCCCTGAATTGGGAGTTATTTTCCCAGGTGAGTATACCATCCATCGAGACTGAACTGCCGAGAGAGCAGGAGGCGATGAGATGGTGGTGAGAATGACAGGCTGTAGGCTTACCAAATGGCCAGCTGCCATGCTGAGCACTGACTTTGAGCAATCTCATTAATTTGGATCATGACCCAGTGGTAGGCACTAAGAACCCCATTTTTTTTTTTTTAAAGATTTTATTTATTTATTTGTCAGAGAGAGAGAGAGAGGGAGAGAGAGCGAACGAGCACAGGCAGGCAGAGTGGCAGGCAGAGTGGCAGGCAGAGGCAGAGGGAGAAGCAGGCTCCCCGCTGAGCAAGGAGCCCGATGCGGGACTCGATCCCAGGACGCTGGGATCATGACCCGAGCCGAAGGCAGCTGCTTAACCAACTGAGCCACCCAGGCGTCCCTAAGAACCCCATTTTATAGAAAAACTAGATTTGTTTGATGAGGCAGCTTGCCCAGATCACATGGTGAGCTAACTGAAGTGTTTGATTTTAAGCCCACCCACCGCGTGTCAATGCCCAGGTGCTTAGCCACACCACTGGCCATGCGTTTTATTCTTCTCTGCCCCCTGCCCCCCTCCCCTCGCTCCCTGCCCCTTGCCCCCCTCCCCTCGCTCCCTGCCGCCTGCTAGCACAATGCATGCATTCTTCGGCCAGTAACTCAGGCCTGTCTCTTCAGTTTGGTTCCGTAGAGTCCCCACCGAGGCTGGTCCTTTGGGGCAGCAGTATGCTGAAACTGCCTTGTACCCCACCTTCAAAGAGTGAAAATTGTCCTTGGGGAGATGAGGCTTCCACAGTTCCAATGATGACAGAATGGTACCCAGTCATATAATGTAAGCACACAATGTGATAGAGAGAGACAAGGCTGCCGGGAAGTTGCACGGAGGCGAATATACCTGAAAGGAACCCTTATCTTAGTTGCTCAGCATTATATCAACGGGCGTGCAGTGGGGACCGATCAGTAACCAGCACACAAACAAGTTAGTGGATTTATATGGCGCCGACAGTATAAACCAAAGATTGTATCGATAAGTGGTTTCCATAGAGCAGTAGCTGGAGTTGATTAAACATTTACATGTACCAGGCATTGTGCCAAACACCTTATATATTCATTGCATTGACTCTTGGCCAAACACACGCATGCACGTTTGTGTCCCTGTGCGGTGGGGAGTGGAGGGGAGGTACTGGCTAGAGAGGTCATTACTATCTCCTCTAAACAGATAATGAAACCCGACATTTCTAGTAATTTACCTGACATTGTACAGCTAATACATCCTGAAACAGGACTTGAACTCCTGGTGGGCCTGCCTGAAAATCTGAACACACCCAGAGGATTGAAACATATTTTAATCCTTTGGAGAGTGGTTTCGCATCTGTGGGGGGAATGTAACACTTCTGTGACTGGAGCGTGTTTTGAGCTTAAGAAACACTTCTTCCGTATCAGAACCCCAGGGTGATGCTTTCTGATGGTATGTGTGCTGGGAGCTTTGGGGGCACATAATGTGTTAGTTGTGTTCCAGCTCCCTTCTTTCAATTGGAGCAGCTCTGTTTTTCTCTAGTTTTCCATTTTGGCGTTTGGTATCCTATCGCTTAAGATGATTAGGAGACCAACGTCATAGAAGATCGTAGAAGAGCCGATTACCCTGTTCTTTGTACTAGACACCCGCATTCACTGTGATTTGATACCTTTCATGACATGGAGAGATTTTATTTCTGAGCTACTGAGTGGAGACCTGCTTGCTTTGTCTTCTAATGGAGTAGCTGGGATCCTAGAGCTTAAAAAGAGGCCACCAGGTGTGGTAGTCGCTGTGGTGGTTCCAAGTACATGGGAAATATGGGCCTCAAAACCTGGGCCTGCCAAAGGTAGTTTTGCTGGCTTACCTATCCAGGACCTGCAGATTGCTCTTTTGAGTCCTCTTAATTGGAGTCTGTGCCATACAATCTTAGAGCAGTCTCTTGTCTGCGTGCTAGCCTAGCAGACACTCGAAAAGCAGAGCATAAACAAGCTCTCCAACCCAGAGCTATGGCAGGGAAGATTGGAATGTTCAGTGGAGTCATCTGGGGCCCCTGGAAATGTTCCTGCTGTGGTACAGCAGGCAGGAGCTAGTCCCTTTGGGGGCATTGAATTATTAAAGGGCCACTTAGGAACTGGATGTAACAGTATGGGACGTGGGTCTTTAACCTACCCCAAAGTTCAAGGCTGGATGCCTCTGGCATTAGGTGATAAGAGGCGATGTCCTTTATGGCTGGATCTAGCAAGGTCCTGGGGTGACCAGCCATCCTGGTATGCCTGGGGTTCTCTCAGTTTTAGCACTGGAAGCTGCATGTCAGTCTTGGGCAGACTGGGGTGACTGACCACTGTACATGGCCCCGGAACCCAGGGCTTTGTCACTGCTTGGCCCGACTATCTCATAACATCCTCCTCACTGGTGTCCGTAGTGCTAGACCCATGGTCCGCAGGGCTACCAAAGCCCTCTTGAAAACAAAGCTGACCCTGTGCTTAAAATCCAGAGTCCTCGGCATTGGTATTTGCTACATGTGGCAGGAGCCCTACCTACACTGCAGCCACTCTTGACGTGCCATTCCCTGAACACTCCGTGAACTTCCACACCCTTACCTGTGTCCCCTTTTCCCTGCCCTGCAACTTCATACCATCATTCGGGCCTGGCTAGAACTTTTGCTTGTCCCAGCAGAGCGAGTCATTCCTTCTGTCACGGGCTTGGCACAGTGCATCTCACTGTTCCCTTTCTCACCTTCTGGTCAGGGACTGGGTTTGCGTACAGCACCCGATAGCGGAGAAGCTTTTAGTACTGTGTTCAGTGCTCACTGTTGAAATAGCTGATTGCAGAATGGGAAGTATTTTGTTGGCAGGTCCTACAATAGATTCTGGGTCTGACTCTTAAAATAGTGAGTTTTAAAACTTTTTTTTTTTTTTTACCCCATTCCCAACTGTAAACAAAATGAAATCTTAATGGAACCCTATATCTAAGACAATAACAGTAAGGGAAAGATACAAACTTGGAAGTGTGGAGGTGGGAAGTGAGGTTGTGCCTTAACTGGCCCTCCTTAACCCAGAAAGATCAGATCTTGCCACCTGCACTGGTCCCCAGAACCCTGGGAACACTGCCTAAAAGCCTCTTGTTCAAAGAGGGGTTTCTAGAGCGTGTTCTGAAAAAGCTCTGGCTCCAACCCTGGACGGGCAGGGTGCTACCCCTTCTGAACATAGTTGCCTTTGACAAAGGGCACTGCTGCTTCAAAATACAAAACCAGATCCAACCTGTTTGCAAGTCCAGCCCTGGTAGACACAGTGCTCCAAGGGCCTGATGGGAGGAACAGGTGGTGAGCTATTTTAATTAGTGACAAGTACCTAATGATGTAAAATAGATCTTGTTGGAAAATCCAGCTG
Organism: Martes martes; assembly: GCF_963455335.1. Lineage (NCBI taxonomy): Eukaryota > Metazoa > Chordata > Mammalia > Carnivora > Mustelidae > Martes > Martes martes. The sequence continues at coordinate 90,317,329 of NC_137896.1, forward strand.
GCCCTCGCCTCTCCTTCCTCAAAAATTGTGCGGATCTTGCCAGGTCCAGGCCACTTCTGTGTTACTAACAATGCTGAAGTTATGGCCTGCTTGGGACCCATTCCTGAGGTCTCATCCATGAATGTGACGGTGACTGTCCTGTTCAGGCAGCCAGTCTGATGCATTTCTAGTCCTCCACAGCCTCCCCCCCCCACCCCCCACCCAGACAGGTGAGTTCCCCGGGGGAAACTGAAACCCTTTTATCTTTCTGACCTTAAGTGTTTGATAAGAGCCTCACTGAAAGTGGGCAGAATGATAGTACAGGATGGGAAATGAGTCAGCGCACACACACCCCCAGATGGAACAACTTGGATCTTGACTGTTGGGCAATTGGATGGAGGATGGCACGACCAGATGCTCCTGTTGCCAGTTCCTCTTCACCGTGGGCTGGCAGTGCTGGCTTGAGTCCTTGCTTTCTTATGGAAGAGTGTCGGTACCCCTTCTCTTACCTGGTTTTGGTGGGGGGATGCTTTTAATGAAGAGGACCTTTGCTAGAGAGGGCTTGGTGGGAACAGAGGTCCCATGTGATTGTTTGAGATGGCAGCGATTTGTGGCCACCAGTAAAGACTGTATCAACAAGCTTTAGAAGGTCCTGGGCTCCTGGAGGACCGGGGGGATGTCACCTCCATCCAGTGGGTGTGTGTCTGCCACCACCCACTCAACGTCGGAGAGCCCTTCCCCATCCAGTAGGCCTGGGGGAGGGAGGGACGGACTGCAGTTACTGATAAAGATTAGGGCGTCTTTGCTTTCCTTTTTCACCACTTTATTGCTTATGTGCCTCATTCTGTGCCAGGCCCTCCTCAGCTTCCAGGAACAAGAGAGATGGGTGTGGTGCGGTGGGACAGGCATGGGCTTTGGGGTCAGATGGATGTGTGTTCATGAAACCCAGCAGTCACTTACCCCTTTGTGACCTTAAACCAAATGACTGAACTTTAAACCACAGTGTCACTTCCTCTGCAACCCAGGCCAGCTTGGAGGCTGCTGGTGACCTCTGGGCTTTCTGCTCTTGGAGTTATTCATGAAGAATTCCTTATTTGAGGATTTACAACTTTCCCATGAGGAGCCTCCTTGCTTGTCAAGGAGAAAACTTTGCTGGAGAACCAGACCTGAACTTGAATCTTGGTTTCAGTTACTTGACCTGAGTCTTGGTTTTCTCATCTGGAAAATGGCTATTATGATGCCCCATAGGGTTGCTGAAGACTGATGAGATAAAGCTTATAAACAAAGTGACCATCATTTAACAAATGTTTTTCTTCTGTTAAAAACCCCTACATGTTGGGCCCTCAAAAACTAAACCTCCCCCACACCTGCCTCTGTCTTTCCATTGTTTTATTAGCACAGTAATCCAGATGCCAGTGATGAAGTCTGAGCTCTGTCCCAGGGATGAGAGAGATGAAGACAGGGTGCTGGGCTTTGTTTTCCAAAAAAGTCCCATTAAAAAGTAGAAAATGGGAGCTGGTAGAGTACTTGCTTGGCATGCGAGAGGTAGCCGGATGGATGCCTGCATTCTCTGCAGCTGAATGTTATGAAGGGCGCCTGCCACCCATCTGGGTCAATTTACCCAAAATGGCGGCTGTGCAGTGAGCAGCTGGGTTTCCCTAGTGGGGTACCTTCCCCAAGGGAGAGGCAGGGCGGGAGTGGGGGCTTAAACAACACAAAAGAAAATAGAAGATGAATTTGGTCTTTCCAATACACTTTGAAACTTTGCTTCCTTCACTTTAGCAGTGGTGGTAGCTACATTCGGGAGGAACTGGGGAGAGTTAGGAAAGGTGGCAAACTCATGTAATCTTTAGAATTTGTACAGATTTAACATAAAACCCAGAAACCACAAATATTTTGACAACATAAAAATTAAAAGTGTTTCTCTAAAGGCAAAAATACCACAAATAAAGTGAAAAGACAGACATTGGACTGGGAAAAATAATTGTAATTATACCACCAATAAAACTATTTTCTTTAATATGCAGAGAGTTCTTTTAGGTTATTAAGAAAATAATGAATGTATTTTTTTTAAAAAGATTTTATTTATTTGTCAGAGAGTGAGAGAGCATAAGCGAAGAAGTAGGCTCCCCACTGAGCCCAAGGCAGATGCTTAACCAACTGAGCCACCCAGGTGTCCCTGAAGTATTTTTTAAAAAGACAAAAGATGTGAATAGGAAATTTCACAGAACAAGGAATTCAAAAGGCCAGTCAACAACAGATAATTCAAAATGTATAACCTTACACAATAGAAGGAAACCCAGGTTAAAAAATGAGATACCACTTTGACCAAGGAGGTTGGCCAAGATTAATTGCCACATAACATGAGACCTTGGTGAGAACAAAACTCAGACGTTGGTTTGTGTGGAAATCGTTGAGAACTTTTAGGCATGAACTTTTGGGCAGTGTCTTCAAATTAAAAGCATACATCCTAAGAACCAGCAATTCCAATCCCTTTTCTCTGAGGGTGTCTGTTAATAGCCTCTGTGTCTTTATAAAATAAATGTACCTAAGGACACCTGAGAAACATTAATAATGATTACTTTTGGAGTATGGAGAAGAGAAGGGATATTTGCTTTTAATTTTTCCCACTTTTGTATTGTTTGAGCTTCTTAAGATATCAGATGTTTGTATTTTACTACTTTTAGAAAGTTAAATTGCTTTCCAGACATGCTCAACAGTGAAGGAGACCTTGCCTCTGGCTTGATGGTCTCATGTTATAAATCAGTTGGTACTAAGACATTTTGCTTAATTAACAAATGAACCATCAGTGAGCAAATGCAATAGGAGATGTTTTCTTAATGTGTTGCCTCAGATAGCAGCCATCATTCAGCAGAATGGTCTCTCTGGATCTTCCTGGGTCCTCATGGCCAGGTCACATGGCCTGTGCACTTTCTTAAGAAACCTACCATAAGCACGTTTTTCTGCCCCAGAGCCTTGCTCCCACCTGTCCAGTTTGGTAGTCCCAGGCCCATAGATGTGATGTTCCTTCACGCCCCATCACACACTCCCATGCTGTCTGCCCTGGGCTTCTGGAATGTTCTGGAAAGTTCACAGTAGATGTGGGACTTGTGCCATGAAGTAGGTGTAAGTGGGGATTGGAGGTGCTGAGGAGAACTACACAATCAACCAAAGGGGCATAGGAAGAGTGATGACAGCAGCCGTTTACTGACGGCTTATGGTGAGCCTTCATATTCACACATAGCATGTTCTGTATTTTGTGTCAGCCTCATGACCCCTGGGAGAAGTCAGTATTATGGGCCCTGTTCTACAGGGGAGGTGATGTGCTCCGAGGCCGCATAAGTAGTGAAGCAGCTGAGCTGGAATTCAGATCAAAGCCTGTCTGCCTGTTGCTGAAGGCCCTGCTCTTCACCCCGGCTCTGCAGGGGCCTCTCGTGCACGGTGTGGGGCTGGGCACTAGAAGGATCTGTCCAGTGTCCAGGTGTTGGGGGAGGGGGTCACCTTCGTATTTAGCGCTAGAAGTCATGGGGCTGGGTCTGCCTCAGAGATACCAGACCTGGAAGGAATCCAGCCCTAGGCTGTGGTAATCATGATCGTGTGTATTTGCAGAACAGGGATGCCGGGGAGGAGGGATGCTGAGAGGAATGTCTGTTCCGGCAGAGTCTGAAAAGAAAGCAAGGGATGACATTCCTTCCTGGGAACGGAGGCTGGGCTGGCCTTGAGTCATGACCCCCGTGGCCGCCGATTCAGCGCATCGCCCGCGTCCTAGGCCCCAGAGTGCTGATGCAGGCAGTTCGTCTTTGATTTTCCTTTTCATCCCCCATGACAACCACCACATAGCTTTTCCTGCAGTCTGGCTGGGTTCCCACCACCAGGGGAGGCTCGGAACTGGAGCGCCTGGAAAAGTCACCCATGGCCATGAGAAGGGCAGAATCACTCCCGGAGAGGTTGAGGGTACCCCGGCTGTTGAACACAGTGGGGTTGGGAGACTCTCCAGATGCCAGGGAGGGGACAGGAAATTAGCACCCCTGAGGGGGAAATGCTGCAGTCACGGGAGGGCAGATGCCAATGGCTTTTCTTAGGTCCCTTCAGTCCCCGCTGGTGAGGGTGATGTTGCTTTTCAGCCCGAGAGGCAGCCCTAACCGAGAGCCCAGAGGACTCCAGTGTGGGCACTGGGCCGTGTGTGGATGCCTGCTACAGAGTATGCCCTAAGTTCTCGGGACTGTGTTGGGTGGTTGGGGCACATTCTCTAGCTTTTTGCCTCACAACAACCACTTGAGTCATGATGCCCCCACTTCAGAGGTGAGGTGGCTGAGCCTCGGGAACTTGCCACGGCCAGAACGTGGCCGGATAGCTGACAAGGTAACGTGGGCTCCAGACCCAGGCTGTGCATGTTGCTCCTACCAGACAGCACGTGTGTAGAGGCAAGTCCCACGGAATCTTGGTTGAATGACATCCCTCTCCCCCAGGCTGCCCCTTCGGACTGTAGAGGCTGTGAGTAGTGCCCTCAGGGAGCTGGGTGGGAGTATTTTTTTTCTCAGGGACAAGCAGTTCCTGCTCCTCCCAGGGCCTGGGCACAGAATGGACCCCTATTGGCTCATTCGGTCAGAGCGTGCCGCTGCCCTGCCAGCCCATGCTGCCTCACTTCAGTGGCCGGTCACTCGGTGGGAAATGGGCTGAGTGTTAGCAGACATGCCTGTAAGTGAATTCCCCAGAGAGTAACACTGTATCCTTCAAGAAGGTGTGCATCAGGGCCGTGGAAGAGGCTGGAGCTGTTGCTGGCAGAGGGAGGCTGCCGAGATGGTGCGCCCACCACCCCAAGGGGTCGCTGGCCCCTGTGCCTCTCAGCATTTCTATTCTGTGCCATACAGTGGAGCACGTCCCTGCAGCCAGCTGTATTATTGTCTAGAATCTGGACGTTTCCTGTCTACACTGCTTGTTTCCTGGGGAGAAGGGACTGTTCCTTCCTGGTGGACACCTGAGGATCCTGACCTACTTGCATTTGTGGAGTCTCCCTGTACCCCCTGCACCCCAGCTCTGGGGCCTGTCTGAGTGGAACAGCTGAGTGGCCTGACTCTTGCATACTTTTGGGTCAGCATTCTCTCACATTCTAATAAGCCTGGGATCTTTTGGGGGGGTACCTGGTTGGCTGGTTTGGTAGGCCTCCTAACTTACAGCTCTTTGGACCCCATTCACTTTATCACATGACCCTTTTATCCTGCCACAGGACATTGCGATCACTGTATGCAGACATTAAAAGTAAATTTTGGGAGCGCCTGGGTGGCTCAGTCGTTAAGTGTCTGCCTTTGGCTCAGGTCATGATCCCGGGATCCCGGATTGAGCACCGCATCAGGCTCCCCACTCTGCTGGAAGCCTGGTTCTCCGTCTTCCCCTCCCTTTGCTTGTGTTCTCTCTCTCGCTGTGTCTCTCTCTGTCAAACAAATAAATACAATCTTCCAAAAAAAAAAAGTAAATTTTGTATGGGGACCCCGATTTGGCCGAAAGCCCAGAGGCCCATAGGCCTGTAATAGTGTGCTGGGTGTTTGGGAACATGAAGAACAAAGCTGAGGTGTGACCTCCTGGGATAAGGCCTGGTGGGCCTCTTGAGCTTGATGGGGACTTGGCTGAAAGCCCCTGAAATAGTAGTTTTGTGAGAGGCTGGGCACCCCATACTTCAGTGTAAGACTGTATCATTATTGTGTGAATTCTAAAAGTAATATAAAAGTGCTTAGCATGAAGAAAAAGGATCAGACCATACCTAAATGTCTGTGATAAAAAGTAAGACCCACTGGCTACCTATCGCTGGGAGATGACCGGTGTTTATGGAGGGACTCATGGGTTTTTAGTCTTGGGCTCTGTGAGGATCTTATCTTTCCTGAACTCACAGCGGTCCCTCGTCTCTCTGCAGAACACGGAGAATTCCTGGCTCTGGACCTCGGAGGGACAAACTTCCGTGTGCTTCGGGTAAGAGTAACAGACAATGGGCTCCAGAAGGTCGAGATGGAGAACCAGATCTATGCCATCCCCGAGGACCTCATGCGAGGCAGCGGCACCCAGGTAGGACCCTACCCCCAGAGTGGCTGCTTGGGCTCTGGGCCCCACAGGCGCAGATGCTGCTCTTCCTCTGGTCTGGAGGGAGGAGACCCTGACTGAGGCCCAGATTCTCTGTCCTCTCTCTGCCTGGTGATCCCTTTCTGTGCCTGGAGATGGAGTGAGGCACCTGCATCAGGAGAGGTGCACACGGACCAGAGATCGGAGAGCATGCGTGTGAGACCCTGGAGTCTGGATGGGCTGCGGTGGGTGGTGTTTTGATTTGCCATGACTTTGGAGGTCTGCTTGCACGGGCTGGTAATTGATGAAAGCCTGCTGTCGGGATGCCCGACGCACCCTGCTGGACACCTGTGGTTGTTAGCGGTGCCATCGAGTGGCGAGGCAGAACACACAGAGTCAGGTCTGCCCCTGTGGTCATTCTGTAGCCCTCTTGGTCTCACACTTGTTACCATCGCATCACAGGGCGATGGAACTTGGCCCTTTATCTCTATGGTTATTTGCTCTCTCTTCTTGCCTGTCTACAACAAAAGAGGTTTTGCACACAGGGATGGAAGCCTCTTGAGAAAACATCAAAATCTGGCTTTGGGGTATCTGTCCCAGCTGGTACTGGAGTGGGCACCGCATGCTTCCACATTGCTCCGAATCCTGTTTAGTCATCCCCGTGTCTCTGTGGCTTCTAGAGCATCTAAACAGTGAAAGGAGTGGATAGAGAAGAAATGTGAAATCCACATACTGAGAATCCTCTCAGTAATAGCCAGGAGAAAAAGAAGAGAGGATGGAATTGGACTGTGATAATCTCCAAACATGTATTGAGCTTCTCCTGTGCGTGGGGCAGTGACCCTTGCTGGGAATCAGAGTCCCCCAGCCTTTCCCCTCCTGGGCTTACAGCACGGTTGGACCGCAGGGGACACAGCCCACCCTGCGTAGAAAGTAATACACGCATTGGAGTGGATGAGGGACCGTCAGGAGCTGACATGTGATGACCTGTTGTGTGACAGGCTGAGCAAAGGCTGTGTGTGCATTTCTTCTTTCTATCCTCACCGGGGCCCTATGAGGCTGAGTGCCTCTGTTACCGCACTTCATAGATGTCGAATTAGGTTTTGAAACCCTCCCTGAGTGAATGACTTGGCCTTAGATCATAGGGGTGGGAAGGGCAGAGTCACAACACAAAGCCACATTGAGGTGTTTTCCCAATTCTCCGGGGCTCCGTCCTGTTGGTAGGCTGTGTGATGTATGTGGTCCACGTGAGTGGTACTTCCTGGAATTAGGCAGTATGGGGGTCCTGGCTCCCCCCTGCTGATTTTCTTTCCAGCATGTACTCAGTGGAAGAGTGAATAGAGAACGTGAAATCCAGTACGATGCCCTCCCGGGGTGGTCACCTTTTAGGCCTTAGGGTGTAGAAGTAGTGGAACCTTTTTATTGCCGGTCTACTGTTCTTCCCACTCTACTGGACCCCCACATCAGAAGGGAATTTCAGACGATGAAGAGAATTTGTTGAGGGAGAAACTGCTGTTAGACTCTTTTATTTGTCCCAGGGGACAGCTCTGAGGGGAAACCTGCTTTCCTTGTTTTCATGCTGGGGCTGGACAAATTTTAGCTCTATGGGGTTGGTCACCCAGCTCCAGTATCCACAAACAATGCTTTAGTACAAAAAAAAAAAAAAAAAAAAAAGACCCACTTGGAGGAAACTAAAGCTATTGTGATGGTTTAAAGACTTTGAATAAATGGAAAAATGCTATATAAAAATGAAACATGAAACTAGAAGAAAATATAGGTGTTTATTTCACTCTGAAGAAGCAAAGGCATACTCTGCTTAAAAGCAGAAAACAGTTGGTCAAAAAACTGGAAGAAATTCATAGTGACTATTTTATTTTATTTTTTTAAAGATTTTATTTATTAGAGAGAGAGAACATGAGTGGGGTGTAGGGGCAGAGGGAGAGGGAGAAGCAGACTCTGTGTTGAGCAGGGAGCCTGATGCGGGGCTCAATCCCAGGACCCGGAGATCATGACCTGAGCCGAAGGCAGATGATCTACCAACAACCTCTCAGGCGCCCCTATGTTGGTGGTTTTAATGGTGGAATTACTGGAGCTTCCCCCCCCATATTTTCCTTTTCCTTTGGATCATAGGTATCAATCTTTTAATTGGTGGAAAACAAATGGATTTTAAACATAACATTTTGTTAAGACCAAGACCAAATCACCAAGCCCTAAACTTGCAGAGATTTCTGAAGATCTGTGAACTTGGGCAGTGTGGGTCCCTGAATAAAATCTCTCTTCTAGCAAACGAACTTCCGCTTGAGAGCAGTGAATTTCAAATCGTAATAGCAGCCACTTTGGATGTTTCAAGTGTGTCTTTGTGGGAAAGGGAGTGAGCATTCTCAGACTAATAAGGAAAAGGAAACCTTTCCTAACCTCATGAAATGGTGCCCTTTGAGCCTTTTTATGGCAGGAAGGTGTTAGCTCTTTGTCCTGGTATCTTACCCTTAGATCATCAGCTAGTACAGAAGCAGATAGTCTTCCAGTTAAGGGAGCAGATGGTCTCCTCTTCCTGCTTTTAAAGAGCTGTAGGTTCTTCTAACTGAGCACTGTCCCGGAGAACTTTTCACAGTGTATCTTCCCCTTGGAAATATGTTAGCCACTAGCTCGACAGTGGCGGCATTGAGCCCTTGAAATATGGCTGGTGTGACTGAGGAAGTTGACTCTTACATTTTTAAGATTCTGAGTGATTAAGATCACCACAGGTGGCTAGTGGCTACTCTATAAGTTGGTGGTACTTCACTGCCTCTCCTTGTGGGCAGCACAGTTAGAAAGGGAGCAGTGCATTGGGGCTGGAGGAGGGAAACCATTTTGCCTTTCCCCCTTCTTAAGCTCCTCCTCCCTTCATCTCTGATGACTGGCCTCCTGTCTTTGCAGAGCTTCTGCAACTTCCTATTTTTACTATTTCTTCCTATTTTTACTATTTTACACTATTTTTACCAAAGATCATTTTGACATCACTACTAGGAAGGAGGTGCTGGGAATTGGGTTGTATTGTAAATTTTGTCTCTGGTCTTCTTCCCAACAGACGGACAGAACTTGCTGAGTATCTATCTAGAAACCTTATGTACATATTAAAATACTTGGCTTCTGCTCAGGGAAGTTGGCCCTTACGCACTGGTGACCCTGTTGGCGAGAAGAACCTTTTCGTTGCCCCAGTCTTTGTTCTTGAGAATGTTCCCGGTTCAGAGATGGAGAGTTTCAGCATCTTCTGAGGTTAATTTTGCATGTGACCAGACAGGGACAGGATCAGTGCAGGAAGTTGTTAGAGCTGGCCCCCTTCTAGATGGGGGTGGCCTTGTCTTCCTGGATTGCTCCCAGGAAGCATATCTCAGACATCCAGGGAGCCAGTGGGCCTCTCAGTCTACTCTACCACCCCCAACCTCTCAGTTCCTTTGTAAATGCAAATACTTGCATAGTTAGTGCAGTGGCTCTCAAAGCACAGCTGCAGGATCACCCGCAGGGCCTCACCCCTACAGCTTCTGATTCAGCGGGTTTGGGTTTGGCCCTAGAATTTACATTTGTAACATGTTGGTGGTGATGTTTGTTACCCCCTGGGAACCCCTGGTTTAGTGGAATCTTCTTGCTTCTGTCTGGAGAGGATCCACCCCCCACCCCCTCCTTGGCTTTTAGATTTTGCCAGCTGGTCAACCTGGCTCTTGGCATCTACTTGGTCTCTTTGGCCTTTGCTTACCTTTTGTACCAGAATGCCCTTTGCCTCACCCTGTAAGCATCTGGAGGGGGTGGTCATTGCCTCTCTTTGAGAATGCTGAGTAGGCAAGAAGGAAGCCATGGGATTGGGGGCCTTGGGACTGATTGAAAGGCTGGATAATTGTAAATACAGCTTTTTCTTAGGAGCTGTGGGTCCTGCTTGGCATGGACCAAGTTGTAAGGCTGCCCATCCACAAAACCCTGTTTATTCTTAGTGCTTTTCAGGGACTCACTTGATGTTTCATTTACTTCTTTGAAATGTTCGTGGGAAATTACTTTTCCAGCATGGAGGAAAAATATAAGAGTTACTTATAAGTTCATTCAATGAACGCTAACAGGGCTGCTGGACTCCTTCTTGGCAGTGAGATGGGCTGCCCACAGTCAGTAGTGCACTCATGTCAAGGGGGCTTCTGTTCCAGGGTATGTGACGACTTCTGATCAGCTTTACCTACGATTTCCCCTGCCTCTCTCAGAGGTACTTTGACAGTAGTTTGGATAAATGGTTTGAGTGGAAGACAGTATTTAATAAGCACTAACTAGTGCTAAGCCCTTCTATGTACTGACTCATTTAATCCTTTGGTAACTCTGAGGGCAGGTGCAGTTATCCACCCCCATTTTACAGATGAGCAAATTAAGACTTCAGAGGGGTAAATATCTTGTACACATTCAACTAGTTCCTTTCTGAGCTTAAAGTCTAGGTATGCTCTTAATCTCCATGCTGTTGTCCCTTCTCACTCATTTTGCTGTGTCATGTGCTCTTAGCTGTTTGACCACATTGCGGAATGCCTGGCTAACTTCATGGATAAGCTACAAATCAAAGACAAGAAGCTCCCGTTGGGTTTTACTTTCTCATTCCCCTGCGTCCAAACGAAACTAGATGAGGTAAGATTGAGTTCTTCAGACGCTTCTGTTGCTTCATTGTCTGGGCTGGGAGGTCTGGGATGAACTTTGAGCCAGCTGCTTCTGTGGTTTTTAGAGGCGACTCTGATGGTTGCATGGACAAGGTCTGAGTATTGAGAGTTGTGTCTTGTGGGTGAGTGTGTGCAGGTGTGGGGGGCATGGTGAAGAAGTATTGGGGAGGGTCTTTATCACCCGTCCTCAAAGGACAATATGTACGCTATCCTCATCCCTTGTAGGGGTCAGTGAATGGGAAAGTAGGAATTCCTTTGTTGGAGAATATCATGATACAGCTCCTTGGAAGAATGATGACTGGGGAGTCAAGGACGAGAGTCTCTTATTTTGGCATTTCTAAAGACTGTTCTTCTCCTCACTTCTTGGGGGCAGTAGATAATGAAGGAATCATTTAATCATCCTGGGGCTTCGATGGGGCCCCAATTTCTCTTTCCTAGGCTAGTCAGGAGGCAGTATGAAATTTTTTAAAAAAGATTTTATTTATTTATTTATTTATTTTATTTGTCAGAGAAAGAGAGCACAAGCAGGCAGAGTGGCAGGCAGAGGCAGAGAGAGGGGGAAGCAGGCTCCCCGCTGAGCAAGGAGCCCAATGTGGGACTCGATCCCAGCACCCTGGTATCATGACCTGACCTGAAGGCAGAAGCTTAACCAACTGAGCCATCCAGGCGTTCCGCAGTATGAATATTTTTAAGCACGGTTGTAGTTTAGCTGAGCTCCGTGACTGAGGTCTCCACTTACTAACGGTTGTTTGATTTGTATGGTCAGAGTTTTGTGAGGAGTCAGTGTTCATTCCTTGGTCCTTTTCTCAGAGTTTCCTGGTCTCCTGGACCAAGGGGTTCAAGTCCAGTGGTGTGGAAGGCAAAGATGTGGTTACTCTGATCCGGAAGGCCATCCAGAGGAGAGGGGTGAGTAGGGGAGGGCAGGGATGGGGAGGCAGGAGCATGGAGTCTGGAGTTCTTTTGGGTCTACTCTGAAATCTTTCCCAGTCTGTCCTCAAATGAACATGAAAACATTTTTGTAGTTGTTAAGGAGAGATTTTCTTTTCCTTCCCTGCTAGGTTTACCCAATAATATTAAATTTTTCCCAGTTTTATTGAGATATAGTTGACATATGGCTAAATTTAAGGCATGCCTTATAATGACTTGGCATCCATACACTGAAATGATTGCCACACTGCTAATCTTAACATGTAAGGAGATGCCTCGGGGGTCTTCAGATTATCATGATGGATAATAACCAGTTGCCTTTTGCCTTTGGGGTCTTCAGATTAGCGGGTGGATAAATAATCTTAGCCTTGGTAGAAGCAAAAAACCCTTCAGTTTTAAACCTGAAGAAGACATGATTATCATTTTCAAGTAAGAATGTTGGCATAATGTTGGCATCAGGATGGAATGAGGCAGAGATCATGGTCTGGTCACCGGGAAGGAGGAAGAGAAAGAGGAAGAAGGGGACAGCAGTGGCAAGAGGGGCTCTTGTGAATGCAGTGATGTCTATAAACTTGACCGCAGGGCCGGTGGCTTCCATGGAGAGGACAGGCAGGGTGGGGAGTGAGTCGCTGCTGTCCGACTGGGATCTGGACCCGATTCCCAGCTCTAACCTTCTTTGGTGCCAAGTAGGGTTAGGAAGGGTTAGCCCTGAGGCACCTGAGCTGTGTGTCTTGCTGCGCTTTCTCTCCATCTTCACAACTGTGACCTTTCTGTGATGGTGGAGACCAGAGCCCCTCTTGCATCCCTGCAGGACTTTGATATTGACATCGTGGCCGTGGTGAACGATACAGTTGGGACCATGATGACCTGCGGTTATGATGACCAGAATTGCGAGATTGGTCTCATTGTAGGTGAGTGAGCACACTGGGTGTGGGAGCTGGTGCTGCCTGACGGATGGGGATGTGGGCTGGAGAGGGTGGAGGGCTCCGTGGGACTGCATGATTCTTTGTACTTCATGTTAGAAGATGATGGTACAGTCACTGTGGAGGGCTGAGCCAGAACTTGTGGGTGGGGGTGCTTGTGGATGGGATCATGTTGGGGTGCCCCAGGAGCCTGCACTGAGGAATTCCAGCCTCTCGAGGCAGGCTCGGGATGCTGGAGTAAGAGAGAGATGGGGGCTGGGGAGTGGCCGGTGCAGGTGGGTTCTTAGCAGTCCCTTGTCTCGGCCAGGCACGGGCAGCAATGCCTGCTACATGGAAGAGATGCGCCACATTGACATGGTGGAGGGCGACGAGGGCCGGATGTGTATCAACATGGAATGGGGGGCCTTTGGGGACGACGGTGCACTTGATGACTTCCGCACTGAGTTTGATCAGGAGATCGACATGGGTTCCCTGAACCCTGGGAAGCAACTGTGAGCAGCAACCCCTGTGTGCGGTGGGCTCGTTGGGGTGGGCTCAGGAACCGAGCAGGGGGCTGACCAGGGCGGGGGCGGGTGTGGCTATCACTATTGCTTTATAGTTTTATGTCCCCGAAAGGTTGCCAAGGCACCCCCTGGTTATGGGAGTGGTGTTCCTCACATGTGTCGTCACTATAAATTGCTGAGAAGGCTCTAAAATCCAGTAAACAAGTGGGCAAACCAGATTATAGGTAAGAATTTGGTTCTGTCCTTCAGAGCCATCATTTTAGAAGGTCATTTCCTGAGTGTTGACCCTGCTCTCTCCTCCACCCTCAATGTGTAAGCTGTCCCTAGAAATAGTTTGTGAGACACAGAAGAGAAGTCATCTTGGGATGGCCCAGCTTAGGGTCCTGGAAAGCTGTCTCCGTAGCTGCCGCCCCTACCCCTGCTCAGGACTAGGCTGTGACACTTGGCCTCCTCCACAGGGGCTGAGGCTCTGACTCTAGAAGAGCCGCCTGTGAGCTGAGCTGGACCTGGCTGTAGGCAGACCCAAGGCCTCTGGAAAAGCTGGTTTAGGAGCCTCCTTGGCTGCCTCCCTGGACCTGTAGCCCAGCCAAGGTTCCTGGGCGGACTGGACCAGGAGGGCCTCCAACGTTTTGCACCCTGAATGTTAATACTCTCCAGCCTGGCTAGACTTGACTTTAGGTACTTTTGATGGTTACAAAACATTATTTCACTGTCATTATTACACACCAACATTGGCCCAATGTCCCTATCAAAGATCTTGAAACAGGGATTGCTGTAAGCTCCAAATTACAAAATGTTTTGAGCAATTTAGGCCCCTTCTGGTCTTCTCGTTGCTGTGACTATTGCAGGAAAGCTTCTGGCATTGATCTCTGCTCGGAGAGGAAAACCCAACTCTGTAAGCCAGCTCAGCAATGGGCTGTCTTTTTCTTTACAGGGAGAGAGTTCTTCCTTCTTCCAGGCATGGTTTATTTAAGTCAACAGCTTCTCCCACATGCCGAAGCACAAGTCCCCTTACTTGTAACTTTCAGAGAACACACTGGCTGTGTCCGCCATGGCTGGTGAAAATTTATGGGCTGAAAAGTCATTCACTCAATGTCTGCCTCCAAGAAGGAGGCACACCCAAGCCATTCAGAGGAGCCGTATGCCCTTCGAAGTGTCTGCAGACAGAATTGCCAGCCCAGCCTTGGCAACACACCGCTGGCTCAGCCTGAGGCAGATCAAGGGCTGGGAGGACATAGACTGTGTAATGTCAGCCGTGGTAGCCCTGGAGTCACTGTTGGGCTCCAGGAGAAACTTTTACCCCACTCTTGATGTATTCCTAAATAAATATTTTCCTAAATGGTGACTGAAACAAAGTTTTGGTTAAGAAACTGGAATAGTAGCTTTTATAATCATCCACACTTCCAAGCCCCACGGGACCCGTCCCCTGGCTGTTTTGGAGAAGGTGGAGAGGAGAGGCAGACACACGAGTTGCTTACTGGGTAAAGCCCGATGGCCTCCCACACCGCCTGCCTGTGCTGGTGCTTGGACATTTTACATGCACCCTCTGCTCAGGCAAGTTGGCCAGCTCTGCCCTGAGCTCCAGTCCTGCCATACCTGGCCTTAGGTCTCAAGTGCGTCTCTTCTGGAGGGCCTGGCTTCCTCTCTTGTAGATTGTACCAGCTGACGTCATAATCCCTTCACCCCATCTCCCCGGGTTTCTTTGCTGACGTCCAGCCTAGGTAGTGTCCCTAGGTAGTGTCCACTGGCCCGGGGGGAGCCTCCTCTCTAGGCCCCTAGATCCTTAGGTACCAAGAAAGGGCCCTCTTGGCCACAAAGAGTGGTGAAGATTCAGTTTCTCAGATCACACCCTTTGAGCCAGAAAGACTGGCTTCTAAGGAAAACAGCATCACCTAGTGTTGAAAAAATAAATTAAATTAACGGATAGGTCTCAGCTTAGGGACAGCCTTTCTAGAACATGCCTTTCTCTTGTCACCTGCCTGCTCAGAAACTGCCAACGTGTCCCACTCCCAGATTCCCACGACCATCTGATGTTCAGAGCTTTTTCTCGTCTGTCCCAGCCTGCCCTTCTAATCTTGCCCATCACCCCACCCCTGGGGCTTTTGCACCTGTTTTTCTAGAAATCCACAAATGACCTTGCAAAGGGAGGCCAGTGTGAGATGTTGCTGGGCCCATGCTGCTAATTGGACCATATTGGCCCTTTTCTCTTGTATATAAATATTGAGGCTCCCGGCAATGCCACCCAAGTTAGCACTGCGCTGTGCACCAGCTTCCTGTGCGTGCCTGTTGCCTCCACGGGGA
Organism: Martes martes; assembly: GCF_963455335.1. Lineage (NCBI taxonomy): Eukaryota > Metazoa > Chordata > Mammalia > Carnivora > Mustelidae > Martes > Martes martes. The sequence goes on from NC_137896.1 coordinate 90,332,671, forward strand.
AGTTGGGAGTTCGCTGACAGCAAGGACTATTCCTTATTGTTTGGTCTGTGTCCCTGCAGATTTGAGAAGATGATCAGTGGGATGTACATGGGGGAACTGGTGAGGCTCATCCTGGTGAAGATGGCCAAGGAAGAGCTGCTTTTCGGGGGGAAGCTCAGCCCAGGGCTTCTTGCCACCGGCCAGTTTGAGACCAAAGACGTTTCAGATATTGAAGGGTAAGCTTCCGGGTCCCTCTCTGTTTGCTGGGTCTCCGGAAGGGCGGATGGGCCATTGGGGAATGAGGAACAAGAACTGGCCCTTGACCCTTCAGATTTGGATAGCAAGAGGGTCTTGCGCAACATGGGTCATGGCAGGCCTCTGGCTTGACTTAAACTTTTCAGATAGTCTCTACCCTTGTCCGCTACCCAAGTGGCTCCATGGGTGCATGGGTGGGGCTTGGCTTGATGCCAGAGGCTCCCAGCGGGCCCCTTGATGACTCACACATCTACTTTCTTGCCCTTCTGAAGCTTTGACATTTCTTTTTCTGTTGGTGATTCTCCAAAAGGGCTCTGTCCTGACCCCTCCTTCTCTAACAGAAGAATAGGTCTTTGGATGGTCCTAAGATCTACCCATTTAGTTCCAGTAGGTAGAGTGGAGGCCTGCACTTCACAGAGTGGCGTGGGTGGGAGTAAGGCTGGCCTTGAATCCTGTTTCTCAGTTAACAGTATCCAAAGAGTTGGGTCTGTTTCCTGTTCTTGAGAGTTCCCACTTGTCGCTTGAGGAGGCCTCCTTGTTTCAGGGACCAGATGGTGGAGAGGAGGGGACTTCAGTGCTAACGAGAGCAGTGAAACTGTTCCAGCGACCTCAAGTGGAAACCCTTGAGGGAATTGTGCCTGCTTATTAAACCCCAATGGAATGGAACAGTGCATATTTGTGAGGCATTTAGCTCCCCTGAGAAGACTGCGGAGTTCATGGCAGCAGACACTGGCACAGTCTATAGCGTAGGTTAAAGCAGTGTCTGCTCTGTGGGGAGAGGCGGTGAGCTGACTGCTTCATAGCGAGAGAATGGGGTGGGATCCCCAGTGGTGTGGCTGGTAGCAGGGAGAGCATTTGCTCTATCCCTGGACGACCAAACATAGCTTGTTCTCCATGTCTTTCTCTCTCTTTCTTCCTCTCTCTCTCTCTCTCTCTTTCTTCCTCTCTCTCTCTCTCTCTCTCAACGAACACACACACACACACACACACATGCACCTTGGTGTGTGAAGCCATAAGAACAGCGCCTTGTCCTTACATAGTATATACATAAAAAATACTACTTTTCCCGTTGGGAAAAAGAAGCTCCTGAGCACTGTGTGTGTCTGTGTGTCTGGGAGAAGAGCCTCCTGTTGGTTCTGTTGTGTTTTCCCCTTGTTCTGCCTTCCCATCGATAGGCAGAGCCACAAAGGGGATGTCTGTCCTCACTGGGAGGTGGTGTTTGCTGGAGCTGAGCGGTTTCCTTGTTGGCTCATAGACCCCCTCCCGCTGGCCCCAGTGGGTTGGTCTTGTGCCCATGCACTGTCCTTTTCTTTCCCAGGGAGAAGGATGGCACCCGGAAGGCCCGTGAGGTGCTGGTGCGGCTGGGCATAGACCCGACACAGGAGGACTGTGTGGCCACTCACCGGATCTGCCAGATCGTGTCCACGCGCTCGGCCAGCCTGTGTGCCGCGACCCTGGCGGCCGTGCTGCGGCGCATCAAGGAGAACAAGGGCGAGGAGCGGCTGCGCTCCACCATTGGGGTGGATGGTTCCGTCTACAAGAAGCACCCACAGTGAGTCAGCGTGCCCGGGCCCCAGAGCACACCGGGACCCCAACAGGCCTGTGAGAGACCCTAGTGACTCCATGGCCAGCTCCATTTGGCCTTTTGGGGCCGTGGAGATGGGCCATGGCACTGAGAGGCTTTGCAGAATAAGCTCCCAGCTGGGCATGTGGGGTGGAGAGGGTGGTATCGTGGGCAGGGGTGATTTCTGAGGGCTCCCGATGACTGGCGCTCTAGCCAGGGCTCTCCTGGCCATGGGGCTCTGTCTGCCACCCTCTTGCTGAGGAGCTCAGGTTTCTCTTACTTGTTTTCTTGACTCTTCATGTTTCTGGATAGTCAGTTCAGGTGCTGTGTCCTTTGCCAGAGGGCACCCTGGCTAAGCCTCTCTGGCTGACCTGGGTATTGATCTCATCTCTCTTTTGTGCCCACTTATTATCTCTTTTTCACCGGATATAAGCATCAGTTCGTGTGCCTGCATTATCTGAATCAGTTGATGCCAAAGGTCTCAGCCCTGGTCTTCTAGGAACTTGAACATGCACGTGAATCACCTGGGGCTCTTGTTAAGAGGCAGATTCTGATTCAGGAGGGTCCAGCTGGGGAACCTGTGTCTGGGCCATTTGGGGCTGCTGCTGCCCACAGACCACACTGGGAACGTGAGGCCCCAGAGACCGTGGCTCAGCACAGCCATGACCTGAGAATTTCTTGCTGGACACTCCTGTTGTCTTGAGCTGTTCAGACATCTTGGGGATTGTTGGCAGAAACTGCCCAACAGTCTTTTCTCCTTTTTCTGTTTTGGGGTTCTCCCAGGCATCATCTCAGGAAAGGAGCACTGGGGCACGCATAGTAGCTGGTCTCGGAATCCCCTGATTCAGAGGCTGATGTGTTGGGTGGAGGGGCGTGGTGTGTGGGATGGGAGGTCTTCATGTGACTGTGTGCACCGGGCTGTTCCCCTTCCCTCAGCCGCAGTGGCCCCATATGACTATCTGAGCTTGAGCGGTGTTGAGTGTGAACTTGGGCAAGTGGGGAGAGGATATTCAGGGCCACATCTGCTTCTGCGGGTGCCTCCTGGCCTTGGGGCTGAGGCGGTGAGCCCTTTGTACCCTTGACCCTCACTGTGGACCACCCCCCCACCATCTCTTCCCCCCAGCTTCGCCAAGCGTCTTCACAAGGCAGTGCGGCGCCTGGTGCCGGACTGTGATGTCCGCTTCCTGCGTTCAGAGGATGGCAGCGGCAAGGGGGCAGCCATGGTGACGGCGGTGGCCTACCGGCTGGCTGACCAACACCGAGCCCGCCAGAAAACGCTGGAGGCTCTGAAGCTGAGCCGTGAGCAGCTGCTGGAGGTCAAGAGGAGGATGAATGTGGAAATGGAGCGCGGTCTGAGCAAGGAGACACATGCCCTTGCTCCCGTCAAGATGCTGCCCACGTACGTGTGTGCCACGCCCGATGGCACAGGTAGGTTACAGGGCTGCCACCCAGCCCACTGTGGTGACCTTCATCCTGATTGGTGTTGATGCCCCGGGAGGGCTCCCTTAACTGTAGCACTGGGTATTGGGACCAGAATATGTTTCTTTAGCTGCAGTACTAGAAAATTCTAGTGTTCAAGAACTTCAGCCCAGGCATTCCTCTGCTACAAATTGAAAAATAATAATGATAAACACTTACTGAATGCCTACAGTGGGTCAAACGCCTCTGTAAGCATTTTACACATATGTAATTTATTTCATCTGTTAACTGTTAGCAGATTCATAATTAATTTTTGTTAACAAACTAATACGTTTGTCATAAAACTGAGGTACAGAGAAATGAAGAAACCTGCCCACGTTCCCACGGCTGGAAAACGGCAGAGCTGGGATTTGAACCCAGGAATTTTGGTTCCAGGGCCAGTTGGCCCATGAGCTCAATCGGGCTCACTGCCAGTTGTTTTTTTTTTTTAAATAAAGTTTGACCAATATACAGCCGTGCTGGTTTGTTCACATACTGTTATGGCCGCTCTGCGCTACTGTGACAACGTGTGGTTACAGCAGGGACTGTGTCTCATGAGACCTAAAAGGTTTATGGCCCAACACTTCACAGGAAAAGATTGCTGACCCATGGTCTGGGTCTGCACTTTAAGAAATGGTGGTCTTTCCCAGTGCAGCGAGAGCTAACATTGAGCAGGCCAGTGTCACACAGCTGGTGCAGGTGACAGGCAGAGACCAGGCCACGGTGTCTGCTCTACCCTCTCCTGACCCCGTGGGCTTGAGGGAGTGACTCAGCCTAGCTCAGCCAGGTCTCCCTCCTGTTCGAGGGAAAGGCAGTGCCTCCTCCTCAGGGCTGCCTCAGGGTTGCTGGAGGCGTGTGCGTGAGGCACGTAGCTCGTTACTATGATTGCCCAACAGAGGAGGGTTTTCTCGTGTGAAAAGATTTTCCCTTCTATTTCCTTTGAAGAGTTGACCTCTGCTGTTTCTTCTCTAATCTAGAAGCTAAGAGAAGGTGGCCTTTCATTTAGCATGAATGACACATTTAGATTTTTTTTTCAAGGTTATTAGAGAGAGAGAGAAAGCATGTGCATGAGAGAGAACACAAGCAGGGAGGAGGGGCTGAGAGAGAGGGAGAAGCAGACTCCACTGAGCAGGGAGCTCGATGCAGGGCTTGATCTCAGGACCCTGGGATCATGACCCGAGCCAAAGGCAGACACTTAACCAACTGAGCCATGCAGGTGCCCCTAGATATTTTTGAGTGTACTTTATCACAGATCATAATATCCAGTGTCCTGTGGAGCTCACTGTGACTTCTGGGGCCACCTGACCTCATCTGAGGACCACTACGGAGGCAGCAGGATCTCATCCCAGGGATCTTATTTTCTTTCCTGTTCGGTGGAACACACAGTCCCTCTCCCCTGTGGGGGTTGGGCCTGACAGGAGAGGTCTCTGTTAGGGGAAAGGGCTTTAGACCATCACTCTCTGTGGTGTTGACATGCTGATGCTCTAGCACGTCACCCTCCCGGGTTTGTTTATTTTTCAGAGAAAGGTGACTTCCTGGCCTTGGACCTTGGGGGCACCAATTTCCGGGTCCTGCTGGTGCGCGTGAGGAATGGAAAGCGGCGCGGCGTGGAGATGCACAACAAGATCTACTCTATCCCGCAGGAGGTCATGCATGGCACGGGGGACGAGGTGAGACCAGGCGTGTGGCATCTCTGGGAGGGGACCCCAGTGGATACCCATTCTCGCCCGGGAAGACGGTGCTTCCTCTCAGCCATGGTCCCAGGGAAGGCCAGGGGGCCTGGGCCTCTGGCCTGGTCATCCCCCCGCCGGGTTTGTGCCTGAGTGTGCATTTGTCCCCATTGGAGCCCCTGGGCTCGTGGCCAGGCCCTCCCGGGGGGTGGGGGACGGCCTACCCTGGCTCCGGCCCCTCCCTCACTGCCTCACTTCTCCCTGCAGCTCTTCGACCACATTGTCCAGTGCATTGCCGACTTCCTGGAGTACATGGGCATGAAGGGCGTGTCCTTGCCTCTGGGTTTCACCTTCTCCTTCCCCTGCCAGCAGAACAGCCTGGATGAGGTAACAGTCTCCCGGGGCGCCGGCCTCTGGGCTTTATTGACCCTACCCCAGCCTGGGTTTGGAACTGGGAAGAAGGTTGAGTTGAGAGGAGGCAAAGACAGGCATGAGTAAGCAGTCATGACGACCGGCCTCATGACGGGCTTAGAGGTTACTTAGGGCACAGTCTTCGGGGAAATGACGATGGTGCTTACCAAAATACGAAGGACAAACGTTTTTACACATTTGACACCAGGCATGGTGCTAGGCTTCCTGTGTGTCACCTCATTTAACCCTCACGGCAGCCATATAAGGTAGGTAGGTGTTTGCATGCCCGTCTTGCAGGAAGAAAAACAGTCTACCGAGATGCCAGGTGTCTTGCCTCAGATCAGAAGGCTTGGGAGTGGCCAAGCCAGGATCTTAGTTCCGGTTCCCGATCCCTGAGCCCGTGTTCTCAGGGAAGCTCACCAGCTCCTGCAGGATATTTTCATTCACCTCCTGGTGTTCAGATGCCCCGGTGCTTCTCTAGTCGTAGCTTTGCTTTCCATTCCTTTTCTGCCAGCCTTGCGTGAGTGAAGCAGGCAGGCTGAGAGCTGTGCGCTCCGCTGTTCCAGTCACGGTGTGTTGAGAACAGAGGAGAGCTGAGTACTGTGCTTGGGCTTGTTCTGGGCTGACAGTCGGCGTATGAGATGTTAGGATACTGTTGTCTAAGCAGTTGTTCCCCATCTCGGTTCATCCTCTAGAACAGGAGCGTGCTTACAAATGGACAGAGTGGCCAGGGTCCACAAGGCCTGGTCCCTGCTTTAGGGGCTGAGGCACGAACTGTGCTGATGGCAAGTAAGCAAGGGCAGGAAGGCATGAGCTGCCGGTGGGAATGGGGCAGCGATGGGGTGCCAGAGCTCCGAGGACACGCAGTGTGACGTTAACCTGAGCACATACCCGGTGAGCATGAAGGAGACTTGGATCATCTTCCAAGTCCAAAGAAGGAGTGGATGGGGAAGAAGGGAAGGTAGGCCTGGCCATGTGCAGGAGAGCACGGAGGTGGGAAATGTCCCAGGTACAGGGAGCTCGGTCCGGCGGGGAAGAAAGGCCAGCATTTGGTGTAGGGTTCCAGAATAGGGCCTCCATGTTGCTCAGCTGAGTTTTATAAGTGCTTCCTCCTCTTCCCCTCAGCTGAATTCATCATGTGCCCCAGTCTGCTGAAGGCTTTGGGGGTGTCCTGCAATGAAAAACCTTGCCTAATGCAGTATTTCCCAACACCAGTGTCACCGTGTGTCCACTGTCCCCAGGGCAGTGTTGGTTTTCACTTTTTTGTTCTTTACCGGTTTTATTGAGCTGGTAATATGCACGCCATAGACGTTTAAGGAGTCCAGCACCGTGATTTGATTTTGTATATTGTGAACTGATTGCCACAAGAAGTTTAGTTAGCATCTGCCATCCCCTACAGAGACAAAACAAGAAAAAAAAAGAATTAAAAAGTGGGGCTTTTTTTTTTTCTTACAAGAACTTTAAGGATCTTCTCTCTCACAGTTTTCAAATATATTGTACGGGAATGTCTCCGTTTGCCTCAGCTTACCAAAGGGAACATACAGATACATACGTGATACTTAGTGAAACATTGCTTACTATCATTAAAGCACTAGGAACAAACCCAGTTGATCAACACTTGGGAAATAGTTAACAAATTCCAAGCCATCCACTGTCTCGTATCAATAACTAGTTTTGTCCTTTTTAAGAAATTTCAATGATGGGGGGTAAAAACCGATGGTAAGACATAAATTTTTTAAGAAAAAGGTAGTCTCTACAATATAGAAACCCACAAAAACCGCAATTCATAAAACTTTTCCTACTGAAATATTTCTAAATAAACATGCCTTCCTTTTCATGCTAACATGTATATATCTTGAAGTATTTATCAGGTGACCCAAGAACACCTTCACTTTTTTACCCAAATGATAAGATTCTGGGTCACTGTATCAGATTTCATTCCATATGTTCTAAGTTTCTGTAGGGAGCATGTATATAGTTTAACATTACAAAAATTAAGAGCAGATAAAGTGGGAGCTGGGTTCTCTCTGTCATTCCATCTGTCTGTAAGCTGGGTTCTGCTCTGCTAAGATACCCTGTTGAGTGGGAAATCAGCAGGTGCCGTGGCCCAGAGACCTCAAGCTGCCTCAACCACCTGGTGGCCTGGGGCGTGTCTCCCCGAGGCAGAGGCCTCTGCATGTGTTACTATAAAGGACCACCTGACATAATGTCATTTGATCATTCTGTAAACTTGAAAGTGCCAAATACAAAATTTCATTAGGGACACGGAGCTAATCTGTGGGCAAGATAGTCAGGTGGAGATGAGCACACCATTACTAGTGTGTAGGTAGGCAAAGCCGGACATGGCTGGGATGTTAGCTTGTTTTTCCAAAAGTCCTGGGATCTGAACACAGTGTGACACAGCCAGGCTGACTTGTGGTTCCAAACTCACCTGGGCTGTAAAATGCCAAGGTCGTGGTGAGGCCAGGCAAGGCCTGGAGAAACCCAGATGTGGGTGGATAGTGAGCATCCAGTCCGTTTATGGATTCTGGCCTTGCAGGAAGGGCCCCAGGAGCCCTGGGTGCCTGTTTCCTGGTGGGCTACAGCAGTAGAGAGGGACCAGGGGACAATACACGAATCAGTTCCCCCACGTGTAAAACCACCACATATGCATCTGTTCCCCAGAGGGCCCCGTGACATAGCAGACGGCCACATTAAAGATGAGTGGCTTACAGTGGTCTGTGAGGAGAGGAGAGTACGTCCCTGCCTGGGGTGGTGTGAAGCCTGGCTGTCACTCAGCTAGGGTCAGGGCATTCGCTTATGCCCGGGGAGTTTGACAATTAAGAGACATACTCTGACTTCTGATGTAAATATAGGACAATGACAGAGTAAACTGCTTTTCCAGTGAAAGAAACGGGTATAGAGCTTGGCTCCATGGCTGGGGCAATGGTGTGGTGCTTGGGGGCCCATGGAATTGGGGTGGTCTTACCCTTGGCTTCGGGCCTTGGGCAGCTTACCCCAGAGCTGTCGTTGCCTAGAAAAGAGGCCTTATGATGACATTTCACCACTTTGCTGTGAGGAGTAAATGATGGAACATGTGCCTGGCAGGTACGCCGTTGCATGTGGGAGAGACCGTTGGTCACTGAAGGGGGGACCGTACTACTTGGTGGTGAGGTTGGGAACCGGGGACACAACCAGGCTGCAGGGAAGACACACATATCCTCTGATATCCTCCTCTATGGTCCTGTGTGATTTTTTTTTTTTTTTTTTTAGAGCATCCTCCTCAAGTGGACTAAAGGCTTCAAGGCATCAGGCTGTGAGGGTGAGGACGTGGTCACGCTGCTGAAGGAGGCCATCCACCGGCGAGAGGTGGGACAGGCGTGGGATGAGGCCCAGAATGACCTTGTTCAGAAAGTGGGGAGACGCTGGGAGCAGGCGTGTGGGTTAGGGGGAGAATGAACGTGATCCTTCAGTGTTGATTGAGTGTCCCCTGTGTGTTAGGCCTTACTCTTGGCACTGGGGACTCAGGAATGACCACAACAAACTCTTGAGCTATAAACAAACCCATGAGCTAATGTCAGGTGCTGTGTCGCCGGGACAAGAAAGGAAGTCGGGTGAGGACAGGGTGAGTGGTCTGGAGAAGGGCACTTTTAATAGCACAACCAGGGAACTACCCTGAGGAGGTGACACTTGAGCCCCTAGGGGCATGAATGAAAAGAGAGAACGAGCCATGCTGTATAAAGTACACTTTATATACACACAAATTTCCCTTGCAAGTGTCTGAAGGAAAATGTTGGGGTTCATTTGCCCCCTCAGGAGTTTGACCTGGACGTGGTTGCTGTGGTGAATGACACGGTTGGGACGATGATGACCTGTGGCTATGAAGACCCTCACTGCGAAGTCGGCCTCATCGTAGGTAAGGACCGGGCTTGGGACCCACAGGCTCGCGTGGAAGGAGAACGGTGCCGGGTGAGGGGCTGACGTGTTTGTGATTGGCAGGCACGGGCAGCAACGCCTGCTACATGGAGGAGATGCGGAACGTGGAGCTGGTGGAGGGAGAAGAGGGCCGCATGTGTGTCAACATGGAGTGGGGGGCCTTCGGGGACAACGGATGCCTCGACGACTTCCGCACGGAATTTGATGTGGCCGTGGATGAGCTCTCCCTCAACCCCGGCAGACAGAGGTGGGTGCCCAGTGCGTGTGGGTCCTGGTACATGTCCGTGAGGGGCTGGGAGTAAGCACTGGAAGGTAATGAGCCCAGAAGATGGGAACGATCCCAGGGAACCCCACGGGCCTCAGGCAGGCACTGTGGTCAGTGTTGGCAAAGGCCATGGGTCAGTGTGTGCAGACAGCAGCCGTCCTGCCCAAGCGAATCAAGCAGTACGTCCTTTTCCACCCAAGGGATTCAGCATGCCCTCTCCTTGCTATTGCCCAGGGTGTCTCACTTTCCTCCGTAACCTCCGTGAACGTTACCGGCATTGCAGGTTTGAGAAGATGATCAGCGGCATGTACCTGGGTGAGATCGTCCGAAACATCCTCATCGATTTCACCAAGCGTGGGCTGCTCTTTCGCGGCCGCATCTCAGAGCGACTCAAGACAAGAGGGATTTTTGAGACCAAGTTCCTGTCTCAGATTGAGAGGTGAGAATTAGGGTCTGGGATCGGGTGGGACCTTTGTCCTCCCTTTCATGGGACAGCAAAGCCGAAGGGTTTCCAGACCCCAAGTAAGACCGGGGTATGGCTTCTATTACAGGTCAGTTTGGTTGCAGAGACAGTCATACTGTACCGTTTATCGAGTAACTTATGGATAGTTGGCATTTTAAGCATGAAAAATCCTGCTGAGTTGCCAGGAGTCCTTGCAAAGTAATATTGTTGGGTTTTAGGCCAACTCTCAAAGGTGGGAAGATAACCTGTGCACAGGCAATAAATTGGGAACGCACAGAGGATGTGGCCTATTAAAGCATTTGTGCCTCACAGGAGGGCACTTCTGACCACGGCCGAGGTGATGGGAGAAGCAGGGTTGAGTGATGGGAGAAGCAGGGTTGAGTGATGGGAGAAGCAGGGTTGAGTGAGGGCTGGCATGCCAGGTGGTCAGAAATCAGGCCGTGCAGTGGCTTGTTAGAACATAGGCTCCCTCCTCGCGGCCGGTAATGGCAGCAAGGTCCGCTGCAAATTAGAACAGGGCCTTTCGGAGCCCTTCACGAATGACTGCTGTGCAATCACTCTCCGGTGTGTGGGAAAGCAGGAGGCAGGCGGGCGGCCAGGTTGGGGGCCATAGAGCTTCTGCAGCAGTGAAGAGAAGGCATATGTTCACGTGTCCGTTTGTGTGCAGGAGGCCGATTCCTAAGACAGTTCCCTTGATATAATAAAAAGTATATTCTTCTTACAATTCGATTCGTGTCTTGTTTCATGAAGAGTGTGCTCGAGTCGCCATCAGACCCCCCTGGGAGGGGGAGTAGAGCTAGAGCGAGGATCTGTGCTGGGAGGTAGGGGGTGCCTGTCCTCTTGACCCGGGAACAATGTGGAGGAAATGGGTAGGAAAGAGCTTTGCAGCTGAAAATGCCAACTGCAGGCATCCACACTGCCTTTATTCTTGCCGAACGAGTGGAACACTAGACAGTGACTTTCCCTAGACTGTTCTCTTGAGTAACAGCTGTAGAGAGCAGTGCCGCGCCTCACGTGGGCCCGGTGGACATAGGAGCTGTGTCTTGGCATTGCTGTCACACCTGGGGGGGTTCCCAGGGGATCCAGTGGGATGGGCATTGGTTTCTGGACCGAGTTCAAGAATAGGGGGCACCTGGTGGGGGCCGCTGCCAGGCCAGACCCCTTGCGTGTGGGCTGCCAGCCGCTCATGTATGTGACTGACCGCTTGCTGTCCCCTCCCTGCAGTGACTGCCTGGCGCTGCTGCAGGTCCGTGCCATCCTGCGTCACCTGGGGCTCGAGAGCACCTGTGATGACAGCATCATCGTCAAGGAGGTGTGCACCGTGGTGGCGCGGCGGGCAGCCCAGCTCTGTGGCGCAGGCATGGCTGCCGTGGTGGACAAGATACGAGAAAACCGGGGGCTGGACACTCTCAAAGTGACCGTGGGCGTGGACGGGACCCTGTACAAGCTGCATCCCCAGTGAGTATCTGACCTCCGCTCTCCCATCCATCTCTCTCTCTGTCCAGCTCTTTCCTTACCTCCCCCGCCCCCCCCCCCTTTTTACAGCAAACCACCTAGTGTTCCAAATGAGTGTTCATAGCATGGACGCTTGAGTTTAAAGGTTAATAACCAGAAGTAGGCCTGTGTTTGACCACCCAGCTTGTAGGACTCGGTATCCCATCCCTGACCCCTGCTGGGGGAAGGTCCTCTGGTGACTCGGTCCCTAGCTGCCTTTCCCTGTGTGTCTGTGTTTGCACCATACTGTTTGGTTTTCCTTAAATTTGAACCAGTTGTGAGGGGAATCCCCCTGGGCATCTCTCCTTTCGGGACTAGCTTCTCCGACACAGAATGTATAGTTTTGAGATGCATCCACCTGGAAGTGTGGGATTGCAGTTTGTGAATTTTCCAGGCGGTGGAGCATACCTTTGAATGAGTATACTATAGTTTTATTGTACTGCTAATGGATACTAGGTTACTTCTAGATTGTGTCCGTTACAAACAGTGCTCCTGAGAACATTCTGGGAAGGTATGCTGGAGCTCCAGAGTGGGGTATTTTCGGCAGTCTGGCATGGGGGCTGGCGGACTAGAGCCATGACGCTTTTTGTAAATAAAGTTTTATTGGAATGCAGCCCTGCCCACGCACGTATGTGTTGTCTCTGGCTGCTTTCACGCCACAGTGACAGAGCAGTTACCTACAAGACTGAAAGTATCTACTGTCTGGCTCTTGACAGAAAGTGTGCTGCTTGAACCTCCCCAACCCCGGTGTGGAAGCACTGAATTCCCTTTTCTTTCTACACTCTTCCCTGTTTGTCCATCTCTCTTCTTCTCTCATCAACTGTTGTTCTCTCCCTTCTTCACTCATTTGCATATGTTTTGAGTAAATCATCCTGAATTCAGGAATTGCCCCAATCCCTTCCCCCTGGAAGCTTCCCTGCTCAAAGTTAAAAGAATAGAGCTGTTACCCTGGTCTGGGCAGTAGGTGGGGAAGAGTGAGGACAGAGAGACTACTTGATGGAAATGTTGCCTCAGACAGAAGCTTGCCTTTCCAAGCCCATTCTCTTGATGATCTGCGCCTCCTAAGTAGGAATCTTGGTCCCAGATGAGAGTGGGGAGGGGGACAGAAGTCAAGCTCCTGATGCTAGGTGTGTTCCATAGATGATGAGGGCATCGCCGTAACTGATATCCATTAGCTTTACAATAAAACTGCAGTATACTCATTCAAAGATAACTCTCCACAGCCTGGAAAATTCACGAACTGCAATCCCATACTTCCATGTGGATGCATCTCAAAACTTATATGCTGTGTGGGAGAAGCCAGTCCCGAAAGGAGAGATGGCAGGAATTCTCCTCGCAACAGGTTCAAATTGAGAGAAAACCAAACAGTATGGTACCCTGCTGTGTTGGGGGACATGGTGACTATCTCTTTCTCTAATCCCATACTGAAAGCTCGATGATCACCATAACGTGCCAAAAGCAAGCCCCTGAGCCTGCTCCTTTCATCTTTAATGGCATTTTGGATTAGATGTGAGTCTGCGTGAGTCCATACCCCTGGAAAATAAAGTATTACATGCATGGGGCTTGGTCTTCCAGAGTTCGTGGACAGGCTGTGTACTTCCGCAGACCCTTGACCCTGTCTTCCACTGGTGAATTTTAAGAACTCAACCCCAGAATCTCAGACAGTTGCCTCCCAGTGGCTCTCCGCTCCCACTTGGCCCGCTGTGACATAGACTTGGGGCATGTTGCCAGCCGCTCGAAGCCGTGGTTTTCTGATACACACAATACATAGTGAGTGTTTAATACATGATAGCTATCATCCTTTTGCTCACCTCAGTAATTCCAGGATCACTTCCTAGGATCTCACCTTGGTGGACATAAATCAATCACGACTAAGGTGTTCTTTTTTCCCCCTGTGTCTTCCTCCCAATGTTTGCAGCTTTGCCCAAGTGATGCATGAGACGGTAAAGGACCTGGCTCCGAAATGTGACGTGTCCTTCCTGGAGTCAGAGGACGGCAGCGGGAAGGGGGCAGCGCTTATCACTGCTGTGGCCTGCCGCATCCGCGATGCTGGCCAGCGGTAGAGTCCCTGAATCGGAAAGGACTTTCTCTGGTTCCCCGTCTTCCCTGCTTTAAATTATAAAATGTCATCCCCTGTGTCATAGATGGGCCCCTGGGCTTTTCCTTGGCAGAGAGGGGACTGGGTGTGGTCTCTCTGGATACTCACTGTTGAGTTTAGTGCCCAAGCCTTGGCCCTCCCGAGATCCGTATGTTTTGAAATAAGGACTTGTTCATACTTGTCACAACTATTCCTACTGGTTCTTTGAAAACTCAAGACAAATTTTAACCTTTAGTCCTCCCCCTGGCCAAATTCCATGTCCCTGCTTAATCCTGCAGGATGGGGACAGTAATGAGAAGATAAGGTGGCTTCCCCATGGACTCTGAGCACGGTATTTCTAGGTGAAGAGCAGTCCCCGCTCAGAGGCCGAGAATGTTTCTCTTCTGAGATCTGGAGGGACCGCCACTCACTTGAGCCTGATTCTCCCACAGGCAGAAGGGGCAGGGGTGGGAGAAGACCAGCAATGGGGGGATCCATGGATAGCCATGTGGCACCCCCTCTTTAACCTCTTTTATGTGCCTGGTGGGTTCCAGCAGAGGCTCATCTCTGGAATTACGGCATCCTGAATCCAAGAAAGCAACACCAAGGCCACACGTGGGTTCCCGAGTCATCCATGAGCAAAGGACCTTTGGGGGCAGGGGAGACTTTTTGGTCTGTTTTTAAAACTTTTCCTGCAGAAGTGGAAACAACTCTTACTTTCATTTTAATTTATGTTTGAAATTTATTTAGTTCATGAAGTACATCCGTTCCTTTACCTTGACACTGTATGTAATGATTGGTTGTATGTAATGTATTTATATGTCAGTGTGTTATGTACATAAACACACAGAGTCTTTCCAGACTTGGCCTCTGTAGTAGATGAGCGTCACTAGAGGATGGAAGGTGAAGATACTGACAGGTTACTAGAAATACCTCATTCGCCTGCGGGAAGAGAAGGGAAGCCCCTTCAGGGTGAGTGAATGGCCAAGTAGCTCCTTCCCAGCTCTTTTTTAACCTGCAGACCAGAAACCGTGGAAGGCAGGGCACAGCGAGGGCAGCTGGGTCTATGGATGGATGAAACTGCAGCAACTGGCTGCTCTCTGTAGACCTTCCTGGGGCACCAGAACACGGGCTCTTAACCAAAGCAGACAGGAATCCTTTCAGACAGACTCGCTTAAGAATTGTTTATTCTTAGGGCAGTCAGTATTTTTAAGCTCTCTGAGAAGATAAAGGAAGCCACCAAGAGCATTTCTTAAAAAATTCTGTCTCCCTGTTAATAGCAAACCAAAACCAAACATTGAAACAATCAAACGCAGAAAACCTCAGGGACAACACTTTTAAAGGCGGATTTGTGCCCTCCTGGCAAAACTGATGTGTTTTGTAAATGTTTTTCTAAGAAGCGTTGTCTGAGGGCTTCTGGAGGCAAAGCTGTTTTTGTACACAGTATTTATTTCCAACTGTTGATGGGGGTGAGGGGAGTGGGGTGGCCTGAGATCTTCCATGCTCTACCTTTCAGGGGTGCAGTTAATTCTGAACCCGAAGGCCACTTCCTCCCTAAAATACGCATACCCTCATACTGCAACTACACGGTAAAGAGGGAATGGCCCTAGAACACTATTGAGTAGGAATCAAGGATCACAACAAGGAAGCAAAAACAGGGCTGAGTAGCACCCGACTTTGCACATTTATCATACTTGTACTAAGAACGTCTAGATCTGAGTATCACTAAAGAACGCCCAAGAAGTAGAGATGAATTTTAACTTTTAAACTTGAAAATTAGGCTCTGTCTGTGAAATTGCACCTTTCTTTCTTTCTTTTTTTTTTTTTAAAGGTAGAGCTGTGTGTGTGTGCGTGTGGCTATTCAAAATATGTTGTTGGTTTCCAAAATGGAAAATGCATTTTGAACGTCTGTGTTCCCACAGTTAGGTGACCGTTCCTTGCTGATGCTGCTTTGCCTGGTGTAAACACAGTCTCAGTCTTCAGCTGGGATGTGTTGAATCTCAGATCTTTGAGCACTCAGTCTAGTAAACGTGTTGTCATGTATAATAAAGAGCTAGTTGAATTAACTATGTGATGTTAACTATTAATAAATTTTAACATTTTTCAAAATACCCAGCGTGTGATTCATGAGGATTTTTTTTTTTTTTTTTAAGAGTGTGGGCACATTAGTACTCCCTGCCTGGTCTGAACGATTGATGACTGTCTTGATAATGGTAATAGGCTTGCTTGACAGGCATGTGGCAGAGACTTGTCCTGACCCCAGATACTTCTCTTCCCAGAAACTCAGTTCCAATGGAACTGGAGGATAGATGACCTTTCCTAGGCCATTTTTGAGCCCCTAGCTTTCAAGCATCAGGAAGAAGTGTGGCAGGCACCCGAGACTACTGTTGAAGGAGTTTGGCTGAGCCGTTAGCAGAGGCCTCTGGGGCTCTGGCTGGTCTCTGTAGGTATGTGACTCAAATTCAGGATGGAAAGCCGCTACTTAGAACATCTGAAGAGCATGTACCTCTGTCCTCTCCTTGCCTTTCCCCCCTCTCCAATAAACATAATACAAACCTGGGCAATCCCTTCCTCATGAGACCCTACTGACCCCCACGGACACAGCCCCATTTGACAATGTGATTATGGAAGTATCTCCTACACTGTTGGGGTGCAAGCTGGTACAAACCATTTAGATGGGGGAAAAAGAGGCAACATGCATCAAAGGCATGTTTTGTGTAATTTTCTAGAAATTTGTACAGAGGAAACGGAGATCAAGAATCACCTTTGAGGGTATTGACTATTACATGCTTTATAATAAAAAAGGAGCACCCCGTCCAGTGGGTCTGCCTGTCCTGTGTCAGAGTCCAGTCAGGAAGACAATCCATGCCCGTTATTTCAGATTTTAGTGCAGGGGCTTGGTTAGACAGGTGATGAAAGAGCTGAGAAGCCAGAGTAACAACACTGAAAAATCAGCCTTTCTATCCCAGTGCCTGGGCCAGAGGCCAAAAGCTGGGGAGAGGGTGGAACCACAGAGCAGGGAAAAAAGGTGGTTAGAAATAACCCTCCCATCTAGTTTTCCTGC